>NC_080429.1:8917032-9547161 GCF_029873635.1 Malania oleifera | reverse complement strand
AAAGAACTCCAAACATAGGCTACCGTCATAAGAAAGAGCATTGGAAATCCGTCGGAAGAATGTTGGAAAAATTTTACAGGCCACAAGTCTGTAACTCTGATACCACGACAAAAGAAGGAAAGAAAGAAATTGTAGAGAGAGAGCTGTACAATAGAGAGCATATTTATATGAGAATGAAGTTAAATAATAATAGAAAGATAATAAATATAAAGAATCAAATCAGAATAAAATAAGCATAAAATCATAATATTCTAACATATATTCTAATAGTGGTGTGAAAAGCAGGAGCTACAGCAGTACTAGTACTGTTCCATAGCTGTGTTCACTGCTTTATATGAGGGGAAGGATTGAGAAACAGAGGGAGGGAAGGAGACGAGTGGAGGAGGAGAGAAAAAGAAGGGTACGCTTTTATTTTGGTTGTAGCTATTCTCCATTTACAGCCATTTATCAGAAACTGGTATCTTCTAGTAATTGCCTCTGCACTGTGCTGACCTTCTTGACCTAGATGAGATGACCATGTCTTCCTAGGTTTTCTGGTTATGCATGTATTTACTCGAGGTGGCTTGTTGTGACCCAATGATGAACCGTGGATTGGGCTACTTTTGGGCTTGGATCCGGTCTACAATTTAACGAACACGGTTCGATTTTAAAAAGAAAAGAAGATCTGTTTGTTTTTTCCTCTGAAAATAGGGAATTAAGCCATTGGAAGTATATATTCAAGCAGGCTAATTATATTAGCTCGCCAAAGCTTATTTTGTTTTTGAACACATTATTGTCCATTTGATTTGTAAAGTATGAAATAAAAAAATAAAGTTAAGAATGAATGAACCAAATTAAATTTTATTTTCACGTACCAATACCAAACAACTAATGAAAGTGATGGACTTTTAGAATTTGAGTTTGGAATGATAGGATCTTTTGTTCACACTTAAGTTGAGTTAGGAGTCCCTTTCTCAAGATTTCTAATCCTATACTCTTTCCTACATTCTCTTACACCCGGTTTGGAACTTGGAAAATATTGAAGAAAAAAAAAAAATAGGAAGAATTTCATTTTTTTGTATTTGGTTATCAAGAAAAATAAGAAAGAAAATAAAAAATATACCAAATCAATGAACAAAATTTTAATTTTACACATCCTTAATATTTGGTTTTTCTTAATTTTTAATCATATTAGAACAATTTTTTATTTTAAATGGTATTTGATATAGGGAGAAAATATACTGAAAAATGAATTTCCTTCTGTTGTATTTATGTGTGGCTCTTATACTTGATGTGGGGTTCATAAACAAAAGAAGAAGAAAAACATATGGATGGTGCATGACTCGTCGACGAGTAGATCCCAAGAGCAAGGAAAATTTAGAGGTTTCGAGATACCGAGAGCAGAAAAATGGACTCATTGACGAGTGACTGTACTAGTCGACGAGTGGCCTTCTTTGAATCGTCGATAAGTCTCCTGTTCTCGTCGAGTACATTTGGGCTGCAAGAAAATATTTGAATTTTGAATTGGAACATTGGGGTGGTTGGGTAATTAGAGGGAAGCCTCCGAGGGAGTGTTATTTATGTTCTTCTGGGTATACTTTGATGGTAGAGAGAGATCATTGTGAAGTATATTGCGTACCTTGATATTTGTTAGTGAAATTCTTGTGCCGATTGCTTTAGTGGATGTAGGCTTTGCTGAACCATGTATATTCTTGTGTTGTTCTCTTTATTTGCTTTCTGATTTATTGATTGTGTATACATTGTGTGTATTGGTGCTTCATCATTTTTTGTGATTTACTTATTCCATTGTGCATCCTATATCTGATTCCACAACAAATTGGTATCAGAGCGTGGTTATCATGGCTTCGGGTACTTCTTCTGCAAGATTTGATGTCGTAAAATTCGATGGAACTGAAAATTTTGGTTTGTGGCAGAGGAGAGTTAAGGATATACTTATGCAACAAGGAATGGTGAAGGCTCTACATGGAATTCAACCGGATAATATGGATGAAGCAACTTGGTAAGAATTGCAAGCAAAGGTTGTTTCTACAATGCGCTTGTGTTTAGCCGATGGAGTGCTCTATCATGTGATGGACGAAGATTCTTCAATGGTTGTATAACGAAAGTTAGAAAGCTGGTATATGTCCAAATCCCTCTCAAATAAACTATTTCTTAAGCAACATCTTTATTGGCTTAAGATGGTTGAAGGATCAAACTTAAATCAACATATTAACGCCTTTAATCAAATCATAAGTGATTTGATGCGTGTTGATGTTAAGTTTGATGAAGATGATAAGGCTTTGATATTACAAAACTCTTTGCCAGCGACTCACACTCATTAAAATTTGGTTACCACCCTTGGGGAAAATAATCTCTTAATCTAGAAGTGGCGACAAGTGCCTTACTGAATTTTCATTAAAGGCTGAAAATATGTGATGAAGGAGAAGGACTTGTGGTGAAAGGTAACAGTGAGCGTGGCAAAGGAAAATCCAAATATGGATCTAGTCAGAAATTCCGTACTCAATCCAAGAAGAAGAAGGATATCTGGTGTTATAAATGCGGTAAAAAAGGCATGTTAAACCGGAGTGTCTGGATTGGAAAAAAGGAAATGCTGAAAAGCATGAGGGTACTGCGAAATCCACGAATGTTGTTTAAGAAGGAGATTCAGTTTGCAGTGATGGTGATGTTCCTATGGTTTCGTTATGGTCGGATAACCTTACAGACTCATAGATACTTGACTCGACATGTTCTTACCATATGAATCCAAAGAAGGAGTGGTTCAGCACCTATAGGTTGGTAAACTCAGGTTCAGTTCTTATGGGTAATGATGTTTCTTGTAAGATCATTGACATAGGAAACGTTAAGATAAAAATGTTTGATGGTACTGTGAGAACCTTGAGTAATGTAAGACATATATTAGAGTTAAGGAAGAACTTAATTTCACTTGGCACCTTGGATTGTAATTGTTTCAATTACAAGCTCGAAGGCGGGGTTATGAAAGTATGAAAAGGTAATCTGATGGTGATGAAAGGGCAAAAGATAGAAAAGAATATCTACACATTGTAGGGAACTATTGTTGTAGGTGGAGTTGTAGCCGTAGATGTTGAATATGATGAAACTGTCTTGTGGCATATGCGTCTTGGGCATATGAGGTTACATGGTATGAAGGAACTACACAAGAGGAAACTCTTGAAATGTATGATATCATGTTAGCTAGATTTTTGCAAAATTTGTGTGCTTGGAAAATAAAACAGGGCAAAATTCAAGTTAGTTGTTCACATGACGAAAGGTATTCTTGATTATGTACATTTCGATGTTTGGGGACTGGTTAGAGTAACGTCAAGGGGTGGACATGTGTATTACGTGAGTTTTGTTGACGACTACTCACGGAAAGTCTGGGTATACTTCATGCGGCATAAGTCTGATACATTTGCCAAGTTTAAGATGTGATAAGCTTAAGTGGAAAACTAGATGGGGAGGAGAATCAAATATCTGAGGTCGGATAATGGGATCGAGTACGCTAATTCTCGATTTATAGACTTTTATTAGAAGTCAGACACCTTAACAAAATGGTGTGGCAGAAAGGATGAACCGGACTCTTGTTGAAAGAGTTCGGTATCTCAGGCTTAATGCAGGGCTACCGAAGAACTTCTGAACCTAGGTAGGTAGTATGACTTGTTTTCCGATAAACCGATCACCAAGGGCGTCATTAGAGGGTAAAATGGCAGAAAAGGTGTAGACGAGAAATGTAGTAGACTACTCCGAATTGAAGGTATTCGGGTGTTCAACCTATGTTCACATGTCTAGTGAGGAGAGATCTAAGCTTGAACGAAAGTCTTGACGTTGCATCTTTTTGGGATATCAAAAGGGTGTAAAGGGATACAAGCTATGGGATCTAGTGGCGAACAAAGTGGTGAACAGTAGGGATGTAATCTTTGATGAGAAGGCTATGGTGAAGCGTACTCAAGATTGTGATGAACAGAAACAGGAGCTCAAAAGCTGGGGCAGAGATGAACATGTTGTGCAGGTGGAGTTGGAAGCTCATGGCAGCAATAATGATCATGGTCCTTTGGTTGCAGTGAGCTCTAGCTCGGGAAACCAGTAAGTCGACAATCTTCCTATACGGAGATCTAGACACAGTATCAGACCTCTACCAAGGTATGGATTTGAAGAGTTAGTGTCTTATGCTTTTCTTACTAGTTGCAGTGATCCAACTATATTTCAAGAGGTAGTGCATGGCCAAGAGAAAGGTAGGTGGATGAGTGCAATGATTGAGGAGATGAAATCACTTCATAAGAACCAAACTTGGGATTTGGTGGAGCTTCCAGATGGGAAGAGACTGATAGGTTGCAAATGGGTATATAAGAAGAAGGAAGCAATTTCAGAAAAGGAAGGAGAAAAATTCAAGGCACGATTAGTGGCAAAAGGGTACTCATAGAAAAAAGGAATAGATTATGATGAGAATTTTTCACCTGTGGTCCAACACACTTCTATCAGGATTGTGTTGGGGTTGGTAGCCCATTATGATCTTCATTTGGAACAAATGGATGTGAAGATGACGTTTCTTCACGATAACTTGGAGGAACAGATTTATATGGTAAAGCCAGAGGGATTCTATGAACCAGGAAAAGAAAACTTAGTTTGCAAGTTGAAGAAAACTCTTTACGAGTTGAAACAGTGTCTAAGGCAATGGTATAAAAGATTTGATTCCTACATAATCAAGATTTGTTACAAAAGGTGTGAGTATGACTGTTGCGTGTATGTGAACAAGTTTGGTGAAAGTTCTTTTATTTTATTGTTATTGTATGTCTATAACATGTTGATAGCCGCAAAAGATTTAACCGAGGTGAATCAGTTAAAGGAACTGTTGCATAAAGAGTTTGACATGAAAGATCTTGGTTCAACCAAGAAAATACTTGAGATGGAGATTTGCCAGGACAGAACTGCAGGGAGGTTATGGTTATCTTAGGGTGGTTATGTTCAGAAGGTGTTGGATAGGTTTAGCATGACTGATGCAAAACCGGTGTGTACACCTCTAACGAGTCATTTTAAGTTGTCTACTGCAAATGACCCAAGTATGGTTGACGATATCCTGGATATTTCAAGGGTCCCCTATCCTAGCGCTGTGCGGAGTTTAATGTATGTCATGGTATGTACAAGGCCAGACTTGGCACATGTTATGAGTGTGGTGAGTAAGTTTCTTTCTAATCCACATAGATAGCATTGGGAAGTCGTTAAGTGGATCTCCAAACACTTACAAGGTACATTGGGTTATGGCATCATGTTCGGAAAGTAACGTGGTTGTCCTTCAGTTATAAGGTTTGTAGATGCTGATTATGCGGGGAATATGGATGACAGAAGGTTCACAACGGGTTATGTTTTTACCCTTGTAGGAGGACCTATATGTTGGAGATCCATGGTTCAATCTCTGGTGGCATTGTCCACAACTGAAGTTGAGTGTGGTAGTTGCCGAAACTACATTGGAAGCCTTACAGCTTACCAATTTAGTCAAAGAGTTGGGCTTACAATAAGACGGGGTTGTGTTGCATTGTGACAGTAAAAATGCTATTTATGTAGCAAATAATCAAGTGTACCACGCTAGAACCAAGCATATTGATGTGAGGTTCCACCGGGTTCGGGAGTTGATTACTTCGGGTAAACTTGTGTTGAAAAAGGTTCACACATCTGAAAACGCAGTAGATATTTTGACAAAGCCAATCACTACTGAAAAGTTCAAGCATTGCTTGAACTTATTCCACGTCTCCAAGTGATAGAAGGGAGACAAGCCCAATCTAGCGTTCCAAGTTCAAGGTGGATGAGTGTCCTATTCTCGTCGACGAGTGCATATAGGCTGCGAGAAAATATTTGAATTTTGAATTTGAACGTTAGGGTGGTTGGGTAATTGGAAGGAAACCTCCGAGGGAGTGGTATATATGTTCTTCTGGGCATACTTTGATAGTAGAGAGAGATCATTGTGAAGTGCATTGTGTACTTTGATATTTCTTAGTGAAATTCTTGTGTCGATTGCTTCCGTGGATGTAGGCTTTGCCGAACTACGTATATTCTTGTGTTGTTCTCTTTATTTGCTTTCTGATTTACTGGTTGTGTATATATTGTGTGTTGTTGCTTCATCATTTGCTGTGATTTACTTATTCCGCTGTGCATCCTATATCCGATTCCACAACACCTTCTTATTTTTCTTTTCTTTCCTTTTCTCAAACAAAATTCTTGATCCAAATTTTTGTTCGACTCTGTTCAGATCAAGGATTTTGGTGGGAAAAAATAAAGGAAAGGAAAATGAGAAGGAAAGTCAATTTCAATTATATTTTTCTCTTTATTTCAAATATTTTTAAACATGAATGGTATAAAATCAAATTTTTATTCATTGATTTGATATATTTTTTATTTCCTTGATAACCATGAGAAATTGAATTTCTTTATGCTTTCTTTTTCTTTCCCTCATATTCTATTATTCTCTAAGTTTCGAATGGCTTGGGAGGAAGCACCTCGTAAAATAAAATCATTTATCAAACTATAATGGTAATATAGCATGGGAGAGTAGGCTATAATAAATAAATATATTCTAAAAGACTCTAAGAGGACATCTTCACATTTCATTGTAATGAAACTTATCCATTTTTGTTAGTAACTTGTTAATGATATATATAGAATGTGTTGATATTATTTTCTTTCCTTTTTTAACGTACAATACTTACCCTCATGTTATTTTCTAATTTAAATAAACTTAAATCTAAATTCAAGGCAGAACTTTGAGCCCTCAAATAATAAGTCACATTTAGCATAACCTCTTCTTCTGTCTTTTGTATCAAAAATTTCATTTGAAAGAGAAGAAAAATAAGGATGAAGTTCTTTCTCTTATATTTTTCATTCTCTATTAAATATTATTAAAAATAAAATTTTATTTTTAGAGAAAAACTTTGTACTAATAAAGTGTAAAATCAAAGTTTTATTTATAAATTTGAAATACTTTTAAACTTCTATGCTAGCTTTCATGTTTTACTTTTTGCACATAAACCATGGCAGATGGATATCATGGTCGCAAGCGACACATTGGCATTTGTGAAGAACTTGAATTGAATTCTGAGCTTTATATTTGGAAAAAGACTATTCATGTGCCATCTTGAGATGAGGTGAAGAGGGCAGCCAGTAATTGGCCCTGCTCTCTCCCTGGACAGGCCCTTGATAAATATATATAGACGCATCCATTTTCTTTCATTCCTCAAAATTTTGACAACTACAAAATGGAAGAAAGGAAATTTTCAATCCCCTTGGCTTCCTCTTTTCTTCCTTCTCTTTTCATCCTTCCAAACACAACATAAGGGTACTTGGATAAAACAAAAGATGAATGACCACTGTACCTTGGCATCAACTAAAATAAGACAATCAAATCCACTCTGCAAATAGGAAACATGAAGAATTCTACCATTCAGAGTATAGCTCCTTTTCTGGCTCTTTTCATCTTTTCAAGTACAGAAATATCTTATTTCTATGAATTGTGGGTACATCATTTAACCAAATTCATGCTGAAATCCCATAGTTTCTTTGCCAAATCAGGGTCCCTTGCCTTTGAGTTAGCCGTGGACACGTTACTATCTGAAAAATATTCCCCGCTGATCCCCTTGACCTGTGGATGCAATGCCACGTAGCAGGTTGTCGCTGCCCCCTACAATTAAATTTGATGGAAAATGACATTAGTACCACAGTTTCATGTACTAGAACCATTTCTTGTGTTTTGTCTTTCAACAAAAATAAGGGGTCAAGAACTATCCCTGCAGAAATGCGGGCAACAGTCCAGAGCAGTGGCACACAGAAATTTATCCAAGGGACAAAAATGTGTGCACTGTAGTTTATTCTTAGAGAAGTGAAAATTTAAAGATTTCAAAAACTTATTACATGTAAACGTTTTATATTTGGACAAAGTTGACATGACTACCAAACGAAGGATCTATCTATTACATTTGATATTGAACCTAGTCTAGCTTTCATTGCCTAAAAAAAAGTGGGTCAGGTTAGTATTTATATAATTTTATATGGCTACAGTATACAGTAATGAAGGATTTTTTTTAACTGATAGACAAGAACTATTTAGGACCAAGCGGGTCACTACCCCTATGCGTAGCCCTTGGTTCTGCCGTTGGGCCAATGCCAAAATGACAACAGTGATTTGCAATATTGCAAAGATGTGGCCATCCCTAACCAATGCGGAGTGCAAAATTAACCACATTTAGTCGCACAGTGAGTAGTTTCCTTCACTATGGACTATGGAGAACTACAAATCATGTTTTGAACCACATATCAACATTGTGCCACAAACACAAGAATTTTTATTGAACTCTAATGAACCATATGTACAAGACCTATGTCCTTGGCATCAAACAACTGTCCAATTTGAAACGTTAACTTGATACCTTCATGAGTAGATTTAATCAAATAAAACTGGGAATTTACCTGCGGAACATTTTTAAGCACAAATTTACCTAGCTTATTAACAAGACCTGCAAAAGTGAAAGAAGCAATGGATAAATGTATGGAACATGAGAAAGTTGCATTAAACGCAAAAGAGTATTGTAAAAGATCTGAGTTCTTTGGCCTGACTTCCTAATGGGATATGTCGTCCCCACCAAATATTAAGTCTTGTAAGCTGAGAACTTTGTACTAGTTTGTAGAGGGCTTTGTAAAATGACATTGATGAAAATAGATGTTGGAGATATAGATATTGATACATAAAATATTGCAAGCACTGAATTTATTTTCCATATCAATGGTGAGAGAACTTGCTCTTTTGTCATAATTCGTGCTGCAGAAATCATCTCAAAAAGTTTTAGTGAATACCATCAAGTAAGCTGTTGTGACGGAAAAGATTGGTGACAATGGATCCTGGATGAAGTGAATTTGCAGTTATCTCAGCCCCATCTTCCTGTTCAAATGAAGAAATCATCTCTATGACAACCAAGAGCTTTGATGAAAAAACAAAAAAGAAGCTGCAGTAGCACAAAGAAAATAAAGGCACCCTAGCACACAAGGTTCTGCTTGTAGCAGAGATGAGGAACATGGATACTTGGTAGTATCACCCTCATTTTCTTAACAGGCTGATTACCAGATTTAAAAACACACACACACATTCTGTATTCCAAGGATCCAAGGGTGAAGGAAAGTTTTAAATGTAAAAAAATAATTGATATACGGAAGCTATGCATAACAAAGAAGAAGATGAAAGGGGGGAGCTTAGTTGGAAGGAATAAAATTGCCATGAAAAAATATAACAATGCAAGGCAATTTTTTTTTTTTTTTTCCCCTTTTCTCATATTTGCCTATCTCATCTGCTTCAAAAGAAAATTTCCTGGAGAAATGACCCCCGAGAGAGAGAGAGAGAGCAAAGAAGTAATAACTAGGAGAGCACTCCAATTCATTGTTTACATATTATGGAGAATCCCAAAACATGGACAAAAAGTCAGGTTATTCGGAAAGAGAGCACTTGCTAATTGACAAGTTTGGAACAATAATATCCTAGTCACAAGATTAAAAAAAAAAAAAAAATTCCCATGTCATATCAGAGTTCAACGAGAACATGATGTAGGCAACCTTACCTCCATATTTTGAGAGGCAATCCTGTGTCATGAACCTGTGACTTGGGTTTAGCAATTAGCATATCCTTATTGTTGGGCCAAGGCTCACCCTTGATATGACATAGGTGCCATATCAGTGTGAGACAAAAAGATAAGAATATAAAAGAACTAAATTTGTTATAGATACAATCAGTATCGCGCTAATTGCTAGATGGTAGGAAATGTAACTTTCCGGATAAAATATATAATTTTTACAATAAATAGAAAAAGAAAGGAACACGAATGAGCTACCAATTAATCATTTCTATCTATAAGTTAAAAGTTAAAATGCATCTAATGCTCTATGTGATTGCCAAATATGTCTAAAACTAAAAGAAATGTTATAAGATGGCCTTAGGACCAGTTACCTTATATATGAACCAAAACGTTGGCAACTAAAAAACAAGAAAAAGTAAAATGCAGAATAATAAAATGGGCAAGTGGTTTAACTCTAAAATATAAATCAAGAAATTACACATCAGTAATAAATTACAAGTAAAAGTTGTAGAAGATTAAAAAAAAAAATAGGCTAATAGTGTTTCAGATGGTTCCAACATTTGCAACAGTACACCAGTGAAGAGAAGGCTGGGAAGAGACAGGTAGATGCAAAAATACTTGAATTGAGCTAGTAAAGAACGATCGAACAGCTCTTCAAATTCTGGAGGATGGTCTCCTGGATTGACTAGAGTCTAGAGTGATGGAAAAGGATTCATATAGACAAGCTTTACTGCTGTTATTGCATTAAATGGAGGTCAGAACTGATAGGGTTTTGACACATTTTAGTTGATAAAACAAGATGAAAAGAATGTTTCTTTGAATTAGGTCATATATAAAACCTTGAAAAGAATGCCACTATTAGTTTATTTTATCATTAAAATAATCTCTATTTCATCAAATCCATAAACAGATCATGTACCTTTAAACGCCTTGCAAGTTCTTTAGCATGCAAAATATTAGCAAGCTTTGATTGGCCATATGCACCCATACTGCCATACCTGAGCATAAGCAAGCCAAGCAAAATAATATCAGCTATGCCACTTAAAGAACATATTTAAATCAAACATTTAAATACAGATATGGAGGTGTAACCTAAAATGAGTAGAAATTGAAAGAATTGACAGGGGAAAACGATAAAAATATAGAAATTGAAACAATTGAGAGGGGAGACAATAAAAATGTAGAATACTGCTTCAGCAGTTAGATCAAACTATAACATGTGCACAATATGTTTGATTTGGCATTTTTTGAAAGTAACAATTTTTTGTACGTTACATAATATGTGTATAGAAAATAACCGAACACGTATTGAATGAAATAATTCAAAATTTAACAACACACACCTTGTCAATCATATCATAGTAGGTAGACCAATGACAAGAACAATGAGAATAGATTATTTATTGATAAGTGCAGGGACAAACCTAGGCTACAGTCTACATTAGTGCTTAGTGAGATGAGTGCAGAGCAAGTTTACAGAAATCAGAAGTTAACAGAATCCATAATTGGCATCTAAAATGAAAAACTTCACAATTTAAAAGCAACCCGGGAGAATAAACTGTTGCTACTTTTTTACATACAATTTTGCACTCTATGATTTGTAGGGCCATGCAAACAATATATAGGAACATGTAGTACACATCTATAATCTCAGATAAAGCACATCTCATAGCTAACAATCAAAAATAGTATATCCATAGTAGAGTATTATCTAATGCACCAAGTTGCAATAGCATTACCCTGATTGATCATTGATTCTATCAAAACGAATTCCTTCACCATAAGAAAATCGGTGAGCCTCTGATGAAACATTCACAATCCTTCCCTCTTTATTACTTTCGCGTGCTGTTCTTTTCATAGTGTCCAACAATAGATTTGTCAAGAGAAAGTGACCTAAAAATAAAGTTCAAAGAAGTAAAAGCAGTAAGTACAACAACAACAACAACAATGATGACGACAACAACATTAGCTTCAATTATTGCATCCATATTGCATGATTTGAAGACAAGTATGGCTAGGGTAGAGCCATAAAGACAAGTAGGTGTAGGAGTGGAGCCATACCTACTCCAGTGGGTTCAATTGCACCCATTTAATTATTAAAAAAATAGCTAACATGTGTGAAATTATGGGAATACGGACCTCTACCAAGACTTTGACACAATATATGGGTAAAAGGAGTGGGTCAAGCATAAAGATTAAAACCTAATTAATGCGTTGTTTGACTTCATGAATTTCTCTTCCCTGAATTCAGGAGAACATATTAGTTGCATGGATTTAGATCTTGTGTATTTCCACTTAATTTCACTCAAAATTTTATTGGATTTACAATTTTATGCATGGTCATAGTGAAGGTTGTGAAAATTGGGATCCAACATAGGATCACTTGGAGGGTTAACAGATTTTGGATTGAGGGTCATAACATCCTACTAATCATATTAAAAAAAAAAAAAAATGCCTGTATATGTTATTTTTCATAAATTTCAATAATATAAGCCTAACAAATTTGCCAGTAAGGGTTCAAGAGTAAGAAAATCAGGTATAGAGCCCTTGTATAACAAAGAGGCAAAGTGTTCAAACTGTTGCATTCCTAACCCTATTAAAGATCTAACCAGTTTATAATGAAAAGGGAATAATTTTATCCAAAAACATAGTTCTTAGTACAAATTAGTCAACAAACAATTCAACAATATGTAAATAATTTTTTTGAAAAAAAAAAAAACAACAGAAACAAGAAGAAGCCTTCAGTCCCACTTGACGGGTCGGCTACATGAATCTTTTTCTGCCAATTCACCTAATTAAGAGCGTTTTTTTCCCTCTATTAGATTAAGGACTATTAAATCCTTCCTCACTACCTCATTTTAAGTTATTTTTTAAGTCTTAGCAAACAAATAACAAAAGCCAAACAATTGAAACAGCATGAAGGGCAATGCATTAGTGTATTAACTATTAATCTCCATCCTCAACATGAATATTAATATTTGAAGTTTGAATAATTTAATGAACATGGTGAAACTAAAAATAAAATTTTGAGACTGTTAAGTTCTTTAGTATTAAATAAATTAAATCACTTCCAAGGTTGTTCATTTCTTGTACAAGTTATACAAGACAAACATCAAGTCTGCAATATAAACATTTAGTAGGATCTTAAGATGCTACCATGATCCTCCTACGACCCTATCTGTCACAAACCCAGATCCACTACAATTTATTGTGATCCTACCAGTTATGCTTCCATCTTTGCGCCAATATTACATACTATGAAGGACAGTAGCTTAGTGCTTTAATTGATAAAGTCTGTACTTAATTCTCAGTTTTTGACCCAATTCCTACCTTAATTCTCAGTTTTTGACCCAATTCCTGTGCATAAAACAGATACAAATAGGGAGGATGAAAACAGATGACCAGTAAATCAATTTATTTCAATTAAAATGACTAAATCTAAGTTTGAATTTCACTTACTAATATAGCAACAATCATCAAGTTATTTACAAAACAAGTTTTTTTTTTTTTTTTTTAAAGGACAGTACCAGCTTCCAAGTGAAGAAATTTTCGGGGGAACACAACCCAATACACTTTTTTTTTTTTAAAAAAAGAAGACGCTATCTTAAATCTTCAAGAGCTAGCAACAAAATGAAGAGAAGCCTAGGAGCAACGGTAAAGTTGTCACCATGTGACATGGAGATCATGGGTTCGAGGCATGGAAACAGCCTCTTGCAAAAATGCAAGGCAAGGCTGTGTACTATAGACCCATCGTGGTCCGCCTCTTCTCTGGACTTTGCATAAACAGGAGCTTTGTGCACCGGGAACCCCCCACCCAAAATTTTTTAGCTAGGAACAAAAATGGCTAATGTTTGAAAGGAGACTATGGTAACCCTAAAGCATCCAACAGAATTTCTTGTTTTGATTGGGCACTAAAACATCCCTTTAACATAAATACAACATACCTAAGTGGTTTGTTGCAAACTGCAGTTCTATCTTGTCTTGAGAAAGTGTAAATGGGGTCGCCATGACTCCTGCATTGTTACTTAAAATAAAGAAGACATAATTCACTCATTGTTCAGTTGCAATAAAGATACACACCACACACACACACACACACACACCACACACACACATACAGACACACACACACACACACACAAAAGCTGCATATATGTATCTGGTGTGGTGGATTCACACGCGCACACACACACAGAATAGGAAGCCATTTATAATGGACAAGGATTCTAGCATAACTGCTCCCCTTTGTTTCTTACATTAAGATGTTCAGAGGAAGGCCTGAGGTATTGAAGTCAGATGCAAATTTCCTTACAGATGCCATTGAGCTGAGATCCAACTCCATGAGATCAACTTTAGCTGTAGGAATTTCTTTGACAATTATGTCTTTGAACTTTCTACCAGCAGCCAAATTCCTGATCGCCATGACAACATGGACACCACGAAATGCAAGAACACGAGCTGTTTCAGTGCCAATACCACTTGAAGCACCTGTAATCCCAGAATAGTGAGTGAATTAGTTCAACAAGTGGCAAAAGCTTCCAAGAAAACAAGATGCCAATCATGTGTCAAGAACTTATGACATCACAGAGGCTTTGCAGCAAATAACCAGCAAGCAAAACAATAATAGCTATTTAAGCCAGAAGCATTAAATGTGGAGAGAATCAGCTCTTAACATCTACATAGCAACAGTTCACATAACAAAACTTTAGTCTAGCATGAAACTGGGAGGAGTTTTATACTTTTTTCTCTCAATCAGATATAAAGAAATAGGCTTAATCTCTGTGTTGAAAACTGAAAGATTTACACTGCACTTGGGAGCATGAATTTGGACCTTGGATTTGGATTTGAACACAATTCAATACATTTTTGTATTACATTTTGTCTAAAATTGTATAAATCTAAATCCAAAACCTCTCCCAAACATAGGTTTTAAGTTTTTTTATTTTTCCCTAAATATTTTTTTAAAGACATAGATAGCATTCATAGTAGCCTCCTTTACAAAACATCCTCAAAACCAACAGTTCTCCATTCAACAAGAAAACAGGAGTAGGAAGTAAACAATAAGGTTAAACCCAATTACTAATGCCAAATGCCTAAAAAATATCAAATATCTACCCAATCTCACTGAAGCTCATATGGACATTCAGCCAGAGAAGAGAACTAAGAACAGAAATTGTGGTCCCAGATGAAACCATACCTTGGATTGTAAGGAAGTTAAAACAATCCCACTGATGTTACCACCCACAACTTAATTTTCCAAAGAAATTTTGAATGAGTTTATATTGTAAATTCAAAATTCATTTATTATTCATAAAACCCGTAAGTCATTTTCAATATTTGCAACCCGCCAAACTTGGCTGAATGCTAAGCTGGAGAACTCTCAAATGAAAAAATTCTCTCAGACAAGCGCCTCTCAATGAGCCACCTTTCAAGTAGTCAACTTTCTATAGGGGAATTTAAAGCAACCTTTAACATGGGATCCGGACTTAGTCAATAGAAAGATAGAAAGAGGGAAAATAAATAGCACCATATTTGGGAGAGGCTTCGAATTTGAATGTATAGATTTAGACAAAGTGCAGCATAAAATTATGTCAAAATTTATCCAAAATCACCCAAATTCAAATTCAAGACCTGAAATTCATGTTGTTAATCGCCGCGTGAATAGATTTCAGCAATTTCCCACGAAGAAAAGAACCGCCCACCAGATATGTATTACCAGAATGGAATGCAAGACAGAATTTGCAATAACCGATAGGTGTTAATTGCCTCCAAGAGAAGCACTGACGCATGTTTGATTTGCGGAATGGAATGGGTTAGGAAAGAAAGAAATGAAAATTCCATAGAGAGCACGACGGAAATCTAAGTGAGAAATTTAAATCCATTACTTCGAATTCCATCCCTACCATAGACGCCAATAACCCGTTTGTATGATAAACTTCACCCTTCAACATTTAATTTCAATCCAACACATGAAAAAATATCACACAGGAAAAAAAATAAAAAACAAACAAACAAACAAAACAACGGAACTTCCAGAGAAAAGGCAAACAGCTACTCATCAACAAACAAATAAAAAAAAAAAAAAACAAAACAAAAACAAAACCCAAATCAGAAATTACCTGTAACAACGGCAGTGAGGCCAGTTGCATCGATTCCGTGAGTAACTTCCTCCGCTGTGGAAGAAGACGAGAACCCAGAAGACCCTTTCCGGCTAAACAACCACATTCTTTCTTATCTTTCGTTGGAACTATACAGATTCGCAAAGCGATCCACCAGGTGCACGAGCTTTTACCCCAGGCGGCGGCGTCCCAGTGAAGTGAAAGTAATGGGAATGGTGGAGACGAGCGATCCGCCTACTCTAGATTGTCCAATCGTTTTAGTTCATCGTCAAGCGGAAGTAGATGTTTACTCTTGACGCCATTGATTTGGTCCAAACAATGGAAGGGTGGGGAAGAAGTAAGAGGGAGGGGAATTTATTTTTATTGTATTTTTTAAATAAAATATTATTAAAAATAAAAATAATATTTAGTAGGATTAAAAATTAAAAAAAATTAAATATTAATTAATAGTGTGTAAAATTATTTTTTATTAATTAATATACATTTTAATTTTTTCACTTTTTATATCCAAACATAAAAAAATAGAGTTTTTTTTTTCCAAAAATTTATTATTTTTTAAAGTTTAAATAGGGCCTTAGACTATTAAAACTTTAGTATTCTATGTATAAATTTTAAGTTCAATTTATGATAAAGATAAAAAAAATGTGGAATAAAAGGATAAGAGATATGTTACTTCAATTACACTGCTTAAATAAAAAGGTGTTAGGCTTTTTCTATTTTATAATTTATGTCTAATTTATTTTTAATAAAAAAAATATTATTGTCTAAAAATTAGAGCCAATTAGGCTTGACCTTGGTTTTTAATGTTTTGTGAATTATGAATATGCTTTCGATTTTATAGTCCTTTAGAATTAAAATAGTTGTTCAAATATAAATTTCAATTTGTTATAGTTTGAAATTTTTATATTAAACGTGTCATATTTTAATCTTATAAAAGGGTCGAAAGAGAATTAGGATGAGATGCAAAAATGTCTCTTTATAATTTTGGTGCCATTGGCCTCACAATTGATTAAGAAGGGCAATTAGGCAAGCGAAATTCAAGTGTAATATGATTTTATTTATTTCATATGTTATTAATTTTATATTTATATTTTTATAACTTCGTTAAATTCATTTTTGATATATTTCTAATACATGCTTATTATTCAACATACATTTTCTAACTAAAATTTAATATTCACTAGAAAATTTTATAATATTAAAATATGAAATTTAAAGAATAATTTATTTATCAATTAACTATAATCAGGAGCGGCTCTGCACTGCATGTGCACTCCGCCCACCAAACACGTGAATTCCATAAACAGTTAAATTAAATCAGGCTGGAGAGAGAGAGAGAGAGAGAGAGAGAGAGAGAGAGAGAGAGAGAGAGAGAGAGAGAGAGAGAGAGAGGCCATGTGTGAGTCTATAATCTATATATACATATAAGCACATAGGTTTTATTGTGAACAAGGGTACTTAGTATTGACACAGTAGCTATAAATAATGTTAACATTATTATATTAAAAAAAAATTGGGAGCCCCAAAAGGCAAGCATCTCAATGGCCTTAATGAAGAGTCGACCCTGACTATAATGTATTTTTGTGTTTAATTCCAATCAATTATGATTGATATAATATTCTGCATATTATTTGTAACGCCCCGACCTGCCACATGGGGCCCAGGATGCTATTTTAGTAATATTTGTATTCTTGATATCATAATCATCATATAAAAGCAACGGAAATAATTTAAACATCCTCAAATACATTACCAATGTGATACTCCGTGAAAGAAAGGGTTAAAATGGATATGATGTTACTACCCATATCAACAATGTGCATCTTTTTTTTTTTGGATTCTTTTCATAAGAACTCCACGATTAAGCGTGCTTAACTTGGAGTAGTCTTGGGATGGACGACCTTCTGGGAAATTTTCTTAGGAAGTGTGTAAGTGAGGACAAAACACACTGAAAATGATACTGTTAGCCTTACCGTGATCCTAAGAGGGGGGTGAATTGGTATTTTTAAAATTTAAACCCTAGGTCAACACTCAGATTTTACAATCAAATAATAACGGTACAATGATTGTGCCTTCGTGTAAGGCAGATATGTACCCAAATACGCTCAGTCACAAATACCATAAAATGATTTATTATGTAAGCTCAGTGTGGTCTAATCCTTCAATTCTCAAATATATTCACTATCTAGGTAATGTGTACGTGAGAGTGTCAACAAACAATCTTTGTATTTTAGGATATACTAAATCAAAGTGTTAAAACAAAGATATCACTCAGGTTTCAAATATTCCAAAGCACAGAATATATCAATCACGTAAATAATGTATATGCTTGGTTTGCAAGAGATATGTAATCTTTGTATTCAGCAAGTGATAAGTATTTGAGTAAATATTGCAACAAAGATCAATATCACAAACACAAATATCTTTTCACAAATATGTCAATGTAAATCCCACAAGATATTTGAGTAAGTTTTGAAAACGTTTTGCAACCCAAAGCACAAATACAAGCTTCCTAAGATATTGCAACACATATGCAATACTCATAAGCTTAGACAAGTCTTCTTAGGATAGACTTATAAGCAAAGCCCTCTAAGAGCACTTTAGGTTTATTTCTCATTGAAAATCAATTCAATCACACAACAATGAGAGAGCAAATGTAACGACCTGCTATTTATTTTCCAGTTTTGTTTGTTTTTTTTTTTTTTTATATACTATGAAATTTATAATGCTCTGATACCTACTAGATTAAACCAAACCATCAACCTAAACAGCAAAAAGCTAAAATCACATAACCACCACCATATATAAATATGTACAATACCTGAGAGTTACAATGTTCCCAAACTATACATATATGATTGTTTCCCAAAATACCCTTAACTGGGCTAGGGCTATACAGAAATACTCCCAAAAATACTTACTCTACTGACAGGGCGGTATTGAAGCCCTTTTACCTGCGAGCCTGATCTGCTCGCCTACCTGGATCATCTAAAAAATGTTAAAGTAATGGGATGAGCCATCGCTCAGTAAGACGAAATATGTTATTGCTAGTGTGTGGCAAATGAGTTACAATACTATGAAGATCTGTTTCTATATAATCATGTATAACTGAATCTGTAAATATAGTACAAATAATAAAAACCACCACCTTTCCAATGTTGCTTAACATATATGTATTTTAGGTTTCTATACATAATACTTTAAATATACATATATTCCCTGTTTCTGTGAAACTGTACATACATAATAATAACTGAAAATTTTCCTAGATGGATAACTGTATGTCATGATTTAACCCCTAATGACAGGGTTGTGTGGCCCGTAGGCGGGATCTATCCTAGCTGACCGACCAGGATAAACCACTATAATCCATCAGTCTGATCAACCCTCCTTAACCCATATCTGATGGGGAGCCTGTCCACACGTGGGCATGCGATCGACCTACCTACCTCGTATTATCTAAATAGGTGGTTGCACTCTATTCTGTATATAGCAACGGTACCGTGCTCTGTAAATTGTATCTGTAATGGTCCATCAGGGTCTGATACTATATAATACATCTCTATATACAACTATCTATTTTACCATGATTCTGTAATAACTGTATTAACCATGACACTGTAGTAAACTGTATCTATATCAACTGTGTTTCTAAAATTAATTGTAAATCTATATGTCATGGTACTGTAAAACTGTATAATCATGGTATTCTGAAAATTCTGTAAAACATATTCACTGTTTGTATATTTTGTAAAACATAATTATGAAAAATACTGTAAAACATGTTTCTGTACTATATTTATATCCTCAAGTTACACAGTAATTTAAAACATATTAAACATACTTGATACTCTGTATAAATTTCTGCTGTGAATAATAATCTGGTAAAAACATATAATTTATACTGAAAACATACTAGAATTGCCTAGCATAGCATATTTCCCTTACCTGATTCCTACTAAAAATCTCCTACTAGGATGGGTCTTACATCCGTAGGGTTCTCCACTCAACACCCTGAAAACCATATATCCCAGAACAAAACATTACTATTTCTACGTCTACAGCATTTCCCACAACTACTGGAAAGTCAAATTTCAACAAAAATGTCTTACCCTGAATCTGGGATGAAATCCAACTTCATCCCACCGACGATCTGCTCCGGAAGACTTGGAGAGAACTTCCCCAGAAGCGTCGTGGTGGCCTCAGATCATCGATCCGGTGAATGACGAGGCCAAAATTGAAGAGAGAAGAGGGAAGGACCGTAGAGGAGAGAGAAGAGAGGGTTTCGGGTAAATTTTCTGCGTAAAAATCCTCGTTTAACACTATTGATACTGCGAGATTCGTCAACGAGCCTCGTCATCTCGTCGACGAGGCCAAGAAGGAGGTTCGTCGACGAACGTCATCTTCTTGTTGATGAAATTCAGAGCTTAGGAACAACCTCTCGGCATTTTCTCGTCGACGAGACCCTCTTGTATCCTCGTCGACGAATGCCCTATATTCGTCTACAAGAGCCTTATATTTTCTTGGGTTATTATAGCAAACCTATTTGCACAAACACTCAAGACACTTATAGAGGATTTAGGAACTTGAGAGGGTAAGTTTGAGTTATTTTGAGTGAGATTATGAGTAGTAGAGAGTATTTGGCTTGAAAAAGAATTTTCAATTTGTTTTGCTAATCATATAGCTAATTTTCCCAAATGAAGGGGTATTTATAGACACCCCATGAATTATGACCGTTGGGAACAAGCCTAATATTATTAGAAAAGATTAATGACGTTTTAATTATTTTAACCTTGTTAAAAATATTTAACCACGGTAAAAAAATACAATGCAACCCGTGAGACCTGGTTGACCAAAAGACTTTCGATCGACCGAAGTTCATATGGCTCGGTCGACCGGGCCAATTTTGAACTTTAGAGTCGGTCGACCAGAAAGGACATTTTTTCCAAAATAGTGTAGTTCGGTCAACCAAGGTGAAAATGAACAATCTGGTCGGTCGACCAGACCGTTGGGTTCCCACACGTGGAAACTCGGTCGACTAGGTTGGTGTAGTTCAAAATCTTCTCGGTCGACCAGGAAGTCAAACTGTTGACTTCTAGGTGGTTCGATCGACCAGGGTCAAATAACCTTTAAGGGCTCGGTCGACCGGACTGTGGTCAACTTGTTGACCCAGATTGGATTCGATCGACCAGGGGCAGAATGAACTACATGCGCCGATCAACCAAAAATGCATAAAGTGTGCATTTCGGTCCTATTTTAATTCACAATCATTCTATTCAAGTGCCTAACACAAATAAGTGCAATAGTGAGTGTCTTAGGTCTTTTCTAGGTCCAGTTTTAGTTATGTTTGAATTTCGGACCATGCACATGGGGTGTGTGATCATTACAAGTAAACACCCTAATTTACTATTACAGACCAATTATATGAATGAATTATATATTACGACACAATGAGATACAGTCTTCAATTCTTCACTTGCTTTACGTGCATCTTGATCTTGACTATTTAGGTTCCTGCACATAATCTTAAATACCCATTAGATATCATGAGTATTTGTCATAATCAAAACTGGGAGTAACCTATAAGGTCAACATATACGTGTTGGTCTATGGGCCCAATCATTAGTCCGATAAGGCCCGCCTCCTATTGTCTAGTCCAAGTGGAGAAGGAGAGACGCAGTACTCCCTGGTAGACCCAGGTTGGGGCGTTACAAAATGGTATCAGAGCAATTACCCAGTCGGAAGTGTGATGAGATTCGCATCGCCTGGATTTGGAAATGTAGGTTCGCAATGAGAACGTTGCATTTTGTAAATTGGGGAGAATATGATAGCTTGTGAAAGAAATACTTAAAAAGGATTTGATATTACTATCCATATCAATAAGGTGCACCTTTCTTTTCAGGAGCCTTCCCATAAGAACTTCATGGTTAAACGTGCTTGACTTGGAGAAATCTTGGGATGGGCGACCTTCTGGGAAGTTTTCTTAGGAAGTGTGTGAGTGAAGACAAAACATACTGAAAAAGACACGTGTTGGTCTGTAGAGCCAGTCATTAGTCTGATAAGGCCCGCACTCTATTGTCTGGTCCAAGTGAAGGAGGAGAGACGCAGTAATCCTTGATAGACCCAGGTTGGGGCATTACAATCACCCTCTGCCAGTTCCACACCAAGCCTCTCCAAATCCATTTGGATCGAGTGCTAGATCGTCATTGCTGACAATGTTGCTCCCACTGATTTCTGGCTCAGAGCATCAGCCACCACGTTTGCTTTCCCTGGGTGGTAGCTAATAGTGCAATCATAGTCTTTAATGATCTTTAGTCATCTCCTTTGCCTTATATTCAGTTCTTTTTGGGTGAAGAAATACTTAAACTTTTATGATCAGTGAAGATCTCGCACTTCCCACCATACAAATAATGCCTCTTGATCTTTAAAGCATACACCATTACAACTAACTCCAAATCATGTACTGGGTATATTCCTTAAGTTGTCGAGAGGCGTAAGCAATAACTCTCCCGTGCTACATCAACACACACCCGAGTCCCTTCTGAAACGCATCACTATATATAACAAATTTCCTCTCCTAATGGAATAGATAATATCGGTGCAGTGATAAGCCATTGCTTCAATTCTTGGAAGCTCTTCTCAGACTCATCGGCTTATTCAAACTTTACATTTTTCCTCGTGAGTCATGTCAATGGACTTGATAATCTAGAAAACCCATCCACAAAACGTCGGTAATATCCTACCAGACCTAAGAAACTTCTGATCTCCTGAACATTTCCCGGTTTTACCCAATTCACCACCGCTTTTATCTTACTTGGATCTACTGATATGTCGTTCTCGGAGATCACATGCCCAAGGAAAGTAACCTGCCTCAACCATAATTCACATTTCTTAAACTTGGCGATCAACTTCTTTTCTCTCAACACCTGCAATACCAGCCTCAGATGATCCTCGTGCTCCTCAAAATTCTTTGAATAAACCAATATATCATCTATAAAGACCACAACAAACTGGTCCAAGTACTGATGGAATATCCGATTCATCTGATCCATAAACGCTATGGGTGCATTAGTTAGACAAAATGACATAACTAGAAACTCATAGTGACCATATCTGGTCCTGAATGTTGTCTTCTGAACATCCTTAACTTTAATTTTTACCTGATGGTATCCCAATTGAAGATCAATCTTGGAGTAGACTTAGGTCCCCTAGAGCTGATCAAATAAATCATCGATTCTAGGAAAATGATACTTATTCTTGATCGTCACTTTATTTATCTCTCTATAATCAATGCACATTCTTAACATCTCATCTTTCTTCTTTACAAACAGCATTGGTGCACCCTAAGGCGACACTAGGTCTGATAAACCCTTTATCTAATATCTCATGCAATTGGTCTTTCAACTCTTTTAGTTCGGCTGGGGCCCTCCTGTAGGGTGCTTTAGATATCGATACTGACCTTGGAAGTAGATCCATGGTAAACTTAATCTCCCGATCTGGTGGTAAACTAGGTAACTTTTTTGAAAATACATCTAGAAAATCTCTGACTACTGGAATATTAGCAAGCTTTAATTCTTCTTCTAACGTCTCCTTTACATAAGCTACATACCCCTAACAACCATTCTGAAGCAGCCTCCTCGCCTAAATAGCCGTCACTAACTGTGGTGAGGAGCGTACACGCGATCCCATAAATTTGAATTCTTGTTCTCTTGGTAGTCTGAAAATCACCTCTTTTTGATGGCAACCAATGTTGGCATAGTTAGCTGCCAGCGAGTCCATACTCAATATTATATCAAACCCTTGCATGTCTAATATCACGAGATCGACTGGTAATATTCTCTCATGAATGCTCATTGGATAGTTTTTAAGCACTCTTCTACACCTCACCACTAATCCAGTCGGTGTGGTTATTGACAACTCAACATCTAACAAATATGTCTCAATCCCAGATAGTTTGACATACCCCAATGATACGAAAGAATAAGCGACACTTGAGTCAAATAAAATAACAGCTTTATATGATAAAACAATAAGAATACCTATCACAACGTCACCTGAAGCCTCAGCATGTCCTAGTGTCAATACATAAACCCTCGTCAGGGCTGAATTCCTCTACTGCCTCCACAGGGTACTTGATGACCTCCCCGGAAAGGTCTAGGAGCTAGTTAATGAGCCAACGGTCCAAGACATGCTCATGCCATATGGCCGGGTTTTCCACTCCGGCAGTAAATGTTCTCTCCCATCCAACATTCATCCATATGTCTCCAACCACAACTAGGGCAGATGGGATAAGTTTGCTCATCCTGAAAACCACAACGTCCCATCATCTGTCTCTGGTTTCCGCTATATCGATCTCCCATTCATAGGCCTCGGCTAGACCCCGCCTGAAATCCTAGAGGCGTGAGCCTCTTTCTCTAGCTTGGTGCTCCCACATCCCTTTGATTGCTTTCCTCTGCTACTATGGTCCTGTCTACTAATTCAGAGAAATCATGCACCTTTAGAACTGCCACCTGTTTAAAGATATCCTGCTTCAAGCTCCTCTCAAACATTATTGCCTTCTTAGCCTCATCTAGTACAATGTAAGGAGCAAAACGTTACGGATCTATGAACTTCGCCGCATACTACTGCACTGTGTGATTTTCCTAAGTCAAATTCAAAAATTCTACTACCTTAGCCTCTCTGATGGTGGCAGGAAAATAATGATCAAAGAAAATTTCCTTAAATCGACTCCAAGTTATGATTGCCGGTACTGGTCTCTGTTTCTCTAGTAATTTCATGGTTGTCCACCATCTCTCAGCCTCACCCGTCAATTTATAGGTGGCATACTGGACCCTTTGATCATCCGTACAATGCAGCACCATCAAAATTTTCTCTATCTCTTGCACCCAGTTTTCAGCAACTGCAAGGTCAGCTCCCCCTGAGAATTTCAGAGGATTCATTTTAGTGAATTTCTCTATGGTACAACCCTGATCTACAAATGGGCCACCCCGATCCTTGGAGCTCCTTGCAATCTCAGTCATAACTTGCTGAGCTACACTACGCAAAACGACATCAGAATCACCGCCGCCTGCACTAGAGGGCTTTGCACCATCATCATCACTAGCATGAGCATTATAACCTCCAGGGTCCATCCTGAAAAAGACAATAAACATTGTCTGAGGACCCTATCTTCTTAACATAACTAATATATATTTAGCTGACTAATATCTGATCATCAATTATCTTAACATCTTTATTCCCAAGTTAAGATTCAATCATGTAATTTAGAAACACAACCCGACAATAGTTTACTATGATTTTCCTGAAAT
Organism: Malania oleifera; assembly: GCF_029873635.1. Taxonomy (NCBI): domain Eukaryota; kingdom Viridiplantae; phylum Streptophyta; class Magnoliopsida; order Santalales; family Ximeniaceae; genus Malania; species Malania oleifera. The sequence goes on along the minus strand of NC_080429.1, from coordinate 9,522,132 downwards.
CATCACCCCATGAAAAACACATAAACCACCACGAAAATCCTGTTTCCGAGCTGTAGAACAAAACCCTAAATTCTCACCTTAACTCTCTAACCTTGACTCTCTAAAATTTTGTCCTATTCCAATCTTATTTTCCTTAAAACTTGTTCCTATACTCTATTATTGTTTCCATTGTACACTAAAGTCTATAAGAACCTAGCAACCTAGGCTCTGATACAAAAAAATGTAACGATATGAAATTTCTGTTATATTTTTTTTCCACATAATAAATTATCATAATAACTCTGATATCATAATATACTAACAAAGTCAAAGTCAACCCAAACCGACAAGTACCGGGGATATACCTGTCTATACATACATATCATCTATGCAGCGGAAACTATAATTTACACAACTATATATATACAATACCAAAGTTCTACTAAGACCATAAATACACATATAGTCATCTCCAAAAATAAACCATAATATCCTAGGGTCATAACCCTAAAAATCCACCCTGAATACAACCCCACAACTTACCCTTCAAACAAGATAGTATAAAACAACCCCCATTACCTCGGAGCTCAGTCCGCTCTTCTTTCTGGGTTTCCTGAAATGTTTGTAATGTTAGGGTGAAACACCTCTCAGTAAGGGATATAAACTAATATCAGTGTGTGACAACGTGAGTATCATTATAATATAAATATATATACTAAACATGGTATATTATATATGTTAAGTAAGGAAAACCTACACATAATTTGACCGCATCTGATAAAACTATTCTATATAAATATGAATAAATCATGTTTCATATAACATACTATGACATACTAAATTTCTGCATATTAAAAAATCATCTGCTACATCTGTATACTACTAAAATTGTAACGCCCCGAATACGGCCCCAAAGTGCTACTATACATACATATCCTGAACAAATCCTGAAACATAGATAACTACCCACCCTAAATAGGGACATGCGGGTATTTCATAATAATCTGTACTCTCATATATCGCGGAAAACATAAACATGCATATGGGTTCTATTAGACATACCAGAGTATCTAACTATTCTTTACATAAATTTATCCTTACATAAAAACATAAACTGTATTACATTCCCAAAAAGCTAACCAAGCTGACAACCCAGTACTCATACAAAAACTTGCGCTAACTAATAGGACCCTACGCTCCACAGCCTCTCTAGACGACTAGGGTCGATTTCCTGTAACTCTTGAAAACAAAGTTGTAAGATTGGGGTGAGACACTTCTCAGTAAAGAGGAAGATATTACATCAGTGTGTGACTGTACAGTTATATTCTTATTTAAAAATGGTTACATAGATTGCACATTCTCAATACTGTAATGTATATATATAGTACATATATAAATCCCTGATAATATAAAACTCAACATTATTACAAGTGAGAGTTCTCGAGGTTAGGGTAGGGTACAAGCTCATACACTATACGATCCCTTCGCCCGGTACTCAGACCTGTGACTTTGCCCAATAAAACATTTAAATCATGTATATGCATATTTAGAACACCTTCCAGCTCGAAACTATCATAACTATGCCAGTAACTCCCCATGGTAAGGGTTGTGCGATAAGAAAACACTGATCGAGCCTTGTACGTACAAGCATCGTCAGACATCATAACATACTGCAGTCCAACTTGGCCATCACCACCCTAATCCCTTTTGATTAGTGGCCCTTCTTACCAAGCCTACTACTAGGTGCCCACACTGAACAATAACTACGTGTGGTTGCACTGTACCTCTGTTTTGGCAACGTTACCGAACCTACATAAAATAAGCTTTTTAAGGCTTCGTGTACTATCGAAACAAGCTGTGGTCCCAATATCATATATATAATTTACATTAAAACATAGTAACCTGTGCAATTCCAGTATTTTCACAATCTTATTCATACATACATTCATTCATTATGTGGTAAAAACCGGCTCGTAACCTTTGACCCTTTTTCTCATACTTGGCACGATATCTAACCGGCACCTATTTTTTGTAAATTCTGATAATCACTTGGAACCTTAGTCCCCATAGTTCATATACATATACCTCAAAATAGTATAGATTCAGTTCATATCATACGTAACACTTATTTGATTACATATATACATTTCATATAAATTGGTTCGTAAAATATCAATTATGCTGCTATTAAGAGTTTCAAGCATTCTCCTACTTTAGTTTTAGAGCAAATAAAGTAGTTTAAGAAATTTGGAGATCATATGCCCAAAACCCCATTTTTTCCAAAATCGTAAAATCGTGAAAATTGTAAGAATCGGCATTTATACTTAGTAAAACTTTGCAAATAAGTAGTCAATAAGTACGTATAAACATAAGCTACATATCATGTGGTTTATTTTTATAAAAATGCTGATATAAACAAATCCCCTTACCTTTAATGTAAAAATTGAAACACGAGCTTGTTGATCCAAAACTACGACAAAGAATCCTCAAAACCTAAAGATTGAAGAGCAATACTTCAGTATTATTCAATTTACTGCAAATCTACCAAAACGAAAACAAATTCAGATCCTTACCTTAATTTTAGGGAAAACCCAAAAATCTTCAAAACGGCGAAATCTGATCCGCTATAACTGTAAAGTTTCTCCTTCTGATCCACACAGGAACCTCCGATCATCGAAACGGACGACGAACAGCGAAGAATCGTAGTTAGAGAGAGAGAACCCATTGGTTTTAGAGAGAGAGATTTTTGGGTTTTTTTAACCCTTAAGCAACCAAAAATGATATTTATAGAGCCTTTGACTAAGTTAAATTCGTTGATGAAGTAGTGCCTTCATCGATGAACCAGCCAGGTTGTTCGTGGACGAAGCTCTACCTTCGTCGACGAACCCTATCCGAATATTTTCTTTGGTTCGCTCGGTATCTCTTTGTCGACGACGCTCTGAATTTCGGCGATGAAGAACTGAAGGAACTTCGTCGACAAACATTCTGCCCTCGTCGACGAACCATATTGTTATTCCATTTTTACCCCTTTCTTATTTTTTTTTTCTTATTTACGGGTTTGGGTCTCTACAGAAATCACACCCTAGATGGATAGCTAGCTGATGTCATGTATTATCCCCGCATGATTGGGTTGTGCAGCCCGTAGGCGGGACCTAGCAATGGATGGCCTACCATGCTAAGTCAAACTGATAATTATGTAAGTACGATTGGCTTGCCTAGCTTGGTATGGACTACCAGAGGGCAACTACTCCCACGCTGATGCACAATCGACTATCCAAACTCCCACACTCTATCTGAGATGTGTGGTAGTATTGTCTGAACTGATAGCTATGGTATCGTGCTCTCAATCTAAACTAAGTCATCCGGGTTCTGCTATCATAAAATACATTTCTCATTATATAATTCTGTTCTTAAATAACATTTTCATTTTTTTGAAATAAAATCTAGCTTTTACATATTTCTGAATAAAACTATCATTTCATAATTTTTGAATAAACTATCATATTAAAACTGATCACGTCATTTGCATCGACTGAATATCTCGGCATCTGCGTCGACTGAATAATACGACATCTGCTCCGACTAAATATCATGATATACTGAAAATATAGTTACTGTACTATTTATAGTTTTTCTGAAAACTGTCATTAAATTATGTTCATTTTGAAAAATCATAATATTTTGATATATCATCATTTGCATAAAATCTATACTCATGCCACACATAAATGAGTACTGTATTATAACATATTATCTGGCCTGAAAACATATATTTTTCTGACAAAATAATATTAAATCTTTTTTTCAAAGTTTCCTCAGTTTCATCTCAATATTCCCAAAACTATACATAATTTATGAATTAAATACCATATATTGAAAAATGCATTTTCTAAAAATACCTGACTTAGTTTATCCCCTTACTTGCTTCTTAGGAAACCTGCTAAAATCCTAAACCACGCGTACGGCGTCCCAAAACTCCAATTCCTGAAATCAAATTAACTCCAGTTCAATCAACTCAAACCTCAGTATAAAACCTTCTAATGCATTTCATAGGTCCAGATATACCTAATAATCAGGAAAAACCTAAAATAGTTCACTTACCCTGATTTTGGAATGGTGCCCAAGAACTCCAAACCCACAATCTGCTCCTCCTAAGTTGTAGAGAATTTTCTTAGGATCAACATGGTAGCTTCTGATCGTCAAAACGGGGAAAAATGGAGTCGGAATCATAGAAAGAAGGAGGGAGAACCCAAGTAGAGAGATAAAATGAAGAGAGAAGTAAATTTCTCGCCAAGAAATATGATTTTTCGCTATATATAGGCGGTTGTCCACGTGGCCTCGTCGATGAGACACGTGTACTCGTCGACAAGTCATGGAAGGGTGTTCATCGAAGAAGATAATGAGTTCATCAATGAACCCTTAATGACCTAAATTCCCTGCTCTCGGTATCTTTTCTTCGACGAACACGTGTACTTCGTTGATGAGATCTAGAAGGACGTTTGTCGACGAGAACCCTGGGTTCGTTGACGAACTCCGGTTGATGCTCCTTAATAAAACTCCTTTTCCTTATTTTCTTTTCCTTTATTATTTTATTGCTATTATTTTTTTGGATCTCTACACCTTAACCATTCTGCACTTTATCCAATTTTACTAATTCCACATCTCTTATTTGGGCAGCTTTATTATCTATATATATATATATATATATATATATATATATATATTTCTGTAAGGTGGGTTGAAGTACCAAATTAGCAATAAACACCTGGTGATCTCCCTCTACCAGTTCCACACCAAGTTTTTCTAAATCCATCTGGATCATATGCTGAGTTATCATTGGCAATACTAATGAACCCACTAATTTCCTACTCAAAGCATCAACTACCTCATTAGCTTCTTCTGAGTGGTAACCGATGGTGTAGTCATAATTTTTAATTAACTCCAATCACCTTCTCTGTCTCATATTTAATTCTTTTTATGTGAAGAATTATTTCAAACTATTATGGTTAGTGAAAATCTCACACCTACCTCCATATAGATAGTGTCTCCAAATTTTCAGCACGTAAATCACCTCTGCTAACTCCAGATCATGAGTAGGGTAATTCTGCTCATATTCTTTCAGCTGCCGGGAGGCATATGCTAAAACTCTCCCCTACTGCATCAGAACACATCCGAGCCATTTATGTGACGCATCACTGTAAATTACGAAACCCTATTCTCTTGAAGGAATCATCAAAATCGGTGCAGTGATGAATCGCTGCTTCAACTCCTGAAAACTCCGTTCACATTCATCAGTCCACTCAAATTTCACACCTTTCTTGATAAATCTCATCAAAGAACTCAACAATTTAAAGAAGCCTTCAAGAAATCTGCGATAATATCCTGTCAAACTTAGGAAACTCCTGATCTCCTGCACATTTTTCAATCGTACCCAATCCACTACCACCTCAATCTTACTCGGATCAACTGAAATGCCACCCCTGGACACCACGTGTCTGAGAAAAGTAACTTGCTCCAGCTAGAATTCGCATTCCCTAAGCTTTGCATACAACTTATTTTCCTTCAGCACCTGAAGCACTATCCTCAAATGTTCCTCATGCTCTTCAGGGCTCTTTGAATATACCAAGATGTCATCTATAAAAACTACTATAAACTGATCTAGCCACTAATGAAAGATCTTGTTCATCAGGTCCATAAACACGGCAAGAGCGTTCATCAAGCCAAATGGTATAACTGGAAACTCATAGTGGTCATACTTGGTTTTGAACGCAATGTTCGAAACAGTTTCTACTTTGACCCTTACATGATGGTACCCACATCGTAAATCTATCTTCGAGAATGTCTGTGTTCCCTATAACTGATCAAACAAATCATCGATATGGGGAAACATGTACTTATTCTTGATAGTCATTTTATTAATTTCTCTATAGTCGATGCACATTCTCATCAACCAATCCTTCTTCTTCACAAACAATACCGGTGCTTCTCAGGGTGACACATTGGGCCGAATAAACCCTTTATCCAACAGTTCTTGCAACTGTTCCTTCAAATCCTTTAGTTCTGCCGGTGCCATTTTGTACGGCACTTTAGAGATCGACACTATCCTCGAAACTAGATCAATAGCAAATTCTACCTCACAATCAGGAGGTGGTCCCGACAAATCCTTGAGAGATATATCAGGAAAATCCCTCACTATCGGGATATCCTCTAACCTCAACTCCCCTTCTAATACTTCCTTCACATAGGCCAAATATCTTTGACAACCCTCCATTAACAACCTCCTCGCCTGAATGGCGGATAACATCTATGGTGGGGTGTGCACACACGACCCCACAAATCTGTACTCCTATCCTCCTCGGGATCTGAATACCACCTCTCTCTAATAACAATCTATACTGACGTAGTTAGCAGTTAGCCAGTCCATCCCCACAATTATCTCGTATCCATGCATATCTAAAATCACCAGGTCAGCTGGTAAAGACCCCCCTGAATACAAATTGGACAGTTCCTGAGTACCTTTCTACACAACACTACTGCCCTGGTCAGCGTAAAAACTGACAAATTGATATCTAACAGTTGAGTTTCTATCCCACAAAATTTAACGAATTCTCGGGTGATAAAAGAATGAGTCGCCTTTGAATCAAACAAGGCAGTAGCTTTATATGACAATATTGAAACAGTACCTGTCACGACATCTCCTGCTGCCTCAGCATCTCCTAGCGTCAAAGCATCGACTCATGCTGGAGCGGTATTCCTCTGCTGGCCGCCTCGGGGTGCCTAGTGACCTCCTCTATACGATCTAGGAGCAAGCGAAATTGCTGGCAATGCTCGACAATCTTTCTCCATGTGACCAGGTTGATAGCACCAGTCACATATCACCTCCCTAACCCGACACTCTCCTAAGTGTCTCCTGTAGCATTTGGGACAGAGAGGGGGCATTGGCTTGCCCTGTACTACTCAATCTCCCATCCCCTGTCTCTGGCCTACACTGCCACCATGTCTTCTCCAAGGCCCCTGACTGGTGCATGCTTGAAATTTAGGAGGCATAGATCTTTTCCTTTGGTTCAGGTTCATAAAATCCTCCGCCTAGGCATTTCTGGTAGAAGAGTGAATGTATCGATCATATAAATTTTCCTTAAAACGGTTCCATGTCAGGGTTACTGGTTCCGGCCTTTGTTCTTCAAGTAGCTTTATTGACATCCACCAGTGGTTAGCCTCCCCAGTCATTTTCAAAATAGTATACAAAACTTCCTGCTTGTCTGCACAGTGGAGACTTGCCAATATACCTTCCATCTCTTGGATCCATTCCTTCGCAATGATTTGATCAGCTCCCCCCCCCCCCCCCTAAAAGTCAGGAAATTCATATAGATAAACTGCTCGAAGCTGATGGGCAGTTCTGTCCCCTATAGTTCCACACAATCCCTGCCATGACCCGTTGGTCTGCACTACACAACACCTGTTCAAGGTCACTGCCATCTATGCTAGAAGCCCCCACGTTGCCACTACTTCCAGCATTTGTGTTGTTATTCCCAGGGTCCACCCTGAAAATAGAACTGAAACAATCTTAAATTTATGATAGCTTAACATAACTTATACAATTTTCTTACTAAGAAAACAGTTAACTATCCACATTTCCAAGGTAAGTCTTAACGCACCACTCAGTATCAAAACCTTATCTATCCTCGTTCTTATATGCCCTAAGCCATTTTAAGGACCAAAGCCTAAATCCACAGAAATTATGACCTACCCAACTAACTAATATCTTAAGTTCCAGTACCTCTCCTTTGAAACAAAAAATGTCAAGGGGTTTGCCGAAATTTTCTTGGAAATAGAACAAAACAGTTTGAAGACCCTAACTTCATAACATAACTAGTACATTTATCCAAATAAGAATAGTAAAATATCCTTTTACTACCAATCGACTTAACATCCTTATTCCCAATTTAAGATTCATTCTTTCCCCTTAGAAACAAGAATCAACAATAGTTTACTATGACTTTACTGAGATCGTCACCCTAGGAAAACTACAGAAACAATCATGAAGTTTCCTATCTCTAGGCTGCAAGATAAAACCCTAACTTCTAATCTCATCCTCTAACAATAACTAACTCATAGCTCAATCTACCCATCCCCTATTGTCCTCAAGATCTATTCCTATACTCTGGTATTGTATTCCGCTGTTTACTAAAGTTTGCAGAACCTAGCAACCCAGGCTCAAATACCAAACTGTGACGCCCCGATTTTCATACCGTTTTTTTTTTCATTTTCGTCTCCAATAAATAATAAATATTAATCAAACATCCGCCATGTCAAAAACTCTTATACCATTCTAACATAACCCGACCCGAAATGGGTACTGGGTAAACAGTCTATCTTATACAAACAAACCTAACAACGGAAGTCAATATTTACAAACCATCCAGAATACAAATAACCAGAGTTCTATACATCCATACAAATCCCAAAAATCCATAACGTACCCTAGGGGATTACAAAAACATATCCCCAACACAAAACATTTACCCCGTCTACTAGGGTACCAGTTGCCCTCTATCTTGGAGCTCTATCTACTGGTCTGTCACAGTTTCCTGAAATGTTTAGATATTTGGGTGAGACACCTCTCAGTAAGATGGAATAAATTATTCACAGTGTGTGAAAGTATGAGTTTTTATATCATAATATACTCATTTAAGCGATTACATCGTCTGAGAAAATATACCGATATGTACTTATAATCATATAGATATAAAACATAATTTTATAAGTTATGTTACCATTTCTTATACTTACACATATACAACCAATATTTATTAGCAAAAGTTTAAGCGATTACATCGTCTGAGAAAATATACCGATATGTACTTATAATCATATAGATATAAAACATAATTTTATAAGTTATGTTACCATTTCTTATACTTACACATATACAACCAATATTTATTAGCGAAAGTTCCCAAGGATAGGGGAGATTACATGCCCATACATGTAGCGTCCCTTTGCTCTGATATCATTTGTAACCTTGCCTGATTAACTCAGGTGCAGCTACAACTAATACTTATCAGGACACTCACCTTATTCAATAAGCCCTCAGGTGGAGAGTTTTACTTCGCCCTAATTATTTATGCAATTAAACTCACTTTCTTTCATTTCTCATTTTCAATTCATAAACTAGCTCATGAGTGTCTACCAGTAACAAATACACATTCTATCTATAACTCATGGCTGCCTTGAGGATATTCACATCGTCATGCTTCCCTCCCATGACCGGTTTGTCCGGCCCGAAGGTTGGACCTAATCGTGGTTGGCCTAATTGGTAAAATCAAAACGAGGAGACTGTCTATCTGTAGTACGATTGGCCTGCCCACTCCTGGTCTGGATGTCAAGTGGCAAAACTACCCTTCTTATTGACTCAATTGACTATCACGCCACACTCTCCAGGAGATCGTGTGGTTGCACTAACATCTCGCTAGCAACGGTACCGTGCTCTCTATCCAACTCCAGTCCATTAGGGTTCTCATTTCCACATTTCAGTATTCACATTTCAATATGTTGGTACATTTCATCTCATAATAATATAAATCTCATTTCACGTATTTCAACATTTATTAATAAAACATATCGACATTTCTTATTTCCTTGTTTATCATAGAAAACATTTCTATCCATATATATATATGTGTGTGTGTGTGTGTGTGTGTGTGTGTGTGTGTGTGTGTGTGTGTATGTATATATCATATCCCATCATTTTCCAGTAAAATACACATTGGTATATCACAATTCATCGTTCTCAATAAAACAATTATGTATTCCACTTTTTAACATTTTCCATATTTCAAATCTCATATCATCACAATTCAATATATAAAATATAACTGGTTTCCATTATCTTCATTTCTACATAAAGCATTTCAATATATATATCATAGTCTCTTTATTCTTAGTGCATATCACATAACCCAGTTTCAAACACATTTCCCGTATAAATCATATGCCACAATTTTATTTGATATTCGTATCATAATAATTTCAGGCAAAATATCATATTCTCATTTTCACATATTTACTTAACCAGTAATTTTCAAAAATAATTGTTATAACTTATTCCCCTTACCTGGTTTACTAAGAGGTATGCTAAAATCCCTAAATCCATGCCCGTGGCGTTAAAACTCAAAACCCTAAAATTCACATCCCCCCCAAATCAATCAATTCAATTCCCATAATAATAATTATTTTAATATTTCCTAGACCCACACACTCCCAATAGCAAATTAAACTTTAAAAATAATTAACGAATATAATTCCACTATCCTCACCCTAACCTTGGAGTGGTGCCTAGGAAACCCAAATTAAAAATGTGCTCTGATTAAAATGACAAAGATCGAAACTAGGACCCCATGGTGGTGTCCGATCGTTGATTTGACTAAAGACTTAAGGAAAATTTGAGGAGAGAGTGAGAGTTTACTTTACCCCAGCAGTGGTGCCTACAACGTTTTCATCATGAATTCACTCCGGTTAAAGTGTTGGTGGCCAAGATAGGAACCCAACGGTATTTTTCATTCTTCGATCGACTGAGTATTCGTCGAGAAAATGAGGGAGGAGAGAGAGAGAGAGAGAGAGAGAGAGAGAGAGAGAGAGAGAGAGAGAGGGCGAGGAGAGAGAGACAGTGAGAGAGAGAGATTGTGTTCTTCACGCCTAGCTCTCTGGAAGATGGATTTCAAATGAAATCTCATTTTTATTTTTCCTCTTCAGGAGACTTGTATAACTAACATAAATATCCAATATAGTATTATTATATTAGTATTTTATATACTTACATTTGTCTTTTGTTATATATATGTAACAACCTCAAAATCTTAGTATAAAATGAAACATAATAAATACAAAAGTCAACCTGAACCTGTGGGTAACGGGGATACTTGTCAATTATAGTGGAAACCTAAGCAACAGTAAATATAAATCACATTCTCAAAACCGTAATATACATAATACCAGAGTCAGCTATAATTCCATAATACTGTGTTTATATATAATCTCCAAAAATGCCAAAATAATCCTAGGATCATACAACAAAAATCTCATGATCCTAGTACAAGACTTACCCTCATAACGGGGTAACTTGATAAACTCAACAGCGGTCACGTTCCGCCGGTCCTTCTAGGTTTCCTGTAAATCATTTAATGTTCGGAGGTGAGACACTTCTTAGTAAGGGAAAATAAACTAAATACAGCTGTATGGCAACATGAATATTTATTACAGTTACACATACTCAGTACATTTTATATATCTAAAAACATACATCATAACATGGTGGAATAATCAAATACTTTCATATTTTCTAATAATTCATACTGATTATGAAATGTCTATTATAGCTAATAATACTGAAAATACACCCAAGATGAATAGCTAGCTGATGTCATGTATTACCCCCCATTACAGGTTGTGCAGCCCGAAGGCGGGACCCGACAATCACTGGCCGACCACTACCGAGTCAAAAATTTCTGTAAGTACGATGGGCCTCCCACATCCTGGTCTGGACTGCCAGGTGGGTGTCCACACTCTACTGAAAACCACATCAACTATCCATCTCCCACCCCCTCGTGGGGTGGTTAGCACCAATCTAACCATAGATAAATGATATATAAGCCACGGTACCGTGCTCCTAAACTAAACTAAACTAACATCCGAGTTCTGATAACATATAATACATGATAATATAGCAACTTTCATAATTTCATAAATATGGCCTCGTGTCGAAATCATTTCATAAATACAGTCTCGTGCCGAACATTTCATAAATATGGCCTCACGCCGAAATCATTTCATATATACACATTCTGAAAATAACTCAGTTATCATGTATTTGTCAAAATCATCATAACATACTGTATCTTTTCATAATACTTGAAAACATGCTTTACTCGTAAAATCTTCCATATCATAATACTTTTCATGAAAAATAACATTCATGCCAAACAAAGCTGGTTAAATCATACATTTCATTCTAAAATCATAATTTCCGTACAATAGCAGTATTTTCCCAAATATGCATTTATTCCATAATATTCAAATATCGTACATATTTTTCAGAAAATCAGTTTGCTCATAAATATTAGTAATTTGTATGAAAAATAACTGCTTTAGTTTATTCCCTTACTTGGCTACTGAGAAAGCCCCTAAAAATCTCGATCTAACACCCGTAGGGTTTCCTAATCAGTACCCTGAAAATGAAAACTCCCAGTACTAAACTTCAGTATTTTCATGCGAATATCATTTCCCTATAACTACAGCAGGACCAAATTTGGCTTAAAAAGTCTTACCTCAACTCAGGAATGATTTTCAACGGAGTCCCACCAACGATCCGCTCCAGCAGATTTGGAGAGAACTTCCCTAGGAGCATCGTGGTGGCTTCAAATCCTCAAAACGGCAGAAATCCAGCCTGAAATCGAAGAGAGAAGGAGAGGGAGCCGAAGGGAGAGAGTGAGAGAGTGTGATTTCTTAATTTTGAAGTTTAAATCCGGGTTTTTCACTATTTATATGACTGGATTTGTCAACGAGCCACATCATCTCGTCAACGAGGTCCTCTTATACCCTCGTCGACGAATCCCCTATGTTCGTCGACGAGGCCCTGATAATTTCCCTCGGTTATTCCTTCCAAAGTGCAATGTCGTCGACGAACGCCAACGTAATCGACTTCCTCCTTCTGTTACTATTTCCATTTTCCTTCCTCTTTATTATTTAAATCCCATTATTATTCAGGTCATCACAATATATATATATATATATATATATATATTATTTATTCATTTATGTCATTTACTTAACCACCTAATTAGTTAATTAATTTATTAATTATTTTTTTTCCCGATTACTATAGACACTGAAATATATGATTTGCACTGAGAAATGATGTATGAGAAACATAGATATAATTTTATACAGTAATGAAGTTAAGAGATATACATATATGTTTTTATACAGATATGATAATATGAGATATACTGATATGTTTTATACAGTTATGAAGATATGAGAAACCCAGATATGTTTTATATAGATATGATGATATGAGATTTATACACATATATGTTTTTTATACAGAAATGATGATATGTGAAATATAGATATGTTTTATACTGAAATGATGATATGTGATATAAACAGATGTGTTTATATAGAAATGATGATATGTGACATACACAGAGACGTTTTATTCAAAAATGATAAGATGAGATATATATCGATATGATGAGAATTATACAGATATGATGAGATATACAGATGTGATGAAAAATGAATACAAAAATGTGGAAATGAGAATCCTGATGGACCAGAGATATACAGAAAGCACGGTACCGTTGCTAGCATATGTGTTAGTGTAAACACACGTCTTGTATAGAGTGTGGCGAGACGGTCAATTGGGCCTGTGAAGAGTAGAGTTACCCCCTAGGGTCCGGACCAAGATTGGGTAGGCCAATCGTACTACAAACGTGTTTAGTTTTGATCTAACCTAGTAAGCTAGTCATAGTTAGGTCTTGCCTTCGAGCTGCATAACCCGGTCATGTGGGGTGAATACATGACAATGTGACATGAATATCCTCAAGATGGTTCCTAATTTCAGATGTGATAATTGTATGTTATAATATGATGAACAACCATAAGTTACAGATGCATTGTGTTATACGCTGGTGGATACTCATGGGCTAGATTATGAATATAAGAAATGAAATGAAATGAAATGAAAAATGAATAGCCATGAGTTATAGACGCGTTGTGGTATATACTGGTGGATACTCATGAGCTATAATATGATTGTGAGAAACAAAAGCTTATGGAAACATGTTGATATATGATTATGAGAAATGATATGAAAGTTTATGAAACTATGATTCATATATAAATATGATTATGAGTACATATTGTTGACCCTATGGGTCATACCCTGTTTTGATTATAACAAATACTCAGGTATTTAATGCCTATCAAGTTTGTGTGTAGGTTCATATTAGCAAAGATCATTTGATGACACATGTTAACTTGAAGCAAAAAGAAGACTTAGAAGATTCATTGTTGTAATTTCATATTAAGTTTAATATTGGGTCTGTAATAGTAAAATAGGAATGGTCTGTAATAATTGGTGTGCATCATGCATGTAGGAACTTATAAGCTCAATGACCATAGCTGGACCTTAAGGATCACCCTTTGGTCGACCGACGTCGAATTTTTTTGGTGTCCTAAAAAAAGATCTAGACTGACCTTAGGTCCCCCATGCAGTGCATAAAAGAGTGCCCTATTAAAACTCAATTAATCATCATATAAATAGGGAAAACATTTCAAAGAGAAAAGATCGAAAATGCCAAAATTGGCTTGTTCAGTCAACCAAACTCAATTATAATGAGATCCTTGTTCGACCGAACTCTCATCGAGTCAAAAGGTTGACCTTACAACGACCGACCAGATATTTATAGGCAGACTTGGTCGATCGAACCTCCCTAGGTCAACATATTGACCTCTCGGTCGACCGACTAGGAATACATGGGCAATGCCCTAATCAACCAAACCCTCACGTAGGAGATTCCAACCGCCTAGTCGACCAAATTTCATAGTTCAAAATCACTTGGTCGACCAAACCACGTGGAATTGGAAAAATCGCCTTTAAGACCCTCAGTATAGTCGACTAAGCTCTCAGTTCATTTTTTGCACGATCGACCGAACTCTGTCACTCAGTCAATCGAACCTTAAGTTCAGTTGACCGGTGCTCTCAGGTTGAACAATATTTTTGCCGAGATTAAAAGTTTGTAAACATGGTTAACTTTACTAAATTGTTTTAAAACAATCCTAATAATACTCTATATGTTCCTAACAGTTATAATTCTTTCCATGTCTATATATATGAGATTATTTGCTAAAATTATGACAAGATTAGGGAGTTAGATTAGGAAAATTCTCTCTGAATTTTTAAGTGCCCTTTCTTCATACACAATCCATATACTCATCCATATGGTCATTCTATTGCCAAATCCTTTTGAGTAAGAGTATCTTAAGAGATCCTACACTAGCTTATACTCTCACACTTGTGATTGCTTTGTTGATTTTCTTGAGAGTTAAGCCCAAAGGATTTTCCCAGTGATTTAGTTCATAAATTCATTTTTGGGGAAACCTTCTTAAGCTTGTGAGTCTTTGCATTCTCATTGCAAGACTCAAAAGCTTGTCTTGTGTTGTGAAAAAAAATATTTTTGACAAGCTTATTTTTCAAAAAAATCTCTTGTGCTTGAGCTTTTGAAAATCTTGTTTGAGATATTTGATTGAACTATTGAAATCTTTGAAACTATATTTGTGGTTGAAATTATAATATGCATATTGTTTCAAA
The DNA here is from genome assembly GCF_029873635.1 of Malania oleifera. Lineage (NCBI taxonomy): Eukaryota > Viridiplantae > Streptophyta > Magnoliopsida > Santalales > Ximeniaceae > Malania > Malania oleifera. The sequence continues at coordinate 9,506,780 of NC_080429.1, read as the reverse complement.
GATAGATTGCTAACACATACACTCTCACTTGTGTTGATTGTTGATTGTGGTTGATATTGAGAATTAAGCAAGAGTTTACCCACAGATTTAATCTAATAAATCTAGTGTGGGGAAAACTCAGTGGCTTGTAGGTTTTTGAATTCACATTGCAAATTACCTTAGCCTATTCTTTTGAAAATCTTGTTTAAGATATTTGATTGAACTATTGAAATCTTTGAAACTATATTTGTGGTTGAAATTATAATATGCATATTGTTTCAAAGATAGATTGCTAACACATACACTCTCACTTGTGTTGATTGTTGATTGTGGTTGATATTGAGAATTAAGTAAGAGTTTACCCACAGATTTAATCTAATAAATCTAGTGTGGGAAAAACTCAGTGGCTTGTAGGTTTTTGAATTCACATTGCAAATTACCTTAGCCTATTCTTTTGAAAATCTTGTTTAAGATATTTGATTGAACTATTGAAATCTTTGAAACTATATTTGTGGTTGAAATTATAATATGCATATTGTTTCAAAGATAGATTGCTAACACATACACTCTCACTTGTGTTGATTGTTGATTGTGGTTGATATTGAGAATTAAGTAAGAGTTTACCCACAGATTTAATCTAATAAATCTAGTGTGGGAAAAACTCAGTGGCTTGTAGGTTTTTGAATTCACATTGCAAATTACCTTAGCCTATTCTTTTGTGTGCAAAATCATTTTTACAAGTTAGGATTCAAACATCTCTTGTGCCTAGTAAATTAAGAAGATATTTTTTAGGTTGTTTGAATAACCTTACTAGCATCTTTGAAACCTTAGGTTGATATTGAAATATTTTATATTGTGTTTCAAAGAAAAACTAGGTTACACACTCTAGTGCTTGGTTGAGAATAATTGTTAGACTGAGTGTTGATTGCACACATTTACATTACTGAGCTTATATGTTCCTATATTATTGATGTGCATTGATTAGTGTTGGTGCGTAGCGGTACTTATCTGTTTGTGTAAGAAACATTTGTTTGTATGCAAATTTGAATATTTATTGTATTCCAAGCGTGGGCTTGAAGAGGGAGACTAACCCTGGTAAATAGTCCCAGATTGACTTAAACCCGGTTAGGAAAGTTAGGTGCACCATCCTAGTAAGGTGTAGGTTGAGCTCAGCCCCGTTAATTGACCTGGTTGTAACCGGTGCCGCTCCACTCGTTAAGTGAGCATTAGTGGAATCCTCGAGCTTGTGAGCTAGAGGTGGGGATGTAGACAGTTTTGGCCGAACCCTGATAACATATCGTGTGTGCATTTTATTTCTCCTTAATTTATTTATCGCATGTGTATGTTATATTGTGAATGTCGCGCAAGATTTAATTTCCGCACGTTTTATTTATCTGCGCATTTGGAACTATATAGACAAACCCTAAGTTGTGAATATACTGCTGTTAGATTAGTTAAACCTAGGAATAAATTTTTAAAAAAATTCCAATTCATCCCCCCTCTTGGGAATACACCAAAGCTAATACATATCTGTATGTTTTTCTCAATTGATATAATTATTTAAATAAATGTATTATGATATAACAAAACTTATGTTGTCACACACTGTCAATAATTTATTATGTCTTACTGAGAGGTGTAACCTAAAATTTAAACATTTTAGGAGATCAGGACAGATAAGCAAAGAGAGAGCTCCGAGGTATAGGAGATTTTGTTACCCTAGTATTCAGGGTAAGTGTTTAGAGCTGGGGATATGTTTTGTATAACCCCTAGAGTATTTTGTGAACTTTGGGGATGTATATATATATATATATATCTGTGTGTGTGTGTGTGTGTGTGTGTGTATGTGTGTGTGTTGAGGTTATAGCACTCTGGTATTTTATATAGGACCCAAACACTTTGTGTATTCCGTTACATGGATTGTATGTATTGATGGACAGACTATCTGGTACCCCACTTTGGGTCGAGACGTATTAGTACATGGTATCAGAGATATTTGATAGATTAATTATTATTGTTTAATGTATGGGAAAAAAATGGTACAGAAATTGGGTTGTCACAAGAAAAATGTGCGACTTTTGTTTGGTTTGAAAAAATAATTATTGATTGGAATAAGATAAAATATAGTTTAAATTTTAATAATCAAGGGAATAGTTATTCCTTATATATTGTTAATTATTTCATTCAATGTATAATGAAAAACGAATAGACATTTTCATGATAAAATTTGAGAATAGTTATTCATTCTCTATTCCTTATTATGAACTTATAAAATATTCATTATTATTTACTCTATAGTGACAATATAATTTTATATATAATTGATTATGAGGAAGTTTAGAGGCATTTTGAGACTTGATAGTCTTGGCTTCCCGAGCATTAGATGTTAGGTTTGTGTACTTTGCTTGGCTGTTTGTTTTAGGTAGGAATTAAGCCATTTGGTTAGGATTGTTTAGTGTTGATTTTCTATTTTTGGTTTAGGCTGTGGTTAGTTTTTGGGAGGGCTTTATTGTCTATTTATTTTCTCTTAGAGGCTTTACATATAACTACGGTTTTCCTCTACCATAAGTGAGGGTTATTAATAAATTTGAGATCGAACCACTATGTGGGTGGCTACCGACTCTTTCCAATATATATATATATATATATTGGAAAGAGTCGGTAGCCACTCACATAACGGCCCGGTCCCAAAATTGTAACTAATATATTTGGCAAACCAAACATAACCTTAAAGATTTTTGAGAGAAAGGATAAAGACACAAAATATTCACTTGATAGCATTTTTTATTTTATGTTTTATAATACTATAATACCAAAAATAAAAAAAATATTTTGTAGTTTAGATTCTTTTTGTCTTCTAGTATTTTTTTTGAAAAAAAACATGCTTACTAAAAATTCATTTTCTTTGTGCCCCTTCCTATTTCCATTTAAAAGATGAAAATGAAAATATAAAATACAAAAAAATATATATATATTTATTGTGGCATTCATTTCATTCCACATTGGCCTATTCCCTCAATTTTCTCATGAATCGATTTATTGGGAGTAGGCACAATTAAACTAGTAAGAAAAAAAAAAAAAAAATCACTGGCTTTAAGGTTTATAATTTTAAAAAATGCAATAAAAAAATAATAAAAACATAAAAATTCAGCCCCCTCTATTTTCCATTCATTCCCACAAGAAACACCCATTAACACAAAATTAAAATCAAACCAAATATGTAAATAAATGGGCAATTCAAATTCAAAGTAATTCAAATATATAAATATAGCCTCTAACTTTAAATAAGAAGAAATTAAAATGGAAACTAAATTTACAACTTGCCAAAATTTCCCAGATCATTATTTTTAAAAGCTTATAAACACAACTCCATTGGCCATTGCATCAGCAACTTTCCTTATTTCCCCACTTTCTATTTATCAAAAGAAAAATAAGAATAAAAAATAAATCTCAACAGGAAATTAAGGCAAGAAAATCAGCTTCATAAGGAAACTACTTGAAGGTGTATATATTTTTGTAATTACACATGGTTATAAACCTTCATCAGAGTGCAGAGATTCGACAGATCCAGTGTGAGTGACTATGGCGTCGTCTTCCCCGAAGTTGAAGCACTCAGCAGCAGACATTGCAGAGTGGGGATGGCTTCCCAAAAATGTCCTCCATATCGTTTTGGACAATTTGGTATCTTTCCGCGATTACGTCCGGTTCGCCGCCGTCTGCACTCGCTGGCACTCAGTTGCCGTGGAGAACAATATGTACTGGCGGAGCATTAACCCACAGTTACAGACTTCTCGCCCCCGTCGCCATCAATTCCCTCTGCTTCTGGTGCCCTCCGGTGACGCCGACGAATACAGCAACAACCTTTACAGCGTCATCGACGATGCCATCTACCGGCTGCGAGTTCCTATGCCGGCGCCCTTCAACAGGGTCAACGGGTCCTGCGGTTCTTCTTGCGGCTGGTTAGCTTTTTCCCAATCCCTCCAAGAGACCAAAACCTTTCCGCAGATCGTGACACTCGTAAACCCTTTCTCCGGCGCCACCATCCGCCTCCCCAAATTGGACCCCGAAGAGTACCTAAAATTCGACGACAATGAGATGGGAGTCCACAAGGTTGTGCTGTCAGCGGACCCGGCCTCCGCTCCGGCTGATTTCCAGGCGGTGGCGGTGTACGGGCACATGCGGAGGCTGGCCCGTTACAGAGCCGGCGACGAAGGGTGGATTTACGCCCCAGCGGAGCTCCTCAAGAGAAGATCGGACGGGAGCACCTGCGTGCAGAAGCCGCCGGTCTGTGTCGACGCAGTTTGCTACAGGGGCCGATTCTACGCGGTGAACCAGTGGGGTTGGGTGGTGGCGATATTGAAGGTACGGGCCAAGGGGTGGGATCGTTCCAATTGCGTGTACGTGAGGAAGAGGTGCCTGCAGTGGTATACAATCACCAGATTACCAACGCAGACTAGGGATTTTAGGTCGACCCTAGTGGAGTCGTCGGAGGGAGATCTGCTGCTGGTTCGAAGGAACTTGGATGAGTCGGAGGCGAAAGTCTTCAAGGTGAGGGATGGGAGGGGGAGGAAGGAGGGGGAGGGCGGCGCTGCGGAGGTGAAGAGCCTTGGGGATGATGCTGTGTTCGTGGGGTGTGGGAAGCCCGGGTGCGTCTCTGCTTCTTCGGCGGCGGCGATAGCCGTGGGTGGGTGGTGCAGGGGCAACTGCGTGTACTACGCTAATTGCGGAACAGAGATTGGACTGTTCTGCTTGGGGAATCATGGAAGCCATGGAAAGCTTTACAGCCACTGTCCTCCTCACCAAAATCTTCCTCATCCCGTTTGGGTTCTCCTTGCTTCTCTTGAAAATTTATTGCTTACTACCAACTAGGGGTGGCAAAACGGGCGGGTGGGCCGGGTTTGGGCGGGTCGCCAATGGGCTGGGTCGTAAACGGATCGGGTCTTTAACGGGTTGAGGTTAAACGGGTGCCAATCACATAAACCCTAACCCGCCCGTTTAATAAACGGGCGGGTCGCGGGTTACCCATTTAAAAAAAAATATTATTTTAAAATTTTAAAACCCCAAATTACAGCACATCTCTCTCTTATTTATTTAAAAAATTAAAGCCCCAAATTACAGCACATCTCTCTCTCTCTCTCTCAGTCTCTCTCATGGTTGAAGGGGAATTAAACTTCCTCACTTGTCGCATCTCTCTCTCTCTCTCTCGGCCCTCACTTATCAGATTCAAACAAAATCAGTATACCATTAAGCCAGTAAGCCTGAATGACCACGAGTCAGCTGGAGATGGAGTCGGAAACTAGGACGAAGATGGCAACGAGCCCCAAGAATGACCAAATTTGTTATGGCAGATCAGACCAAACATGAGTGGAGAACTGCGAAGTCAAAGTTCAAACTGACCTGCGAGGCTACGAGGTTGAAATTGCGAGAGTCGAGGGCTTAAGAGGCGAGAGGATATGCCGCAGGAGAGGAGGTTATCTGCGAGAGAGAGGCGGAGCCGTGGAGTCGAGGTTGGGATTTTGTGGGAGAGGGAAGGATACTGCAACTCTGCAACTGGGATGATTGATGAAGATGGCCGCCAATCTCCCACGCGACGAAGCAGAAGGAACGAAGGTAGTGAAAGCCAGCGAGAGGCGGCTTCGGCCACAAGGAAATTTAGGGTTTCATGGAGTAAAGTTAATGTATAATATATATAGGAATATGAGCAAAATAAACGGGTCACCCACCGGCCTGAACCCAGTTGACCCGTTTATAAACGGGTCAACCCGTGACCTGCCCGTTTATTAAACGTATTGACTTTCTTAAACCCGAGCCCGTTTAAAATGGACGGGTCCGGGTGACCCAACGGGTTATGACCCGTTTTGCCACCCCTACTACCAACAAACATTAATCTTAATCCCCCACTGTTTTGCGGCTAATAATTAAACTCTGCTGAAATTAATTAAATACTTCATCCCTATTTTAGTATTTTATTATCTTTTATACAAATTCTATATAAGTTTGATGCTTGAAGGATTTTAGCAAATGGTATATTGAGGTTTTGGTGCCATTGTTAATGTTATAGAAATGTCAAAATTTTTATAGACTCAAAAAAGTTATATGAAATTACATTTACAGTTTATAAGAATTAATATTTGAGTTCAAAAGAAAATGTTATATTTAGTGTTGGAATTGGTCTAATCCCAAGAGAGGTGAATTGAGTTTTAAACCTTTTTTACTAATTTAAAAATTTTCGCCGATTCACTACAAATCACATCTCATTCAATGTACATGCGTGTATGTAAATTAAATAATTATGATATTAAATAAACATTCATACACGTGCAGTATTTAACGTGCAAGAATTTAAATAAGATAGAAAGAGACACGCGATATTTGTTATCGAAATTCGGCCAAAGCAGTATATGTTCTCGCCTTAGGCATACTTCCTAAGGATTACATTATCCCTACTCACTTAAACGAGTGAAGTAGAAGTCGTTTATATCATCTTCTTACGGATCGAGGAAAACCTCAGCTCAATTACAAAACTGAACCCAATTTGTCTCCATTATAGGGTGGAGACTCTCTAGTTCAATTTATCAAGCTGAATCCAACCGATCTCACTTACGGGGCAGAGACTCTTCAATTCAATTAACAGGCAGAACCTAACCGGTACATTAAAACATTTTTATACATATAACGTGCTTCAAAAATAAGTTAGGATGTACACATTTAAGCGCATAAAATGCACACTCTAATATTATATGAGTTATGTTCAATAGAAAAATGGTGTTTTCTCAAAACATATTTTTAATCTTTGAGAAATGATGTGTTTGATAAAATACTCAAAGATATAACTCTAATAAAAATATTCTCTCAAAAGTATTTTTCAAAGAGTAACTGGAGAACCCAAGATTTTGCTCTTCAACAAATTTTGCACAAATAAAATTATATGAATATTTATAAATAAGAAATATGTTCCTCAATAAAGATTTTTGTAAATAAAAATTATTTAGAGAAATTGGGATCAAAGCTCAAAAATATTTGTGCAATAAAAAATTTCTCCCAAAAATATTTATCAATAGAAATAATCGGAAGAAACCAAAGCTATACTTTCAAAATAATTTTCAGAAAATAAATAACGAGTGAGAGTATATGCATGTAAATATAAAAATAAATGCCCAAAATAAATATATTCTCTTCCAAAGTGATTTTGAAATAAGTGAATGGAAAGAGAGTTGGAAAGTTTTGTTTAAAAAATTTTGCCCCAAAAAAATAATTTTAGCAATAAAAATTGATTTTGAGGAACTTTGATTAATAAGGGTTTAGAAAGAATTTAGAGTTAATTAAAGTTACTAATCTAAGGTTATGAAAAAGTATTTATAGATTTTCAGGAAAATATGACCGTTGGGGACACACTCGGTATTATTAGAAAAGTTTAATTAATTTTAAACGTATTTCAAACATTTAAAAATGCTGGAACCTGAGAGGTTCAGTTGACCAAGGCAAGGTTCGGTCGACCATATTAGGCAAGCTCGGTTGACCGAGCATAGGTCCGGTTGACCGAGCTCTCACAATGATTTTGAATTTTAAACAGCTCGGTTGACCAATGGGAAGGCCGGTCAACCGACTGAGAGGCGATCCAAAACCCTTCGTGGGTTCAGTCGACCTAGGGGTAAGAACGGTTTGCCATTCAATAGGTTTGGTCGACCATTGATGTTTGAACTAAAGGAGCCGATCGGTCGTGGGCGTTGGAAAGCAGAGAGACATGCGTCGGTCGACCTGGGAAGATACGTTCAAAAGAGCGTCGATCGACTGAAAGTATTAAAAGATTAATATTTTGCCCAAAAATCCAACGTCGGCCAATTGTTTACTTTTACCCCGATTTTGACCCTAACAAATTTAAGCATTTTTGTATAATTTTAGTTGTTAAGAAAAAGGTTTTTTGTGAAGTGTTAGGTGTCCTATGGTCAACCTATGGTCATCTGAGCATTCAAACATATCGTGCAGATACATGCATTATTACAGACCAAGTATAAAAGAAAAATTAAATGTATTTACAAATTAAAATTAAATGTCGTCACCTTTTTCTTCATTGCTCTTCTCTTTATGGAATGCGCCAATTGAAGTAAGTTTGAAATCTTCTCACTTCCATTTCACTTTTGCCTTATGTGTGTGTTGAATAGTAAACTTGTTCAAGCACTTAAAAACACACATAAGAAATTGGTACTTTGTTAGTATCAAAAGAGGGATCAGACTCAAAAAGTCAACATTTAGTTAAAAATAAAATAAACTACTATTATATATAGATATCGATATCGATATCAATATCCATATCGATATCTATACTATACTAAATTAATAAAAGTAATAAAAAGTAAATTTTATTGTCGCAAAAATATTCCTATGTTTTAAGGAAATATAAAAATTATTTAAAAAAAAATAAATTTAACCACAATTAGATAAACTTATATTAATTTATAAAATCTATTTTAGATACGTTAAAGTCTGAACTTAAAAAAGAAACTATATTTAGTGGCAAAAAAGCCAGTATACATTTCATATATAAAAGTATGAATAGTATAAACAACTTTGTAGGCAAAAATTTTATTTTCTTTTAAAAGAAAGACTAGTATTTCTAAAAAAATTAACTTCAATAATATTAAATAAAGTTACATTTAGAAATTCTATCTTGAATAGTTCAAGATTTGGATCTAAAAAATTCATTTCCTTCAAACAATAAAATAAATGTAATAGTATTATAGACGTTAAATAAAATGTATATCCAAAAGTAAAATAGGTAAACTCATCAGTAGCTTCTAAAATTATTGTAAAATGTCTAAAATTGTTTAGATAAACAATAATTGTGACGACCTGCTTAATTTTCATATTTTTTTTAAAAAAATAAAATCAATATCACAAATCCCAACTTAGCAGATCATAATCCACCTGAACCCGTGAGTACCAGGGATAAATCAGAATACGACATGGAAGCCTAAGCAGCAGGAAACATATATTCACAATATTGTAAATACAAAACATCCATCACATTACTACAAATACTAGAGTCACTATACCACTGTATTTTAGTATATACACATCTCAAACAAAATCTAGGGACATTTCCCCTAAAAATCCAACTGTCTCTACTAAAGTTTACCCTCCAAAAAGGGCAGACAATAGCTCTAGATCAGCGGGGTTTTTCTCGCTCTCCTATCTGGGGCTCCTGAAAAGTTTATAAAATTTTGGGGTGAGACACCTCTCAATAAGGAAAATAAACTAATACCAGTGTGTGGCAACATGAGTATTTCGTATTCTACACATAATATATTCAGTAACTGTTTTGTCAAATGGGAAAACATATATATATATATATATATATATATATCAAATCATGGCAGAACATACTACATTTTCATAAACAAATCTCATCTCATATAATAATAATAACATAAAAACATGTTATCATGTATTACCCCCACATGACTGGGTTGTGTGGTCCGAAGGCGGGACCTAACAATGGTTGGCCGACCATTGCCAAGTCAAAAGTACAGTCTGTAAGTCTAATGGGTCTGCCAGACCTGGTCCGTACACCAGGAGCGATCACACACTTTTTAAAAATCATATCGACCATCCAATCTCACACCACTCCGTACAGCGGCGTTAACACAAATATCATGATCACGAAGACCATGAACACATAGCAACGGTACCGTATAAGTGCTAACCTAAACCAAGCCAACCGGGTTCTGATACCATATAACGTATATTAAAACTGTGATACGTGGATATTTCATATCATTAATTTTCACATCAATCATATCATTTTGCATATATACGTATATCATGAAAATCATCGGCCCGTACGTCGGTATTACACATTTTATCATAGCTCGGCCCGTACGCCGGCAAATCATAACACAACCCGTACGTTGGCAAATCACATCATAGCACGGCCCGTACACTGGCAAACATATCATAGCACAGCCCGTACGCTGAAAAATCACATCATAGCATAGCCCGTACGCTGGCAAATCACATCATAGCACAATCCGTACGCTGGCAAATCACATCATAATCCCATTCTAGAAAGCAGAATTTCATAACATTTTATACTCATGCCACACTGAACAGATTTTCCGCATATTTAGCATATTATCATTTTAACCGTATTTCCTCAAATATAAATCATTTATAAATATATTCATTTCCCTGAAATCAAATTTTATAATAATATACATACATTTTTCATAAAATACTAACATAATTTATCCCCTTACCTGACTACTGAGAAAGCTCCCAAAATATTCTAGTCTAACACCCGTAGGATTTCTTGACCAATACCCTGAAAATGAAAACTCTCAGTATTAAAATTCAGTATTTTCACATGTATATCATTTCCTATAACTATCGCAAGACCAAATTTGGCTTAAAAAACCTTACCTCAACTCAGGAATGATTTCCAACTTGCTTTCACCAACGATCCGCTCTGGCAAATTTGGAGAGAACTTCCCTAAGAGCGTCGTGGTGGCTTCAAACTGTCGATCCGACGTAAATTTAGCCTGAAATCGAAGAGAGAAAGAGAGAGAGAACCAAAGGGGAGAGAGAGAGGAGAGAGTTAGCTTCATTAGTAAGTTAAAAATCCGGATTTTGATATTTATAGAATAGGGAATTCGTCGACGAGCCACGTCATTCGTCGACGAATCCTTTAATAATTTCGTTAACAAAATTCAGTCCTCGTTAATGAAATTCAGTTAGCTCAAACCTCTTTCGGTATTTCCTCGTCAACGAATCCCCTGTATTCGTCGACGAATTCTCTAATGATTCCCTCGGTTATTCCTTTCAAAGTGCAATGTCGTCGACGAAGTCGACCTCCTCCTCCTGTTACTGTTTTCCATTTCCCTTCCTCTTTATTATTTAAATCTCATTATTATTCGGGTCATTACAATAATAGTATATAATTTCTAAAAGATAAATTTTATAAATAAAACTATAAAGCTACAAGTACCCTTCAAATAATGAATTTTAAATTTATTTAAATTAAAAAAACTCATTAATTAATCATTAAATGAACAAAATAATAAAATTAAAATTTTAGGTAGAAAATTACTTTTAAAATTGTAATAAAGTTATTAATATTTTTTATGGTAAATAGTAAATATTGAGATTTTTTAAATAAATAATTAAAATATTCTTATTAATTTTCTTATGTATGATGTTATATATTGAATATAACATATACTTTCGATACATATCATAACTTTAATTAGAATATTTGTATCATATCATATGTTGTATTATTAAAAAATTCTTACTCCTATATATTTACATGATTATATACTCAAAATAGCATCTCATGTTGATGTTTGTATTTAATTTATACTTTTTTTAAACAAAGTATTAGTTTTATGAATAATCTAAATAGTTTTGGATCACCTTTCTTTAGGTCGATTGACCCGATTTTTGGTCAACCGAGCACAACCAAAATCTGTTATTTTTGAATTGAATAGTCGACCGACCTGAGCTTAGGTCGACTGAACCCCTCGGGTTCTGGATTTTTTACTGCACTGATTCGGGGTTAAAATTTAATTAAATTTTTCTAAAATTTCCAATATGTCCCCAACGGTTATATTTTGTGGGAATCCTATATATACCCTTTCATTTGTCCAGATTAGTAACATGATTAGCACTTGATTAGCAAAATTTTCTCTAAAATTTTCTTGAGCTATTATTGTTTATACATTTCAAAATCAAGTATATTTTGTGTCTCTCTTACATTATTCTTTGCAAAATCATTTTAAGAAGAGAGTTTTATTTGTTCATCCTCTTCATCTGCAAATCCATTGCAACTTGAAGAATGATTGTGTTTTATTCTTGTGAGTTTTTCATTACATCCTCTCTAAAGCCAATACACTCTCATTTAATTAATTTTAAAATATCTTTTGAGAGTTAGCTTTGAGTTTTTCCCATAATACTTTTATTTATAAATATATGATTGGGAGAACTCTTCATTGCTTGTGAGTCTTTTTGCATTTTTATTGCAAGACTCAAGAAGCTCATCGCTTATTACTTAAATTTTTTTTTGTTAAGCTAATATCAAATATCTCCTAACTTCATCTTGCAAATATTTGTTGAGATATTATTGTGCTTATTTGAAAATAGTTTTTGAAGGCTAATCATCATAATCTCCTTTTCTTCATTATTGAAAAATACTTGAGGAGATATCATTTTGTTTGGGCTTTAGATCTCTGAAATACACTTAGTGAATTTTTCATATCTGAATGAAAGATCTCACGCACACACACACACACACACACACACACACACACACACACACACACACACATATATATATATATATATATATATATGTATACATTTATGAGAGTTGTCACATAAACTACACGGTCTCACTTGAGCATAAATCTTTATCATTTGTGAGTGTATTGTACTTATTAGTGTACTTATCTGCTTATTGTAAGAAGCATTGTATTGTACACAAAATTTATACTAGTTGTATTCTCGGCGTGTGATCATCGGAAGAGGATTGCATTAGCCAACATGCACCGAATAGTTCAAACCCGGTTAGGAGGACCTATTGCACCTTAATGTGTGATTGTAAAGGTTGGGATCAATCCTGTTAATGTGACTTAGGGTAATTCCTCACCCAGTAAGGAGATGAGGTTTGTAATCGATATCACTCCACCCATAAGTGAGTAAAGCATTTAGAGGAATCATCTTACTTTTGAGCTTGAGGTAAGGACGTAGGCATTGTTGGTTGAACCCCGATAACATATCGTGTGTTACTTTCTTTTTCCCTTGACTCTTTATTTTCCGCACTTAAATTTCTGTACATGTATGTTTAATTATTCATTGTTTTAATTGCTTCACATACATGCTCTAATTATCTGTGGAATTGGTAAATGCTTAGAAAAACCCTAAGTTGCAAAATATTGTTGTTATCTGGTTTAACTTAGGAGGAAAAGTTTTAAATTTTCAATTCACTCCCTCCCCGGGAATACAACAATTCCAACAAATTACTAAAGTAAAAATATAAGGACTTAAAGTAGAACCTTGATGTACACTAATTATTATTGGAAAATCTCTAGATTCACCTCCTTGAGTCCTAACGTTAGTCACTACTCTATCATATACATCCTTAATGACCTCTGTATATCTACTACAAACTCCCTTATTTTCTAAAACCCACCAAACAATTTTCTTGAGTACTTTATTATAAGCTTTCTCTAGACCAATTAAAACCATATCTGAGTCTTTCTGCCTTTTCATAAACTTTTCTATTAAACTTCTTGAAAGATAAATAGCTTTTGTTGTTGGTTTCTCAAGCATAAAACCATTTGGATTTTTTGAAATCTTCATTTCTAATCTTATTCTATATTCAATTACCCTTTTCCATAATTTCATTGTATAACTCATAATCTTAATTCCACGATAGTTATTATAATTTTGAAAATCGTCTTTATTTTTGTACACAAGTACTAATGTACTTTTCTTCCATTCTTCTAACATTTTTTTTTTTTTGGTTTTTATAATAATGTTGAATAGATTTGTTAACCAAACAATTCCTTTATCCCTTAAATATTTCTAAACTTCAATTGGTATTTTATCTGATCCTATAGATTTTTCATTTTTCATCCTTTTAAATGTCATTTTAACTTCAAGGAATCTAATTTTACGAATAAATCTTTTATTTTTAGTCTTCTCCTCATCTATTACTTCTAAGTTTAATGTTTTATTTTGGTTTTCATTAAACAACTTATCAAAGTATTTCCGTCACCTCTCTTTTATGTCTTCTTCTTTAATTAAGACATTATCATTATTGTCCTTTGTACATTTTACATCACCTAAATCATCTTTACATTTTCTTTCTCTAGCACTAATGATGTTTACTAACTCTAAGCCTAAAGCTAGCTTGATTTTAATGATCATATCTCCTATTCTTTTAACATCTTCTACATTATCTTTTAGGTCTTTGACTATAATAATATCCACCCTATTTTTATGTTTCTCTATACCATGTGTACTAAAGTTTAAATCTTAATTTTTCAAGTTTTGTAAGTTTCACTCCTGCCCATTTCATCTCTTGAGGGTAGATTAAGTTAATTTTCCTCCTAAACATTATTACACTATTTCCTTTAAAAGTTCTTATATTCCAAGTTGCTAATTTAATCTTAATTTCTTGCGCTAACTTATTTATCCTCTCCCTTTTATATTGACAGGATTTGTTCCCATAATTTAGGTGAATTTGATAAGAATTCATAATAATAAAATATGACAAAGTTTTACACTGGCTATCAGTTACCTAATACAACCATACTCCTTTATCCGAACTTGGGACCAACTGTGTACAAAGAATTAGTATCACATAAATGAAGTACACTGTTTGCCTTTTTTCTTTTTTTACATAAATAAATTTCTAAATCTCACCATATAACTAGTACAAACCACACAAATTTTAATACAAATGTGCTACGTATACAATTTTGATCTAAATTCATGCAATACTATTTTTTGAAAAAATTTGTATATTCCAAAACTTGCAAATGAAAAACACAGAAGGCAAAAAAGCATGTACTAAGCCTACAAATCATAAATACAAAATTTCGACTATAACCAACTATTAGATATTTTTTTAATAATAGTAAAAAGAAAAGAAATAACAAAAGAGGAGAAGATCTCACTAGTAACTAAAACTAAAAGGAAAACGACAACCACTTTGAAAAATATATAGATACCCTTTGCTGTAGGAAATTTGATGGTGCTAACAAAAATTAATCGAAGAATATTTAAGCAACGAGAAATTGTAAGAATTCTTCGATCTAAATTCAAGATTCAAAATCCAATAGTATTGAAGAAAAAAAATTTCTCAACCCATAATAACGTTGTAATGTTCTATATTTTTGTATTCATTTATATTGCCCTATTTTAATATAGTAATAGTATGCTAGTGCCCTTTTTAACAATTAACATAATAACGTAATTATTCTCATATTTTAATACAGTAATAGTGCATTACTATAATGTAAGAAAGGAATATTGTAAAACATGAACATATTATTCCTTTTCTAATTATAGATTCATAAAATAAAATAAAATTCACATTTTTTCATCCACTTCATAGCAATAAGTTTTACATTATAACTAATTTATTCCTACAAAAAATATTTCGCAACCATGTTGAGCATGAAAGCATAAGCACATTGAGCATGAAAGCGAAGTTCAAAAGAATGTTTTTGCCCAGTTAAAAAAAATGTCATGTAAAAATTGGATTTTCATTTAAGAAACTACTAGGTCTCTTCCAAAGTAAAATTGTTAAAAATGAAGCACGTATTGTTTGAAAAAATTTAGATGCATAGCTTCAACAATTTTTTGTATTTCAAACTTCAAAAATATTCAAGCACGACTTTGTATGCAGATTCATGAATTCAAACTCAGCCTCTCCCCAAAGGGTGAATATTATTTAATTTCTTCAATGAAAAACAAAAATAGCAGGGTTTTTTTTTTTTTTTTTCTTTTTAAAAGAGCAAAAATATTTCAAATGAAACCCAATTTGGGGAGCTTTGTGGAGTTCAATTCCAAAGCATGAGGGAGTTTGATTTTACACAATTCAAAGCTCAAGTTCACTGTGCGAAGCAAACCCAACCCACTGTA
Organism: Malania oleifera; assembly: GCF_029873635.1. NCBI lineage: Eukaryota > Viridiplantae > Streptophyta > Magnoliopsida > Santalales > Ximeniaceae > Malania > Malania oleifera. The sequence continues at coordinate 9,491,153 of NC_080429.1, read as the reverse complement.
ATCACCTTCTGGGGTTTCCACTTTCCACAACTCAAATTCATGTACATTCCCCCAAAGCAATAATGGCTGAAAAGAAAATTGAAAAAATAAATAAATAATAGGGACAATTTCCAAAGATTAATAATAAGAATAATTCAAAAATGTGAAATTAACTCAGTTTCAAAGTACAGTGGCCACCCCATGTCAAATGGCTTACAGAATCAATCACACATCAAAAACAAGTTAAGGTTATGACAAATGAGCAGATTTTGCTCGCACTTTTGGCACAAAAATTTTCCCTCTTGCTCCAACATAGAGGATGACCAAAGACCTAAAACTGCATTCCAGCAGCAGCAGCAATGCAAGAAAATATAAATACTTACATGCAGTCTTTGAAAAAACACTGCATCTTCTCAAAGGTCCAACAGCACCAAACCCTGTGTTCATGATGTTCTTGAAACCACTGAAGCAGGCTGGCCACCACGAGAAATCGGTCATACTGTTGTTGGATTATTATCTCTGGTCCAAACCTGCCAATTGAATCCCAAGTAAGCCACGGAAAACCACACATCACAAACCCTTTTACATGTGAATCTGCATGTGCCAAGGTAATGGTGCAGTCCAGACCCGACTACCTAAATAGTGCATGTCATCATTTAAAAAAGAAATTAAACAAACAACACCCATTGCCCAGATTCTCACTACATAATCAGGTCACTACATAATCCTAAAATCATGGACTACTGCCCAGATTCTCACTACTGCTGGGATAGATGACAATGGGGGTGGACTGCTTCCTTGGCATTCAGGATCCAAACCTAAGGTAGCATTTCTATAAATCAGTGGACCATTTGTGAGGAAAACAAGATAATCACTTCATACAAGAATGCATTTATTATTTATTATTAAATATAAAAGGCATGAAAAGAGGAGAGGAAATTAATTATTAAAAACACATGTTTCTAGTGGAATGCCAACCATTTTCCAAAGAATAATTTGTTATAGATGGTCAGATGGTCTAACACAAATCATTTCATCTGCCTAATCGAATTATTTCTGCAAGCTGTATTTCATAGAATAAAAATTTTCATCCCCAGATGCACGCTAGGAGCAATCTCAGTTGGGTCTAATCTCCTCGTAAGAGATATGGTGATTGAACCTGGTTGTCCATTCTGTCAGAATAATAAGGAAACCAATGATCATCTTTTCATCTACTGCAACTCACGGGAGATGACTTGGGTCTCCCTTTCTTTCATCATCCTGGAGAGAGAAGATTTCATTCAGGAATGGTGGTCCTATTCTTTGGCAAGGAATTGTGTCCAATTTCCAAATCTGATCTTCTTAAAAATAAATGTCTCATAATCCCTTTTTTTGGATAGCATATAAATGTCTAATACTCTAGGCCTTACAGAAAATTAGGAAGGGCACATTTTCAAAGGAAAACATGAAGGTTCTCTTGCTGCCCTGGACAGTTTACTCCTTGTGGAATGAGAATGATATTACATTTGACCATGGTTCTTTTTTCATGACCCAGAATCCAGGTCACCCAAACACCCAATTTGTGATGATTTTTCGTATTAGTAGAAACTATTTGTCAATGAATCCTAAAAAAATATTGCCTCAGCAGCAGCAATTTATTTGATCCACCTGGTCAACTGAGAAATCATGCTTTGTGTTGGACTTTGGGAAGTCAGCCCAATCTGCAAAGGGCGATCTTGCAGGTCTGAGGTTAGCATCGACAGCAGAAGCCCGTGATATTATGGCATGCCTCAACTCCCAAATACTGGTGCCAACTCTCTCATAACCATCAGAATGGTGAGTCCAAATTCTGTGTAGGTAATAGTTCGACCAATGGTTGTTGACCTGAGATTTGCCCCACCCACTAGCTGATACAATTTTTAGTTGTCATTTAAGTTTAATTAATATTATTCTACGATGCATGTTGCACCCTTAAAAAAAAAGATAAGTTGGCTGGGAAAAGGATAAGGAGAAAAGAAATGGAAAAGACACAAATACCAGTTACTCAGGTCTTGTACAGATAAATATGTGCGCATGCACAAACACAGCGACACACTAGCAAGGTCAGTGTTCAACACAGGCCATCTACAGTTAGCCACATGGGTAGTTAGCATACTCTAATAGAGAGATAATAGAGAGAAAAACACTATAATCATCACATAAAGCAAAGAGAGTAAATGATTTTCATGCTTGAAAATTTTTTATTGCCATTGTGCATGAAGAATCTCAACTATATGGGGAAAAAGGGTATGCCTGCAGAAAATGTATATTTGCAGTTTTGAATACTTAAATCTTTCTGTTATTTTAACTTTGAATGTCATGCAAGGTGATTTAGTTATGGTATGGGACAAACCAATAGAAGGACATTCAACAAAACAGCACAAACTTGAGTAATTTTCTTCCCACTATGTGCAGAAACTGATGAGAAATATGTCTATCAGTTATTCTTCCCTTTTCCAAATCCTTTTTCCCATTAATCTAAGAATGTTTTGTAAGCCCCTCTCCACTGGGCGCCGGGAGTGTTTCTAGCATCAAATTAAATATCAACCACAATCTCACATCATTGTATTAACATCATTTATCTCTTTGCTCCAAATCTCTTGCCTCCACTTTCATTCATTCATATTCTTGGCAATGGAAGCACAAAGTCAACTGATTAATGTGGCAGGTTAGTTTCTACTAGATTTAGTCACCATGGTTGGGTAGCAAAACAAAGAAATCGTAAGGTTGCGACTACCTTCTGATGGTGAGAAAAGAACAAAAAGCCACAAGCAAAAAAATTCATCAAAAATGACAGTTCTTCAGACAAATGGCCATAAAAAATATATGTAAGTATTTTTTAAAATGGCCACTACTTGAGCCATTAAACTAAAATGCAACAGCCATATGATCAAACTAAAGAGAGGAAGTAACTAGTCCCTTCTCAAAATGGGATTGAATCTCTACACTATATAAATCAAGCAAGAAAAACATATTTAAGAACTTAGGTTGTGTTTGCTTCAACAAACGTCCATTCTTGGGAATAAATTAGTTATAACAGGTTACTTAAATAAATTGTACAAAAAATTATATTGTTACCATAAATAAAATAATAAAGCAAACTTTACGAATCCATAACAAAGAATAGGCAAGGAATAACTATTACTAAATTTCACCATAGGAAAGTCTATTCCTTTCTTATCAAACTTTGGATGAAATAATAAGAAATATACAAGGAATAGTTATTACTATCCCATACTTCCTATTGTATTCCATCGTATTAAAAAGAATAGCTATTCCACAAACAAACTGCAACCTTAAGGTGCTAATCATGGTGGTAAGAACAACTATAAGAACCCAAAATCTAAGGGGCCATTTTATCACTATTATCCACAATTATGGGGAAAAAGCAGAAACAAAAACTGCAAATGAGGAATGGAAACTAAAACAAAAATTTAGTAACCAGTTTGGTAAATTTTCAAAAACTAAAACAGATTAAAACCTAATCAAGCTCATGTTTATTTTTGCACTTGAAGTAAACATATAATAATTAAAAAAATATTATTCAAATAATAGAAATAAAAGAGATATAAATTAGTAAAATATTATAACAAAATAAATAGAAATTAATCATAATTATTTTATTTAATTAATATATTTTTAAACGCACTTTTAATGCTCCAAGAACAATCCTATAGTACATAACAAAGAATAATGGCAAAAAATGATTTTTTTTTAGATGACTTGCTACTTTTTCCAAATTTCTAGAAAGTTAATGGATTTTTTTTTTTCAAATGATGGTGTCCAAAGCCCTTTGGACACTCAACTAAGCCACTAGGATAATGGATCCATCCCTCTACCCTTCTCAACTTAAATACCAAGGTATTATCTCAAATGAAAGGCCATAGACCCCAAGACTCGAACCCGGGCCATTTAACCAAAAGAAAATGTATTGGATATTTTTATTTTATTTATATTTTAAATTCATAATCATTTTGTTCTAACTTTATTAAAAATTTTGCATAGAATGAAAGACCCACAAAAATCAATTCTAGATACTAAAGTATAATAGGAATAGGTTGACATGACAACTAAAAGCCATAGATCTTGCTTTCAGTTTCTGTGAAACTGACAAAAAAAATACTGAAAACTAGCAACATAAACCATCATTGTCATAAAACATTTCTTCACTGTACAACAATAGAACAAAAAACAAGAAACAGAAATGATGTCAAACGGCCCCTTAGTGTAGCACAAAAGTAAGAAGACATTTTTTTCACTAGGCAGGCAACAGCAATTTATATCAGCAAAATTTTGCACTCTTCAGGAATAGAAAGCATGAAATAAAAGGAAGCCCCTCGATGAAAAAGTACAAAGTAACTTGAAGCAAATGCATACTTGTATATCTATGCAAGGAACCATTGCCATTCATAGATAATGGTACAAGCCTTCTTCCTTGGCCCATTGATAGAATTTGCGTACGTTCTGGCCAAACCGAATTAAGTCTCCGAGCAAAATCCTCCACTTCTCTGCATTTAAAAAGTCCGAATTTAAACAATCATAAACTCACAAAAAGGGGAAGATAAATAGAGATTTACAGTTTCATTTATTAAATCCAGACATAAAAAGGAAGATTTGAGCAGAAAAGCAGACAACATAATGACAGGAAAACAGAACACGGAAAGGGAAACAGAAGGGGCAGAAAAATGCAATGATTTTCTAATGAGAGTTCTAGTGACATTGCCACTGACAATAGCACTGCTTCAGTTTTTAATTGTATTTTACCTTTTTCCTTATTGTCTATGCAGAAAAAATATGAATAACCAATTCAAGGCAACCCTCCACACAACCGAAGGACCCCTAAACCCCTAGCCAACTAGGGAACAATATCATGAGTGTATAGACGGACAGCCTGTAGATTACAGGAACTTGTCTTAAGTTTTCACCTGAGGGAGTCACAGGCATCCTATAAAGATAGTTGCACAACCCATCAAGTGCATAGAAGATGCTGAAAGCATTAAATCAAGGATCGGAGGCCAAAATTAAGTCATACCTCTATCCAACAATGATTTGATATCATGACTTCCATCCTCCAAAGGACATGGTTTAAGCCTTGAGACTATGCCACAACTCCAATGTCTTTATGTGCCCAAGTACTCAAAATATTGTCAAATATTTTGTGAATGGCCGAATGAATTGGCCTTGAGTTCTATATATTATATATAGACTTTACAAGAATGCTAACATGGAAAGTAAACATGGAAAGTAAATAAGGTCTAGCATGATTCTAGCCCTATACAAGTAAACTATAATCTGTCAAGCCCTTTACATGTAAACTAAATATATGCTAACTGTACAAAATAATGAATTGAAATATAAGATAATAAATGTGAGCTGAGGTAAGGAAAGAATCCTCCAAAGGACATGGTCTAAGCCCTTAAGACTATGCCACAACTCCAATGTCTTTATGTGCCCAAGTACCCAAGACATTGTCAAATATTTTGTGAATGGCCGAATGAATTGGCCTTGAGTTCTGTATATTACATATAGACTTTACAAGAATGCTAACATGGAAAGTAAATAAGGTCTAGCATGATTCTAGCCCTATACAAGTAAACTATAATCTGTTAAGCCCTATACATAACAACAAAACTAAACCTTAGTCCCACTAAGTGGGGTCAGCTATATGAATCTTTTTCCGCCAATTTATGCGATCATGGACCATTTCTTTTGATAGATTCAAGGATATTAAATCCTTACTCACTATCGCCTCCAAAGTTATTTTAGGTCTACCCCTACCCCTTCTACTGCCCCCCCACAGTAACTAAGTCACTCCTCCTCACATGTGCACTATGTGGCCTACGACGCTAGTGTCCATACCATCTGAGTCATCCCTCCCTTACTTTATAGGAGCTACACCTAACTTACCACGAATATGTTTATTCCTTAATTTATCTTTCAATGTTATACCACTCATCCATCTAAGCATTCTCATCACGGCAATTTTTACTTTTTGGATATTATGTTTCTTCGTCGCCCAGCAGGTTGGATAAAATGGAGAAGTTCTTCAAGTGTTCTATGTGATCGTAGAATACCCTTAAAATTGAAAGGGAAGTTTTATAGGACAGCTATAAGACCAGCTATGCTATATGGATCAGAATGTTGGGTGACGAAGAAACATAATATCCAAAAAGTAAAAGTTGACGAGATGAGGATGCTTAGATGGATGAGTGGTATAACATTGAAAGATAAATTAAGGAATGAACATATTCGTGGTAAGTTAGGTGTAGCTCCTATAGAAGATAAGATAAGGGAAGGACGACTCAGATGGTATGAACACTTGCAACGTAGGCCTTATAGTGTACCTGTGAGGAAAAGTGACTTAATTACTGTGGGGGGTAGTAGAAGGGATAGGGGTAGACCTAAAATAACTTGAGAAGAGATAGTGAGTAAGGATTTAATATCTTTGAATCTATCAAAAGAAATGGTCCATGATCGCATAAATTGGCGGAAAAGGATTCATATAGCCGACCCCACTTAGTGGGACTAAGGCTTGGTTTTGTTGTTGTTGTTGTTGTTATGTTTCTTTGTCGCCCAACATTCCGATCCATATAGCATAGCTGGTCATATAGCTGTCCTATAAAACTTCCCTTTCAATTTTAAGGGTATTCTACGATCACAGAACACACTTGAAGCACTTCTCTATTTTACCCAACCTGCTTTAACTTTATGCATTACATCATCTTCAATTTCTCCTTCAGCTTGCATAATAGATCCAAGGCATCGAAATCTACAAGTGCTATTTATTTCTTCATCATCAAGTTTAACTTTATCTCCAATATTCCTCCTATCATTACTAAAATTACATTTCATATATTTTGTCTTATTTCTACTTATCCTAAAACTTCTAGATTCCAAAACTTCTCTCCATAATTCTAACTCAGCCTCAACTCCATCCCTAGTTTCGTCAATTAATACAGTATCATCTGCAAACAACATACACCATGGAATCTCCTTTTGAAATACTTTTAGCCAATTGGTTCATCACTAAAGCAAAAATATAAGGACTCAAAGCAGATCTTTTATGTACACCTATGGTGATTGGAAATTCTCTAGTTTCTCTATCTATAGTCCTTACACTAGTCATTACTCCATTGTATATATCCTTAATGACATCGGTATACCTACTACATGCACCTTTTTTTTTCTAAAACCCACCATAGAACTTCCTTAGGTTATCATATGCTTTCTCAAGGTCAATAAATATCACATGCAAGTCCCTCTTCTTTTCCCTAAACTTTTTCATTAATCTTCTTAAAAGATAAATAGCTTCTATGATAGATCTCCCATGCATAAAACCAAATTGATTTTTTGAGACTTTCGCTTCTAACCTTAATCTTTGTTCAACTACCATTTTCCATAGTTTCGTCTTATAAGTTTAATTCCACGATAGTAATTACAATTTTGAATATCTCCTTTATTTTTGTATATAGGTATTAAAGTATTTTTCCTACATTCATTTGACATTTTCTTAGTTTTTACAATTGTATTAAATAAATTAGTTAACCATATAATTCCATTATCACCTAAGCATTTCTAAACTTCAATTGGGATGTTATCTGGTCTCATAACTTTCCCATTTTTCATCCTTTCTAGTGCAAACTTAACTTCGTTAACTCTAATTTTGCAAATAAATCTCATATTTTCAGTCTTTTCCTCATTTGATAATTCTAAGTTTAAGCATTTTATTTGATTTTCATTAAATAACTTGCTAAAGTAACTTCGTCATCTTTCTTTGATGTCTTCATTCTTAACCAAGACAATATCATCCTCATTTTTTATACATTTTACATTTCCCAAGTCCTTACTCTTCCTTTCTCTAGCTTTAGCAAGTTTAAATATATCTCTTTCCCCTTCTTTTGTACCTAATCTATCATACAAACTATTAAATGATATATATTTAGCTTCACCAATGGTCTTTTTTGCATCTTTTCTTACCTCCTTATATTTTTCAAAGTTATCTTTGTTTCTACATTTTTGTCACGTTTTATACTAAATTCTTTATGTCTTTATGATCTTTTGTACATCTTTATCCCACCACCAACTCTCTTTGCTATTTGAGAATCTTCCCCTTGATTCACCTAAAATCTCTTTTGCTATCTTTTTAATAGAGTTAGCTAATCTATTCCAAAGAGTATTTGTATCTATCCAATCCTCTACGGTCCAATCCCCATCTTTGTCAAGCCCATGTAAACTAAATATATGCTAATTGTACAAAACAATGAATGGAAATATAAGGAAATAAATGTGGGCTGAAGTAAGGAAAGAAATCTTTTTCTTTGTTGTTTGTTGTTCCGTTGACAGCCCCCCTCAAATTGATGCGGGTTGATCAACAAGCATCAATTTGCTACTAAGGAAGCAATGTTGATGACGAGTGAGAGCCTTGGTAAAGATATCAGCATTTTGTAATTCAATGAAAATGTGTGCAAGAGTGATAACATGAGCTTCATCTGCTTCACGGATAGAGTGACAATCGACTTCTATATGCTTTATGCGCTTATGATAAACAGGATTGGCCGTGATCTAGATAGCACTCGTATTATCGGCATGTAGAGGTGTAAGATCAGTCTCAGAAAAATTTAGCTTAGCAAGTAAGCCTCGAAACCAAATAATTTCAGAACAAGCAAGAGACATTGCCCGGTATTCAGATTCCGTCGATGACTTAGAAACTCTATCTTGCTTCTTACTCTTCCAAAAGATCAATGCATCACCTAAGAACACATACCAACCAGTGATGGAGCGACGCGTATCCACACAACCAGCCCAATTAGCATCACTATAAGCAGCAAGATGAGTAGAATTGCCTGCAGGGAAGAATAAATCACGGGCAGAAGTGCCCTGAACTTAGTGTATGATCCTACGGAAAGCAGTCAAATGAAGATGATGAGGAGTCTGAAAAAACTGGCTGACTTGCTGTACAACAAATGAAATGTTTGGTCTGGTAATGGTGAGATAGACAATACTACCCACCAATTTTTGGTATAAACTGGGATTAGCAAGTAAATCACCCTCCTTTTTGCGAAGCTTGACATTTAATTCCATGGGAGTATCAACTAAAGTGCCCTTCTGAAGGCCAGTTGTGGCCACCAAGTCACTAGCATACATATGTTAATTGAGTGAAATACCTAAGAGACTACGATTCACCTCAAGACCAAGAAAACATGAGAGAGGCCCAAGATCTTTCATATCAAAGGACTTGGAGAGATGAGTCTTGAGCTAAGCAAGTAAAGCAGAATCAGAACCAGTAATCACAATATCATCAACATAAACCAAGAGAACAACAATACCCATGTCTGATTTCCAAAGAAACAATGAAGTGTCATACTTGCTCTGCTTGAATGAAAATTGTAATAAAGTGGTGCGGAATTTATCAAACTAGGCCCTTGGAGCTTGTTTGAGACCATAAAAAGAACGATGAAGCTTCCACACATGTGAAGTCGAAGAGGGAAACAAGCCCGGGGGTGGCTTCATATAAATACACTCTTTAAGATCCCCGTGAAGAAAAGCATTCTTGACATCCATCTGATGCAGCCACTCACCGGAAGCAGCAATAGCCAAAATCGTACAAACAGTAGTCATCTTAGCCACAGGAGCAAAGATCTCTTCATAATTGACACCATATTCCTGATTATTCCCAAGTGCAACAAGGCGAGCTTTGTAACAATCCAGACTTCCATTAGATCGGACCTTGACTGAGTAAACCCGTTTACAACCCAGAGGAACAATGGTGGGAGGACAAGGCTCAATGTCCCAGGTGTGATTGGCTTTTAGAGCGACAATTTCTTCCTGCATAGCTTGTCGCCAACAATCATGCTTCGCAACGTGTGAGTAGGAAGTGGGAATATCTAAATAGGACAATGCAGCAATAAGAGCTGAAATAGAGTTACCAAAACTTGAAGAGGGAAACCCATAGCAGCCCAAGGGTACAGACACTCGAGAAGACCAACATACCAAAGGCTATGAAGGTGCTACAACTGACTGAATCTGGAGCATGGTAGAATCAGATATCGAATGAGCTACCGGAAGAGACTATGGGCGGGGGCGCCATGTATACACAATAACTGGTTTAAAACATGAACTGACCGGATGAGGATCCAAGAACTACTCCTTAAAGGAGGGGAGATTCACAGTAGGAGAAGAGGGTACAGAGGACACAAGAAAGAAATGTTCATTTTCAAAGAAAATAACATTCCTAGAAATGCGTGTACGATGTAATGTAGGATCATAGCAAACAAATCCCTTTTGACACACGTTGTATCCCAAGAATGCACATCGAACAGATTGAGCAGATTATTTATATCGCTCATGAGGAGGTAAATGAACAAAACATACACAACCAAAAGGTACAGAGGTTATCATAATTAGGTTGCTTAGCAAATAAACGGAAATAGGGAGACTCCATTAGTAGGACTTGAGAAGGTAAACGATTAATCAAGTAGCAGCAGTTTTCAGAGCCTCGACATAAAATAAGGATGGAACAAAGGATTCCAGCAAGAGAGTACGGACCACATCTAGGAGATGACGATTTTTCCGTTTGACTACTCCATTCTGTTGGGGAGTAGTAGACATGAACATTGATGAATAATGCCTTTATAAGCCAAAAATGCCTGAAACTCAGCAGACACATATTCACCACCAGAATCTGTGTGTTATGTCTTAATAGAAGCAGAAAATTGATTGTCAGCATACGCTAAAAACTTAGTGAAAGTACAAAAAACCCCAAATTTAGAGTGAAGAAAGTAGACCCAAGTAAATCTGCTAAGATCATCAATGAAAGTCACATAGTATTTAAATTTTTCATGTGAACTAACCAGGGAAGGTCCCCAAACATCATTATGGATAAGCTCAAAACACTGAGAAGCTTTTCTAGCATGCAAAGGGAAAGGAAGAGTTTTTCTTTTATCAAGTTTGCAAGAGGCACACTCAAGAGATAAAGAAGAGCGTTCTTTATTACCAAGTAAACCAGAGTTCAATACATGAGATAAGATCCGAGTATTGGGATGACCTAAACGATGATGCCACGCCATACAAAGATCTGAAACATTATTACAAGAAAAAGACTTAATAGAAGAAACTAGAGAATGTGTTGGAACAGACAAAAGTAGTGGAAACAAGCACCCCACTTTAGGTCCCTTCGCGATCAGCTCCCCTGTTACCTGGTCCTGCACAACACAACCATTACCAGAAAAATTAACAGCACAATTATTATCAACTAATTGACCAACAGAAATAAGATTTGTAGAAAGCTGAGGAGCAAGAAACACATTAGTGAACTTAGAAGAGGCATCTCTGACAACAACTATTGGCAAAGAACTGCCATTGGCAATCTGAATAATAGATTCACTAGCGTAGGGCCAAGCATGACACAAGGTAGTGGGATTATTTGTCATTTGATTCGAGGCACTCAAGTCCACATACCAGAGATTAGTAGAATTGTTACCTTGGAGCCCCCATTGCTGATACTGCCTAAATTAGCATCTGTTGCACCATTTTGGGTGTGCAGAAATTTGCTAGAGGAGGTGCAAGAACAGAGAAGTCACCTGAAGAAGAGCGAGGAGCCGCAAACATCACTATGGGGGGTACACTAACAAAAGTTTGGAATGCCTAGGCGTGATGATTCTGTGGGCGGATACGACATTCTTTGATAATGTGATCCTTCTTCTTGGAATAAGAGCATAATTTCTTGAAACAGTTAGCAGCGATATATCCAAATTCTTTGCGGCAAAAACACTGCAAAGTGCTGAAATGCGAAGGCGGTTCTCGTCGTTGAGCACATAAGCCACAGGGATAGACCCAGAACTACTATGAGATTGTGCCTGAGTAGCTTGAGTACTAAGTCGTCGTTCTTCATGAAATAACTCACCAAAACAAACATCCAGAGAAGGAACAGGAGAGCGATTTAGCAAAGACAAGCGAATAAATTCAAACTCGGGGCAGAGTTTCATAAGAAACTAATCACAACGACTAGTCTCATGAAGACGTTGAATAATGGGAAGAGAAGCCACAGGAATATCCGCAGTAATTAGATCAAAATATTCATTCCAAAGAGTCAGAAACCCCGAATAATAGTCTTAGATGGAACGACTGTCATGTTTGAAAATCGCGATCACATGCTCTAACTGAAAACAATGGGCACCACTATCTTGATAATATACTATTTTTAAAGAAGTTCACATGGATAAAGCGGTGCGATAAGATCACAAGTTGGGGACAATATGTGGCTCAACCGAGCCAAGAAGCCAAGACATAATCCGAGCATCAAGCACAACCCATGAAGGACAAGCTGCGGACTCCTTGGATTATCAAGATTGGGTGCACAATCCGTGCCATCAATATGACCCCAAAGATCTTTTCCCTTCAAGAAAAGTTCAAATTGAAAAGCCCACGTAGAATAATTGTTGCCCGTAAACTTGGCACACACAGGTGCAGAGTCCATGCTAAATAATGGAGAAAATCGAGAAGCCCTAAAAAACAGACTCTGCCGAAAGAAACAGACCACCAGAAAATCTAGAAGCCCAAAATAAACAATGCAGGTACAAAGAAAAACCAAGAACCTCCTCCCTGCACTAAAAAATTAAATCTTGAACCAAAAACCTGCTGTGCCAAGAAGATAAGTGCCAGAAACAGCAACAGAAAGCTGTTGCCTGCTTGCCGAGAGTCACAAACAGCAAAAGAATCTTGAGAAATAAGTGGCAAACAAGAAACCAGCTGTGCCTGCTTGCCGAAAGTCACAAGCCTGCTTACCGAGAGTCACAAACAGAAACAGAAACTGGAGAAATAAGTGGCAAACCAGAAACCTGCTGTGCCTGCTTACTGAAAGTCACAAACAGCAACAAAAACTGTTCCCTGCTTGTCGAGAATCACAAGGACATAAACTGGAGGAATAAATGGCAACCCAGAAACCTGCTGTGCCGACAGCCACGCAGCCACAGAAGTACCGAAAGAACAGAGAAAAAATTCCAAAAGAGAAAACAAAACCCCAACAGCCACGAAACCAAGAAGACAAAAAATCGAATGGGACAAAAAACCTAGCAGTTGGCTGGCTCTGATACCATGTCAAATATTTTGTGAATGGCCGAATGAATTGGCCTTGAGTTCTGTATATTATATATAGACTTTACAAGAATGCTATAAATGGAAAGTAAATAAGGTCTAGCATGATTATAGCCCTATACAAGTAAACTATAATCTGTCAAGCCCTATACACGTAAACTAAATATATGCTAACTGTACAAAATAATGAATTGAAATATAAGGAAATAAATGTGGCCTGAAGGAAAGAAAGAAATCTTTTGCTTTGCTGTTTGTTGTTCCATTGATAGATATAATTTTAATGAAATAGACCTAACTGCTTTTATCTTCAATATGATACTGTCTATCATAAGCAAGTGAAAGGCTGAGAAGCACACAACATGCATACACACACATATTATATATATATCTGTGTGTGTGTGTGTGTGTGTGTGTGTGTGTGTGTTTGTGTGTGTATATATATTTTATATATTTATACACACACACACACACACACACACATACATATATATATTACTTTTAGCTAAAATTACTCAACATCAATACCACCCAATTCAGTTGACCCAAAGAACTATTGACCGATTGTCTTCCAGGATTTCTTATGGATTGATTACATCAAACAAACATGTCCATATCAAGTGCATAATATATATGATTAATTATTTATATTTTTAGCTAAATTTATTCAACACACAATTCAGTTGACCCAAACAAGCTATTGACCCATTGTCTTCCAGGATTGTTTATGGATCAATAACATCAAACAAACAAGTATGTCCATCTCAAGTGTAGATGGAGAAACCAATTTAATTTAAACGGCATATAAAAGGGTCTCTACCAGGCTCCATTGAATTAATAATCTATTCAACAAAATTTTAACCCATAATCACACTGATCTAAAAGCTGAAGTGAAAGATTTTACTTGCCCAAAAAAAATTAACAATAACTCAAGTACACAAAATGTTTTAGACCAGTTACAGCAGCAAATAGTCAAACTACTGTCATTCAACTCAAAATAAAAAGTCAATAATTATAAAAAGGCTTCATTACTGCATGTAGAAAATGCATTAAAGAAAAATGAGAATGCAACCACACCAAAAAAAAAAAAAAAAAAAAAGAATTCATAAAATAAAATTATACGATTCTCTCTGAGTCAAGCAATGAACATGAGAAGACAATTAGACTGAGGTTAAGAAAAGAAAGGGTAGGCACACGCATGACTGCAACAGTGAATGGGAGCAAATTTTAAGACTCATCCACACCACGTAATAAAATGTTGGGCCAAATGGATACACTAAGACGATAGATGCTTGCAAATATGCCCAATGTTCCAGCTGCAAAATGTTGAGACACTATTCCTCTCGAGTGAAGTCAAACAAAACATTTTTAAGCTGCTTTCAAATCAACCAATAAAAAACTCTTTAATAACCCTTCTACTTCCAAAGTCAACTAGGAAATCAAAGACAACTTTTAAAGTACAAATATTAGCATTCTAAAATTCGAAAATGTCAAAGGATGCTTTCAAAATCAACTTCCAACTTCTGAATATTATAAAATATAAACCTCCAATAAGCTCGGCTTCCAAGACCTACGAACACCACCATGATAGAGTACACATCCAATAACCCTTAAACAACACAAGAAAAATAGGATTATATGCACCTCTGCATGTGTGGTTTTTTTAGGCCCATATGAGCAACCCAAAAGCCCTCAATTAAATCAAGCTTCTGACAGAAAAGCACATCCTCACTCTATTGAGCCCCAAGGCTTTTGAAGAAATACAGAAGCAACTCAAAATCAACAGTGAGAAGTGAGGGGCACAAAACACAAAACACTTGATCAGTTGATCCATGTGCTCTGTCCCATAGAAGGGCAAAAACACTCCCTAAGAACAGGAACGAGCAAATTACCACCTCAGTCCCAATCCCTCTCTATACCAACATTACATACATTTTAGCCCAGCACCAAGACAAGCACCCAAGCCTAATTTTAGCTCAGGCTCAACGCATAACTGAACAAACCTGAAAGCAGTCAAGGAGGCTGATCTAGCTGCCACTCAGGTGAGGCTTCTAAAAAAAAGTGAATAGAAACTATTAAGTAGAAATAACAAAGAAAAAGGGTCATAAATTTTCAATTCAAAGCATAGAATGGCAACATCATTTTTTCAGGGAAGGAGATTATAACTAATGAATAGATACAAAGAAATAAGGCATAAGTGCGCAAGCACAAAACTTAGTGCACAAGGCTCCCAAGTGTTTACCTAAATTTAGAAGAAAATTTTAAATTTTGATCATATGATTTAATGATTAGATGATATTTCTTTCTATGAAAAAAAAAAAGATAAGATGATATTTCTCTTTTCGACCATAAAAAATGATTAAATGATATTTCTAACAAAAATGCATACCATATAGTAATTACACTCGATTTGATATTTAATTATAATTTATTTACAAATAGATCCCATCATCCTTCTAAAAAATGTTTTGATGAAATCTTAAAATTAAAATTTTTAAATGAAGAAAATATATAGAGTATACAGAAAAAATTACCTAGGCAATCCTTCTCAACATGAAAAAAGTCAAGTTAGTGTTGAGCTATTATGTGACAGACATAAATTTAGTACTTTTTGTTAGGTATAGGTGTGTAGAACAATATTTTGAAAAACATAAGTAGATATAACAAATAGTTATTTCACAAACAGGTGTAACAACTTATGAAATAGTTTGGAGTAAAACTGATCAACTGGATGCTTTTTTTCAAAATGTGTATTAACTGTGATTTGCAACTGAAAATGCACTTTATATCTTTGTTTTACTTAATAGTTGATTAGAGAGCTTATTCTAAGACAAATTTGACATTTTCTATATGAAGGATTCCTCAGTAGCATGTGATTTTATTCTTAATATTTATGTCTAAGAATTCAGATGTATTATTTATCTGGATAATATTATACATTTCATAATAGTTTCAGAAGATGCAAGGAAGGCTTCCTAACATTTATGATCCTGCTGCCTTCATTTTGTCTTACACCCAAATGACCATTCATTTCGGACCTTTTGGCATAACAAACATTTTGATTATTGATGATAAATTATGACTATTAGATATTTGTTAAAATTTTAAAACTAACAACTCACTAAATTTTTACTGTGAAAAACAAATTGTTGCGCTATAGTAGAAATATGGCCCCTTTTAAATGGTATAGGAAGCAAATTGTGGCCATGCACAAAGCTTTTTAAGTTCAAATCTTAACTGATCTAAAATAATTTCTAAATGCAATTTTATGCAATTTTTAAAATCGTTTATGGAATGTTATCCTTTATTAAAAAAAATATTTTTTGTCCGCAAATTTTTTTTTCTACATGATTAATATTATTCGTACATTTATATATATATATTGTAGATGATCATACCCAAATCAAATTGTTAGATTAGCATGTTGGCATTGTACTGCTACTAATGTGAAAGCACTTCAACTCCAATGTTACCCCATATAGGCCCAAAAAAACAAACTAGAAATTCTGGCGTACAAAGACTCGTTATATTAATTGGGCAATGAATTGGCACAATTATTGGGCATACATTGCCCCCAAAAAAATAATGATGGAAAATCAATATATTCTATAAATTAGACATTCAAACTGCACACTTATATTAAAATTACATATCCATCTGACCTGTCAAGTTCTTCCCTCAGTGCTGGATCCAGATCATCATCATCAATGTCACCATCATCAAACTCAAGCTTAGGTGAAAAGGCCATGCCTTCAGAATCCTGCAACTTAGAGGATTTAATGGGACTAATCACCCTGAGGTTTTCAAGCTCATCACTAGCAGAGAGGACATCCAAATCCTAAAACAGGAAAAGACAACAATATGCAAAATATCGCTTACTCTCCAAGAAAGGAGGAAGAAGGAGACAAGAACATGGCTCACACACACACACAGTTTTGTGGTCCCAACCTTCTTATGGTTTCCATTAGTACTGCTTGAAGACTCCTCCACTTGATCCTTTCTTCGTCTGTTCTTCTTTTTATTTTTATTAGCTCTAACCCCCTTTGAATCTGCAAAGCATATTTATCTTCCAAGTAAATTCACAATAAAAATGCAACGAACTAACATGTTAGGACTTCTTCCAATACTAGCTTGGAAAAGTTTAAAAAGAAAAAAAATAATAATCACTTAATGAGCCACAAAATACTAATTAAATTGTCAATCAAAATCACATATTTGAAAGACATGACACTGCAACCTACATAGGTTTATATCCATTAAAGGTTTGCAACCATTTAACAATCACATATTCCAATAACTCAAGCAATTTATTTAGCCTCAGCAGAAGTTATGCAAACTTCACACATTGTAATACAACATCAACACAGGTACTGCCACTAATGTTGTTATTTATACATTGAATAACAAAGGACCTAGATTTTGACATTATTATTTGTTTCCTAGTATTACTCAAAAAAAAATACATGACAGGAAAAAAAAAACGAAAGCAATATACTTCAATGTTTTAATAGTTAAAATCTCCTCACAATTACTCCCTAACAAATCAAGCCCTCAAGCTTTTTCTTTACCTGAAGGCAACATCGTACCTGCTTTCCACTCTCCCTCAACCATAAGGCATGTCTAAATTCAAATCATGAAGTGAGTTTGTGTTCGTAGTATAAATTAGATAAAATACACTTTAAACCTAACTCAACCTAATCATAATACAATTAACTCTTAAAACAGGTTCAAGATTTGAGTTTTCTAGGATATTAGCTCTTAAAGCAGGCAAAAGATGGAGCTTTGTACCATATGGCTGCAGAAGGCTGAGAGTACTGCAAGGATATATTATAACCCAAAAATATATATACACTTTTTCTGCCCTGGGCCTACTATATAGATTTCTAAGCAGGTAAAGATTGTGTTGGCCAGGATATGGTCGTCCAAGGCTGAAGCTGTTAGCTACAGAAGTCTATTAGTGCAAAAAATATATAGATCTACCATTTTCTCCCCAGGCTAACAGGAAATGCTTTGACTCTATAGTCAAGAGACCATAATCAAGTGCTGCTAGCACGCCACAAATTATAAACGCATTCTAAAAAATGAAATTCAGATCTGTGTACAATTCAAACTCAAAGCAACCCAAAGAATGGTCCCAAAGCCAAGCCAAATGTTTTTTTTACAAATTTCCATTGCACACCCAGGATTTAAGATTTGCTATAGTTGGTCTTTGTTCTATTTTAAGGAAGGTTCCAAATCTGCCCAACATGTACACTTGTTCCTTATCCCATGGTAAAGAATGGGAAAGAATATGATATCCTTATCCCACATCTGGTCTCATTATAAAGGTTGGACGTAGCTTGTCTTGGATAATTTGTATTGCAAATGAGAAATATGACATGCAATAGAGTTCATTACATTTTTATTTTAAGCGACTAAAAGTAAATCAAAATGTACAACATATTTGTGTGCTTGCCCATGTTTGTGTGTGTGTTTTTTTTTAGTTGAGAAGCATTTGATCTCAATGATTAATTGATTATTATTGTGTTGTATGTAAAAATGTATATTACCAAATTAATATTATTTGGTAACTAGTAGATAATAATGACAACAATATTAAATAATTTAATATTAGTTTAGTTAATTTAATAATAAAGTAATTAAAATATTTAAACCAAATTCATAAGAAAAATAGTAATCAGAAATACTTCAAAATTATAAGAACTAAATGATCATAAGGGAATAGGATTTAAAAAATTAATTTCTTTTCCTCATTGTCATCAATATCAATTGTATTATTTGTATATGAAGTATTTCTTGTGCCATTATTTGGCTTCTAGCTAAATTGCATACTGCTGCCATTTTTTACATCAGTAGTAAATTCATTTTTTTTTTTACATTGTTGTACAGTTAGCTACAAATCTTACAACACATCCTTTTAAAGACTAAATTCTATTAGATTAAGTAACTTTTAATATGACTCACAAAACTTTCTACTGATATTTATTTTTAAAAATTGATTAGTATTTTTTCCATCAAATAAAGGGGAAATAGTATCATTTTATTTATCATAATTCTAACATTTTTATATATTAATTTCCCAATTTTTTTGAATATATTCTCATGTAGAAATATAGATTTTCTTCTTTATGAGAAATAACAGTTCATGATGTCAAATGACTAAATCTGAATTAACTCCAAAAAATATTTATCTGAAATCAAATAAAGTCCATCAAATTTTTGGCTTCTTTTCTATATTTGTTTCTATTTTATTAATTCACATGCACACTCTTATCTTTTACAAAATATATAACCCAATAATGGTAAATATCAATAGTTTTTTTTTATCAGCAAAGAGAAATATTATTTATTGTAGGATGAAGGCATCAAGGGGTGCCACCCAAGTTCAACTAAAACAACAAAAAGCAACACAACCCTCACAGTAAGATGTCAAGGAAATCTAGGATTACACAAAAGTACTTCCCAACCAGACAACTTTGCCAACTAGAGGTCATAGTTATCCAACGGTCCATGACAGCCTGAATGGGCGAAAATTTACCTTGAAAGCTCTCCTGTTCCTCTTACTCCACACCACCCAAAAAAAATGGCAAGGGGGATGGAGAAAAGAGACTTTCTTCTGTCCATGTTAGAGCAGAGCCCTTTCCAAGCCCATAATTTGCTCTCCACTGTAGCTGCAGGACCCACTTTATGCTTGACCATGGAGATGGCCAAGTTCCAATTTTTTCTGGTCCAAGTACAGTGTAAAAGGATGTGCTCAACAGCTTCAGCCTACACCAGGCATAAAAAGCACGCACTAACAAGAGGTAAGCCCTTCTTCTAGAGGTTGTTAATTGAAAGGATCCTCCCAAGAGTTACCTCCCACATGAAAAAGCAACCTTTGTGGGGGCTGCAGTTTTCTAAATGAGTTGCAAAGGGATATTGCTGAACTCTGCCGGGGAGATAAGGTTTGTATAATATGATCTGATTGCTCAAAACCCATTTGGGCTCATTGGAGGTGGCCAGGCACTAGATTTTGCACAGAATGCTGTAGAAATCTGTTAAAATATCAAAGTACCAAAAAGCATTCCTAATCAAGAGAATATTCTAGAAAGTCCTCTGATTAGGGAACGTCAGATGCTGGGAGCTAACCTAAAGTTAGAAGGGTAAATGCTAAATAGTGCTGAGCTGGGACTCACAACACCAAATATCATGCCAAAAGAACACATCCTCCCCATTCCTCAATTAAAGATAAACAAGAGAAGAAATTCTCCCATCCTCACTTGATGAATCTCTATTGTGGGCTTTGACGCCCAACCATTATGATGGATGCCTTACTTGGTAGCAATGATTTCCCTTCAGAAATGATTCTTCTCTATCATGAATCTCCAAAGCCACTCTCGCAAAAGGGCCTTAATGAAAATGAGATATACAGCCTGAACCTCCATTTTGCATAGGTTGTTTAACCACCCCCATCTAACAAGATGATATTTAAAATCCTCACTTGTGTTCCCCAAAATGAATCTTCTTTGACTAACTTCCTATCTCTTGGCTACTGCCCTGGGGATGGAGAAAAGAGACATAAAATAAATCGTGAGATTGGACTAAGTACTTTTAAAAAGCATGAGTCTACCACCTTCTGACAGATAAATAATGTCTCATATAAATAAATTTAATAAATAAGTTGAAGAACCAAAATTGGTTATTAAGCATGCACATTCACTTTGGGGAAGTGAAGGTGTTCCTTTTCTTTCACTCAATTTTTGATTTGGATCAAGAGTCACTTTTTCTCAGAACGATTCTTAATGTCATGACATTTTTGCTTTACTTGGATGCTATATTTTTTGTTTAAAGTTGACCAATAATTTATCCTATTTACTTACTGGTGTTAAAATTTTGGTTGTGGGATGTTTTTAGTATGTTATATTTTCTTTTGTTAATTTGTGTTAGATATCCTCAAAATTTTAAAGCAGTTATTGATGTTACAGGAATGTTTTGCCTTACTTTTATAAGAGAACTACATTTGATCCACAAAATGATCTAAACCAGTCATATTTATGTATATACTATAGATAGATATAACATATGTATATCCTAGTGGACGGGAAGTATTATCATATTCATAAGATAGCATCACTTAAAACTAGTAGTGCCTACATGAAATATATTAAATACCAAGACAATGTTCAATCCAGTACTAGAAAATTATTAAAAATATATCTAGAAGTAGATAATATTAATAATATTTTGGAGGACAATAATTAACTATAAACTAATTAATCAAGAAATTTTATTTTGGATTACTTGGATTCACATCAGAAATCATCCATACCTAGCATGACTAGCAATAAAAGGTTCAACTCAAACTACCAAGCCAATAAAACATAAATATTGTGAAATAAATTAACAGTATTTAAAGTACAGAAACAAATTTTAAAATAGGGGCCAATAAAACATAAATATTGTCAAATAAATTAACAGTATTTGAAGTACAGAAACAAATTTTAAAATACGGGCATAATCATAATTAAATATTAATAAATAGGAAACACTAATCAAGATAATTATTTTGCACAAAAAAGAAATGCATTAAGACAGAAGAGCAAGAAATTACAAGCTATAGGACAATAAGAAATTCTTAAGAAATAAAAATAAATAAATAAATAAACCTAAACAAAATCTAATGAAGAAAAACCCTATTAAAACCCTTTTTCTACCTCTCCCTTACCACAATCCAAACGAACCACTTGACCTCCTCAGACAACCACAAACCCATCTTGTCCAAATGTCCAATAGTTGTTCTAAATCTTTCTTATTCATATCCACTGCTGCAGAGACAAGGGTAGCAAGAATAGCAACCCTAATCTGATCACTCACCAGTTGCTCTATACATTTCTTATAGTGGAGATGCAAACACATGGGAAATATCTCCAACACAAGCACAGGAATCTGAACATAAGAATATAGGTCACAAAATTCATCCAATAGTAATCATCCACCTCAAGCAAACTCTCGAAATCACTCTCATCGTCAGAAACATCACCCCAATTATTTTTTCCTTGAATCTACCTTCTTCACCACCCTTTTTTTACAAACTTTCCTTTGAATCATTAAAGCGTACTCAAAACAATAACTACCATCAATATCCGCTCTTAAACATTTTCTCAGCATCAAGTATAGACCTTAGTAGGCTACACCTTTTCTTTATCCTTATGAGCAACCAGAGACTTTTTTCCACCATCTCCAACAAAAGCATTCCCTGGTCTCAGCTCCACGTCAATATCAAACCTCAGCACCTTGCGCACAATACATTAACAAAATTCTGCCCTTCCTGATCCTTACATGCATTCCCACAATCATCGGCCACCAACAATTGATTTTTGAATAACCCTACAGCATGAAAACTCCTCCGATTCCTTTCTATTGGACCCGTTACACAGGTCATCAAGAGATCCATTTATGCAAATGCCCTTTTGTCTGCAAGGAAGAACAAGCAGATCACCCATTAGCCTCGATGCAGTGTCCCTGCCAGCAAAACACAAGCCTATCAGCTGCCATATCATTATCCTTCACGTGCCCATTCCTCCATCCCCTCACTCCCACCCAGCAATTTGCATGCAAAAAAGTTCCATTTCTGGGCCTTGCAAAGGCTCCCTTGAACATTATCCCATTACTATAACACATCTCTCTATTTTTACATGAACTGCAGGCTTGCTTACTAAAAGGCTTATGGAGTTATGGGTCTCATTCACACTATTGGGCCTTATTGTTAAACAAGCTGAGCTGGCTTACCAGCACTATTAAATTTCTTTTACAACCCAAGATCTGGCCCTAATCCACCACAATAGTTAAGCATTCCAGCCCACTCCACCCTATCGTCATCCCATGGCCTTCGCCACAGACACTCCACCACTGGAGCAAATCATGTAATCCTCATACACAGATTGTTGCACACTGGCATTGGACTACCAATCTGCTCCACCTGCATCTCAACACAACTCCACAACATCTCACAAGAAATTTTTTTTATCTGCTGTTGCAATCTCACTCAACAAAGGGTCTTTGTTGTTTTTTTTTTAAAAAAAAAAAACCACTTCAATGTTCTTGCTGTAGTCTTGAACCAACAATGCCTGTAGCAGAAATCACCTCAGCCAATAAATGAGATTCTAGCAGAAATCTGTTCCATCACCTACTTTAGACCCATCGGGTATAACGACAAAGAAAGGTTCCTATTCCAACTCAACTCAAACTCCAAAAATATACTCATTTTGGTGGATCTAATTGCTTTCCATTAAACAACCTTCTCAACCCAACTATTTCTAAAACATCTTCCCAACCTCCCAAAAACCAAAGACAAACTGACAGAAAACCACTTCACTGCCATCAAAGAGATCCTCATGCAATGATCCCAACTAGGTTATGCTCAAAACAAACAGAATCTGAACACATTTTTATGCATTGGTTTGATTCAGTTGGTGAGTCTGAGATGGCAATATCATCATGTAAATTAAAACGCTTTCAAAATAAAATTTTCATGCAAGAAATTTAATAATAATAATAATAAAAAGATACTCAGAAAAAATTCAACAAAAATAAATAGCAAATCAACAACTGACAATTGTGTAATCCCATCCAACTGAATTCCAAACCTCAAAGCAACACTAGATAAAAAAGTATCAAAATAAAATATCCTAGGATAATAATAAGATTAGCATGGCCTTACATGTTTAGCATGTCCCACATAGTTTGTTTGACTAAAATTTAAATGAAGCTTTCATATAATATGTCAGGTAAGGCTGCGTACTATAGACCCATTGTGGTCCACCCCTTCCCCGGACCCCGCATATGCAGGAGCTTTGTGCACCGGGCTACCCCTCTTTTATATAATATGCACATTTCCTCCAGATTCTAATCAAGGGGTATGCTACATCTTTTTCTGCTTCTTGAATAAGGTTTCTCTACTTAACAGATAATAAAATGATTCTTACATCTTAACTTGAATTCAGGCTATTGACCAGCTGCAAACCAAAAACAACTTCCACCAAGGAAGAAGCAATGGTGCCAATAACAGTCAAATGAAATCCACTCCAGAAATCTGAATGTAAAATGTGCAAGTAATATTAATTAAATATTACAGTGTCATAAGTAGAACTTACTCATACAGTCCAAGACACTAACTAATTTGAGTCCAGATTTTTCGCAAATTTCAATTTTCAAAACACAAAGGGGAGGGGGAATGGACAATTATAAAAATCATCAATAAATATTCTCAACTTTAATTTTGTATTGCTTATATGCTAATTTGGGGTCCATCATCACATGCTTAAAGTCTTGGGCAAGAACCTTCTTGCTTTGGAAGAACATACAAAAGGTGCTACAAATAAAAGTCAAAATGAGGAAGTTTTCATGTTAAAATAGATCTTCCATAACCAATAGCAAGAAAGTGAAATGCAAGTTAGAAAGTACTTTGCTATTTTTTGTATATAGGTAAAGAGATAAATGCATTAAATAACACCAAGGAGGTGTCAAATCCAATACAAAAGGAAATCAAAGATTACAGAAGTGTTACCTCAAAAAAATTCAAGTCATAAGTGAGAAGAAGTGTGCATGAAGGAATTTTTGAATCTCTGTACAGGCAGTCCCTTCCTTCAAAGCCCTCCTATTTCTTTCCCTTCAAATGCCACAAAACACACAAAAGGGGGCAATATTCCACACCTCTTTTGAAGAACCATCCCAGCCTCTATCTTTCCAGCAATGGAAGAGAATGGACACTATTTATCATCACCCAAAACATATGAAACCACAGCTAGATAATGATCCAAAACTCCCTGGCTATAGAGACAGTGCAGCGGCAGGCAAATAGTGATTTCACGATTTTTGTAACATGTGAAACACCAGTTAGTACCCGTAATGCCTTTTCTTGTAAGTTTGTTCCCCATGAGGATTGCTTCCCAAGAAGTTCCACTGGTGAAAACGGCAACTTTTCTGGGAAACTATGAGCATCCAAATGATCTTGCAAGGGTTAGACACCATAGATTCTGCTAAGAAGATTGTAAAAGTTTTAAACAGTGAAACTAACATTTTTTCCACCCAGCCATTTGCTAGAAATTTACATGCTCTGATGCTTTACAGCCTGCCCAATAAGTTCCCCGCTTCTTCCAACGCCCAATCCTGGAAATCCTTTGTGAAAACAGGCTCTACAACCCACCATCTTCCTCAGAAGAAGGAACATCAGCCGCTTTTTCCTCTCTGTTCCTTGTCAAGTTAAACACAGCAGGGTATGCATCTTTCAGAGCTACATGCCCCACACCAAACATCAAACAATTATCATGTAGCCAATAAACATAGAAAACATTTCCTCTCCAGCCACGACACTCTTCCAAGGTCCCCATCCCATGACAGGTTCATACCACATTTGCAACCAGCCCCATCTGCCATTCCAAAATTCTAACAATTCTTCCAAAGCCCATTCTCTTCCACAGCAATTTACCCAATAAAGCCTGCTTGAACATTTACAAATTACTTAACCCCAACCCCCCCCCCCCCCCCAAAAAAAAAAACACTTTGAAAGGAGAACAGACAGTTGGCCAGTTACCAAGTGATACTTTCTCTCCCTGTCAGAAACGTCCCAACGAAAATCCCTTTAGAGCTTCTACAGTCTTCTAGCCACCCAGGGGAATTAACATGAAATAGGTTGGAAGACTTGAATGCATGCTCTCAATTCAAAGTAGAACATGCAATATTGTCATATTATCAAAAGTGATGTCATGGCAGCTTTCCATCAGACAGGAAGCTTCAAGAAGAATCTGAATGCAAGTATGCAACTTTCATTGTGCTTAATCCAAAAAAGTAGCACAGTGGACAAGATCTATTAGTTTGGTAGGAGTGTACAAACTCAATTTAAAGGTTCTTGCCTTCACATTAAAAAAGGAGATAAGGGAGGTGGTTTCAGAATCCCAAAATGCCTTCGTATTAAGGAGACAAATTTTGAATGTGGTTCTTGTGGCTAACACGTGCCAATGCAAGAATTAGAAATTGGCTTGATTTGCAAAAAGGATCTAGAGAAGGCTTACGAACAAGTTTGCTAGGATTTCCTTTTATATCTTTTGGGCTGCATGGGGATCTGCTCTAGATGGAAGGAAAGGTTAAATTCTCCATTTCTTCAGTCTGTTTTTCCATTCTCATTAATGAAAATCTGAGCACTTTCTTCCAAAGCTCAAGAGCTCAAGAAAGGGATCCAATTTTCCCATGCCTAATTTAGGAGGTTTTGTCTCTTTATTAAGGAAAATCGCTGAAGGGACATTCCAAAAGGGCTCAGAGTGGGCCTGCATGAAAGCACAAACAAGAATGTGCTTCACATGCTTTTGCCCAGATGGCACCAATATGTTCTGCAGGACAGAAGGTGCAGCTTCACCATTTAAGATATGCTTTATCATTGTTTGATGCTATCTCCAGCCTTAGGGTGAACGTTAGAAAAAAGACATTATCCAGGCAGAGGTGAGAAATTTGGGGGAGCTTGTAGTTGATCTTGGGCGCAAGATCGGCAACGTTCTATGCATTTATTTGAGGCCACCTCTTGTTTTTCTTTCAAATCCAAATAACTGTGGGTAGTGTGGTGGAAATATGGCAAAGAAGACTTTGTGTGGAGAAGACAATATTTGTGTAAGGCTGGGAGAAACCATATTTAAGGGCAAAAGACACTGACCTCTCTTAAGGTTTGTCAAAAAACATCCCTTGATATTTTAAAATGACATGAACACCAATGCCGTGCTATCCCTTCTGGTAATTGACTGCTATCAATAAAAATGATGGTCAACCAACATGTTAAAATACTAATACTTTTGGACCATTTTTCTATTTATTTGCAACTGACAACAATTGGAGGGCAGAACACAGTAACATGGGTTATTTTTCTTCACCACTGGTTCATCAATTAATTAGCCAACGTGAAATTGAAATAATTGAATTGGCTAACAAGTTAGAAACAAAGTGAAGAGAAAGTAAAAGGGTGAAGTCTAGCTGGCAAAATCAGTTTGCCCACCTAGTGTCCTTTGTTCGTCATGAAGGTGGGAATCCCTTCTTCAGTAGAGCATCCTATTGATATGTCGCTCATGAAACTGCTGCTGCTATCTTCTCTTTTGAGATTAAGAACTTTTTTTGTAACCAAACAAATTCATTAATAAAATAAATAATTACAAGAAAAGGAGGATAAGATATCCTTCATTAAAGGAAACAGAATTTCAGCAGTGCCTCCTTCCAAGATCAGACAGCAACAGGACCCCCAAAACCCCGAAAATGAATGTACCCAAAAATAAGCGGATAAAAAAAACATCTCCCAAAGCAAAACCGGATAAGTTTTCTGATTTTTCAAAATCCGTGCATTTCCTTTCAAGCCAAAGAACCCACAAAATACAAAATACTGCACAATTCCGAAAAATCCTCCCTCTTTTACTCTTCCCAAAGCCCCAAAAAAATCACCATCAAAGAGTCATATACATTCTGCAAAGCCACCCAATTCTCCTCATAACAAGCAAACAGTTATAAAGAGCAAGTATGAAATTCACCAGAATTGTTGGGATACTAAAGGGAGTGGCATTGTCACCTATGCTAGCTCCTATAAGATGTTTCCCAGGTAGTTTGTCTTTTCTTTCCTCCTACTCGCCTTAATTAGTATGGAGATAAAATTCAATCCTAGGAGGATATTCAGTAGGTGAGAAGTTGTTGTAGCTATTGGTGCCCTGTTTGTTTAGACTTTCTCAATTTCAGCTTTCTAGGGTGCTCTTGGATTTCCATTTCTTTAGGAGTCTTAATTAAAGAGAGATTGATTTAGTAGGGTGCTGATCCTTTCTTTCTTACTTTGAGAAGGGATGCAAGGCTTCGATGAGGGATTCTTAGGGGTCTTTCCCTTCAAAGTCTTCGCTTATTCATCTTACAAAATCTTCAAACCCCAGCCCTTTCCATTTGAATAAAGCTGTTTGTAAAGCAAAAGTTCCTTTCAAAATCCGAGTTTTCATCTGGACTCTTGTTCTCAATGGGACAAATGCAAATGACTGCTGCAGATAAGGAGATCTCATAAAGCTTTAAGTCCACGTATTTGTATGCTATGCATGAGGCAAACAAGACTAATGATCATCTTCTCCTTCATTGCCAGACGATTAAGGAAAACTTGGTGATCACCTCAAAATTAAGAGCATTAATTAGAAGAAGAACAAGAAGAAGAAGGGGAAGAAGCAACACTTAAAAGTGCTTAAGACACCTCAAATGGAGCTTGCACACAAGGTTGTTAGAATTGGGATTCTAGGTGGGATCATTGGAGGGGTCTGCAGAATTGAATCGTAGAATCAGATCGAGAATTGTAAGATTCTACTTTCAATGTAAAATAAATATTAAAAAATTATATATGTGGAACTTTATGACACGTAAGACTAAAAACTTGGTAGTAACTAAGTATAATAAGTTAAAAATACAATAAAAATTTCAAACAATAAAATGAAGAAAAAGAAGACGAGTAAGAAAAGGAGGAGGAGGAGAAAAACAGTGCTCACTATTGAGTCTTTTCAAGAAGCAAAAAATCTGTTTCAAAGCATACCTCTACAGCTCTACTGGGCCTGCTGGCTTGGCTCTTTTTCATGGCTACTGTTGATCAAACAAGAACTCTGTGTTGAGGACTGACATGTTCTTGCCGAACACCAAAGAAGGAAGAGGGCTGAGGACTGAGGGCTGAGTTTTTGTCGAACCCCAGGAACTCTGGTTGTTGAACACCAAAGAACTGTAGATCAAACAGCAAGACTGCTAGGTGCTGCTCATCAAACACTAGTCCCCAGATGGAGGGCTCTCTGGTTGTTGAACAGGAGAGATTCAGGTGCTGGGTTGCTGAATTTCAATGAGTAGAGGACGGAGGTGTCGAACTCCAGGGAATTCAGGTGCAGATTCTGCTGAATCTGTTCATTGATAGGAAGCTGGGAGCCATTTTGCCCCAGTTCTAGAAGACTTTGGACCAAACATAAACCATTTGAGGCCTTTGGGAGAATAAAAACATGTATTGCACCACATTCTTGAAGCCCAAAAAAAAAAAAAAAAAAAACCCAATCCAGGTGTACAGTTCTACTTATGATTCCGATTCTACCGATTCTTTTACGATTCTACTTGATTCCGATTTTTGGTGCGACTTCGATTGTTTGGATGAATCTGGGTCATAGAATTGTACGATCCTACAATCTAAATTGCGATTTTAATAACCATGCTCGTACATGACAATCAACACCCCGTGGCAGAGTCTACTATGAAAAGCCCTCCATCCATGCTGAACTTAATCGCCCCCTTTTTGCCAATACTAATGCAGCAATCACCTCCTTAATCGATCTCTAGGGCATATGATCCAACAAAAAGGCCCCACAGCCTGATCCCAGAGCACAGACGTCAAAACCTTTTCACTAATAGCAGTGCTGGAGCTCTTGTTAGAAAAAAGTATGTGAGGTATACAATGTTGAGGTTGTACAACTTGCATAGCAATTAAAATATTTTGAGGGATCCAGTGACGCTGAGTCAGGTGGTGATCTTCGGTGGACTAATAGGAGTTCACATAGGCTGTGAAGTGAGGGCCTCTGTTCCACTTGCAGCTGGAGAATAGAAGGGTAAGAGGCAGTTTGAAGAGAGATAGCGAGAAGGTTTGGCTCTAGTACAGTAAAAGAAAAGCATGTGAAAGAGCAGATAGATAAGAAAACAAAGAAGAATAGCCTACAGAGAGAGGATGGAGTTAATACAAAGAAGCTAGAATCATTTGAAAATTTTAGAGATGGCTAAAACTGTCCAAACAAGAATAGCTTAATGTGGTTTTCAAATTGCCACTGAGAGTAGATGTCAGCAGAATCAAGAGAGGTCCGCACCTATTTGGTAAACCTCGAAGTGGGTTCAATGTCTTTTGCCCTTTTCTATTATTTACTAAACAAATATCATTTTACATCTGAAAAGAAACAAAAGTTTTTTCTTTTAACAAAATATCCCTTCATTGTAGAACATAATTGCACAACAAAACTCTCTTAATGGGCGTACCATCCCACCTTAATAATGCTGAATGGAGCAATGCCCTCCCAAAACTAAACACTGCTCAAAATTGCATATTATTATGCTTGAGTTCAGCTGATAATTGCTTTTAGGAAACATTAACATGATGAAAGGGCCAAAAATTCTTTGCAAATCAGCCTTAGAAGACCTTGTCCAACATCTAATTTACACTATTCTAATATTGAATTCCATCTTTTAGCATGTGATATATCCTCACACCAAAAATGCATCAAGTTCAAGTTATTTTAGAGTTCATTGAGCACTATAAAGGTGGTTTGTAAGGGTTCTTTGGTCATTCCTCTCCTGGGAAGTGCTAGACTTTTGTCAAAGAAAGTAACCAGAAACATTTAACTACTGAACTAGAGTCTCCAACATAATTCAAATTTTGTGAAGAACTGAATAATTTGCCAAAACATCAAAATCCTGTGCATAAAAAATAAATCAAGATAACAAAGATGAGAAGAAGTGAAAATGTTTTCTAGATATACCTCCATCTCCCCCATTTATAAATGACAAGAGATCATCAACTGAGCGATTGTCTACACGCTCCTCTTCAACCTCAACATTCTGAAATACGTGGAAAACTCACATGATATTAATGCAAACAACATACATCCATACATAAAAAAATGTGCGCGTGTGTGCAAAGCTTAGGTAAATGTAAAATTTTAATTTAAAACACAAGATTATCACAGCTGCAATAAGTAGTGAGGAGCCAAAGACTACAAAACCAAGTAAACATAACCACCTTCAATTTTTCCCTCTCTTTTAATTCTTTTCTCTTTCTTGCATACAATCGGTTCAAAAGGCGGATGCGTGGATCATCAGTAAAATTTTTCAAAGGCTCCAACTTCTCCTCCTGAAATAAACCAACTCTACATAAAAAATCAGAGTAGCAAATTAAATGTCAAAAAAAAAATTGACATATATGCTATAAACAAATCAACTCTACAATGAGATATTGTAGCAGATTAAATATCAAAAAAATAAAAAAAACAGAGTTATGAAGACCTCAGTTAGGTCATCAGGTAAATGGAAGGTCTCGCGTATTTCCTCAGGACTTTTCCCTTCAATAATTCGAGCAAGTGCACGGCTGGTAAGATCAACCAGAGGCTTCAATTGGAGGCTGTTAGCAGCAGATGTCAACTCAAATAACCTTTTTGTATCCATCCGAACAAACTTCTCATCAAAAGACTTACGCTCCTAGACAGAAAGCACGAAAAAATTGTAAGACTTCAACTATACACGTTTAATAAAGTATGCATTATACAGTCTCATTCATTCTCCTAAATTTAATAATAATATTATTATTAAGTATAATAGTAGCAGCAGTAGCAGTAGATAAGGATGATGCAATGACAATGAAACAACAAATAAATGGATTTTTATAATTAAAGCAGTAAACATAATAAAAAATAATAATTAACATTCCGATTAGCTCCGTGGCTGATTGTCAAATGCAATGTATATTTTCTCTAATTTATGCAACTATCAGTATCTCAATTGGAATCCATAAAAGGAATCTTATCTGATAAAACAAAGACACACTAGACAAATTAAGCAAACCAGACCTTATTCGAGCGACCGGGTACTTGATGAAATCGACAGTAGTCAAGTATTAAACCCAAGATGGCAGCATTGACTCGTTGCGGAAGAGATATCGCATAATTTTTGGACGATCCCATGCCTGTTTGAAGTATTTCCCGGCATATCATGGGGCAAAACATGGCAACTTCTTCTTCTACTTGTTGAATTGAACCATCGGCAGTTTGGAGCCAGATGTAAGACTTCATCTTGATACACAAAATAGTAAACAGAAAAAAAGCACAGGTCATAACAAAAAAGGCTTAAAGAGTAAACAATCATAACACTTGTGGGAACTGAAGCAACTAAAGTTCCTAGCCTGATAAATAGTATCATAGTATCTTTTACTGAACGTCAACCCAAGTTGGGTCTCGGTATACACCATTTATATGTTCAATCTATATAAAACAGGTACAAGCACATTGAGAAACTACATGACAACTGAAGTGAACTCTGATAGAAAAAAGAAAATATATATATATATATATATATATATATATATCCAAGAGATAATATAACCAGCCACCTTATGAGAGCAAGGCTATCACATGCTTGAGCTACTTTTAACAACTAGAGAGCCATCAAGACCTTGCCACACTTTTTGGATAACATATGCCCCATAAAGATTGTGCAGGTCCAAAACAGCTATGTAAAACATTAAAACAAGGAAATAACAGTTTACATCTGCCTAGTTCAACTGAAAACTGAAGTTAAGCAAAACAAAAAATTTTAAATAAATAAATAAATATGTCATAAATCAACCGTGAATCATACCTCAGGTTTAACTACTGCCATAGTACCTTCTGACATTTGACAGTGAGACAATGCAAAACTTTATTAGAATCTTCAAAATATTCCAGTCCTCCACCTCTTATTTTCAAAAACTTGTAAGTAAAAATGGAAATGTAAGCTCCTCCTTCAAAATGGCCAAGTTCAATATGTCACTATAGAGCATAGACTGTTCTTCAATGCCTCCCAAAACCAAACACCTCTAAATCCCAATAACATCGGTATTAGCATCTCAATTTGGGAAAGCTTCCCTGGACCTTATCAATTCGCTTGGATGTGAATACCTGCCAAATATAACAGATATATCTCTAAAAAAAAAAAAAAAATTGAAGAGAAAAAATAGAAGGAAGAACTTTACTGAATTAAAGTACGCACAAAACCAGAAAAACACATACAACATGCTAAAGAATCAAGCACAAAACAGGAAGAGGCACAAAGAAACCACCATTTAAAACAACAGCAGTGGTCATTTAAGCAAAGCAGATGCTAAATAGCAAGGAGCTTGCTTGATTTTACATCTGCTAAGCTTAAAACAATTTTACCTAAAAAAATCCTACAAAATCTAAATTTCCTGAAAGAAACTTCTACAACAGTCACCCTTTGCCAATATCCCAATTTCTCAATATAACCCCACAGAACTTCAACAAAATTGATGAAACACATGCAGATACTGCCTGCCAAACCAAGGAAATGTACACTCAGAATATAAATAAGAACCATCTTGAAGAGGAGAGAAGGATTCCTAGGCAGGCTCCTTAGAGAGAGAATGCTCACAGGTTATCCATTACAGAAAATTATCCAAAATTTTTATCTCTTCCTGTATGCATATCCAAAGATACCGCACAAGGAAACCTTTCAAGGTTGCCGGATAATCGGCCAACAACCCTCCAAAGTCCAAATTGAGGAATCCAAAGCCACTTCAATTTTGATGGACCCTCCGGCACATACATCTTTATCCATTGTGATTCTGTAGGTATTTTAAAAAAGAACGAAGGGCAAATTCACCCACAACCCGTTATCTAACTTGCACCCATTTTCCAATTTCAAGAAAGATGCCTTTCCCTCCTGAATCTTTAAGCTTTAAAGTAATCGTACAAACACCATGTCCATAAGAAACCAACAATTCCCTCACGTCCCAATCAAGATTCATAACCAACCCAAATTACAGTAACTTTCCTCTCGATGCTTTATTCAAATTCGCAAAAATAGATAAATGGCCAAAGAAAAAAACCTTATATTAGATTATAGTCATTCAACATTTAGGTACTCTACCTTGGGAAGAAAAGGAAGGCAAATTACGAAAGAAATGAAAATTAAAAACCTAAACATAAAGCTTTTCATCAACACTGGCAGCTGGGATCACAAAAACCGCTGTAGACTCCAGCTACGAGTGACCGTGTGCGCGCGCGCGCGCGTGCGTGAGAGAGAGAGAGAGAGGTAACTCAATTTGGAGATGGAGGAAGAGCTCAAAATTTGCTTAGATTTGGCGGTTGATGAGGAACGAACAGAGAAAATCAACAACTGAGGGAGCAGAGAGAGAGAGAGAGATGTGTTTGAAAGAATGGAGTCATAGGGGGATTACCTGTAGGGTTTATGAGGCCTGCTCTCTCTCTCTCTCTCTCTCTCTCCTATTTTGAGATTTTCTTTTTTTCTTTTTCAAAATTATAGTGACGTGTAAAATATTTTTTATTTTATTAATGTAATACTTATTTTTAAAATTATTTATTTATTTATTTATGTAATGCTTATTTTTTTTTATTTTCTTTTTTATTTTTTAAGATAATCAAGCACATAAAAAATAATTATTTTGAATTTTAGTTTTTATATTTTTCAAGTTGCACATAAGGGTGTCAATGATTTTGGGTTTTTGAGATTCCTCGAACTTAAATAAATTTTACAAATTTATAAAATATTTAAATTATAAAATTATCATAAATAAATTAGTCATTTTATGTTGATTTATTTCGACCTTAAATTCATGAATAATTCGATATATTGTCTGACAAGCATTTAGTTTTTATTTACAATTTTGGGTAGTTTTGAGTCGGTCAATTTTGATGGATAAAATTTTTCTTTGAAGTCAATCAAGGTGAGACTCGGTCTTATTTTCCCAATTCAGATCCCACACATTTGATATGGCTTGCACTTTGTCGGCGTGATTCACATGTAAGATTAAAGTAGTCAGCATTGATGGTGAGTGAAGAGCCACTAATTCATCATGCTCTTATACTGACGAAACTATTTTTATTGGTTAGTGTCATACTAAGAAATTCCAGGTCACTTCATTAAGATCAAATTTCTTCAGTTTCATGGATTGCCAGGTCTTTCTTGATTCAATTTAATGAAGCGGTGGTAATGTACATAAAACAATAAGATGCAAAGTATGAAAGTCACAATTACACTTTGAGCAGGCATCAACTCTTGCAACAAAACAAATGTGCAGCAGGCTCTTCAAATAGCCCCCAGCCCAGCCTCATCAACAAAACTTAAACCCCGACAAGGCTTCACCATTCCCTATACAGCAACCTCAACCAAAAAATATCTAAAAAAAAAAAAGAAGTCCGAAGTCTAATTAACATTTTGAACTTTTTTTTCCCCCTTGTAAGATGACCTAAAAAATATACAGTTCTTCCCTGCTACAACAAGTGTCTTTACCCTGTGGAGCTGCCATTTAAAGGATCATCAGAAGCCTCCCGGGCTTTAAACCCTTCATGTGTTCGAGCATTAGGCGAGCTTCACCCGAGTGCATAGGCAGTAGGTCAGGCCAAACATCCAACATGAAGTATCGATTTCTTTACGACAGCTTAGCTTGCTGACTGCACAAAGAGCTTAATGCTGCAATTGGTAGAACCGGAAGTTGGTGCCAGCCACTTCAGCTTAAAAATCATCACTCTCTTCTGCCTGGCCCTCCGTTGAACAACAGCTTCCATGGAAGTTCATGTATCAAATAAGTTTGTAAGTAGAATCAGATGAATCACTTGATGGAAGTTGAGAGTTTGTTCTGGGGAGGGTATGGGGAGGCATGAAGTTATATACAATTTGAGCGGCTGGGCAACAGGGAGCTGGGGCTAAGATCCAGCGATGGGTTCAACCTCACACGATCTCTTAAGAGCTGCTGAGAAACACGATCAACCAAGACTGATTGTCCATCACACAATTCCCCATTAGCAGACTTTCCAAACTGCCTTCCACTTTCTGAGGACACCATATCTCTCATGTTGTGAGATCCTGGCTGCATTGCTCGAAAAATGTCTTGATTTGGATCATGATAGGAGGAACCATTGATGTAGATACCATTTAGGGGCTTCGGCATATTTCCAAAACCATCTTGCAAATAAACTGACTGTTTCAAGTGAGGAAATGGGATCGCACCATTGCCCCCTGTAAGAGGCGTGGATGAGCCTGAAGTGGCAAGTGGGCTAGATATCGGAGGAGGAGACAATCTTCCATTTAGTTGTTGTGACCGTGCATGTAAAAGAGGACTCCCAATCGGAGATACTGGGCATGATATGTACCTCAGACCATAGGTATCACTGGATACAAAAAGAATAAATTTAGACCAGAAGGATTGTCGTGGTCAAAAACTTAACTCTCTCTCTCTCTCTCTCTCTATATATATATATATATATATATATAGTTAACTACTTGTATGGGTGGGAAAGAAGAGCAAGAAACCTGGAAATTGCACCAGTTTTTGAAACTCTAGATGAGTGGATTGCCAGTCTTTCTAAATCCAAGGAGGAAAAATCTCTTGCATGTCCAATGCCCTGAAAGATAGCCCATAAACAAAAGAAACGATTATAATCAATAAAATTATTCAGAAAGAGAAGTTTTCAAGAAAACAGCCATAACAAGCTGCTCTGTTCACTCATCCAAAGACATTCCATAAATATAAATAACCTAGATCGAAGTTGTTAGGCTTTTCTATGCAAATCCTGTTGGCATAGTACTCAAAAGTGTGCCTAGGCACAAGGTGCAGTGGGGCGATGAGGCTAGCACCTCATCAGGGTTGAGGCGAGGCAATCTTCAAGAGGCGCAGTGAGGCACACTGAGGCGCCAGGCACAGTGAGTCGCGCCCGAGATAACTGACCTTTTAACTTCATTTTTTTTTTTTAAAGAAAGAAAACGTAGCCAGACTCGGACCAGCCCTAGCCCTAGCCAGAGGCTTCAACTCAAACCAGCAGGTCCAGGCTTCGTCTTCGAGCCTTTGAACCAACACGAAACCAGCAGTCCAGGCTTCTTCGTCACATCTTCGAGAGGCCTCGAGCCATTGAGTTGTCATCGCCAGTCTTCGTGATTTGTCAGGCTGCTTCAAACTAGTAAGTCTTCTTCTTCAGGGCTCAGTGTTTTGCTGCTGCTTCTTCTTCTTCTTCTTCTTCTTCTTCTTCAGGGCTCAGTATTTTGCTGCTACTGCTTGCTGGTGGCTGGCAGGCTGCCCTGTTCTTGGCAAGTTATAGATTAACTTGCATTAAGCCACTATGTTGATGCTTTTGGGCCTTCAGTCAGGAAATTTCATTTCCTTTCTAATTTGATGCTTGAACTCTTGCATGCATAATTATTTGTATTGAACTATGTTTGTTTCACTTGGAGCTTGATACTTGGTTGTCATAATTTCTGTGTTTATGTTTTGGTATTGAATATTTGGCATTTTAAATTATAATATTACTATTGATGTGTTTTCATATATCAATTAATCATCAAAGAGGCATTGTACATAATTTTAATAATTGTGCGCCTTCGCCTCGCGCCTCACACCTCACACCTCAGCTCCAAGTACCCTTTGCGCCTCAGTGCGCCTTGCGCATTTTACTATGCCTGTTAGGAAATGTAAATGATTTAATTTCTAAATACACAAAAGTATTACTCTCAAACAGGCCCAATGTACAGAGATCCCATAAAAATAAATAGCCTAGACAGAAGTAGTTAGTTTTTTTTTGCAATTCTTGTTGCACAATGTAAAAAAAGATTCGATGTTTTTCTTTGCAATTCTTGTTGCACAATGTAAAAAAAGATTCGATCTCTGAATACAACAATACTATACTCACTATTCTCAAACACACAAATTATAAAGCCAATGACCAGAGAGCGCAAATGTTTTTGCTCTCTTCTCCTTTGATCAACCTGATCCAAGTAATCTGGATCAGCAGCACAGATACTTTTCATTCAATTTTTTACTGTCTCTGGGTGAAAACATGCAAAATACTTGTGCACAAAATACATATGCAAAGAAAAACACAAGAAAATAATGTTATGACCAATAAATTAATAACAATGAAAAACTTTCCAATATATATTTAGCAGGCATCAACACCATGCCCATTCTTTTAGTTAAGAATTATTAGCAGTTATTGATCTCAAGCATCATTTTAAGACCCATCATTTTAATTTTATATAGAACACAATTTCCCACACCCACAAAGTTTGCCCTACACTTCTAAAACAGCCATTACCAAGGATTTAACAACATTAAAATTAAAATAATTTTACAAGTTATAAGTTTATTACATTTACATTTATAACAGTGTTCCAAATTTTGATTGCAAAAGGTGTAATTGTCACTTTGACTTATTTGTCCACCCCTACCATCTCACTACTATCTTGCTTATCTTCCCTAAATCTCTGTTACACCATCAGCACTCAAAATGAGTAACCTGTTAAGCTCATTTAAGCCTCAACAATGACTAAGAGCTACCCTTGCCATCTAAATGGAAGACATGAACTAACAGAAGCACACATCATTAAATCATGCCCCGGAATTAAGGTGAGAGCTCCTACAAATACTGCAACATTTTGAGACATCATGTTCCTTTCTTATACACACTAATGGAAACTTGAGCAAATGTTCAAGCTATGTCATTTTTGCGATGAAAAAGAGTCTTCTCAAATGACTACGTAAGGCTATAATTTAAGTCGCCAACAGATAATCTGCCTACATCCTTGTCTGCAGTTCCACTTCATGGATGTGCTAATCCAAAGATCAAATCTATCCAATTACTGTACTACTTTCTTGCCACAACCAAGTTTACAGCAAGTCACAATTTCAAACCCATATCCCGTGTGTCTAGGAACTTAGAAATCTCGATGCATGCGGATGCTATTGAAAATTATCGTTGAATTCCTAGAACACATATATTATCATTTGGGAATGGGAGCATTATCATCATTGTCCTTAGCTTTGCACAGAAGATTCTTCTAGATTTCACAGACCACAGGCATCTTCCAAATGACTTATTATTCTCTCCTTCAAACTGAACCAAATTCTGAACTAAAAACAGAAAATAAAATTATATAAAGAGAAAAAAATGTCACCTTCCACCTATGATCTAAGGGTTGAGCAACTGGCATTCCTAGAAGAGTCATAAAAGCATAATGAATCAGTTATTGATTCACACATGCAAAGAAAGCACCCAAAATGCTAACTATGTTAATAAATCCATATCATCAGTTCAAAGCAAAAAATAACAATATGCAATTCCCACATCATATCTTACTACACAGCATATGCAACTGATTGGTGATCACCACTACTCCACTCAATGATGCATATGAAATTAGGCCTTCAATTTCAGCATTATATGACTAACCTCCCTTGAGACTCATTAAGATGCATATAAATTTGAAAGCTAAACCAAAATCAAAATTACTAAAATAAATTACTGATCACGATAAACAGTCTACAAAATTACTAAAATAAATTACTGATCACCATAAACAGTCTATGTACATGCATTCAAATTGGTATAAAGGCATGCTACAAGTTTGATTTCGATATGCATAAAGAGAGAGAAAAATACCATAGATTTCACTCCATTTGTAACTGCAGGAAATGCATCTGAAGGACCCAGGCCAGGAATAGGTCTTTCCAAAGGTGCAGCATTTTTTACAAAAGGGTGCTCCAAAAGCTTAGCAGCCGTAGGACGATGTATCGGATTGCGCTGCAAACACTGCCTAACAAAATCCTTTCCATCATCTGAGATGTGATCAGGAATAGCTGGAAGTTCCTTACTATTACCAATCTTAAACATAGCAGCAACCTGTACATTGGGACATGCAAATAAGTAATGGGGAAGAAAATACCGATTTTTATCAAATCCATAAAATTCAACCAGGAATCATGCACCAAACCATATGCAGGAGTCCAACTCTGGTGAAATTTGATCAAATATAAAACTCCAAAGAAAAAACTCAAAATCTTCCAAATACTTGCATCCAAAATACTGACCCCCTCAAACTGGCTCCAAGGTGGTTTTGTTGTCGCCATTTCCAAAACTGTGCATCCCAGGCTCCATATATCCACAGCAAGGTTGCAACCATTTGAGTTTTTTATAACCTGGACAAGAAAAAGTCATATCAACAATGGACAAGCTTGTTGGTACAAGAAGTAAGGACACAAGGCAATGAGATAAAATATTCTGACCTCAGGCGCCATCCAGTAAGGGCTTCCTTTGAATGATAATGGGCATGACTGCCCAGTAATCTGCCAATGTAAAGCACGTTATGATATTGTTGTGAAAGCTAGATTTGGACATGCAACGTTATGGTTGAGGTGAAGTTTCTGTCCATAGTTGGTATAAAAATGCTACCAAACAGAAATTAACATGTGTGACAGGAATTGACAAATGCAAGATCGTTTAAGGTCACTATATTTATACTTATGTACACAGCCTAACAATCTTCTAAAGAGCCTATTTTACATGGTAGATTCAGCTGATTAAGAATATAATGTGCATGATGAGATATGGCTTTACTACATCCCTTGCTGGTGACAAATACTAGTAGATCCAAGTTCAGTGCCCCCACTGGAATTTTGAAAAACAAAATAATTTATACTATATTATAAAACTGTCCAAATTAAAAATATCTTTTAGCCTCCAACAGAATTGCACAAAATTTAGGAGTAACTCTAAATTATAAAATTGTCCCAGTATAACTTTACCCCCACATTGGTCCAAGAGGACTACTTTCTAAATTCATTACTATTAAAAGATCATTTAAAATAAAAAACTTCACTAAACAGAAAAATTCATCTTTTCTAATAAAAAAAAAAATTTTTTTTTTAGAAAACCATATAGTATATATTTTGATTTTTTTCCCATTCACTTCGTATTTGATCAGAGGGAGAAAATTTCTGAGTCTGCTACTGGCAGTGGAGATAGCTGTCATAAATGCAATGTGCACATTTGGTAATCATTCCATTCTACTAATGTCACATGCATGGTTGATACACTTCAATTTCTCATGATATGCACACATGTATGTGCCACACTCACATGCTTTGCCATTCCGAAATCAGCCAATTTGACACGGCCATTCGGGTCCACAAGTATATTAGCTCCTTTAATATCCCTGTGCAGGAAATATAATTTCAATGCAAAGAAAATGGTGAAAAAGGTCTAAAACCTAGAATATATTCCGGCATAACAGACTATTAACTCAATTCACCTATGAACAGTATTTTTAGCATGCAAATATGCAAGCCCCGATAGTATTTGTTGAGTATAACTACGAATCACTGGTTCACCAAATTGTCCATAATCTTGAAGAAGTTTATAGATTGAGCCGCCAGATACATACTCCAAGTATATATAAAGTTTGTCACCGACCTGTTCAAAAAAGAAGGAAAATTTCAGAGAATTTGTTCAAAAAAGAGGAAAATTTCAGAGGATTTTCTCCATCATAACTTGAAAATTAATACATCATGACAAACTATTGCAAACCAATCTATACTTCTAATCATTTAAGCAAGTTAAGTAATTAAGATACCAATATTTTTTTTTTTTAGAATAATGATTCGAAGACTGCATTCTAAGAAGGCAATTTAAAGAATTAGCATCAGTAAACAACTGGACAGCTTTAAAATATTGAATCCAGAAACACAAGAAAAGAAGAAAAAAAGAGTTATGACGCTAGTAAAAAGATCAATACTTAGGCATAACACTAAAAGATGGTCACAAGAAAAAAAGATAACCTCACATATTTGGCAGATTGAATACCTACCGTTTCAGATCCATAATACTGCACAATGTTGGGGTGCCGTAAGCGGCTCAGTAGAGTAATTTCCTGGAAAAACACTATTTGTAAGAACTTTTTCTTGAATCAAAGTGAAAAAATAAACCGCAGGGATTTTGATCACAAGGTGGAAATAAACTTCATCACATGCTAGTAACATATATAAATCTACACCAAAACTTACTTGCCCAAGCTGCTTCGCACTTTCCTTTGACTTTGCATCATCAGAACATAATGCAACCTCCTTCATTGCACACATCTCACCACTTCCACTGAGCCAGAGCAAAATATAAAAATCATACATGCACCCACTCAATTAATGGCCATCATTGAAGAAATAATGGATACAAAAAAATGGCATACACATGTTATCAATCACATTGGATATCATAAGACAGTGCATACTCATGAAAAGTTGAAAAGAAATTGAACCTTTATTATTTTGTGTACCTATTAAAACCAACATAAACATGTCCAAATGTGCCTCTACCCAGCAATTTCCCCTTTTTCCAGCATGAACCAGGGCTTGCTGGATTCTCTGCTCTTCCTGGACTTCGGGGTACCGAGGGTGAATTTGCAGCTGAGTTTGAATGAGAGAAAGGAGAAGAGTTTGAAATTGTTACAGGAGGAAGGGGTAACCGATGACTCTGCTGTTTCCCATCATCAGGCCAACTTGTTTGTGAATCTGTGGCTGCACCTCCAGCTCTGGGATGAAGAGGAGTAACAGCACCACTCTGGATTCTGGAGCTGGGACCTGGGCTAGTCATTCTAGGACTAGGTATAGGAGAATACTCTGGGCTACCCCTGCTGTGTTGCCATAATAATGGTCCTGACATGTCACCTCCCATCGAATTGTGCCCAGAATTGTATCCTGAACCTGGACTGGAGCAATGGCCAGATCCAAGTAAATTAACATCTGGGTAAGGCTTTCCTGCCCAAAAAGTTGAGTTCATTATTTGCTCATTGCCAAATGCTCTCATTGGACTTCTAGAGGGACTCGACATTGAGCTGTCTGGAGCACTGCAGAAAGCACCAAGGGGTGGAACCTGCAGATTTGGCACATGTCCACGCAAAGGTCTTCGTTTGGGAGATGCATGGGAGCTATGATTACTGGATAACAAATTAGGCGGCTTTTGCACTTCTCCTGGGTTAAATTGTGTGATAGTAGAAGATTGGTCCTTGAGCATTGCACTTTGGGGGGTGAGAAAGAAACAAAGAAACAGAGAAAATTTGTCAGGGACAAGTATTTTGTGCTTCTAAAAGGAATAATGCAAGGTAATATGCAGCCATTTGCATTCAAGACAACCTATATACTTAAAATACCACAAACTTGAATGAGTTCACACGCATGTTCACCTGGAAGGACTGCTTGCTGCAGTTTTACTCCCATTGTCATAGTCAGCTTCTTTGGGACTTCGTTGATGTGAGTCAACAGGATCATCGCTTTCAATGGAGCTTCCACTAGAAACAGAAGCAGTTGCCAAATCACCATCTAAATCACTAGGATGTCGCCTGCCACGGATGCATACAGGCCTAGGCAGAGGCAGAAACAATGACGACTTTGAGCCCTTCTCTAATCGTGGTTTTGTTGACAAACTGATTCCAGAATCAGTGCGGCCTACACTTGCAGGGCTTAGACCAGGAAGTGGTAGAGGTTGAGCACGGGGTCTTTCAGCAAAACTTTGGCACCTTGATACTTGTTTTGAAGGCGATGGTGATCTTGACTCTGCTTGGGATTGGATCCCCTTCTCTGAGATTGTGTCACTGCAATGTCTTCGAGATGTGGCTGATCTACTGTTCAGCCTACCATCAGATGGAATCTTGAATCTTCGATGTAATGTGTCAAAGAAACTTTCCTTGCTAGTTTTCTTCTTTGCTTCCTTGGATGATGACTTCCCCCACCATGAAGGCATATTTTAGTTTTGCAAGTCTACAGATTCAATGAGCAATGATTTCTAAATTCAATCCATTCTTCAGGATTAAAGATTATAGGATAACACTGCAAACGAATGTGATAACAAACAACAACTGTAGCATTTACAACCCTTTCAAGCTTCAATTGTTCCACCCAAATCCCAAGAGTATCATTCTTCTATGAAGAAGAATATGAACTGCCACTGCTATCAATTTTTTGAACAACGGACACAATTAAAACCCTGTTAAAGAATGCTTCATCAGCAGTTATTCATGAAAATCCCAAAGTTCAACATTCATCAACACAATGTTGACTCTTACAAACATGTGCAAGGATTTAGACTTCCTGAATAGAATTTAAACAAAATAAATAAAATCAGCTCTACACAGAAAGAAACATAAGTTTAGCAACACAGCATATAATGCACAATTGAGTAAATAAATACAGAACTCAGTTTTACATACATAACACAACCTGTGCATGTGCATAAATACGTGCTCATGTTACTATGAAGAATTAGTTGATCTGGAGCCTTATACTCAAGGACTCACAAATTATTCCAATGCTACAATATGGCCTGTGACTCACATTAGTAGTGAACACCATACTAGCAATATACTCGCCTCTGATGAACTGTATCATCATGGACCTAAAACTTAAGAGAAACTTTGTACTTCCAATGGAAGTGAAACTTATTACATGTGCATACGAAATTTATTCT
Organism: Malania oleifera; assembly: GCF_029873635.1. Lineage (NCBI taxonomy): Eukaryota > Viridiplantae > Streptophyta > Magnoliopsida > Santalales > Ximeniaceae > Malania > Malania oleifera. The sequence goes on along the minus strand of NC_080429.1, from coordinate 9,447,009 downwards.
AGAACAGAGTTGGATAAATTTGTGCCAAATCATTTAACATCATATGAAAGCTTAACTAGAAAAAAATTTAAAAGAAAAAATGCATTACTCTTGCAAGAAATATCTGAAAAAAAAATACCAGCAGCAAGAAAGGGCAGCTTTAAGTAGGACATAATCAAAATATAAACTCCCCTGTCCCACTCCCTCCACACCCCCCACCCCAACTCTATACCAACAACCCAAAAAAAAATACTCAGTATTGAATCTTAAACTCCATATAAAGTAATTTATAAAAAAAAAAAAAAAGTAGCATGGATTCTAGCAATGCAACATAGTTAGACTCTCAAGCAGATTCGAATGAATTATCCTTTCTATGGAGGTCAATCTTTGCCTGATACGCAAGAGGACAGCAAGTTAAAAATTCTGTCTTAGTAAGACATGTAGTCATGTACTTCAATTACAATGAAATTCTTATCATAGCCCCAAAAGCTGCAATGGCAAATAATAACAATACCAAAACCACACAGAACATGCAGGAAAAATATTAAATTACAAAAATTAGAAATTACATAACACCTAGTTGCCTAGAAGCTCACCAAACACAAAAGGGACTTGCTTGAGATGTTCCCTAATTTCAGTTGCAAATCCCTAAGCTACTTAGTGGAAGTCCAAAGGCAAATCAGTCAATATTGATTTTTTCTATTATTATTATAGGAGGCCTACCAGGCTTTAGGCTAGAAAATGGGGTAACTCATCCCAAACCCCTTTCCATCCCATCAGGGTTTGCAACGAGGATGTCTCAAGATCAAACCAGGAAGAAGATGACAATACTAATGCAATGAAAGTGCTGATTCCTGAAATGCTTGGGGAGTGCAGCAGCATAGTTCAACACTAACTCAAGGCAGACAAAGGCAGTGCAAGCAGCAAAAAACACAAGACCACTAGAGGTGCTGATAGAATCAACTTAAAAGGGTTTGAAGGCTATGATAACAAGTCATAATATTGGTGTTTTTTTTTAGTTTTTAAAACCTAATAGATCCAGTAATTTTTTCTGATTGGTGCATGTCATCAAATGGACAAAAAAATTATCAGAAAGAATAGACTAGAAAGCTATAAAATACGAAAATTGTGCTTCACCTTGACTTTAACCGTAATTCAATCCCAAACTCTAAACCTCTAAATTCTATCAAGATTAGAATCTCGACTAAAGATCCTACATTGAGTAAAGCAATCAATTCTGAATTAATTTTCATATCAGAGGCCAGTCAGCAATATCAAAGGATCAACCATATCATTTTCCTCGTATCATTATGGACAAAATTTCAAAGGTCATAAACAATTCTACACATGAACAATAAATTCAAAGGAAAAATTGACATAAGGCATGTCCTTGTAAGACAACATTATTGCCTCCTTCGAGAACCACACTCTAGTTAAATGGGACCCTGAAAAATCTTGTGGATTGGAACTCCCTTATACACAATGCAGAATCCAAAAAGTTGGGGGACAGCCTCCAGGACTGTGGTTCCATAGACCAAGGTTTATTGGGGGAACTACATGAGCAGCATATAGGCATCTCGGCACCCCCAAATCTCAAACCAGGGTATTCAACAGAAAAGGTAATGCTGCAATTCCTAAATAGACTACTAGAGCATTTCATATTGCAAGCTTTTACCAATTATAATTTTTCCATGGAATTTTGTATTATAGGAACAAATTTTCAAACTGAAACTCAATTTTTCCATTTAAAAAAAAGAAAAAAAAATCTTATATTGATGCAAAACTTAATATAAATGTCATGTATATACTGCAGAAGTTTTTCAACAGATTATATACATGAAAATAGCCCCCAAATCGAATGTATAGACTTCTAGTGAACACGCAAAAACAGAATCCACTAGGTCTTTAGTTGATCAAAGATTTATACTCTCTGAATCCAACCCACATCCTTCAAGAACCTGACAAGGTCAATATACTTCACATGAGCAATCCCCACAGTCAAGGTCTCAGACTCTATTATAATTCTGTGTGTTCTTCATTGATTGCCAATCTAAGTGACTTAAATATTCTATACAAATAGAGTTTCAATTCCCCTTCCACACCTCCCACCAAAATTTAAAAATAAATAAATGGAATAATTTCAATGACCATGGATCCTCAACATGTTCCATTTTATTATACCATGCTCCCATCTAACACATTCTGTCCTACATGAACATTTCAGTCAATTTGAAATACTAATGTAATCAATACCTGACTGAGAAAACGCCACAAAAACAACCAAGAGAAGTCTATATTAAGCCATGTCTGTGTTCGCATCTTTCTCTTATTGGACATGCATGCTAGATACATATCCAGCAGGAGAGTACGCAAGGCGCAAGGCAGTATCTTAAAAAATGGGCGATTCATCCATTACTGATATTTTATCACCAACGCATAAAGCAGCCCAAGCAGTTCGATTTCCCCCCCAAAGACATTAGGGATCCATTTAATTGCCCGGAGAATGCCCACTAAAACAGAGAAACTAAAAATCTGAATCTCAAATCATCTATCATTTGCAATGCAGCGAAACAAAATCGCTCACTCTGCCGATACTAACTCACAATTAGGCTCATTTAAGTCGATTTTATAATCTTAGCAATTGTAAACAACATCATTATAAACTTTATTCCTTCCTTTTCCCAAGATTCCTCGGTATCCAACCAAAAGTTTACGATCCCAAGTGCTACAAACACAACCTTTCAACACGGATCTACATACAAACGAAAAACTAAACAATAAATCAAACCAAATACCACCAAAATTCACCACAATTAATTAACCCACACAAAACTTACTCCAAATCCTCGCTTCAAAATCACTCCAAACAGCGCTCTCCTCAAATTAGTACCAGCAGTGATCAATATGCGAAGTACCACATTCTAGAGAAGAAAGATTGAAGAATCCCGCTTGAATCTACGAACTTCCACTGAACCGACTATAGTACTCACAAATCCAGCGCTTAGCGTTTATCCTCTCGAATCGCAGTGTCCCGCTTGCGCAAATGGAGAGAACAACTCGAAACCCTACAAATCGGGGAAATCAGAGGGCGCGCTAGAAAAGTAGTCCAAAAAATTTCCACATAGTTTGAAGTGAGAGCTTACGAAGAGATCGCGTGCAGAGAGAGAGAGAGAGAGTCGAAGAAAAGAAGAGAGAGAAAGAGAAGCGAAGACTCTGAAGTCTGAGCTAAGACATGGAGTTGTCTGTACGTTGATTTAATATATATTTATAAACAAATAATTATGATTTATAAATTATTATTTAAAATTAAAAAGCCAATAAAGTTATATTTTCAGGTTGTTTTTTCTTTTCTTTTCTTTTCTTTTTTTCCTTTCGGCTTTTTGTCTACCTCTGGTTAATACTTTATTCAAATTCTCTGCAATTTCTTTTTTTTTTTTTGGTGAAAATGACGTCGTTTTGTAATTAAATTGCTTACTTGATGGATACTCAAGCTCATCTTGTCGATGGCATTTCAAAAACTTTTCATCTAAGGGAAAAAAAATATATAGCAAAGCATTCCATGTTTTTTATATTCTTTTTTTTTTATATGTTAGAATTGCATGTAAAACCTCTTTATTTTTTAGATTAATTAATTTTAAAATTTTCATATTTATTTATTTGATATATTGATTAATTATTTTTATGACTCCTGGTATTTTTTGAAAAAAAAATTAATAAAATGATGCTTTTCACTGATGAATGATGGAGTAGTTAATATTTTTTTATTCTATTTTTTGTTATTTAACTCATGCCCATTATACATACATACATATATATATATATATATATATATATACACGTAAAGGAGTTCGGGAATTTTCCCGGTTTATTATCTATTTTTATTTTGTTAAATATGCTAATACATGCATTCATTAAAAAGTTAAGGTGGCGCAATACAAAAATATACGATGAATAATCCGTAATTAATTAAAACTAACGGATAACTGTGTTCTGACTAACTAATAACTAACTTATAATTATAATTATTTCTTTGATCACTTTTTTAAGTATTCTAAAGTCTTCTTATAAATTAATTTTTTGTTCCAGAATATGAATTTTAGATTTACATATATATATATATGTATATATATATATATATAATGCAGTTCGGGAATTCTCTTGATTTATTGTCTATTTTGATTTTTTTAAATATGCTAATACATGCATTCATTAAAAAGTTAAGATGAAGTAATACAAAAATATACGATTAATAACCCGTAATTAATTAAACTAACGGATAACTGTGTTTTGATTGACAAATAACTAACTTATAATTATAATTATTTCTTTGAACACTTTTTTAGTATATTAAAGTATTCTTATAAATTAGATATTTCAATCCGAAAATATATGGGAAGAATTTTTTGTTTGATACTTTATAATAATTCGTATTGTAATATTGAGCACATGTTAATAATATTAACGAAGTTAAAAAAATTCATCCTTTGTATCATTTATCTCAATTTTCACCTCCCCCCCCCCCCCCCCACCTCCCTTTATTTTAAGCTGTTAATGTTTACATCTCTCCTTATTTTTCAATATTTCCCCATAGTGAATCTTAAGCGCCCGTTTGAAAATAAAAGGAAAGGAAAATAAGAAGAAAAAATTTATTTTACTTTGTAGATTTCTTCTATATAAAATATTATAAAAGTAAAATTTTGTTTTAATGTGTCTACAAATTAGGAACAACTAAATATCAATAATGTGTAAAATCAAATTTTTGTTCATAAATTTGGTATATTTTTCATTTTCTTTTTTACTTTTCTCGACAACCAAACATAAAAATGTAAATTCCTTAATATTTTCTTTTCCTTTCCCTAATATTTTTTCTGAGTTCCAAATGGGGCCTAAATCTAAGGAAAATAATGGTTGGAAACTATCATACATCTGTAATTTTCATCTTTGTATTCTATTTTTTGTTATTTAACTAATATCCATTATATATATATATATATGTGTGTGTGTGTGTGTGTGTGTGTGTGTGTGAAGCGATTCGGGAATTCTCCCGGTTTATTGTCTATTTTTATTTTTTTAAATATGCTAATATATGCATTCATTAAAAAGTTAGGATGACGTAATACAAAAATATACGATTAATAACCCATAATTAATTAAACTAACGGATAACTGTGTTCTGACTTACTAATAACTAACTTATAATTATAATTATTTCTTTCATCACTTTTTTAGCATTCTAAAGTCTTCTTATAAATAAGATATTTTAATCCAAAAATATATGGGACAATATTTTGTTTGATACTTCATAATAATTCAAATTGTAATACTGAGTCCATGGTAATAATATTAACGAAGTTATAAAAATTTTACTTTTTGTATCTTTTATCTCAATTTTCACCCCCTTTAATTTTCAATTGCTAACGTTTCTTTCTTCTATTTACATTTGCATTACCATTATTAAATATTAATCTATGCTCCCAAACATAACATTAATTTTATGTTCCAGAAAATGAATTTCGAATTTTAGATTTGAATTTGTTTGAATTTATATAAAAATGCAATATCTAAAATAGGAAATTCGTGCTATCAAATACTATCTACAAATATAGAATTTAGGTCTTTAATTTGAATTTGTATAAACTAAAACAAATATAATATAAAATTGAAGGGCAAAAGACACTAACCTCCCTTAAGATTTGACAGAAAAAAAAAAAAAAAACAATGACATTTCCTAAGGTTTCAAAAATTTTAAATACCACATCTGAGGTTTCAAGAATTTTAAGGATCTCTCATGCAATTTGTTAAAAAAACACAAATCTCCCGTTATGTTTTATAAAAATATAATTTTTTTTTAGGAAAAGTATGTATCTTTTTTAAAAACACGTTTGTGACATCTCTGAAATCTCATGAGAGAGGTATATGTCTTTTTGTCAAATTTCAGGAAAGGTGAATGTCTTTTATTCAAAATTGTATTAAACTTTTATCAAATTCACACAAATCAAATTCAAGTTTTGAAATTGATGTCTCCAAACATTTATTTAGTTTATTTAATTTTTTTCCATAATAATACAATATATGCATATAAGAATGGTATTAAATAGTGATTTTTAAAACCATCTTTTATTGCATAAATATCATAGTACATTTAAATATATAAAAAATCTTTTTTAATTCAAATTAATAACAATTTTTAATATAAAAATTTTAAATGTTAGCAATTGAAATTTATGTTAGTATTAGTAATTAATGATTATAATAACAATGATTCCAACCCAAAAAAAACAGAAAAAATCAAGTTGTGCTTAGCTGCGTTGTTAGCTCCCTTTTTTGGCCTCTATTCAGAATTATCTCTCACTAGGATTGACATTTAAATTATGATACAACTTTTAATAATAAATAAAATAACATATAAGAACAACTTTACACAAAATATTTTTTTGGGTCAGCTTTGTATTAACAGTTACTAATTTTGCATTTAAAAGTTTGAAATTTAAATTTTGTGCGAGTTTGAATACATAATATACATTTTCTTTATATACAAATTCAAATTCAAAATTTCTTATCATAGCATAATGTTTCTTTTGAAAATCATCTAAAAATCATATTTTAACACTCTCTTTTTCGTATTAAGGTCTGGGTGTCTATTGACCATTTAGGACATCATCAAATTCATTATAAGAAAAATATATATGGATCGATGTTAATTGATAAAGAGAAGATAAGTGTAATTGTTATATTTAAACATTAGGCTTTACTTAGAAAAAATTGATGTCATTTTTAGAATATTATGAAAAATAAACTTTCTCTTTGACAACATTTAAGGTATTATTTGGAATTTAGAAAACATTTAGGATTTGTTTGCATTAGCAATTTTGTTTCGAGAACAAAAAAAATAAAGGAAGAAAAAATAAGAAAGAATTCATTTTTCAATTTTTCACTGCATTTTCTCTCTAAATATATATATATATATATATATATATATATATATATATATAAATTCAATGAATAGAAGCTTAACTTTACATGTCATTGACAAATAATTTTCTTACTTTTTAATAATATTTGACTTTTTCATCTTTAAAAGTATGTGATAAGAGAGAAAATATAATATATATATATACATATATGGCAATAGACAGCTGGAGTGATCACTCTCTTACCATTTTATTTAAGTTGGTGATGTTCAATTTCTAGAATGAATTATTCCTATATTTAATTGGGCATCCACAATGGGAAGTTGCTATATAAGATATCTCAAAACTAAGTAAATAATTTATGGTAATGCCCCTTTATTAATAACAAAGACGACAACAATAATAATAGCAATAATTCTTTTAAGCGCATTTATACAATAATTAAATTAATTGAAATGATAAGCATTGGGGAACCCCTACTCTCCCTTGTGGACGATAAAGAGATATCATCGAACCTATAAGCATGTTATTTTAAAAGTGTGAAGTCTCGAATCCACCACGTGGGGCTTGGGTGTCATGTGTTTCCATTTACCTATATCTGATACTCTAACATCAATTACGCAACGAAAAAATAAACTAACATCCTTTATAACATACCAAAATAGACTTTTCGATAAAACATTGGTATAAAGAAGGAAATAAAGTGGCAGATGTCTTGGCTCGTCAATGTGCTAGGGGGAGGAATAGTTTGTTTACAAATAGTAGTCAACTCCCTAGAGTTATCAATGAGTTGTATAAATTTGAGAAGATGGATACGGCTTATATAAAGCATGTTTAGCTGATTTCCTGTTGGTTTTGGTTTATGTTTTATGTTGTTTATCTTTTGTTTGTTTTGTTCCGTGATATTTTGTTTGGTAGGTCCTTGTTTTGTTTTGTTTTGATTGGACTTGTAATCTTGTTTTAACTAGATGTTGGTGTTGTTATTTGGGAGGCCTTTAAAGTTATGTTTTTTGTTTCTCCCTTTGATTGTTTTATAACCATAGTATTCTTCCGCCAAAAGTGAGGGTTTATCAATAAATAAATGGAGGTGCCGCCTCTCTTTTTAAAAAAAAAAAAACCAGAATTCTATATATATATCCTAAAAGATAGTATTCTCCAACATCCAGTATTCAAATATATACATCTCAGAAAACTTAAACAAAACCCAAAAATATACATCAAAATTCTATACCCTCTCTCTCTAATAAATGCTACAACAGCCCCGAGCTGCGGAGGTCCTGAAAAAAATGAAACTTATATCGAGTGAGACACATCTCAGTAAGATGAAATAGATTAATACTAGTGTGTGACTATCATAAGGTTTGTGTATAAAAATATAATCATCATTTACAAATTAATCCTCAATTATGAAATCATTTTTTGTCCCTACTCACACACACATCGTATTTTATTAACAAGAGTTTTCCAAGGATTAGGGTGATTACCCGCCCATACAAGTAGCACCCCTATGCTCTGATACCTTTTGCAACCAGGTATGGCTACAACTGATGCTCATTAGGGCACTTACCTTACTCAGTAAGCCATGGATAGTTTGTCTTGTATTCACACATTCACACAATTATTTATCAGCAAAAGTTCCTGAAAATAGGGAAGATTATCCGTCCATACAAGTAGTTTTCCTTTAACCTAATATGTTATGCAGTCTGGTATAACTACATCTGATACCTATTAGGACACTCGCCTTTCTCAGTAAGCCCTCGGGCGGAGAGTTTATCTCGCCCCAAATACATATAATACTACAATATATAATATAATACATTTGTACTTTACTCTGAATATGACTCTTCATGATCTCAATTGTCACATTTCTTAGTATTTCACATCACATAAACTCATTTCACATTTCTCATCTCCTGTCTCCACATACTCAGTATTCACAGATAATTCACATACATTGTTATATAATATTCACTGGTTAAATCAACAATTATGTATTTAGAACTCACTGTCAGATGGATAATCACTGTCATGCTTCCCTCTATGACGGGTTGTGCAACTAGTAGGCTGGACTTAACCCTGGTCGGCCCACCAAAGTTAAATCAGTAACAACCTCTTCAGTCTGTAAGTCAGATTGGTTGTTCCCATACTGGTATAGACTCCAAGGGGACTCTCCCTTCTTAGTCCAATCAACCATCTTATCTCCACACTCTCTCTAAAACGCGTGGGTGCATTAAGCTCTCCTGAAATCACGTGCAACAGTATTGTGCATATAACGGTCCACCGAAGTTCTCAAACCATACGTTGCAATTTAACATTCACATTCTGCTCTGATTAAACAATTCACGTGCAGTATAATCTCAATACATTTCATTATTTCTAGCATGTCATACATATATCATAACCCAACTCAATATATTCATTTTACTCATGTCACATAATTTAAATAATACGCATAATTATATCATCTGAAATAATAAGTAAACTCATATTCATCATCTGTTTTACTAAAAATACACGTTATTACTTTAATCATTCTATTTTCGCAAATAATAACTAATAACACAACCCTTGGCTTAAAAACCTCAGTTTAAACGGTTGGTTTTCAATACTCGCAAGATATTCATATAAATACACAAATAATTTCCATTTTAATCGGTGAAATTTACAAATCTACTAGCTTAATCTATTCCCCTTAACTGGTTTCCTGAACTATGCCAACAGGGATCTCAAAATGATGTCTGCAACGCTCACCTAAACCCTGATTCAATAACCCTAGTTTATTAACTCAAACCCCAGATCAACAACTATTAAACATCCCCAATCTCATACACCCCATTTAAATAATTATATACTAGACAAAAAGCTCATTGCTATCCTTACCTCAACTTTGGGGTGATGCCTGGAAAGACACCATTCAAGAATCTACTCTGCTAGACTTGTAGAAAATTTCCCCCATATCCTCGTGGTAACTTCCGATCGTTGATTCAGGTGACGAATGACGAAATATCGTAGAGAGAGAGAGAGAGAGAGTGAGGGGTGTCGTTTTAGAGAGAGAAAGAGAGAAATTTAAGGTTTCTTAATGAGGAAGAAAAGATAAATCTTCTTTATAGGCCATTGACTCGGCCAACCTCGTTGACGAAATGAATCTTCGTCGACGAGTTGCAGAAGAACGTTCGTCAACGAAAGAAGGACTTCGTCGACGAATCCTAAGCCTGAAATTTTTTGTCATTCGGAATCTCTTCGTCGACAATGCCTGAATTTCGTCGACGAACCACGGAAGGGCTTTCGTCGACGAAAATAGGGGATTCGTCGACGAAGCCTATTGTTTCCCTTTTTAAAATTTTTCCTTTTCCCTTATTTATTTATTTATTTTATTTTCTGAATTCGGGTTTCTACAAAGAATCTTTATAGACACATGTCTTGAAAATTAAAAAATATTTTTTAAAAAAAAAACTCTTAATTGATAGGAAAGTTATATGATTATTTGTTAGAATTTTCCTCCCATGGGCCATATCTATCCATCCAAAAAAATAAAAAAGATGCATCACTATTATATTAATGGTGGCTTGAATGCTTTATGGGGAGTTGCTTGCAATGGAACCAGGTTGATTTTATAAAATAAAAAAAAAGGTTTATGTTAGTATAAATGATTCAAGTTAATATGGTTGGTAGCAACAGCGATAGTAAATACAATCGATGCATTTTGTGACAATGTGTTGTTGTAATGAATAAAAATGAATTTTTCTTTGGTTTTAGAAACTACGACGTGTTGCTCCAATTTTTAAATTTCCTTAACAATTGATAAAAAAATAAATATACTTTTCACATCTAATTTCATTATTATTAAATATGAAATATAGAAAGAGAAAACAAAAAGAAAAGTGATGCATACTAAATACGCTCTTAGAAAATAGGTATTCTACTTCTCATTATTTATCATTTTTTGTAGTCTATTTGGGCCTTGTGTCTCAACTAAGACCCTCAGAAAATTTCCATATGGTTTTAGGATTCTTTATTAAACAATTAATTCAATTAAAAAATTTAAAGGGTATATATTTCTTTTTATATTTAAATTAGGGGTGGAGGATGTTATGATTTGGGAATATGGGGAGAATCCATAAAATTTGCGTGTCCACCAATCCCTAATAATAATAATAATAATAATAATAATAATAATAATAATAACAAAAGCATTGTTAAAAATCCAATCAACCTCCATTGAATTTAATTCCCAGTTCCCTCCCATGATTCACCTTTAAGTAGTTAAATAAAATATTAAGAATTAACTACTTTGTCATTTTCATCCAAAGAAAAATATCTTTAAAAAAATTACATTCATGAGTGATACACAAAAAATTAGTAGGCATACTCATGAGAGGATATGGTTACAAAACCACTATCAACATCCTACATAACCGCCCTTAAGTTATCTATAACCCCCCTAAATATAATAACACGATTGTAAATACTAAGTTGAAAGAGAGTCTACTCCCATCACTATAAAAAGAGGGTCTCAGGAGGTAATTAAGCATCTCATTCTCATTCACTCTTTACTTACTATTGTAATCTAAACCTCTCATTCCCTAACTTAGGCATCGGAGTGGTCCCTTGGAGTACACCCCGGGTCCTCCAAGCCATTATTATTTGATTTCTTTCAGGTGGTTGCGGTCGAAGGACGGTTCAACAAAAGTTGGTGCCATCAATGGGAATCCTTAGGATATTTTCTATCATTGACCATGATTACGTCGCATAAATCAAAGTCAAAACCCGCTGGGGGAAATCAATCACCCCAATCAATTCATTCCACTCCAATAGATAACCTGAGTATGTCAATAAGTGACTTTTTAGCCTTCTAGAAAAGGTAAAAGACATGTTCGCAATGATCTTGCATAAAAAAAAGGATCTAGGGAGCATCGCTCAGAGGCTAACCGAACAAAAGTAGTGTTTAACGGGAAGACAGCTACCTGACAAAAAGTTGTTATAAAGGCCTCAGATCCAGTAAAGAAGGTAGACGATGCAAATAGTGTGGGCATCTAAGAACATCGGTCTTGCGAGCTAGAGGAAAAGTTCAAAAAAATTGACCAACTGGAAAAGTTCGTGAAGGAAGTATGCAACTACCCCTCCATGAAGGAATCATCAACCAAATCTTCAGACTCACCTTTTACCAAAGAGGTAATGGAGATCCCTTTTTTAAGTAAGTTTAAAATGTCAAGTATTGAAAGGTATGATGGCTTGACATATCCTTTGGACCACCTGGACACTTTTAGGATGTTGATGCAATTGTAAGGTGTGCCCGATGCAATCATATCAGGGCATGGTATCAAACCCTAAAGATTGGCCCTATTGGATCGGTTGACTTTTTGAGTCCGATCTCGTTTTGATAATGACAAAACACAATTATCTCATCTGTGCATTGAGCCTTTTTAGCAGGATCATTATTTAGCACGCACGGATGATACGAAAGCTATGACAACCATGAGAAACTTGAAGCGCATACGACCTGACTTATTCCAAGAAATTAAAAGAGCAAAAAGATGAAGATACCTCAGATTTTCAGTTGTAATGTGTGTTTAGTCCTACTTGTATTTACATATTTCATAAGATATAATTGGGAGCTCAAATATGACCTTAGATTGACCATAGGACCTCCAAGTAATACGAAAAACCTTTTTTTTTTTTTATATAAAATGCCTAACCTATACAAATGTTTTAAAATGGTTTTGAAGTTAAAAGAAGGCAAAAACTAATTTTTACAAAGGGGTTAGTTGACTAGCTAGCCGACTGGACAGCATAAATGAGCATTTTTCTCAATCCATGACTTTTTATCCTAACCAGTGTTCAACATAAAAGTTGTGAGATTTGATCTTAGCTTTATGCTGATACTAGGAATGTCCAATTTGGAATCATATAGAAAAATTTATGGCCAAAACAGTGAAAGGTGTATGTAGCAAAAAAATTCCCTTCATGTTTCTTACGTCACATTTATGAACATTTTTCTTAATCCATAACTTCTTATCCTAAAATGGGTTCAGTATAAAAGTTGTGGTATTTTCTCTTAGCTTTATGTTTACACCAAGAACGTCCAATTTGAAGTTCTATAGTAAAAGTTATGTCTAAAACACTGATGGTCGCTCGCGCAGAACGTCAGTTTAGTGTGAATACGCACGAAATTTTCTTGATTAAATTGATCCAACGACCAGAACTTAACCTAAGGCCGAGAAAACCTTTAAATATGAACTCTAAACCCTAGAGCATGGGTTTTTGCATACCTCTTGTGAGTTTTGAATAGATTGCCAAACTTTTGCATACTTTGCCTACACTCTATCAAGTTCAAACATCTTTTGGGAATTCTCTCAGCTTCACAAAGGGCATTCACGCACTCATCTTGTTAGCTAATTTGATATTGAGGTTTGGTATGTAAGGTTTTATATTTGAGCATTTAATCTTCATTGTAAAAGTTTTTTTTCTCTTATATTTTTATTTAATATTTTATTGAGAGAGCAAAAACCTTAATTTTCATATTTTTGTTTGAAAAGTCTTGTGGGAAAAGTTCATTCTAGGACTTTAAAATCTTTGAAGCATTCTTGATATTATTTTTATTCAAAGATTTAATATTCTTTTATTCGTGCCAAAAGTTATTTGAGAAAACCCTAGATCTCCAACACATATTATTTGAAAAATAAATTTTTGGAGATATTTGCATTGGGTGTAGATCTTTGAGAAAACTCATCATACATATTTTCATATACAAAGATCATATATTTGATTATTATTGAAATCATCACATACATTCATTGAGCTTCAAGTTATATCCCATGAATGTGTTTTAGGAATTTTATTATACTCATTAGGGTGTTCAGAAGCATCTGAGTGTTCAGGATTTTTATCAATCTATTGTATTAACGGTTCGGGTTGTGAACCAAGGAAGAGAAAGTTGTACCTCTTGTAAGCAGCAGAGTAGGAGGAAGTTGTGCCTCTTGTAAGTAGCGGAGTAGGAGGAAGCTACGCCTCTTATAAGCAGCGGTTTGTAACGAGAAGCTCCGTCTGAGTTTAAAAAGCAGATTAGTGGAATCCTTGGGTGTTTTGCCCAAGAAGAGGACGTAGGTCGGGTTTGGCCAAACCTCATTAAAAATTTGGTGTCTGCACTCTCTCTTTATCCCTCTTTATATTTCTGCACTTATATTCATATTATACCTGTTGTGCATGCTTTAAATATTAGTATGTATGAATATCTAAAATACCTGAGAATAATTGGGTAATACTGAATTAATTGAGATATCCACTAATTAAATCAATTAAGTTGTATAATACTGAAATCGGTGTATATCCAATTTTGTGCCTGTATGTTTGGGTTTTCAATTAAGGATTGAAGTATCAAAATATTTTTAAATACCCAATTCACCCTCCCTCTTGAGATTACACCTAAATTAACAATTGGTATCGGATCCTCGTTGCACTTGACTTAAATGTTTTTGTAAAAGATCACGATGGCTTACATCGGTGTAACCCCATTCGGTGAGAGACGATCTTATCTTAGTCCTCCAATATTTTACGGTGAAATTTTTTTGGCTTGGAAACTAAAAATGAGTGTTTTTATAAAATCAATGGACTGGAAGGCCTCGCAGGTAATAGTTAAAGGAATTTGTGTGCCTACAAATGAAAATGATACTAGTTTAATACATGCAAATTCAAATGTCATGGATATGCTTTATCATGCTTTAGATTCTAATATTTTTCATGAATTTATGGCATGTGCATGTGCAAAAGATAATTGGGAAGAACTTGATAAGAAGTATGGAGAAACCCAGGAGAAAGAAACCACCACGCTGGAAATGTCAAGTTCAAATGATCAAGAGGTGCCAAATTGTAAACAAAATGAGTTCGTCGAGGAGGAGGTATATGTATCTCAGCCTATTTCATATAATGATTCATTTATTGATTCATGTGATGATTTTTGTGATAAATCTTGTTATAAATCTAATGAAAAATCATGTGATGAATCCTGCGTTATATTATATAACGAATCATGTGTTAAATCATTTGTTGATAATTCTAATAATCATTCATGTAATGTCTCTTGTGACAATATTGCTATTGATGCATGCAATAATTCAAATGATGGATATTATGACAATTCTTGTAACGAATCATGTGTGGAATCATCTCTTAATAATTCCGTTAATAATGCATGCAATGATTCATGTGATGTTTACTGTAATACATTTTATATTGAATCACGTGTTGATTTGTATAACGAAAGCATGCCTTCATATGGAGATCTAGAAAAAGCCTTAGTTAAAATGCATAAGCTTCTAGCTAGGATATCTAAGAAGAAAATGTGTTTGAAAAATGAAAATGAAAGGATGGTTAAACAATTAGAGGAATTAAAAGATTATCATGCTATTCTAGAAAATAAGAAAATCATGAAGATTCTGAAGATCACCTGTTTAGATAGAAAAATAGATGAACATCCTGAAACAATTTCCAAGGTTGCAAGTGAAGATAGTTCAAATAAACCCTTAGAAATTAAAAGAAATTATATTTCCAAAAAGGGTTCAGATGTATCTCAAAAATTCCACAACTATGTCTTATTAAGCAAGAAAAAAAGAAATAAGCATACTTTCACACGAATATACAAAACTTGCTTATTTTGTAAAATGAAAGGGCATACCCAATATAAGTGTCCATTTAGAGGTGTCCGAGACAAAGACAAGAAAATGACATGGGTAATCAAGAAAGGTTCCAATTGGAATTACATGATCATTTAATTCTTTCTTTGTTCTTTGGACTAGTTATAGGGTAGGTGATGACTAAAAGCTTAGAAATGGTTAGTGTCTAAAAAGTAAAAAATTAGTATATGCACTTACTATATAAAATTTTAAATACTAAGAATCTTAGAAAAGCAAGCCAATATGATTTATTATAATTAATTTATCCAATCTAAACTTAATGAATATATATATATATATATATATATATATATCATAATGATTAGAGTCAGATATAAAATATTGGTTAAAGCATACTAACTTCGATTTGTTCAAAGTAAAAGGTTGAAGGCTTAACTAACTAAAATATCAGGAACCTTATATCTTTGCAATGAGTAACATAAATCATAATATTGAAGAATAAATATACTTCCAAATGGATTAAAGCATCATTGTTTAGCGAATAATTATTATTACTTAACCCATGCCTAAATATTAAAATCTTAAGTTAAGTAGATCATGTCCATTGCATAAGACTGACTTAGGAAATAAATCATATACTAAGCATCATCTAATCCTAAACTCATCCTTGGAGCCTTAAATGCCTAAATCAGTCATCACTCTAGCCACAAGAACTAATAATCATAAATTCTGTATCTATCAAGTGCTTATTAAAAGACATCCTAGTATAATCAAATTAGGGGCATTCTTTAAGGGAATCAAATTGTTTATCAAGAAATCTTTATCATACCATGATTATATCCGGTAAAGATTCATCTATCCTTGGCTCATTCCCTTACTTAAAATTGAGATCATACTTGTGGGATGCCATCCAATGGTGGGATAATAAAAAATATCCAAAGATTAGTATTCAAAAATTAATATTCTCCCAAATTTCTCTTTGACTAAGTAGTTGGATATATTCTATAACACCCTGAACCCTTAAACTCGGCCTGATACGTTATACCTGACAAAATCCTGATATTCTATAAATAAATACCATGTATGCAGCGGAAAACATAACTATGATCCTCAATCATAAAAATAAATACCAGAGTTTACTATTTCTATTCATAATCCATAATAACCATTCATTATCTGTAATTAATATATACATATCTCCCAAACATTCAGTATTCACAAACACCAGTATGTTCTACAACCATCCATAAAATCTAGAAGACTTAAAACATAAAACGTAAAACATAACTTATATACATCCCAAAATATCATCAAAATGTTTATAACTTTTCTCTTTCTATAACCCAAAAATGCTATCAACCTCGAGCTCTCTAAGCCCAATCTCGTGGAGGTCCTGAAAAAAGAAAAATTCGTATTCGGGTGAGACACATCTCAGTAAGGGAAGAAATAATATATTAAAACAACTTGTGGCCAACATAAGATTCATAAATATCAAATTAATATCATTTGCAAACCATTAACATAATTCTGAAATAATTTTTTGAACTTAATCATACACATGCAAAGTATTTACCCACAAGATTACCCAATGATAGGGGTGATTACCCGCCCATACAAGTAGCACCCCTCTGCTCTAATACATTAGGCAACCCAAAGGTCACAACTGAAGCATACTAGGGCACTCATCTTACTCAGTAAGCCCTCAAGTGATAGATAAATCTTGTACTCACACCGTTCATACAAAAGTTTACCAGCGAAGGCCCCCGAAAAGAGGGAAATCTACCCGCCCATACAAATAGTTTCCCTTTGCCCTAGTGCGTTATGTAGCCTAGTGCTACATCTGATACTACTAGCGCACTCGCCTTTCTCAGTAAGCCCTCAGGCGAAGCCCTCAGGCGAAGAGTTTGCTCCGCCCTAACGTAACATGTTCTACTATCATAAATTTTGATAATACCCTAATACATTATTTCATCTGTCGTTATTCAACCATCCATATTTGTTCATGTTCATAACTTTAGCATTTCATTTTACGTAGCCTTTCACATTTTACATCATTCACATTTCACATTTCATATTCATTTCATTCACATTTCCATTTCATTTCATTTTTATTTCATTCATTCGTACTACAACTCCTTTTAGCTATCATCAATTAGTCTACAACTCCTTTTAGCTGTCATTGTATACATGGTTGCATTATCAAACATCAATAACATAAACCTTATAACATTTCATTATTAATGCATTTCTTACATAGCCTACATCTCATACATATAACATATGTTTACACTGCATTACTATTCACTTATGTCATACAATTTTGCAATAAAATTCATACATTGCCTATAAAATAAGCCAACCAACATTTAACGTTTATATACTAAAAATATACCTTCATTTCTTACATAGTTATCCTGAAAATATTTTTCACTTTCTTTAGTTCATTTTCACATATACATAGCTAAATAAGCAACCCTAAGCTCATAAAACATAATTTACATGGTTGACATTTTATACAGACATGAAAATATATATACATACATACATACATATATATATACACACACACACACACATATATAACATAGTCTACTTTAATTTAATTCATGAAAACCTGATTTAATATATAAATTTCCTCTTACCTGAATCCTTGAACTACACCAACAGGTATCCCAAACTGATGTTTGTGATGCTCACCCAGACCTTGATTCAAAAACCCTAGTTTAATTAAATAAACCCAAAATAAATTACTATTTATGCATTTTCTCAACTTATAAACCTTAAAAAAACTTTTAAAAACCCAAAACTGAGAATCCTAACCCTTACCTTAACTTAGAAGCGTTTCTCAAAAAACCTAGTTTAGAAAACTAATTCACTAGATGTGTAGAGAATCTTCCCTAGAACATCGTAGCGACCTTCGAACGTCGATTCAGGCTGAATCCGGGCCAGATTCTTAGAGAGAAGGGAGAGGAGATGTTTTAGAGAGAGAAAGCTGAAGGAAAAATGATTTCCTTCGCGTGGAAGCTTCCTCAAACCTTCTTATACTCGACTTTGCCATGTGGACTTGTCAACGAGAAGATAGGACTCGTTAACGAACCACTGAAGAACACTCGTCGACAAGGCCGTAAGCTCGTCAATGACTTTCAAAACATCTCAAACCCTCTCAGTTAATCCTCGTTGATGAGACATGCATGCTCGGTGACAAGGCTCACAAGATCTCTCGTCGACGAGAAAATCCTGCTCGTCGACGAGCACCTGCTTGTTAGCCATTTACAATTTCTTTTCCCTTACTTCTATTTTCCCTTTTCCTTTTTATCATCTTTCTTATTATTTTAAATAACTAAAATTCTCTGGGTCATTACATATTCGCTTTCATGAAATATTTTGAATATTGTCCACTCATAATGAATATTCTTTTGAACTTAATAATAATTTAATTGCTAAGAGTATTCGTTCAATCTCACTACACAAGCTTTTAAACCTCAAATCAAATCTACTAATTTTTTTTTTTTTTTGAATATGTCAAATGGCTAAGTTATTTGTAATATTTTTCAATCTATATGAAAATGCAAATGACTAGGAAACCTATGCGTTGAGGTCCATAAGAAAAGAAATAATATAGGCTTATGACCCTGAAGAAGATTGTTTATGACTTTTTGGTCCTCTAAGCCAAAGCAGGTATAGTCAAGTATAAATCATTAAAAATTTTAGAACACTCGGCTAAACTAGTGAAAAATGATTAAAAAAGAAGAAGACAGAAGACGATGATAAGTGCATAATTGAGGGGGAGCATCTCTCTTTCATGATTATATAAATTAGATGTTCTCGTGATCTTACTTTGCTTATGTCCATATGCATATGCAAGTGCAGCACCACAGCTTGCCATTCATATTGTGTTAAACAATCGAATCTCTTTAATGGATAGTAAGTATCTAGTATCATAAAATATTATTGGTTATACAAATTAATGTGGTCAAAAAGGGATAACTATACTGACTGCTTGTGAGAAATGAATTAGTTTATATCTAGTATAGTTGTTCTAAAGATTAGGAATAATTGCTTATACTGCTTGGTATGATTAGTGAAATTAATCATTGATAAATATAAGCATTTCATTTCATCTAAGCAAGTATTCAAACTTATAGGGGGAGCTTTTTGAAAATTATCTCCTATCTTATTATGCTCACCAATATTTTATGCTTAGATGTGCATTAAACTTTCTGTGGCATGTACTCAATTATGATGATCCTATTGAATACTTTAAATGAAAAATATATTGCCTTACCACAAGTTTCTTCAGTTAACCATATGATATTGTTTTAAAATGCATTGATATAATTAAAGTCTGTATGGTTAATCTTTCTGGATATATTTCTTTTTGGAATGTACTAAAGCAAAATTATTTTAGATCTAAAAGGGGAGAAAAATTTTTTTTGAGATAAAAAGGGGGAGAGATATTTTTTAAAAATTGCATAGTCTACAATGTGTATGAGCTTAAATGATAAAAAAGGGGGGGGGGAAGTTTTTCAAAAAGGGTGAGTTATCCTTTTAAAGCTAAGAATTTAAAAAAAAATATATATATATTTCATTTAGCTTAACCCTTTTACTGATGCCAACAACTGAACTTAAAATTCTCAACTTGAAATATCTTAGTGGCTTCTTTCTCAATATATTTTTCATTTAATTACAATGTCTATTTTTGAAATTTATGCATTTTGCTCTTGTGTTTGTCATCATCAAAAAGAGAAAGATTGTTGACTTTTTTAGTCCGATCTTGTTTTGATAATGACAAAACACAATTATCTTCTCTGTGCATTGAACCTTTTTAGTAGGATCATAATTTAGCACGCACAGATGATACGAATGCTATAACAGCCATGAGAAACTTGAAGGACATACGACTTGACATATTTTAGAAATTAAAAGAGTAAAAGGATGAAGATACCTCTAATTTTCAGTTGTAATGTGTGTTTAGTCCCACTTGTATTTACATATTTCATAAGATATAATTGGGAGCTCAAATATGACCTTAGATTGATCATAAGACCTCCAAGTAACATGAAAAAACTTTTTTTTTTTTTTTTATAAAATTTCTAACTTATACAAATGTTTTAAAATGGTTTTGAAGTTAAAAGAAGGCAAAAACTAATTTTTACAAAGGGGTTAGTTGATCGGCTAGCCGACTGGATAGTATAAATGAGCATTTTTATCAATCCATAACTTCTTATCCTAACAAGTGTTCAACATGAAAGTTGTGGGATTTTCTCTTAGCTTTCTATTGATATTAGGAATGTCCAATTTGAAATCATATAGAAAAAGTTATGGCCAAAATACTGAAAGGTATATGTAGTAGAAAAATTCCCTTCATGTTTCTTACGTCACATTTATGGACATTTTTATTAATCCATAACTTCTTATCTTAAAATGTATTCAACATAAAAATTATGGAATTTTCTCTTAGATTTATTTTGATACCAATAACATCCAATTTGGAGTTCTATAGTAAAAGTTATGTCCAAAATACTGAAGGTCGCTCGCGCAAAACATTAGTTCAGCGCGGATACGCACGAAATTTTCTTGATTAAATTGATCCAACGGCCAGAACTTAACCTAAGGCCGAGAACTCCTTTAAATATGACCTATAAACCCTAGAGCATGAGTTTTTGCTTACCTCTTGAGAGTTTTAAATAGACTGCCAAACTTTTGCATACTTTGCCTACACTCTATCAAGTTCAAACATCTTTTAGGCATTCTCTTAGCTTCACAAAGGGCATTCACGCACACATCTTGCTAGCTTGTTTGATATTGAGGTTTGGTATACAAGGTTTTATACTTGGGCATTTAATCTTCGTTATAAAAGTTTTTCTTCTCTCATATTTTTATTTAATATTTTATTGAGAGAGCAAGAACCTTAAGTTTCATATTTTTGTTTGAAAAATCTAGTGGGAAAAGTTCATTCTAGGACTTTAAAATCTTTGAAGAATTATTGATATTATTTTTATTCAAAGATTTAATATTATTTTATTTGTCAAAAGTTATTTGAGAAAACCCTAGATCTCCGACACATATTATTTGAAAAATAAATTTTTGGAGATATTTGCATTGGATGTAGATCTTTGAGAAAATCCATCATACATATTTTTATATACAAAGATCATATTATTGATTAATATTGAAATCATCACATACATTCATTGAACTTCAAGTTATATCCCATGAATGTGTTTTAGGAATTTTACTGTGCTCATTAACTTGTTCAGAAGCATCTGAGTGTGCAGGAATTTTATCAATCTATTGTATTAACAGTTCGGGTTGTGAATTGGGGAGGAGGAAGTTGTGTCTCCTGTAAGCAACAGAGTAGGAGGTAGTTGTGTCTCTTGTAAGCAGCGAACTAGGAGGAAGCTACGCCTCTTGTAAGCATCGGTTTGTAACGGGAAGCTCCGTTTGGGTTTAAGGAGCAAATTAGTGGAATCCTTGAGTGTTTTGCCTAAGGCGAGGACGTAGGCCGGGTTTGGCCAAACCTTGTCAAAAATTTGGTGTCTGCGCTCTCTCTCTATCTCTCTTTATATTTCCACACTTATATTCATATTATAGCTAGTGTGCATGCTTTAAATATTGGTATATATGAATATTTAAATTACCTAAGAATAATTGGGTAATACTGAATTAATTGAGATATCCACTGATTAAATCAATTAAGTTGTATAATACTGAAATCGGTGTATATACAAGTTTGTGCTTGTATGTTTGAGTTTTTAATTAAGGATTTAAGTATCAAAATATTTTTAAATACCTAATTCACCCCCCTCTTAGGATTACACCTAAATTAACAGGATCATTTTCTTAAATGAAGGCAACAAAGGAGTGAACATACCTCACTAGTAATAGTCAATCTAATGAGCACTGCTTATGAGGCACCAAATACATCGGCTCAGATTAAGGAAAACAGTGGAGACATTGACTCAAATTGAGCTTAACTGTGAAGACATTGGCTCGGATTGAGTCGAACGGTGAAGGCATCAACTTGAATTGAGCCAGATAGTGAAGATATTGGCTCTAATTGAGCTGATAAGTGAAGATATTGGCTCTGATTAAGCCGAATAATGAGGATATCAGCTCGGATTGAGTCGGACAGTGAAGACATCGGCTTCAATCGAGCCAACAAGTTTTGTAATCTTGGTAAGCTATGAAGCTCTGTAGTTGACTTAGATTAAGTTGGAATGCTTGGGGACCAATTTGAATTATGTTGAAAAGCTCGTATGGCGAACCTCGAAATACTCTCAAATAAAAGAAATTTATTTCAAATATTTGAGAGTAATAGGGCCAACTGATACACCAAAAATTAGTCGACATGCTCATGAGGGCATACGATTACAAAATCACAATTGATATCCACATAGCCGCCCTTAAGTTATCTATAACCCCCTTAAACATAATAACACGCTTGTAAATACAAAGTTAAGGAGGGTCTGCCTCCACTACTATAAAAAGGGGATTCGATGAGGAGGTTAGCATCTTATTCTCTTTCACTCTTCACTTACTATTGCAATGTGTACCTCTCATTCCCTAACTTAAGCATCGTAGTAATCCTCTAGAGTACACCCCGAGTCCTACAAACCATTATTGTTTGATTGTTTTCAGGTGGTTGTGGTCGAAAGATGGTTTAACAAAAGTCATACGATTTTTGGCAGCAACAAGGAGAATGAATTTTGGATCTTGGATTTGAATAAGTTTCAATGTAATTTTGTGTTACATATTATTCAAACCCAAATTCAAACACTCTCTAAACATGGGAATACATACATTCATTAAAAAGTTAAGATGGCACAATACAATAAGATACGACAGATAACCCGTAATTAATTAAAACTAATGGATAGCTGTGTTCTTACTAACTAATAACTAACTTATAATTATAATTATTTCTTTGATCACTTTTTTCAATATTTTAAAGTCTTTTTATAAATTAATTTTATGTTCCACAATATGAATTTCAGATTTACATATATATATGTAAAGCGGTTCGGGAATTCTCTGGGTTTATTGTCTATTTTTATTTTTTAAAATATGCCAATACATGCATTCATTAAAATGTTAAGATGACGTAATACAAAAATTTACGATAGATAACCCGTAATTAATTAAAACTAATGGATAACTATGTTCTAACTAACTAATTACAAACTGATAATTATAATTATTCCTTTGATCACTTTTTTAAGCATTCTAAAGTCTTCTTTGATTACTCCCAAAAATAACATTAATTTTATGTTCCAGAATATGAATTTTGGATTTTATATTTGAATTTGTATAAATTTATATAAAAACGCAATACAAAATTGTATTAAATTTTGTAACTTTCTTTTAAATTCAAATTTAAATCCAAAATTCGAAATCCATGCTACCAAATACCATCTACGAACATAGAATTTAGGCCTTTAATTTTAATTTGTATAAACTAAAACAAATATGATGTAAAACAAGGGCAAAAGACACTAACCTCTCAAAAGCTCTGACAAAAAAGACAATGAACTTTCATAAGGTTTCAAAAGTTTTAAAACTCTCCCATGAGATTTCAAGAATTTTAGGAACCTTCTATAAGATTTGTAAAAAAAAAACGCCAATTAATCTCCTCATATATTTCATAAAAAAGGCAAGTTTTTTTAAAGAAAGTTTTGAAAAATCTCAGGGGACTTTTGTGACATCTCCGAAATCTCATGGGAGAGGTATTTGTCTTTTTGCAAAACTTGAGGAGAGGTGAATGTTTTTTACCCAAAATTGTATTATACAAATCAAATTCAAACTTTGAAATTTATGTCTCCAAACGTTTATTTAGTTTATTTAATTTTTTTCCATAATAATACAACATATGCATAAACATGATAAGAATGACATTAAATAGTGCTTTTAAAAAGCATATTTTATTATATAAAGATCATAGTGCATTTAAATATAAAAAAAATTATTTTTGAATTCAAATTAATAACAATTTTTAATATAAAATTTTTAAATGTTAGCAATTTAAATTAATGTTAGTATTAGTAATTAATGATTATAATAACAATGATTCCAACCCAAAAAAAAAAACGTTGTGCTTGGCTGGCAACACCACCAAACATATCTAATCTGTATTATTAGCTGCATTTTTTGGCATCTATTCTGAATTGTCTCTCACACAGTTTGACATTTAATTTTTTTTTGCATAAATGAAGCGGCACCTCCTTTTATTTATTGATATAATCTCACTATTGGTGAAAACATATCATGATTACAAGACAAGTAAAAGGGAGAATACAAATAAAGAAAATAAAACCCTCCCAAAATATTAAACAAATAAAAAACACTAAACAAAACTCGAAAAATGAACTAACGATGAAAGGAAGTGACACCCAATCTATCAATTCGAAGTATACCTTTTAGATAACGTGGTAAAAGATGTTATTCTTCATAGATAATACTGTTTCATTTTTCTCTTTTTTCAACAAGAAAATCAATCGTACTATTGTCTTCCCTATATTGATATATCACCATGAATAACATATGAGTACATCTTTAGACAAAATATTTTTTTGGGTCAGCTTTGTATTAATAGTTACGACGCATTTAAAAGCTTGAAATTCAAATTTTGTGTGAGTTGGAATAAAAATAATATACATTTTCTTTATATACAAATTCAAGTTTAAATTCAAAAATTCTTAGACCATAACACAATGGGTTTTTTTTTTTAATTCATCTAGAAATCATATTTTAACCCTTTTTTTTTTAGTATTAAGGTTCGTGTATCTATTGACCGTTTAGGACATCATCAAATTCATTATAAGAAAAATATATATGGATCGATGTTAACTGATAAAGGGAAGATAAGTGTTATTGTTATATTTAAACATTAGGCTTTACTTAGAAAAAATTGATGTCATTTTTAGAATGTTATGGAAAACAAAATTTCTTTTTGACAAAATTTAAGATATTATTTGGAATTTAGAAAACATTTAGGATTTGTTTGTATCAGCAATTTTTTTTCAAGAAAATAAAAAGGAAAAATAAATAGAAATTCAATTTTTTTTCTCTCTACGTAAAATATTATTAAATTTTTTTAATATTATAAAAAATTAAGATATTAATGATGTGTAAATTTTCATTCATTGATTTAATATATTTTTATTTTAATTTTTCATATTTGGTTATGAAAGAAAGTGAAAAAATATATATAATAATTCAATGAATACAAACTTAATTTAATTTCCTTACTTTTTAATCATATTTGACTTTTTCATCTTTAAAAGTATGTGATAAGAGAGAAAATATAATAAAAAATAATTTTTTAATTTCCCTTCCTCAAGAATTTTTCTTAATCCAAACAAAACCTAGGAAAAGTATGTGTACCTTTTTTTTTGGCAGTAGACCACTAGAGTGATCACTCTCTTACGATTTTATTTGAGTTGGTGATGTTCAATTTCTAGTTGTGAATTATTTATATATTTATACGATGAGAAGCTACTGTATTAGAAATCTCAAAACTAAGTAAGCAATTTATGATAATGTCCCTGTATTAATAACAATGACAACAATAATAATAGCAATAATTCTTTTAAGCGCACATATGGAATAATTAAATTAATTGAAATGGTAAACATGTGGGAACCCCTGCACTCCCTTGTGGAGGACAAAGAGATATCTTCGAATCTATAGGCCTGCTCTTTTTAGAGTCTTTATAGACACGTGTCTTGAAAAATTAAAAAAAGTTTTTTTTTTTTAAAAATAACTCGAGTTAACTATCTATCCAAAGAAAAAAGATGCATCCCTATTATATTAATAGTGTAAATGATTCGAGTTAGTATGGTTGGTAGCAACAGCGATAGTAAAGACAATCGATGCATTTTGTAACAATGTGTTGTTGTAATGTGAATTTTTCTTTGGTTTTAGAAACTACAACGTGTTCCCCCAATTTTTTTCATTTCCTTGACAACTGATAAAAAGATAAATATACTTTTAACATCTGATTTCATTATTATTAAACATTAAAAATAGAAAGAAAAAACAAAAATAAAAGTGATGTGTACTAATAATGCTCTTAGAAAATAGTATAGTGTTCTACTTCCCATTACCTATCCTTTCTTGCTTTCTATTTTGGGCCTCTTGTGTCTCAACAAAGACCCTAAAAAAATTCCCTTATAGTTTGAGGATTCTTTATTAAACAATTAATTCAATTAAAAAATTTAAAGGGTATATATATTTATATTTAAATTAGGAGTGGAGGATGTTATGATTTGGGAATATGAGGAGAATCCATAAAATTTGCATGTCTACCAATCCCTAATAATAATAATAATAATAATAATAATAATAATAATATTACTATGACAAAAACAAAAGCACAGTTAAAAATCCAATCAGCCTCCATTGAATTTAATTACTTGTTCCCTCCCTCGCTTTACCTTTAAGTAGTTAAATAAAATATTAAGAATTGACTATTTTGTCATTTTCATCCAAAGAAAAATATCTCAAAAAAAAAAAAAAAAGAGTTACGTTTAGAAATGATACACCAAAAATTAGTAGACATACTCATGAGAGGATACGGTTACAAAATACTATTGATATCCTACATAACCGCTCTTAAGTTATCTATAACCCCCTAAACATAATAACACGCTTGTAAATATTAAGTTGAAAGAGAGTCTGCCACCATCACTATAAAAAAGGGATCCTAAGAGGAGGTAAGCATCTCATTCTCACTCACTCTTCACTTACTATTATAATCTAAACCTCCTATTCCCTAACTTAGGCATTGAAGTGACTCCCCGGAGTACATCCTGAGTCCTCCAAGCCATTCTTATTTGTTTCCTTTCAGGTGGTTGCGGTCGAATGAAGGTTTAACAAAAGTTGGTGCCATTTATGGGAATCCTTAGGAAGTTTTCTATCCTTGACCATGACCACATCGCATAAATCAAAATCAGGACCCGCTGGGGGAAATCAATCACCCCAGTCAATTCATTCCACTCTAATAAATAACCTGAGTGTGCCACATTAGCATAACTGTAAATAACTCCTGTGAAGCACCATAACAAATGCCCTGTAACTGTAGGCATCTTTTTGTTATTCCCTCAATCTGTGTAACAAACTTGATTCCTTCTTTACTTGTATAAATTCTTAAGAAATGTAAATGAATAGTGCAGTGAGCATATTCTAGCAACAATGCTTTCTTGATATGGTATCAGAGCTTTTTTAGATCTCTGTCTCAAATGGCTAACGCCACTGCTACAAGTATCTCTCCTTCTCCACCCTCCTTCTCTCACGTCGTAACCTGGAAGCTCACTCCTGACAACTTCCCCCTCTGGAAGGTTCAGATAAGTGCCTATCTTCGTTGCCAAGACTTGTACCAGTATGTCAATGGCACTCTTCCTTCCCCTCTTCAATTTATTCCTGACCAAATCACAATTAATCCTAAGTTCTTTGCCTGGATGAAGACCAACCAACTTGTACTGAGCATTCTATTCTCCTCAATCTTAGAATCTGATCTGCACCATGTTCTCTCATCTACAACTTCTCATGAACTTTGGAGCTCCCTTCACTCCCTGTTTACCTCAAAATCCCAAGCACAACAATTTCAAGTCCGATTTCAGTTAGCTAACCTTTCTCAAGGTGAGCTCTTCATCACCAATTTCTTTTCCAAAGTTCAAGCCCTAGCAGATATTCTTGCATCCACTAGAAGTCCTCTACCAGACCAGGACCTTGTCACATATTTGCTTACTGGCCTTGGTCCCTCTTACAATTCCTTGTGACCTCCATCACCACAAGGTCCAGCCCCGTCTCCTCCCATGAGCTGTTTCGATTTCATCCTGTTCATGAAAGTAGAATAGCTCACTCAAATAGGGTAATGTTTTCCAACAAACCTTTGATGAATGCTGCAATTAACCGGTAGTCATGTTCATTGTAGTTGAGGCTACTCAAGAGCAGGAAAATCTAGCAGATATAGGAACTTTAGAAGACGCTCAAATTCATATACTAGAGGAGGTCACAGTGGCAGCTACCCAAATTCACCCTCATACACCTACCCTCCACCCCTAAACACTTGCCCAACCTGTCAGGTGTGTGGTAAGATCGGCCATGTCGCACTACGATGTCAGCATCGCTTCAATCGCTCCTACCAATATGAGGCTCCTCCATCCTTCTAAGCAAATTTCATGAATACCCTTCCACCATCCCCTCCACACCCAGACACTTCTCGGTATCCTGACTCAGCCACCACCCACCACATCACCAACAATCTTGACAATCTCAATCTCTCATCTCAAACATTTACTGATGGTGATCAAGTTCGAGTAGGTAACGGATCTGCCCTACCCATTCAGAATATTGATGACTTTAATTTTATCTCTTCTTCTTCTTCATTTACACGTAAAAATCTACTATATGTTCCTTCAATCGCAAAGAATCTTGTCTTTGTTTGTAAATTTTGCTAAGATAATAACTGTTTATTTGAATTTCACTCTTCCCTTTTCTCTGTGAAGGACTGTAACACCCCGACCCCGAGGGGCCTGGGATATTAACTTTTTACCATTGATTTACAGCGGAAGCAAATAAACTCAATTATTATTGAACCAGAGCGCTAATTATCCATATTACAATCATTTATTTCAAAAGAAGAATAATTACATAAGCATAAATATTCAGCATCATACTAATATTTCTAAATAATCTTTATTTTTCTATCCCCACCCGTATGCTTGCTAAGCCTGATTTCCAACATGCTCTTCAGAGTTATCTGAAATAAAAATATGATTGAAGTGAGACGACGCTCAGTAAGTAAATAAGATTATTATTAGTGTGTGGCCAAAATGAGTTTTTAAAGAATTTCGTAAAATAATATTTAATACTATAACTTCAAGACTGCTTTTAGAATAAATATAGATTTAAAAATTTCTGCATAAAACTTTTGTCATCAATTTCAACAGTAAATTTTTACAATCATATACTATAACTGTTAAATTAAACTTTTAACTTTAAAACTGTAAAAATATTTAATGATAAACATGCATATACTTTTCCTTATACGTTTTCCTTAGATCGTCATTTAAGCACCAAAATGATTCTTTTCACGTAAACTTACACTTTTCCTTCAAATCATCAGTAACTTTGTACACGTAATTAAATATGTATAAACATATATTATAAAAACCACCCTTAGACCTGTTTGCCGTAAGTCATGTTTACCCCCATGACTGGGTTGTGCGGTCCGAAGACTGGACTTAGCTGACTGGCCGACCAAACTAAATCAACGTACGTAAACTTTAAGTGAGATTTTCCTTATAAAGTCCTGGTCCGGAACCAGGTGTGCACTCAGGAGAAATCCACTAACATTAATAACCACTCTGTAAATAGTGTGGGTGCACTCTGATCCGTATAAACTTTAAGTTGCGGTACCGAGCATCTGTAACTTTGAACTTTCGTCGCCATAAGGGGTTTTAAAATCATCTTATTATAATTTATGCAATTTAAAATAATATCATAAAAATCTCATCTTTACTCATATTTTCTAAAAAAAATGCAACATAAAAATAAACTCATGCCACACAATTTTTTTGTTAAAAATATATATAATTTTATTTTTGAATAGAAAGAAATGCTGAAAATTTACCCGAGGGGATTAGAACATTTCTTAACCCAAAAATATATGCAAGTATATTAAAGATAGAACTGATATAATTAAATACGCGTAAAAATAAACTCATGGAAATTTTATGGAACTAATTAACATAATTGAAATTTACTTATAAAATAAACTCGGGTATGAATTTTAAATAAAAAAAAACTAACATAATCAAAATTTACTTACCTTTTTCCTTACGAACACTGTAACTATCTCTAAGAAATGAGATCGGAAAGAGTGGGTGATTGAGAACTTACTCAAAAATTCTCTCTCCACCACAATTTCTTTCACTCACTAATTCTTCTCTTCCTTAGAAAATTGTTGTGAAAAATGAAGGTTGAGAGCTTCCTATTTATAGGAAAATTTTGGGGAAGAAATGAAATTTATAAAAGTGTGGGGAGATGGGTGAAATTATAATTTTTAAAAATTAAAGAATGGGAAAGGTATGGGTTGTGTATGGGATAGGGATGGAGGCCATGTGGGAGTGCTTGCCACCATTCCCATTAAATAATTTTTTAATTAATTACTTACCTAATTAATTAATCAATTACTTAATTAATTATTTTATTATTTTATTATTATTATTATTTTTTCCTAATCATTATTATCATTATTATTATTATCATTGTTATTAATTTTAAACTACTTTTAGTATGTATTTATTTTATTATTTATTTTTGAATAAGAATTAAATTTAAATTTTGAAAACTCATGTGGGCCCCACATGGTCTTGTGGGCCCCACACAACTTTGAGACCCGAATGGATCCTACGTAACTCGAATAACTCTTATATGATTTTATGCATCATACATAGCTTTGAGATTTGTGTAAACCTTCATACGGCTTCGGGACTCATGTGGGCCCCACACAGTCTTGTGGGCCCCGCATAGGATACCTATATTATTATTATTTTATCATATATTTCTTCAAATTATATCAGTTAAAACATTATTTTATGTACTTATTTATGTATATAAACAGTGTCTTGTGGCTCCGGGACTCATGTGGACCCCACATAGTCTTGTGGGCCCCACATATGATACCTATATTATTATCATCTTATTATGTATTTCTACAAATTATATCTGTCAAAACACTATTTTATGTATATATACTTATTTACGTGTACAAACAGTGTCTATCCTGTTTATCCTATGAAATTCTATTTTGACCAGGCCGACCTCCAGGGAGCGACTGAGCCGCAATGGTCTCTGAGCACTCGCTAAGACAAGGTCTTTCTTAGGCATCAAACATGGAATCAATGATCCTATAGAAAAACACTTCTGTATTGATATTAACTTAATGACTATTTTTATTATTTTATTATTATTGTACTTTAATCATATATATATATATATATATATATATATATATATATATTTTGGGTCATCACAAGGACACCTTGACCAAGAAACTCCTCCTTACTGGTCCTAACATTAATGGCCTCTATGTCTTCCCACCTGCGTTGGCGCCTTCGTCTTCCCCTTCGACACACATCGACGAAAAGACCTCCCATGCTCAATGGCATCGTCACCTCGGCCACCCTTCTCCCCAACTTGTGTCTCACATCCTCCATCCTCATCGTCTGCTCTCTAGTCGCACTGATTATTCCTTTTTCTGCCTTAATTGCTCCTTGGCTAAAAGTCACCAACAACCCTTCTTCCCAAATTGGGCTCAAGCCTCAAAGCCACTTGAACTTATGTGTGTTAATGTTTGAGTGAAGTGATTCGAAAAAAAAATAAATTAAAAATTTTAAAATAATTAAAATAAATAATTAATTAAAATAATATTTTATATATATATAAGGAACTTCAAAGCTAAGGAAAGATTTCTTTCTTGGGGATTTGATTTCAATTAAATTGAAATCACAGAGAACCCCCCCAACGCTCACCTTCACTCTCTCTCTACGTCTCTCTCTCTCTCTCTCTCTCTCTCAATTTTGTCTCTCCTCCACCAACTAACTCTCTCTCCTTGATTTCCTCAGTCAAACATGCACTAATCGAAAAATGGAAAATACCCTTGGTTTCTATTCTCGGCCACCAACATTTTAATTGGAGTAAATTCATGATTAGTGCATTGTAGGCACCACTCCTAAGATAGGGTAAACTCTTTCTCTCTCTCTCTCCTCAAATTCTCTCAAATCTTTAGCCAAATTGATGATCGGACACCACCATAGGGTCTCGGCTTTGATTAATTAGAGCAGATTTAGGTTTGGGCTTCCTAGGCCACACTCCAAGGCTAAGGTAAGGGGAATAAATTATGTGAGGAATTTTTATAATTTAAAACGATTAAATTGTAATATGAAATTACAGGAATTATGTACACATTTTTATGAATATTCTGGCATATGAAAATTGGATTTTGGATTATTATTGTTATTAGGAAGTAATTAAAATGGTGTTTGTGAGTTTAGGGATTTTATAATAATTATTATTTTAAAGTTGAACCGATTGAATTAAAGTATTTGATTTTTGGATTATTGTAGTAGATTTTCTGAATGATTTGACCAGTTAAAATTGTTGGTTTGATTTATTATATATATTTTATAAAATAATTAAAGTGAGTAGGGTTGGTTATCTTCGTTTTCCAATTAAATACATATTTTGAGTTAAATAAATTGTGGAGATGATTAAACCTGTGTTTTCAATAAAACAGATATTAAAAATAGAACGACCGATTTTCCAGTAGTTATATAATTATGAGAAACACTCAAATCGTGTGGCATGAGAAAGAATATTATTGTTTAATCAAATTTATGAGTTTTTAGTATGATATATTGATATACTGAAATGTGTGGGTATTATATTATATTTTTGGAACTGTGGTAAAGAAAGTAAAGTATAGAGTATTATTATTGCTAAATTGTAAGGTATGGTTTAATAACTCCAATGGATCATAGCACGTTCGGTATCGTAGTTACAGTAAGAAGAGTTAGTGCAACCACACGTCTCGAGGAGAGTGTTGGTATTGAATAGTCGATTGGGCCAATGAAGTGTAGAGTTCCCCCTGAAGTCTAGACCAGCATGGGAAGGCCATTCGTACTTGCAGAGATGGATTACAACTGACTTAGCCTAGTGGCAGGCTAGCTAGGGTTAAGTCCAGCCTACGAGCCACATAACTCGTCATGGGGGGAAGCATGTCGTTTATCCATTCAGGAGTGAGTTCTTATATTTATATTTTTAGATTTAACCAAAGTATAACAAAGTAGAGTATATGAAAATAGAGCATTTTTAACAGAGTATAACAGAGCAGAGTATTCCAGAGATTACAATTCAAAGAGTATAGTTGCAAAGTATTTACAATACACAACTTACAGTTGCAAAAAGTATTAACAGCTTACAGTTTATAGAATTTATATAGGTGTGAGTTATAGTTTTCATATGAAATTTATTTATAGTAAAGTATTAAATGTATTTCATACTGTGGCATAACGTGTGATTGGGGCGAAGTAAATTATCCGCCCGAGGGCTTGCTGAGTAAGGCGAGTGCCCTGATAGGTATCAGTTGTAGCCACACTCAAACTAAATTGGTAAGGTTACATAAAGTATCAGAACAAATGGGCGTTACATGTATGGGCGTATAATCTCCCAAATCCTCAGGAACTCTCGCCTATAAAAGATGTTGTATGCGTGAATACAGTCTATAAGTGTCTTAACAGTTGTTGTTGGCATTTAACAAATGATTATATTTTGTATACACTAAAACTCATGTTGCCACACACTGATAATCATTTATTCCATCCTTACTGAGAGGTGTCTTACCCCATCATTATCATAACATTTTTCAAATGCCATAAGAAGTATAGCAGTAATCAGAGTGCGCAGTGGAAGCGTGGGTGAGATAGAAGATCTTGTCTAGAATTGTTATTGTTATTATCTATTTATGTTTTGATGAGTTTAGATATTTATTGTTCATATTGAGATGGATATTGTAATGAATTGGGATAAACTAGTACTCTTTTTATATTATGATATGAGAGATTTATTTAGAATAACCCTCTGGACCCCAATTTCGGGTTCGGGGCGTTACAAGGTGGAATCAGAGCTTAGGAAATAAATTCTGCAGACTTTAGGAGGATTATTACTAGAGTATAGGTATGAATGGTGATGAGGATAGGAATGGGTAGATTGGGATACTTGTAGGAATTTTGAGTTTTGTTTCACAACCTGGAGGTAGAAATCCCTTGATGGTCTTCTGTGATTTTTTGAAGCATTCGTGGGTTTCAGAAAACTACGGTAAATCCATCAATGGTGAGGTTTTCGAGCAGAGAGACGGGAAATTGAAATTAGAACTCGAAGATTTGGTAATTTATGTGTTGTGATTTGATGGTTTGTGGTCAAGTTGGGGGTTTAATGTTTAAATTGAGGATTTGAATGTTAATCTGGTAAATTGTTTGGGAGAAATTCATAAGGTAAAATTTAAGTATTTCAATATAAGGATTACCAATAAACTCGGGTTACCAATCTTAGAGTTAGATATCTATTTAAAGGAAAATCTCATAGTTGTGTTAAGTGACTAATTAGTAAATTTCAAGGACGAAATTTTTTTAGGGAGGGGAGAATGTAGTGATTCCAAAAAAAAATTAAAATTAAAATTTTAAAAAATAATTAAAAAATAATTATTAATTAAAATAATATAATATAATATAATCTTATAATATAATATAATATATATATATATATAAAAGGAAACTTCAAAGTTAAGGAAATATTTCTTTCTTGGGGGTTTGATTTCAATCAAATTGAAATCATAGAGGAGAAGCCCCCAATGCTCACCTTCACTCTCTCTCTTTACGTCTCTCTCTTAATTTTCTCTCTCCTCCGTCAACTCACTCTCTCTTCTCGATTTTCTCGGCCAAACGTGTGCCGATCGAAGAATGAAAAATATCCCTGGGTTCCATTCTTGGCCACCAACATTTTAACAGAAGTGGATTCGTGATTAGGGCGTCATAGACACCACTCTTGGGATAAGGTAAACTCTCTCTTTCTCTCTCTCCTAAATTTCTCTTAAATCTTTAGCCAAATTGACGATTAGACACCACCATAGGGTCTCGGCTTCGATCCTTAGCAAGTTAATCGGAGTTGATTTTAGGTTTGAGCTTCCTAGGCACCACTCCAAGGCTAAGGTAAGAGGAATAAATTATGTCAAGAATTTTTATAATTTAATCGATGAAATTGTAATATGAAATTATAGGAATTATATACATGTTTTTCTGAATATTCTGGCATATGAAAATTGGATTTTGGATTATTATTATTATTAGGAAGTAATTAAAATGGTGTTTGTGAGTTTAGAGATTTTATAATAATTGTTATTTTAAAGTTGAACTAATTGAATTAAAGTATTTGATTTTTGGATTATTGTAATATATTTTCTTAATGATTTGACTGGTTAAAATTATTGGTTTGATTTATTATATATATTTCGTAAAAGAATTAAAGTGAGTAGGGTTGGTTATCTTCGTTTTCCTATTAAATATATATTTTTAGTTAGATGAATTGTGGAGATGATTAAACCTATGTTTTCGGTAAAATAGATATTGAAAATGCGGTAAAACAGATATTGAAAATAGAACGACCGATTTTCTAGTAGGTATATAATTATGAGAAACACTCAAATCGTGTGGCATGAGAAAGAATATTATTGTTTAATTAAAGTTATGAGTTTTTAGTATGATATATTGATATACTGAAATGTGTGGGTATTGTAGTATTTTTGGAACCGTGGAGAAGAAAGTAAAGTATAGAGTATTATTATTGTTAAATTGCAAGGTATGGTTTAAGAACTCCGATGGACCATAGCACGCTCAGTACCGTAGCTACAGTAATGAAGAGTTAGTGCGACCACATGTCTTGAGGAGAGTGTTGGTATTGAATAGTTGATTGGGCCAATGAAGTGTAGAGTTCCCCCAGAAGTCTAAACTAGTATGGGAAGGCCAATTGTACTAGCAGAGATGGAGTATAGTTGACTTAACCTGGTGGTAAGCCGGTCATGGTTAAGTCCAGCCTACGGGCCGCACAACCCGTCATGGTAGGAAGTATGTCATTTATCCATTTGGGAGTGAGTTCTTATATTCATATTTGTAGATTTAATCAAAGTATAATAGAGTGGAGTATATAAAAATAGAGCATTTTTAACAGAGTATAACAGAGCAGAGTATTCCATAGATTACAATTCACAGAGTATAGTTACAAAGTATTTACAATACATAGCTTACGGTTGCAAAAAGTATTAACAACTTAGAGTTTATAGTATTTATATAGGTGTGAGTTATGGTTTTCATGTGAAAGTTATT
This sequence comes from Malania oleifera, assembly GCF_029873635.1. Lineage (NCBI taxonomy): Eukaryota > Viridiplantae > Streptophyta > Magnoliopsida > Santalales > Ximeniaceae > Malania > Malania oleifera. The sequence goes on along the minus strand of NC_080429.1, from coordinate 9,410,547 downwards.
TATAGTAAAGTATTAAATGTATTTTACACTATGACATTACGTGTGATTGGGGTGAATTAAACTCTCCGTCCGAGGGCTTACTGAGTAAGGCGAGTGTCCTGATAGGTATTAGTTGTAGCCACACCCAAACTAAATGGGTAAGGTTACATAAGGTATTAGAACAAAAGGGTGTTACATGTATGGGCGTGTAATCTCCCAAATCCTCGAGAACTCTCGCTTATAAAGGATGTTGCATGTGTGAATATAGTCTATAAGTGTCTTAACAGTTGTCGTTGTCGTTTAACAAATGATTATATTTTGTATACACTAAAACTTATGTTGTCACACACTGATAATCATTTATTCCATCCTTACTGAGAGGTGTCTCACCCCATCATTATTATAACATTTTTCAGATGCCATGAGAAGTATAGCAGTAATCAGAGTGCGCAGTGGAAGCGTGGGTGAGATAAAAGATCTTATCTAGAATTGTTATTGTTATTATCTATTTATGTTTTGATGAATTTAGATATTTATTGTTCATATTGAGATGGATATTGTAATGTATTGGGATAAACTAGTACTCTAGTAATTTATTTTGGAAATCTTTCGCTGTTTTATATTATGATATCGGAGATTTATTTAGAATAACCCTTCGGACCCCACTTTCGGGTTCGGGGCATTACAAGATGGTATCAGAGCTTTGGAAATAGATTCTGTAGACTTTAGGAGGATTATTACCAGAGTATAGGTATGAATGGTGATGAGGATATGAATGGGTAGATTGGGATATTGGTAGGAATTTTGAGTTTTGTTTCGAAGTTTGGAGGCAAAAATCCCTAGATGGTCTTCAGTTATTTTCTGAAGCAGTCGCGGGTTTATTTCTGGGCTACAACCCCTCCCACAAAGGCTATAAGTTCTTGGACCTCTCCTCAAATAGATTGTATATCTCTCAGGATTTTTTATTCAACGAGGTATCCTTTCTGTTTGCAAATCTCTCGGCCCAGCTCACTTCCTCTACTCTGCACTCTTCCAGTGTTCCCCTTCCTCTCATTCTTCCCTCTATTCTGGGCCTACCCAACTCTCTCAAATTCCCTCAATTTGGACCCTTCCCCATCTAACCTATCACCGCTCCTACCCACCCCTGCGTCTTCTCCCTCTCATGCATCCCCAATTTCACTAGTTAACCCTAACCCCACTCCTCCATCTTGCCTCACCACAATCTTGTTCCACCATGATCTCCTATCATCACAAGAGCCCAGACCCACTCATCTAATCCTCATATCTTCACTAATGGTACAATTCCTTATCATACTTGCCATTCTCTACCACTAAACCCATCTCCTTTGAAACCCCTCTTAGCTATCCGTAGCCTCCAAGCAACCTGAATGGCGCTCTACCATGAATGAAGAGTGCACTGCTCTCATTCAAAACCACACCTAGACCTTGTTTCTCCCAACCCTTCTTGTAATATTCTTAGTTGCAGGTAGATTTATCGGACTAAATATAACTCTAATGGCTCGATTCAACGGCGGAAAGTGCACTTAGTCGCAAAAGGGTTTAATCAACGAGACGGGGTCATTATCATGACACCTTCAGTCTAGTTATTAAAGCTCCTACCATCCAGTTGATCCTCTCGCTTGTTGTAGCTTAACGATGGTCCATGCGCCAAATCGACATTCAAAACGCTTTTTTTCACGGTGATCTGAACGATACTGTTTATATGCACAAGCCTCAAGGCTTCATTGATCCTTTGCATCCACATTATGTGTGCAAATTGGTGAAGGCGTTTTACGGACTTAAACAGGCCCCACGAGCATGGTTTGCTCAACTAAGCTCTTGGCTCCTTGGGTATGGCTTCCTTACTTCCAAAGCTGATCCTTCATTATTAATTTTTGCTCGTGGTACTATCAAAATCTATTTGCTCGTTTATGTCGATGATATTGTTATCACTTCATCTCATGACACTGCCATTGACTCCCTCATTGCTGCCCTCAGTCAAACCTTTCTTGTTAAAGGACTTGGGCCACTTGTCCCATTTCTGGGTTTGGTGATTGATTATTTAAAGAATGGTGTTCTGCTCACTCAACAAAAATACTTTAAGGACTTGCTTCATCGCAGCAACATTGTAGAGACCTGAAAAATTAAAATAATTAGTAAAAATAATAAATAAAATTAATTAATTAATTAAATATATTAATCAATTAATTAGTTAAATATTATTAAATTGATGTATTAAATAAATAAATAAAAAGAAATAGTATGAAAGAAATAAAAAAATTAAAATTAAAATTAAAATAAAAAAAATAAAAAAATTTAAAAATAAAATAAATTATTATTATTAATTAAATAATATAATATAATAATAATAATATAATATTATAAGGATATATATTCATAAAGTAAAGCTTCCTGAAGTAATCTTCAGGAAGCAACTGGAAACAAAATTCCAGAGAGCGCTGCGCAATCTGTGCCCCCCTTATTTCCTCGTCCCCTCCCTCTCACTCTCCTCCATCTCGTCTTCGATATTCGGCCGATCAAAAATCCGAAAATATCGTTGGGTTCTGCTCGTCGCCACCGACATTTCTACTGGAGCGGATCTGTCATGGGAGCGACGTAAGCATATCTCCTGGGGTAAGGTCAATTCTCAAACTTACCTCAATTTCTTTTAAACCATAAGCTCAATTAATGAATGAAAATTACCAGGAGATTTGTGGGTAGATTCTCTATAATCTAACCGGAACGGGTTTTCGAATTAGAGTTTCGAGGTACCAATCCTAAATCGGGGGTAAGTTTAATAATTTAGGCTATATTAGGCTATTTAGGGTACTCAAAGTTTAGAGAAATTTTAGGAAAAATTACTCTAGGGATTGTGATAAGTAATATTGTAAAATTTAAATTTCAGGGTTTCAAGGATTTTGAACACTGTGGGGCGTAGGCTGGGGTGTTAGCGGGGTTTTTTTTTTTTTTTTTTTTTTAAGGAACCAGGTAAGGGAAGAAATATATATTAAACCAGAATTTTTATAAATTTAATGAAAAATGAATTGTGTTATACATACGTGTATATGTTTCAGTTTAGGTTTAAAATGCCAATCCTTTAAATTATACTTTCTGAGCCTAGGGTTTTTTTATTCGATACTTATATGTGAAATTGAATTGATGAAAGTGAAATATTTTTCAGAATAATTATGCAAGAAATTAAAGGTATTTTTCTAGTATATGAATGTTAAATGTAGGTTGACTTATTTTCATGCAATGTATGAATTTTACTGCTAAATAGTGTGACATGAGTCAATAGGAATGCTGTGTGGAAATATGATATATGTATGAGATGCGTGATATTTAGGAAATGAAATGAGTATGAAAATGTTATATGAAATATGTTACAAGTGAGTGTTAATGCAACTAGGTAAAACGGCTGAAAGATGTTAGGTAAAACAATTAAAAAATGTTGAGTAAATGTATGACAGCTAAAAAATGTTGAGTAAAACAGCTGAAGGATGATGGGTAAATGTATGACAGTTGAAAAATATTGGGTAAAACAGCTGAAAGATGTTGGGTAAATGTATGAAAGCTAAAAAATGTTGGGTAAAATAGCTGAAAGATGCTGGGTATGAAATGAAATGAAATGAAAATGGAAATGAAATGTGAAATGTGAACAATGTAAAATGAGAAAGAGCCACGTAAAGTGAAATGAAATGAAAAGTAAAAGATGGAAACATGAACAGTTGAGAAATACATAATAATGACAAACAAAATAATGTATTATGGTATTATCAGTATTTATGCTAGTAGAACATGTTACGTTTGGGCAAGACAAACTCTTTGTTCGAGGGCTTGCTGAGAAAGGCGAGTGCCCTGGTTGTATCAGGTGTAGCAGTAGGTTGCATAATGTGTTAGGGTAGAGGGAAACTACTTGTATGAGTGGGTAGATTTCCCAATTCTAGGGAGCCTTCGCTGGTAAGCTTTTGTACGGACTGTGTGAGTACGAGATCAATTTAATACTTGAGGGCCTATTGAGTAAGGTGAGTGCCCTGGTATGCTTCAATTGTGACCTCTGGGTTGTAAAATGTATCAAAGTAGAGGGGTGCTACTCGTATGGGCGGGTAATCATCCCTATCCTTGGGTAATCTCGCGGGTTAAATATTTTGCATGTGTTTGATTAGAGAATGATTTCAGTGTTTATGATAACGTTTTGCAAATATTATTAAAATGATATTTATGAACCTCATGTTGGCCACACACTGTTTTAATATATTGTTTCTTTCCTTACTGAGATGTGTCTCACCCGAATATGAATTTATCTTTTTCAGGATTTCGTCGAGATCGAGCTTAGAGAGCTCGAGGTTTTATAGCATTTTTGGGAGATATAAGAAAAAAAGGTATAAACATTTTAATGATGTTTTGGGGAATGTAGATATTTTATGTTTTATATTTTAAGTCTTCTAGATTTTATGAATGGTTATGAAACATATTGGTGTTGTGAATACTGGATGTTTTTGGGGATATTTATATATGTTTAATATAGGTGGATGATTAAATTATTATGGTTGGTAGATAGGAATAGTAAACTCAGGTATTATAGTTGTTAGAAGATTATAATTATGTTTTCCACTGCATACATGATATTAGAGTGTTGATTATCAGGTAAATAAATAGATTAATGGTACTCCGGGCTCACGTAGAGGGTCGGGGCGTTACAGATGGTATCAGAGCAATGTCCAGCCGGAAGTGTGATTAATTTCACATCGTCAGAATATGAAAATGTTAGTATTAGGTTAGAAATGATTTATATCAGAGTATAGGAAACGACTAGGATAATGATGCTAGAAGGATAGGTCAAGTTAGGTGTTGAGAAGTAGGTATGGTGTAGGAAAGTATAGGATTTTTTCTTATAACTTGGAGGTAGAAATCCCTTGGCGGACTTCTGTGATTTTATGATTCAGTCGACGGTTTCAGAAAATCACGGTAAATCCATCGACGGTGATGTTTCTTAGCCGTGGGACTAGTCTTTATATGAAGAACTTGGATGTTTATTGGATTTAAATTTAATGATTGTGTTGATTTGGTTATGATAATGAGATTCTAAATTCTTTTTTGTCCTATTTTCGTGATGGATCATAGGGGTAAAAAAGTAGTTACTTGAGGTGGAATTTATGACTTGGAGGCTCCAACTAAGGAGAATTTTGATACCCTTACGATGCTGAGAGGTATAGCTTATCAGGTTAGGGCGTAGGTACGAGTTTATACTTAAAATAAATAATGATTTTATTTAATTGTAGATGATGTAGAAGTATATATGAAGTTATATATATTGATTGTATGAAATATAGTTAGTTAATAAACTTTAGAAATGGTACAAATTTCGAGGATGAAATTTCTTAAGGAGGGGAGAATGTAGAGACCCGAAAAATTAAAATAATTAAGAAAAATAATAAATAAATTAATTAATTAATTAAAATTATTAATCAATTAATTTTTTAAACATTATTAAATTGATGTATTAAATAAATAAATAAAAAGAAATAGTATGAAAGAAATAAAAAAATAAAAATAAAAATAAAAATAAAAATAAAAATATAAAAAAATAAAAAAATAAAAAATAAAAAATAAAAAATAAATTAAATTATTATTATTAATAATTCAATAATATAATATAATAATAATATAATATTATAAGGATATACATACATATATATATATATATACATTCATAAAGTAAAGCTTCTTGAAGTAATCTTCAGGAAGCAACTAAAAACAAAATTCCAGAGAGCGCTGCGCAATTTGTGCCCCTCTTGATCTCCTCTTCCCCTCTCTCCTACTCTCCTCCATCTCATCTCCGATATTCGGCTATCAAAAATCCGAAAATATCGTTGGACTCTGCTCGTCGCCACCGACATTTCTACTAGAGCGGATCTGTCATGGGAGCGACGTAGACATATCTCTTGGGGTAAGGTCAATTCTCAAATTTACCTCAATCTCTCTTAAACCATAAGCTCAATTAATGAATGGAAATTACCAGGAGATTCGTGGGTAGATTCTTTACAATCTAGCCGGAACGGGTTTTCGAATTAGAGTTTCAGGGTACCAATCCTAAATCATGGGTAAGTTTAATAATTTAGGTTTTATTAGGCTATTTAGAGTACTCAGAGCTTAGAGAAATTTTAGAAAAAATTAATCTAAGAATTGTGATGAGTAATGTAGTAAAATTTAAATTTCAGGGTTTTAGGGATTTTGAACACCGTGGGGCGTAGGCCGGGGTGTTAGCGAGTTTTTTTTTTCAGGAACCAGGTAAGGGAAAAAATATAAATTAAACCAGAATTTTTATAAATTTAATGAAAAATGAATTGTGTTATATATACGTGTATATGTTTCAGTTTGGGTTTAAAATGTCAATCCTTTAAATTATACTTTCTGAGCCTAGGGTTGTTTTATTAGATACTTATATGTGAAATTGAACTGATGAAAGTGAAATATTATTTAGAATAATTATGCAAGAAATTAAAGGTATTTTTCTAGTATATGAATGTTAAATGTGGGTTGACTTATTTTCAGGCAATGTATGAATTTTACTGCTAAATAGTGTGGCATGAGTAAATAGGAATGTTGTGTGGAAATATGATATGTATGAGATGCATGATATTTAGGAAATGAAATAAGTATGAAAATGTTATATGAAATATGTTGCAAGTGAGTGTTAATGCAACCATGTAAAACAGCTGAAAGATGTTGAGTAAATGTGTAACACCTGAATAATACTTGGTAAAACAGCTAAAAGATGCTGGGTAAAACAGCTCAAAGATGTTGGGTAAATGTATGACAGCTGAAAAATGTTGGGTAAAACAGCTGAAAGATATTGGGTAAATGTATAACAACTGAAAAATATTGGGTAAAATAGCTGAAAGATGTTGGGTAAATGTATGAAAACTAAAAAATATTGGGTAAAACAGTTGAAAGATGCTGGGTATGAAATGAAATGAAATGAAAATGGAAATAAATGAAATGTAAATGAAATGTGAAATGTGAATAATGTAAAATAGGAAAGAGCCACGTAAAGTGAAATGAAATGAAAAGTAAAAGATGGAAACATGAATAGTTGAGAAATGCAGAATAATAACAAACAAAATAATGTATTATGGTATTATCAGTATTTATGCTAGTAGAACATGTTACGTTTGGGCAAGGCAAACTCTTCGCCCGAGGGCTTGCTGAGAAAGGCGAGTGCCCTGGTTGTATCGGGTGTAGCAGTAGGTTGCATAATGTGCTAGGGCAGAGGGAAACTACTTGTATGGGTGGGTAGATTTCCCTATTCTAGGGAGCCTTCGCCGGTAAACTTTTGTATGAACTGTGTGAGTACGAGATCAATTTAATACTCAAGGGCTTACTGAATAAGGTGAGTGCCCTGGTATGCTTCAATTGTGACCTGCGGGTTGTCAAATGTATCAGAGTAGAGGGGTGCTACTTGTATGGGCGGGTAATCACCCCTATTAAAATAATATATTATTTCTTTCCTTACTGAGATGTGTCTCACCCGAATATGAATTTATCTTTTTCAGGATTTTGTCGAGATCGAGCTTAGAGAGCTCGAGGTTTTATAGCATTTTTGGGAGATATAAGAAAAAAAGGTATAAAAATTTTAATGATGTTTTGGGGAATGTAGATATTTTATGTTTTATATTTTAAGTCTTCTAGATTTTATGAATGGTTATGAAACATATTGGTGTTGTGAATACTGGATGTTTTTGGGGATATTTATATATGTTTAATATAGGTGGATGATTAAATTATTATAGTTGGTAGATAGGAATAGTAAACTCAGGTATTATAGTTGTTAGAAGATTATAATTATGTTTTCCATTGCATACATGATATTAGAGTGTTGATTATCAGGTAAATAAATAGATTAGTGGTACTCCGAGCTCACGTAGAGGGTCGGGGCGTTACAGATGGTATCAGAGCAATGTCCAGCCGGAAGTGTGATTAATTTCACATCGCCAGGATATGAAAATGTTAGTATTAGGTTAGAAATGATTTATATCAGAGTATAGGAAACAGTTAGGATAATGATGCTAGAAGGATAGGTCAGGTTAGGTGTTGAGAAGTAGGTATGGTGTAGGGAAGTATAGGATTTTGTCCTATAACTTGGAGGCAGAAATCCCCTAGCGGACTTCTGTGATTTTCTGATTCAGTTGACAGTTTCAGAAAATCACAGTAAATCCATCGACGATGATGTTTTTTAGCCGTGGGACTGGTCCTTATATGGAGAACTTGGATGTTTATTGGATTTAAATTTAATGATTGTATTGATTAGGTTATGATAATGGGATTCTAAATTCTTTTCTGTCCATTATCTGAAATTATCTGGCCGATTGCATGATGTATCACGTCATGAATGAGGAGTTTTCGGCTGCGGTTTGGATGAAATTGGAAAACTGGTACATGTCCAAGTCAATGACGAACAAGTTGTATCTTAAACCAAAACTATAGTGGCTTAAGATGGCAGAGGGTTCGGATTTGGCTTAACACATCAACACATTCAATGGGATCATTAGTGATATGAAATGAGTTAATGTGAAGTTTGAGGAAGAAGACAAAGTGTTGATGCTACTGAATTCCCTACCGACATCTCCTGCATACGAGAACCTGGTTATGACGCTAATTTGGCAGAAAGAAACTCTAGAGTTGGAGGACATCACGAGTGCATTGCCAGGGTTCCATCAGAGGAAGAAGGCCAGCGATGAGGGTTCACATGGAGAAGGACCCATGGCGAAGGGAAATCAGGATCGTGGGAGGAGCACATTCTGAGGTGGATCAAGCAACCATAGGGCTCGGTCGAAATCTAGGAAGAGGATAGACGTGCGGTGATTTAAGTGTGGGAAAAAGGGGCACATAAAACCTGAGTGTCCAGAAAGGAAGAAGGTGGTTACTGAAACCAAAGAAGGTTCGTCAAACACGGAGAATATAGTAGAAGAATGAGACTTTGGGAGGAGTGACAGTGATATGCTCTCAGTTTCATTTGGGTCAGATGAGTTCGCAAATTCTTGGATCTCAGACTCAGTATGTTCTTATCATATGATGCCTAACAATGACTAGTTTACTATGTTCATATTGGTGAGTTTTGGTTCCATTCTGATAGGGAACGATGATGCGCCCAAAGTTATCAGGTTGGGGAATATTATAATCAAGTTGTATGATGGTGTGCTGAGAACGTTATGTGATGTCAGGCACATACCGAAGTTGAGGAAGAATTTGGTTTCGTTAGGCACCTTAGATTGTAACGAATTTTGTTACAAATATAAAGGTGGGGTAATAAAGGTGAGCAGGGGCATTCTGATCATGATGGAGGGGAAAAGAGTGCTAGGGAATATATATACACTGCTGGGTTCAACGATTGTAGGTGGAACTGCAGCCGCAAAGTTTTGAGTCTGACAATACCATTTTGTGGTATATGCGTTTAGGGCATATGTGTGAGTGTGGAATAAAGGACCTTCACAAAAGAAATTTTTTGAAGTGGGTCAAATCATGTAAGTTGGATTTCTACAAGTACTATGTGCTTGGGAAGTAGAATAGAGTTTAGGTCATAACAACCATGTACAAGGCGAAGGGAATGCTGAATTACATTCATTCGGATGTTTGGGGGCTAATGAGAGTGGCATCACAAAGGGAACATGTGTATTTCGTAAGTTTCATTGATGATTACTCACGGAAGGTCTAGGGCTACTTCATATGGCACAAGTCAAAGACATTTGCCAATTTTAAATTAGGGAAATCTTAGGTGGAAAACCAGACTAGGAGAAAGATCAAGTTCTTCAAGATAGACAATGGAACTGAGTACACAAACTCGAGTTTTAGAGAGTTCAGCGAGCAGCATGGCATAAGGAGGCATTTTACAGTATGTCGAACACGACAACAAAATGGTGTGGCAGAAATGATGAACCAAATCTTAGCTAAAAAGGTTTAGTGTATCAGGTTGAATGCTAGGCTCGCTATGAATTTCTAGTCTAAGGAGAGATCTAAGCTTGAGGTGAAGTCTAGATGGTGCATCTTTCTAGGATATCAGAAAGGCGTGAAATGGTTCAAGTTGTCGGATATAGTGGCAAACAAGGTGGTGAATAGTAGAGACATGGTTTTCGATGAGAAAGTCATGTTGCAACGTAATTAGGAGGAAATAAATAAATAGGTGCCAGAAAATCGTAGTAATAATGAGCACGCTAGAGACTCAGAGCAAAAATCCAGAAGGTTCTAGCTCGAGAGATCAGCCGGCAGTGCAGGTGGAGTTAGAAACTCAAGGTGGAGGTGATGGTGTTTAGAACACAGGGAGTTCTAGCTTAGATGACCAGTAGCTACATTGTAGCATAGCTGTAGAGAGACCTAAACACATCGTCAGACCACCCCTAGGTACAATTTTGATAATCTGGTGTCTTATGTGCTTATCACTAGCAGCGGGGATCGTACTACCTTTCAGGAGGCCGTGCACAGCCAGGAGAAAAATAGTTTCATGGGCACTATGGTGGAGGAGATGAATTCATTGTATAAGATCCAGATGTGGGACTTGGTATAGCTTATAGCTGGGAAGCGGGTGATTGGATGCAAGTGGGTATGCAGGAAGAAAGAAGCAGTTTTAGAAATGGAAAGAGAGAAGTACAAGGCTCGCTTGGTAGTAAAGGGATACACGTAGAGGAAGGGAGTAGATTATAATAAAATCTTCTCCCCTGTGGTCAGGCACACTTGTGTTGGGACTAGTGGCGCAATATGATATGCATCTAGAGCATATGGACGTAAAGATGACGTTCCTCCATGGTGATTTGAAGGAGCAGATTTACGTGACATAGTCAGAAGGGTTTAGCCAACTTGGACAGGAACACTTAGTGAGCAAACTAAAGAAGTCACTTTATGAGTTGAAGTAGTCTCCGAGGTAGTGGTACAAAAGGTTTGACGCCTATATGATCCGTATTGGCTACATGAGGTGTGAGTACGATTGTTGCGTCTATGTGAGGAGTCTTGAAGACGGGTCTCTTATATTTCTGTTGATGTATGTTAATGACATGCTGATTGCTGCTAAAGACATGACTAAGGTAAATTAGTTGAAGACTCTATTGGGAAAGGAGTTCGACATGAAATATTTGGGTGCAGCCAAGAAGATACTTGGGATGGAGAGTCGCAGGAATAGAGTTGCAAGAAGACTATGGTTATCTTAGGGCGACTATGGGGAGAAGGTGCTGGATAGGTTTAGCATGGCCAATGCTAAGTAAAGAAAGTAACAGCTTATGAGATTATCAGATCGCTCATCACGTACGAAATGGAAATAAATGAGAGAATGAACAAGTAGATCAAAGCAAAGAATGTAATAGCTCTAAAAGCATCTACTGGAAGCTCTAGTGAAGATAGTGATCCAGAGTCAGAAGAGGACATGACCATGCTGACCAAGAAGTTCAGCAAATTCTTCAAAAAGAACCGGAGATCTCACAGAAAGTTTCGGAGCTTGAAATCAGAAAAAGGAGAGTCAAGCAAGAAAAAGCAGAAATCTGATCCTCCGACGTGCTACAATTGTAGAGAAGTTGGGCACATCAAGCTAGATTGCCCACATATAAAGAAAGATTTGAAAAAGAAGAAGAAGGCAATGAAAGCCGAAACGTCTTGGGATAGAGATAACACGAGAAGTTGAGACATTGACTCCAGTGACAATGAAGTTGCAAATTTGTGCCTAATGGCACACAACAACCTTGAGGTATATTCATTATGCTCTTTATCATCTTATTATTCTAATGATGATTCCAAAGTTGAGAGCATGCCTACATATAAAGAATCATAGCATGAGTATATTCACGTTCATAAATTCCTTGAAAAAATGACTAAGAAAAATGATGACTTGAAAAAAATATATATAAAGACTTCTCAAAATTTTTTGAAAAGGAAAAGGAGTCCCATTCTTCTTTAATGGAAGAAAAAGAATTGAAATTTTCTAGTCTTGAGAGAAAAATGGAGGATAACTCAAAAATTATTTATAAATGCACGGAGGGTCAAAATAATTTTGAAAAACTCATTGGGGCCCAAAGAAACTTTCTAGAAAAAGAAGGCCTTGACTTTAATGGGAAAGAAAATAGGAGGTAGAAAATCTTTACTTGGGATACTTCGTAAAAGAATCAAAATCATTTATCCCATCTAAAGACACTCATAGGCATACAACATGTTTTAAATGCAAGAAGATGGGCGACATAAAGTTTGACTGTCCTTTTAAGGATAAGGATGTTAAAATTAAGAAGGTTTGGAAAGTCAAGGGAGAATCAGACACTAACCCAAATGGACCCAACAGAATTTGGGTACCAAAAATAGTCACTTGAATGTTTATTGTAGGTGTGCTTGAGATTGTCCTCCACGAGGGACAAGTGGTACATGGATAGTGGCCGCTAGCGACACATGACAGGAGATAAAGCAAAGTTCGCATCCATCTCGCCTAAGGATGGAGGATTCATGACCTTCACGGATAACGCAAAGGGCAAGATCATCATAGTAGGTAAGATCGGTAAGGAACCCTCTCTTTTCATAGATAATGTTTTACTTATAGATGGCTTAAAACATAACCTGTTGAGCATAATTCAATTATGTGATAAAGGATATAGGGTATCATTTGAGCATGATAAATGCACAGTAGAAAATCTCTGGTTTCTTGGTTTTCTAAGAAACAAAATTCAGTTGCACTCTCTACAGCCGAGGCTGAATATATAGCGACTAGGAGTTGTTGTGCTTAAATGCTTTATATAAAGCAACAACTCATGGACTATGGATTGCACTATGACACCGTTCCCGTAAAATGTGATAATACTAATGCAATAAATATCTCTGAAAACCCCATATCACACTCACGAACTAAACATATTGAGATTTGACATCATTTTATTCGTGACCATGTGCAAAAGGGGGACGTAGAGCTTGAGTTTGTGTGCACTGATGAACAATGGGCCGATATATTCACGAAACCTCTTTAGGAAGACGAATTTATACAAATTCGACGTGAATTAGGCTTACTGCACACTAGGGAAGTTGCCTAGATATACTTGAGTGATTATTTTACAAATTAGGTCTATCTCTTAATAATGAATGGAGTGCATAACTGAGGGGGAGCATCTTGTCTTAGCAAATACTACTGCTCTGAAATGCATTTACTATCCATACTGTTCTTATTGATTAATTCTATTAAATGGATGATTATTGTTTAGTATTTTGAACTCTCATTGATTATATTGATTGGAAATACTGGATTACATACTTGTATGGAACGCCATCTGCATGGCTGATGCAAAACTTTATGATTTGCATTTATTTAGGTTACTTGCATGCTATTTGAATGGAACGCCATTTGCAAGGATTCTGCAGAATTTGTGTATGCATGCTAGTAGCTGACTAGGGTTTGCATGTTGCTTTTAAAATGATTATATACAAACATACATGCTGCCTAGGTAACTAATGTTATAATGCTGTCATATTGTTTTGTGTACAAACTTGCCATTTTCTTCAAAACAATCATTAGGGATTGCTTCTCTAACTAAGGTTCATTTAAATGCTTATAATTTTTACCTTAACCCTTTTGCTGATGACAAACGGGGGAGAAGTAAGCAAAATTGGTAATTAAGTGAGAAAACTTAGAGGAGATGTATATGAACTTCAATGTCAAACTTAAATGCATATTGTTTTGAAATGTCTTATTTCCTGGATATGCTTGAACTATACTTAGAATTTTTAAATTATGCATATTCTTAGGGGGTGCTTTTCAGGCTGAACCCACTTTTGCTCTTGTATTTATCATCATAAAAAAAGGGGAGATTGTTGACTTTGTGAGTCTAATCCTGTTTTGATTATGACAAATCCAAAGTATCTTACCTATGCATTGAGTACTTGAATAGGTCTATAATCTAGCACGCACGAATTGTAAGGATACAATGGAAGCCATGAGGAACTCAAAGCTCATGTCACATGATGGCAACCTGAAGAGCAAAAAGAATGAAGACTTAATATTTTCAATTGTAATTGCATTTGGTTTTAATTTGTAGTATGTATATCTTACATGATGTGATTGAATGTTCAATATGAACCATAAATTGACCATAGGGAACCAAAAATTTTCTAGAAAAACTTTTCAAAAATTGCCATACTAATACACAAAATATTTGAAAAGTTTTAAGGTAAAAAATAGGGCCAAAATCATGATTTTAACTAAGCCCAATTGACCGGCCAAGAAGGCCTAGTCGATCGACCTTGCCCTTATGGCCAGAACCTCATTTTACAAAGGCCTAGTCGACCGACCCCTTCATGCTTTATAAGCCCCAGTTGACCGACCCATTCATTTAGCCAGTATTGAATATCCCTAGCCGATCAACCCTAAATGAACTGGAAATGCCCAATCGACTAGCTTGATGATCAAGCAAACCGGATCTTGAGCCCCAATCGACCGAACCTCAATGATTTGAATATCGCCTTGGCCCAGTCGACCGGAGCCCACTGCCAGTCGACTGGACCTCTCGAGTTGGGCTATTTTTAAGCCGAAAATGGTCATTTAATTCAAATTAAATAAATTAATAATGCCCAAATGGTCCCTTAATGGTCACTTTTTGAAGCACTCTATAAATAGCTTGCCCAAAGGCTCATTTAATACTTTTGATTATCTTGAATATCCTCTAAAATATTTTGTGCTTTATTTCTATCATCCTTACACATACAAGCAAGCATATACTCTCTTTATATTGAAAATATTTTTAAGAGAGCATTCATATTCTTTCACTCCCTTCATTTGAAAATCATTATTGCTCTTAAGGGTTGTTGAAGAATCATTCTTTTGAGCATTTATTGCATCATCAAAAAACATTTACTCTCAGTCAATCTCTTATTTTTAAAAATCATTTCTTGAGAGTAAGTTTAGAGTTTCTCCCACTTATTTTCTTGATAAATACTTTTTGAGAAACTTCTCATAGCTTGTGAATCTTTGTACATCTCCATTGCAATATTCAAAAGCTCACATTGTCTTTATTGCAAAAATCATTTTTGAGCTAAACCCTAGTCTCTCCTACACTATATCTTTGAATATCATTTTTGGAGAAAACTCTTAGGGGTTCTAGATCTTTGAAAAACACTTATTGTGTATTTCGTTTTTGAGTCAAAGACTAGACATTTTTATATCCTCTCATTTTGAGAGAGGAAAGCATACAAACTTGATTGAGCATAAATCCCATCATATAAGAGTGCATCGATTTCAAATTATACAACTAAGCTTTCAAGAAGCATTTTTCTTGTACACAAATACTTTTTATCATTTGTATATATGATTTGGATTGTGAATCGTGGAGAGTTAGCTTCGCCTTGTGTGGAAGAAGCGGATTGTAAAGGGAAGTTTCGCCCTGTGAAGAAGCAAATTGTAACGGGAAGCTCCGCCCAACTTTTAACGAGCAGATAGTAAAATCTTTGGGTAGTTTGGTCGAACCTCATTAAAAATCTTGTGTTTGCTCTCTTTCCCTTTACTCTTTAAATTTCTGCACTTGTATGCTTTCATTTATGTTATTGTGATTATTGTGCTTGCCTTAATATTGTTAGCATTTAAATAGTTATTGACTTGAGATTGATTGAGAAATACTGATTTCTTAGAAAGACCCTAGGTTGTGTAATACTGATTATGATTTTTGAAATAGGATATTAATTGACCTAGATTTTTAAAAGTTCTAATTCACCCCCTCTTGGGATTATACCAAAAATCACACTGCTGGTGAGCACACTGTTGTTGAGTCATTTTAGCCTATCTACCACCAAATGCCCAAAGATGGACGATGAGGATCGTGACATGTAGAAGGTCCCTTATGCCAATGCCGTGGGGTGTTTGATGTATGTTATGGTGTGTACAAGGTCGGACCTGGCACATGCTGTTAGCGTGGTGAGCAAGTTTTTTTCAAATCCGGGTCAACAGTATTGGGATGCGGTCAAGTGGATTTTCAGGTACTTGAGAAGTACAACTAGATATGACGTCATGTTCAGTAAACAATAGAGTGATCCATCAGTGGTAAGGTACATGGATGTTGATTACGTAGGAGACTTGAATTACAACAGGTGTTAATTTAGGTGTAATCCCAAGAGGGGGGTGAATTGGGTATTTCAAAAATTGTGTCACTCATATTCTAATGTAGATGTCAAGTAGTTCAATATTTCTCAACTTATCAATTTTAAAGTGTGATTTCATTAATCAATCAATCTTACCCAATTACTATACGGATGTACTTACTAGTTAACTCATACACAGCAACGACATAATTAAATGCAAGCGAAAATTAAAAGAGTTAAGGGAAAAAGCGATGCAAACATAGTTTTTATGGGGTTCAGCCAACCCGGCCTACATCCTCACCTTGAGCAACCCACTCAAGGATTCCACTAATCCCACTCCTTTAATTGGGATGGAGCTTCTCGTTACAATCCGTTGCTTACAAGAGGTGTAGCTTCCTCCCCACTTCGGTTCATAACCTGAACCGTCAATACAATAAAAATGATTACAATTTTTTGCAAAACAAACTTCAGAATCAATGATGTCATCAAGATAGGAGTGAGAACCCTTTCAAAAGCTGAGATGATTTGCCCAAGGATGAGTGAATGCAATAGAGTATTGGCAAATTCTCTGGAATGGAGGCACACTTAGCACAAGATATGAAGATTAGTCTATCTAAACTGTTTCTTCTTGTGTTTCTAGGGTTTAGGGTTTGTTTAAATAAGTGTTCTCGGCATTTGATCAAATTCTAGCTGTTGGATTATGTAATTAAAATTTAATCCATCTGTATCTGTGCTGAAAAGCCGTTCTGCGTCGTGAGCTCTTCGACGAGTGGATACATTCATCGACGAGTGTTCAACACTTGTTCGTCAACGAGAACATGAGTTCATCGATGGGAGGACTATATGAGATTTTTGAGCTCTTGGTATTTTCTCATCGACAAGAACAAAATGTTCGTCGTCGAGTGACCTTCATGTGTTCGTCGATGAGGCCAAGGATTCGTCGACGAGCTGCCTTATTCAGCCCGATTCAACCTAAGATAAGTGAATGTAAATTTTTATATAATGCATGTATCCTAAGGTCCATCTATTTTTTATTTTGAGCTCCCAACTATGTCATATGAGATATATAAATACAAGTAATACTAAATACCCATTACACTTGAAAAACTTGAAGCTTCTTCATCCTTTTGCTCTTCTAATTCCATGGAGTGTGCTAGGTTGTATATGCTTTAAGTTCCTCATGAAGTCCATGACATCCTTACCTTCTGTGCATGCTAAGTAATGATCTTGTTCACAATCTCAATGCACAAGTAAGATACTATGTGATTTGTCATTATCAAAATAAGATTGGACTCATAGAGTTAACAATCTCCCCCTTTTTTATGATGACAAATACACGAGCAAAAATTTTGGGTTTAGCCTAAACAAGCTCCCCCTAAGAATATGCATGATAAATAGTATTGCAAAGTAATCTAAACAATATGTAGAATAAAGACAATAAATGTCACACCCCGAACTCGGAAAAGGGACCCAGGGGTGATCTTAGTAATCTAACCTATCCCTGCATCATACAAATAACAAATGACACAGCACAATAAATGGGGGTCCGACCCCGTGGGGTCCCAAGGCACCCTATACACATCCATATATAATCACATACATAGTGGAAAAGGTCTTTCTATTCACATACAGTACCATACTAGAGTCTATACAAAATGGAGTCTAGGCTCCATGCATACAAAACGTACATCCAGGTGCCAAACATACCCCAAAACGACAACACGCGAAACAAAAGTCCTAGCACTTACCCAAGCACTACCCGCAGTACACCGGCCATTATGCTCCCTACACCAGGACTATAACGTCCCTCAATTTCTTAACATAAGATGTAATATATGAGATAAAATGGTCAACCCGAACCCGTGGGTAATGGGGACACCTGTCAATCACAGCGGAAGTCTAAGCAGCACTAAAATAAAGTCTCAAACATTCAACCATGGAACATAATACCAGAGTTATTTACATTCCTAAAATACTGTATTTATTTACAATCTTTCAAAAGTAAAAAATGACACTAGGACCTTACAACAAAAATCTCCTAGTCTTAGTTCAACACTTACCCTTCTAGTAGGGAAGCTCCACTCACTCAACGGCGGCCTTGACCCGCCGGTTTCTCTGGGTTTCCTGAAAAGTTAATTAAGATTGGGGGTGAGACACTTCTCAGTAAGGGAAAATAAACTAAATACAGCCATATGGCAACATGAACATTTAAAGTGCTTATACATATAAAGTACATTTCATAACTCTGGAAATAATCATAATATCATACTGGATAATCATGTACTTTCATATTTGTTAATAAATCATAACATACATAAGCATCTGTTATAACTGTAGTACTGAAAATCTACCTAGGATGAATAGCTAGCTGGTGTCATGTAATACCCCCCATGACGAGTTGTGCAGCCCGAAGGCAGGACCCGACAATGGTTGGCCGACCACTGTCGGATCAAATATGTCTGTAAGTACGGTGGGCCCACCACACCTTGGTCCGGACTACCAGGTGGACGTCCACACTTTACTGAAAGTCACATCGACTATCCATCTCCTATCCCCTCGTGGGATGGTTAGCACTAATCTGAAGTAGATATCTGATCTACACATATAGCTACGGTACCGAGCCCTGAACTGAACTAAACTAACATCCTAGCTGTAATAACATATAATACATGAACATACATAATATCATCACGGCCTCGTGCCAAAAACATAGATACGGCCTCGTGCCGAAATCATACATATGGCTTCGTGCCAAAATCATAATAAATACGACCTTGCGCCAATAACATAATAAATATGGCCTCGCGCCGAAACATAAATATGGCCTCATGTCGATAACATACAAGTGGCCTCACGCCAAAATCGTTTCAGGTATTTATATTCTGAAACAACTCATTTATCATATATTCATCAAACTCAGTATAGCATAATTCGTCCTTGCAAAATACCTGAAAATATGTTTTACTCGTAAAATCATTCATATCATGATTCGCTTCACATAAAAATAATGTTCTTGCCACACATGTGTTGTTAAGTCTTACTTCATATTTTAAAATCATCATTTCTAGCATCTTATGCATACATATATATTTTCATCACAATAGCAGTATTTTCCAATCATACATTTCATATGTAATATACAAAGATAGCATAGGCTTTTCTGAAAATAAATGTGCTCATAATTAATAATAATATGCATGGAAAATTACTACTTTAGTTTATTCCCTTACCTGACTACTGAGAAAGCCCCTCAAATTCCTAGCCTGACCCCCGTAGGATTTCCTATTCAATACCCTGAAACTCAAAATTCCTAGTATTAAACATCCGTATTTTCATGCGTACATCAATTTTTATAACTACCTCAAAGTCTAATTTGGCTTAAAAAGTCTTATTTCAACTTTGGGATGATTTCCAACTTCGTTTTTCCAATGATCCGCTCCGGAAAACTTGTGAACAACTTCGCCAGGAGCGTCGTGGTAGCCTCAAATCTTCGATCCGGGGTAAAACTAGCCAAAATCGAAGAGAGAGAGTGAGAGAGCCGAAGAGGAGAGAGAGAGAGTGGAGAGGAAGCTTCAAATGTTTAAAAATCGGAGACAGTAGAATTTGTCGACGAGCCCGATCTTCGTCGATGAGTTCTTCACAAATTTCGTCGACAAAATCCACACCTCATCGACGAAATTCAGTCAGCTCAAAAACCCCCTCTCGGCGTTTTCTGGTCAACGAAGCCCTGTGTTCGTCGACGAAGCTTGGCAGCTTCCTTCTGTTCCTTTTTTTAATTTCCTTTTCTCCTTTCTTTTATTATTTAAATTCCACTTTTAAAATTCAGGTCTTACAAGGACGCTAGTTCCGGTTACTCGAAGGACCTGTAAAATGTACGTACAGTAGGGGTGAGACACATTTCAGTAAAAAAGAATGTAGGTTATATTAGTGTGTGACATTTGAGTGTTATCATGAAACAATATACATACAGTTAATGCAGTTCCAGTACTAATTTCACACAGTGCATACATGCACACACACATGATTAGCAATCCTAGTGTCGTCACACCCTTTGGCCTGAAGCCGGCCCGCGACATACGGCGTTGGCCCATAACCAACCCGCGAAACACGGTGCCACCAGCACATGGCTAGTCCTAGACTCCCATGGCATCGTACCAGCGTTAAATTGGTGGATCCATACCCTTCGGTGATTAGCCAGTATAGGCTCATGCCCTCGGATTTTGAGCCGGACACTCTTTCGTAGCTGGAACAATTTGGAATCCAGTTCCTACTGCATTTTAAAAAAACACAACCATGCATGCTCATATAACCAAACTAACAACACCCATTTTGTAATCTAAAATCACGGTTTTCCAAACATATACAGTTAAAACAAAGTCAAGGCACGACCGTCCCTAATACACAGTATAAATCACAATATACCAACGGTTTTCAACAAAACTAGGGATGTAGCCTATCGCCCCCTTTTTCCCAAAACTGTAATCATGAAAAACCCATAGTTTTCCCAGTTAGATTCCCCCTAATGAGTAGCCAAAACACACACAGGACCGTGAACCACAGTTCTATCGAGTCCGATTTAAAAAAAAAACCAACATAAATAGATTCCCCTTACCTTTCCCCCAAAACATCAATTTCGAACTCTACGGCTCCTAAACAGCGAACCAAGTTCTCAAAATCTACAAAACACAGTACAGAAAACACTCACGACTTCGTCCTCTACCAAACTACCAGATTAGAAAATAAAACCGAGCCTTATCTCGATTTTAAGCCAAAAACCAAAAATCTCTGAAATGGGATTCCGATCCGTAGGTTTTGTAGAGAATCCTTCCCTGATCCTCATGGTAACGTCAAATCATCGATTCCAGCGACAACGGCGAAGAAATCTAGAGAGAGAGAGAGAGAGAGAAAGAGAGAGAGTAGGATGAGTTCTAGAGAGAGAGGGAGAGGATATTGATTTCTTAGTTGAGAAGTAATGGAAATTTCTTTTTATAGCCCTTGACCCATCCGCCCTCGTTGACGAAATAGCGACCTTTTCAACGAGGTCATATAGACAGCTCGTCGACGAGACTGTGACCTCGTTGACAAGCCTGAGGTTCCCAGTTTCCCAAAATCTCTCGACTTCTCCTCGTCGACAAGCCTTTGAACTTCGTCGACGAGCACCTTTAAGACTTCATCGACGAACTCTGGATTCGTCGATGAGGCCTGCTTAGTTTACCTTTTTTATCCTTATTTAATTAATTAAACCCACCTATCACGGTTCGGGTTCTTACATTCTCCCCTCTTTACAAAAAATTCGTCCTCGAAATTTGCCATCTCTCATTGACAAACTCAGCATACCAACAAATACATATAGGTAATTCTAGAAAGAAACTGGCGACTACTACAACACAGCCCCATCACAATAGATACATACCCTCACTTATGGCGGAGGAATACCGTGGTTACGTATACAACCGTCTCAGGAGTTCACAATAACATACACTCCCATGACTAACAACCTATCCGAACCCAAAGTAGAGAAATGTACACATACTCAGAACAACTGTGGATACTTCCAGCATATTTTCGGTTCCAGTTCCCAAGAAACTTCCTCAACCTCGTGATTCCGCCACAATACCTTCACTAACGGTATATCCTTGGTGCGAAGCTTTTGAACTTTACGGTCCAAAATCTGAACAGGTTTCTTCTCATATGGTAAAGTATCCCCAATCTCCACATCCTTATAGCTAATAACATGTGAAGGATCCAATACATACCTCCCCAACATGGATACGTGAAACATATCGTGAATCCTCGAGAGTGCTGGAGGTAGTGCAATCTTGTAGGCTAACGGACCCACTCATTCAAGTACTTCGAATGGTCTGATATACCTCGTGCTCAGCTTACCCTTCTTCCCAAATATCGTCACCCATTTCATCGGAGCAATTCTCAGAAATACCTTACCCCCCACCTCGAACTCTAACTCACAGCAGCGAACATCTGCGTAGCTCTTCTGTTGACTCTAAGCTGATTTAATCGTCTCCCGGATCAAACCTACCTTCTCAGACGCCTGCTGCATAAGTTCCGGTCCTAACACCTGACGTTCACCAACCTCATTCCAATACAGAGGAGATTGACACCTCTGACCATACAAAGCCTTGAACGGTGCCATCTTGATACTCGCCCGGAAGCTGTTGTTATAAGCGAACTCTACTAGTGGCATAAATTGTATCCAACTACCATTGAAATCTAACATAAGCTTACAACATATCTTCCAAGATCTATATTGTCCTCTCTAGCTGTCCATCAGTATGGGGGTGGAACGCTGTACTGAAAGTAAGCTTCATTCCCAACGCTTCCTGCGAGCTCGACCAGAATCAAGAAGTAAATCTCGGATCTCGATCTGACACAATGGACACCGGCACTCTGTGCATTCTCACAATCTCATGCACATACAGGTCCGCTAGCCTACTCAAAGGGTAGCTAACCTTCACCAGTACAAAGTGAGCATATTTCGTCAACTTGTCCACGATTACCTAAATAGCATTTTGCCCGTGAAGCACTGGCGGCAATTTGGTAACAAAGTCCATGGAAATGTGCCCCCATTTCCACACCGGAATAGGCAAAGGTTGCAACAGCCCTGCCGGATTTTGATGTTCAACTTTCACCTACTGACACGTCAGACACTGCTCCATGAACCAACCAATATCCCTCTTCATACCGCTCCACCAAATGAACTCGCGCAAATCCCGATACATCTTCATACTACTCGGATGTACCATGTACAAAGAACGATGCGCTTTCTCTAGAGTCGTCCTTCTGATCTCATCGTCGTTTGGAACACACAGCCTGGTCCCAAACCTCAACACACCTTCTTCAGAAATGTTAAAATCTGCAGCCAATCCCTGCTGTACTCTCTCCACAATCTCAACTAACTCCGCATCATTAGCTTGCGCAGCTTTAATACGCTCAAACAAGGTCGGCTGGATCACTAAGCTAGCGATGAAAGCCTGATGATCACCAGACACCAACTCCACGCTAAGGCTTTCCAGATCCCATCTGGTATAATGCTGCGCTATAACTGCAGACACAGTCGCATGCTCTGACTTCCGACTTAACGCGTCAGCTACCACATTAGCTTTCCCCGGGTGATAACTGATCATGCAATCGTAGTCCTTGATCAACTCTAGCCACCACGTCTGCCTCATATTCAGCTCTTTCTACATGAAAAAGTACCTGAGGCTTTTGTGGTCAGTGAAAATCTCACACTGAACACTGTATAGGTAGTGTCCCCAGATCTTCAATGCATAAACTACAGCAGCCAATTCTAGATCACGTGTAGGATAATTCTTCTCATACTTCTTAAGTTTCCAAGAAGCATAAGCTACTACCTTACCCTATTGCATAAGCACACATCCCAAACCTTTCAGGGATGCATCGTTATAGATCACAAAACCGCCATCCCCGAAGAAATGGTCAATACTGGAGTAGTAATCAACCGGTGCTTCAACTCAAGGAAGCACTACTCACAATCGCTAGTCCAGTCAAACTTCACCCCCTTCCTCGTTAATCGTGTCAAAGGTCCGGACAGTTTGGAGAAACCCTCTACGAACCGACGATAGTAACCTGCCAGTCCCAAAAAACTCCGAATCTCCTACACACTCTTCAGTCTTGTGTAGTCAACTATAGCTTCAATCTTGCTAGGATCAACCGAGATGCCGCCCTTAGACACCACGTAGCCTAAAAACGTAACCTGATTCAATCAGAGCTCACACTTCTTCAGCTTGGCATACAACCTCCTTCCTTGCAGAATTTGTAGTACCAACCTCAGATGGTTCTTATGCTCTTCCGAACTCCTTGAATACACCAGAATGTCATCAATAAATACCACTATAAACTAGTCTAGGTACTCATGGAAAACCTTATTCATCATATCCATGAACACCGCCGGAGCATTGGTCAACCCAAACGACATAACCAATGTTAGCTTTATCGTGATCCTAAAAGGGGGGGGGTGAATTAGTATTTTTAAAATTTAACCCCTAGGTATTCCTTCTAACAACAGTATGTTCACAACCCTATGGTCAATCTAGTGCAAATAATAAAAATATATCAGAAATTAAATGAAGCAATTTAATTAACAACACATGCACCAGAAGAGCAATAAAGTAAGAATGACACACAGAAATGTTATCGAGGTTCGGCCAATTGCCTATGTCCCCACCTTGGCTAACAAGCACAAGGATTACCACTATCACTTACTTACTTAACCGGGTGGAGCGGCACCTATACAAACCAGGTCAATTAGCACAGGGCTAACCTCAACCTTTAGAACAATCCTTACCAGACTGGATTACCACCCCATCAGGCCATGCCTGGAAACACTCAGATATCACAAGAAAATGGTACAATGAAATAGTGCTTTCATGTAAAGCAGATTTGTACCCCAATAGTGCACTTAATTACAAACACATCAATGGTGTGAATATAGTGTAAGCTTAGTGATGTATGTTTTGCTCAATCAATGCTCAACACAAAATAATTAGTATTATGCCCAAGAGTATTTCAATACAAGCAACAACTTGGAATTCTAAATAGGATATCTCAATAGCACGTTAATATTCCAAGTAAACTAAGCAGATAATCAAACTAGTTTCAAATAGATTTTCCTCAATGAAATACACACAATACTAGTTTGCAAATGTTTTGCTTGTATGAAAAATATTTGCACATAAAAAACCAAGCTGTTGGAAACTTGCAACAAAGATGTAAATATCCTAAGCTTCCTTGGTTTAATCCCACACTAGATTTATAATGAAGAAATCCGTGGGTAAAACCTAAGCTAAAACTCCCCGAGAGAAATATATAAAACAACCTACAAATGGGAGATTTTAGCACAGTATAGCAATCATAATAATATACGAAGGACTCTCACAATCTCAGATCTTACCAAAGGAGGCAAGTTTAAGAGTATTTGGGCAAAGAGAGGATTTTCAAGATAGAGAGAATTTATTTGCTAATTACTTTTCTAATCCTTGGCTAATTTTACAAATGAAGGTATATTTATAGCCAGGTGAAAAATTGTAACCGTTCGGGATATGATGGTTATTATTAAAAAAGTCCAAACAATTAAAACCCAATTAGCTCGTCTTAACCTGGTTTTATCGCGGTTAATTTAATTTTAACTAGCTGGAGTTCGGGTGGCTGAACGGAGGTTCGGTCGCCCGAGAAGACACAACAATAAAAAGTCTTCTACATAATTCGATCGCTCGTGTCTTAGTTTGGTAGCCCGAATCAAAGTTTGTAGCAAAGCTACGTGACTTCGGGTGCCCGGTACACGGTTCGGATGCCCGAACTCTTGTGTTCGGTCGCCCGGGTCTGTTTTTGAATTGAAATGCTTGGTCGCCCGAGTTGGTAAGTTGTACCTTTTGAGGCTTTCGGGTGGCTGAGGAATATGTGCACACTTTCAGTTCGATCGCCCGAATACAGGTCAACGTGTTGACCTCCAAGGTTCGGTCGCCCAAGGTAGTTTGAATTGCCAAGGTTCGGTCGCCCGACCCCTATTGGTTTACTTAGATATATTAAATTTAAGCACAATTATTTCACACTCATATTTTATGCAATGTGTGTGTGTGTGTGTGTGTGGGAACCTAGGGTCTTACTATGGTCAAGTTGAGCTCACACTATATCTTGTGTGCATGATGTGCAGGTGATAAGCATACAAGACATATCCTAGATTACTATTATAGACCTTATTACAAATATGACGAATATATTACAATGTGAAATTACAAAGCTTCACGGTCTCTTGTTTCTTCAAGTGCCATCCAGGAAGTTTGATTTGAACCTGCACAAACACTTGATAAACATCAAATATCAATATTTCTCATTATCAAAACCGAGTGCGATCTATAAGGTCAACAACCAAGAACTCATAGTGGCCATATTTGGTTCAAAAAGCAGTCTTCCCAACATCCTCAGATCAAACCCTCACCTGATGATATCCTAACCGTAGGTCGATCTTCGAAAAGACCTGCGTCCCCTGTAACTAGTTAAAGAGATCATCAATATGAGGCAATGGGTAACGGTTCTTCACGGTCACCTTTTTGATCTCAAGGTAATCAATGCACATACGCATCGATCCGTCCTTCTTCTTCACAAACAATACTGGAGCTCCCTAGGGCGAAACACTTGGTCGGATGAAGCCCTTGTCCAGTAATTCTTGCAACTGCTCCTTCAATTTTTGAAGCTACACTGGAGCCATTCGGTACGGAGTCTTAGAGATCGGTGCCTTACCATACAGTAACTCTATCAAGAACTCCACCTCACGATCTGGAGGAAAACCGGGTAAATCATCTGGAAACACATCCGGGAACTTGCAGACTACCCGAATATCCTCAAGTCTCAACTCATCCCATGGCAGTTCCTTCACACAAGCTAGGTATCCCTGACACCCGTCCAAGAGTAACCTCCTCGCCTGCAATGCCGACAGAACCTGTGGCGTTGAACGCACAAACGATCCTACAAACTCATACTCCTGCATCCCAGGAGGTTTGAAAACTTCTGCCTTCCTACAACAGTCGATCGCAGCATAACTAGAGAACAACCAATCCATCCTTAGAATGACTTCGAACCCCGACATATCGTATGCCATAAAATTCGCCGGTAGCAGCCTTCCCTGAATTATCACTGGGTTGTTTACTAACATCCGACTACAAAATGATATACTCCTAGATGGTGTAACGACAGATAATACCTCGTTCATTACTTGGGTCTCAACCCCACATAGTTTAACAAAACTCACAGATACAAAAGAATGGGTTGCGCCTGAATCAAACAAAACAAAAGCTTTATTTTAAAGCAATAATAAGGTACCCGTCACTACGTTCCCTGCATGTTCAGCATCTGTTGGAGTAAGAGAGTATACTCTGGTTGAAGCTGTATTCGTTTGAACGGTTCCCCGAGGTATTTGATTACTACCTCAGTTCACACTAGATGCAGGAATATCTCACTTCCATGCACGACAGTCGTGAGCCATATGGCTTGACCGACCATAGTTGTAGTAGTTACCCCCAAATGACCGGTACTCGTCCTCATGCCACCTGAGGCACCTGATACAATGATCCTGCATCTGACTCGCCTAAGTACTCTGGCGCTCTGTATTCTAACGGTAATCTAATCCCTTGTTCCTCTTCTTCCACGATACCTGACGAGATCCCGACTGAGAATTAGAAGGTATTGTCCTATTCTTTGATTCCTGATCCACCTCATCCTCTCGGATGCTAGTCTCGATCACCGTGGCCTTATCCACCAAAACTAAGAATTCTAGGATCTGAAGCATACCCACCAACCTATGGATATCCTTTTTCAAACCCTTCCCGAACCTCTGAGTCTTCTCGTACTCACTCGAGATCAAACATGGCATGAAGCGGGATAACTCTATATACCGAGCAGCGTACCCTTGCACCGTCATATCTCCCTACGACAGAGCAGAAAACTCATCTGCCTTCGCATTGTGAGTGGAGGTCGAGAAGTATCTCTCAAAGAATACCTCTTTGAAATGACTCCAAGAAATCCCTGAAACACTGGCTCTCTGCTTCTCCAGAAGATTCACGGCAGTCCACCAACGCCCCGCATCCCCAAATAGCTGGAAAGTAGCGTATATAACTCTCTGCTCATCTGTATAGTGGAGGACTTCCAGAATCCTCTCGGCCTTCTCGACCTAGTCCTCCGCTTTAATTGAGTCGGGTCCCCCTACAAACGTTAGCGGGTGCATGCGTGTAAACCTCTCAATGGTACACCCCGTAACAGTAGGACAGCGTTTGCGTCTCCTGACACTCGGCTTGATTTCCCGCATAATCTGCCTCGTCAAACCCCGAGGCACAGATGCAGACTCATCACTAGCAGTCTCCTCGGAGCCACTCTCTAGGTCATCATCCTTGGGCTCCATTCTGCAACACAATAGGAATCTTATCAATACTCCTATAACATATATAGACGTACAGTTAACACAATTATCTATCCCCAATCATGTTAACTATTCCTGCCAGGTCTAGGTTTTTCCCATCACACTGATGTGAAAGTCATAAATTGTCTACCCTGCTTTTACTAAAATTGTCATTCTAGGAAAAACATGAAATACCACCGACAATTCCCGGTCTAGCAATGGAACAACCATTGACCAACTCTACTCATACCCAACATCCTATACTCTGGTATGTACTCACAGCTAAGCCTAACCAAGTCTACAAGACCTAACAACCTGGTTAACTCTGATACCAAGCTGTCACACCCCAAACCCGAAAAAGGGATCCAGGGGTGATCTTAGTAATCTAATCTGTCCCTACATCATACAAATAACAAATGACACAATACAATGAATGAGAGTCCGACCTCGTGCGGTCCCTAGGCACCCTATACACATTCATATACAATCACATACACAGTGAAAAAGGTTTTTCTATACACATACAATACCATACCAGAGTCTATACAAAACGGAGTCCAGGCTCCATGCATACAAAATATACATCCGGGTGCCAAACATACCCCAAAAACAACCCATGAAACAAAAGTCCTAGCACTTACCCAAGCGCTACCCATCCACTACGCTCCCTACACCAGGACTTTAGTTCCGGTTACTCGAAGGACCTGTAAAATGTATGTACAGTAGGGATGAGACACATCTCAGTAAGGAAGAATGCATGTTATATCGGTGTGTGGCATTTGAGTGTTATCATGACGCAATATACATACAGTTAATGCAGTTCCAGTACTAATTTCACACAGTGCATACACGTACACACACATGATCAGCAATTCCGATGTCGTCACACCCTTCAGCCTGAAGCCAGCCCGCGACATACGGCGTTGGCTAGTAGCCAACCTGCGAAACACGATGCCATCGACACATGGCTAGTCCTAGACTCCCATGGCATCGTACCGGTGCTAAATTGGTGGATCCATACCCTTTGGTGATTAGCTGGTATAGGCTCATGCCCTCGGATATAGAGCCGGACACTTTTTCGTACTTGGAACAATTTGGAACCCAGTTCTTACTACATTTCAACAAAACACAACCATGCATGCTCATATAACCAAACAAACCACACCCATTTGGTAATCTAAAATCATGGTTTTACAAACACATACAGTTAAAACAAAGTCAAGGCACGACCATCCCTAATACACAGTATAAATCACAATATACCAATGGTTTCCAACAAAACCAGGGATGCAGCCCATTGCCCCCTTTTTCCCAAAAATGTAATCATAAAAAACTCATAGTTTTCCCCGTTAGATTCCCCCAAATGAGTAGCCAAAACACACATAGGACCCTGAACCACAGTTCTACTAAGTTCGATTTAAAAAATAACTGACATAAACAGATTCCCCTTACCTTTCCCCCGAAAGATCAATCCCGAACTCTACCGCTCCTAAACAGTGAACTGAGTTCTCAAAATCTACAAAACACAGTATATAAAACACTCATGACTCAGTCGTCTACCAAACTACCAGATCAGAAAATAAAATCGAGCCTTACCTTGATTTTAAGCCGAAACCTGAAAATCTCCGAAACAGGATTCCGATCCGTAGGTTTTGTAGAAAATCCTTCCCTAATACTCGTGGTAACGTCAGATCATCGGTTCCAGCGACAACGACGAAGAAATCTATAGAGAGAGAGAGAGAGAGAGTAGGAGGAGTTCTAGAGAGAGAGGGAGGGGATATTTAGATTTCTTAGTTAAGAAGTAATGGAAATTTCTTTTTATAACCCTTGACCCGGCCACCCTCATCAACGAAATAGCGTCCTCATCAACGAGGTCATATAGACAGCTCGTCGATGAGATGGTGACCTCGTCGATGAGCCTGAGGTTCTCAGTTTCTTGAAATCTCTCGGCTTCTCCTCGTCGACGAGCCTCTGAACTTTGTCGATGAGCACCCTTAAGACTTCGTCGACGAACTTTGGATTTGTCGATGAGGCCTGCTTAATTTACCTTTTTGCCCCTCATTTAATTAATTAAACCCACCTATCACGATTCAGATTCTTACAATAAACTTTTCAGGATTGTAATTTGAACCATTTAGTCTCCTTTTGTCCTGAATTTATTTTTATTTCTCCCATTGTCCAAATATTACTGTGAAATATTTCTCCTCCTTTATTTCAAAATGTTACTGTGGGATATTTCTCCCCCTTTTGACATCAACAAAAAGGTAATCAAAAATATAAAAAGTTAAATATTTCTTCCCTCCTGTGTTAAACAATTTATCTCTCCCCCTTTCTAAAGGTATAACTGTTTTGTTAAATAAAATTTTATGTTGAACATACACAACATTTTAATCGACATTGATATAGGTAAGCAAATCAGTTCATTAAAGTTCAAAAATTCATGTCCGCATCAACAAGTAGTATGTATCCATAAATTATTTAACATGCAATAGTCATTACTTAATTTTAATTTGCGTTGCTCCCCCTCAGTTATGTATTCTAATATTTCTCTAGACAACTTCTCGACTATGTATCAGGCCTAATTCACGTCTAATTTGGATAAACCTATCCTCCGTAAGTGGTTTCGTGAATGTATCTGCCCATTGTTCATCCGTGCACACAAACGCAAGTTCCACATCCCCCTTTTGCACATGGCCACGAAGGAAATGATGTCTAATTTCTATGTCCTTAGTTCGAGAATGTGATATGGGGTTCTTTGAGATATTGATTGCACTCATATTGTCACATTTTATAGGAACCGATTCATAGTGTAATCCATAGTCCATTGGTTGTTGCTTTAAATATAGCGATTGAGCACAACAACTTCCAGCCGCTATGTATTCAGCCTTAGCTGTGGACAATGCAACTGAATTCTATTTATTTGAAAACCAAAAAACTATGGATTGTCCTAAAAAGTGACAAGTGCTGCTAGTGCCTTTTCTATCTACTTTGCTACTAGCAAAGTCAGCATCAGAATAACTAACAATCTCAAGCGAAGTGTACTTAGTATACCACAATCCAAGTTCAATAGTTCCAATAAGGTATCTAAGTATCCTTTTAACTGCTAATAGATGTGACTCTTTAGGTGCATCCTAAAATCTTGTGCACAAACATACACTAAACATAATATTAGGCCTACTAGTAGTCAGATATAACAGGCTACCTATCATTCCAGGGTAGAGCTTAATATCCACCTGTATACCTTACTCATCTTTATCCAATTTCGTTTAGGAACTCATAGGTGTTCCTAAAATTTTACCATCTTCCTTGTTAAACTTTTTGAGCAGGTCTCTAATGTATTTTGATTGGTTTATGAAAATTCCATGTTTTTCTTGTTTGATTTGAAGTCCTAGAAAGAAGTTAAGTTCACCCATTATGCTCATTTCAAATTCACTTTGCATGCAGCCGGCAAACTCATTACACAACTCTTCGTTGGTTGCTCCAAAAATGATATCATCTATGTCTATTTGGACCAGGAGAAAATTTTCATTTTTAGCCTTTATGAAAAGTGTTGTGTCAATATTCCCTCTAGTAAATCCATTATCTAGAAGAAAACCACTAAGCCTTTCATATTAGGCTCTAGGAGCTTACTTCAATCCATACAAGGCTTTAGTCAATTTATAGACATGATTTGGAAATTTGTGGTTTTCAAACCTTGGGGGTTGTTCAACATAAACTTCCTCATTGATACAGTCATTTAGAAATGAGCTTTTTACATCCATTTGATATAATTTGAAGTTCTTAAAAGCAGCATATGCCAATAATATCCTAATGACTTCCATTCTAGCTACAAAAGCAAATGTTTCCTCAAAATCTATGCCTTCCTCCTGGTTGTATCCTTGAGCTACTAGTCTAACTTTGTTTCTTTCTACTATTCCATTTCCATCTTTCTTGTTCTTATATATCCATTTTGTTCCAATAACTGTATGATTATCAGGTTTAGGAACTAATGTCCATACTTTATTTCTCTCAAATTGATTTAATTCTTCTTGCATAGATATCACCCATGATTCATCTTCAATTGCTTCACTCACATTCTTAGGTTCTTTTTGTGATAAAAATGCAAAGTGACTAACCAAATTTCTAAGTTAAGATCGTGTAGCTACTCCACGTGATGGTTCACCTATAATTTGATCAATGGGGTGATTCCTTACATACTTCCATTCTCCAGGTAGTTCATGACTCTCTCTTTCTGCTTGAATATTCTCATAAGATGTTTTGTTAATTTCAATGTTCTTATCTGAGTTATTTTCAATAGATAGTTTTTCTAATCCCTTACGTATCTCAATTTCATCCTCATCAGTATTTTTGGAGAAGGGATTGGACTCATCAAACACTACATGGATGGATTCAATTACAGTCAACGTTCTTTTGTAATACACCCTGTAGGCTTTACTATATAAGGCATAACCTAGAAAGATACCTTCATCTGATTTGGCGTCAAATTTTCTTAGGTGTTCATTATCTCTAAGAATAAAACATTTGCAGCCAAAGACATAAAAATATGAAATATTTGGTCTATGACCCTTCCACAATTCATAGGGAGTTTTATTCAAAGTGGGTCTAATCAGTACTCTATTCAATACATAGCAAGCGGTGTTCATTGTCTCAGCCTAGAAGTACTTAGGTAGCTTATGTTCGTTAAGCATGGTTCAAGCCATTTCTTGTAAAGATTTATTCTTTTTCTCAACTACCCCATTTTTTTGTGGAGTCCTAGGTGCTGAGAAATTATGAGAGATTCCTTCTATGTCACAATAGTTCTCTTTACCATCATTTTTTAATTTTGTTCCCCTATCACTTCTAATGTGTGTTATTTTGTATCCCTTTTCATTTTGGATTTTTCTGCAAAGTCTAGTAAACTGTTCACAAGTTTCATCTTTATGTGTCAGAAATAGTACCCATGTGAACCTAGAATAGTTGTCAACAATGACGAAAGCATATAATTTACCACCTAGACTTTGAGTTGGATTAGGACCAAAAAGATCTAAGTGCAACATTTTAAGTGGTCTAGTGGTGGAGAAAGCTTTTTTCTTTTTAAAGCTAGATTTTATTTGTTTTCCTAGTTGACATGCATCACATATTTTATCTTTTGCAAATTTTGTCTTAGGTAATCCTTTAACTAATTCTCCCTTAACTAGTTTAGACAATAGGTCTATATTTGCATCTCTTAATCTCCTTTGCCACAGCCAACTAGTTTTATTTATAGCAGAAAAGCAAGTTACATGTTGAGAAGCAAGATTATCAAAGCTAGTGGTGTAGACATTTTCATGACAATCAGTAGAAAACAATATTTTGTTTTCAGTTTTATTCTCTACAATGCATTTGTCATGTTCAAATGAAACTCTATAACCTTTATCACACAATTGACTTATACTTAATCGGTTATATTTTAGACCATCAACTAATAACACATTATCAATAACAAGGGAAGGTTCTTTACCAACTTTACCAACTCCAATAATTTTGCCTTTTGAGTTATCCCCAAATGTAACAAATCCTCCATCTTTGGATGTAATAGATGCAAATTTAGCTTTATCTTCTATAATATGTCGTGAGCATCCACTATCCATATGCCACTTATCCTTTCAAGATGACGATTTCAAGCACATCTACAAAACATACTTAGATAACTACTTTTGGTACCTAGATTTTCTTGGGTCCTTTGGGGTTAGTATCAGATTCTCCTTTTACTTTCCAAATTTTCTTAATTCTTACATCCTTGCTCTTAAACGGACAATCAAATTGTATATGTCCTAGCTTCTTACATTTGACGCATGTAGTATGTCTATAATTGTCTTTAGGTGGAGCATAGGATTTTGATTCTTTTACAAAATAGCCTATGTGAAGATATTTCTATTTTAGGTTTTCCTTTCCATTAAAACCAAGTCCTTCTTTAACAAGTGAGTTTCTTTGAGCATTAAGAATTTTATCAAGAACATTTTAGCCTTCTATATATTTATGAAGAACTTTTAACTTATCTTCTAACTCTCTTTCTAACTCCATAATTGTCAAATCCTTTTCTTTTATTATAGAAATACGAGATTCATTTTGTTTTTCAATAAGTTTTGAAAGTTCCTTTAGTTTAGTTTTCAAATCAGAATTCTTCTTTGTCATTTTCTCAAGCAATTTTAGAGTATACAAATATACCTGCTGCAGTTCATCATAAGATAGCATCCTATTTTCATTTTCTGAATCACTGGAATAATAAGATGAGGTAGAGCAAAAAGATTGTATCTCGTGGTCTTCGTGAACCATCAGACAAAGATTTGCAACCTAATCTTTGCTAGATTCAAAGTCTGAACTACTAGTAGTGTGTGTATCCCAACCAACCTTTAGTGTCTTCTTCTTATTTTTGGATACTTTCTTTAGCTGAGGACAATTTGGGTTGATGTGCCCAACTTCTTTGCAGTTATAGCACGTAGGAGGACCATCATTTTGCTTCCTTCTGCTTGACTCTTCCTTTTTCTATTTTTGAGTCCTGAAATTTTCTAATGCACTTCCTATTCTTTTTTAGGAACTTTCCATACTTCTTAGTTAGAAGAGCCACATTATCTTCTGATTTTGAACAACTTTCTTCACTGGAATTGCTGGATGATGCTTTGAGGGCTGTCTTTTATTTATTGTCAGCTTGTATGCTATTAGTGACCTGATCAGCTCATCTACTGTCATTGCTTTTAGGTTCCTTCCTTCAACTATAGCAGTGGCTTTTGCCTCCCAGACTGGTGGTAGTCCCCTAATAATTTTCCTAATCATCTCATAAGTGGGGTAAGTTTTACCAAGAGCGTGTCAAGAATTTGTGATGTGGGTGAATCTTGTGTACATAGATTGAATAGATTCATCAGCAGTCATTTTAAAAGTTTCGTATTCACTAGTGAGCCTATCTATCCTACTATCGTTTACATCTTTGGTACCTTCATAGGTGACTTCTAATTTTTTCCATATTTCTTTAGCATTTTTACAAACCATGACTCTATTAAACTCATTTACACCTAATGCATAGTACAAAAGATTTATAGTAGTGGCATTAACTTGAACTGATTTCCAATCATCATCTATGTATTTCTCTTTAGTCTTAGGTACACTTTCTTTATCAATAATTTTCATAAGGATATGGTCTCCTCCGGAGACAATCTTCTATACTTTCCAATCAGCATTTTTAAGGAAGATACGCATTCTTTGTTTCCAATAAGTATAATTTACATCACAAAAGATGGGTGGTCGTGTGGATGAGTTTCCCTTACCAAATGGAGTTACACCGATGTGTGTCATTGTGATCTTTTACACAAAAACATTTAAGTTTAGTGTATCCTCTCTCTAATACCAAATTTTAATTTAGGTGTAATCCCAAGAGGGGGGGGGGGAGGTGAGTTGGGTATTTAAAATTTGTGTCACTCAAGTTCTAATTTAGATGTCAAGAAGTTCAGTATTTATCAACTTATCAATTTTTAAGTGTGATTTTATTAATCAATCAATCTTACCCAATTACTATACTGATGTACTAGCCAGTTAACACATACACAACAACCACAAAATTAAATGCAAGTGAAAATTAAAAGTGTTAAGGGAAAGAGAGATGCAAACACAGTTTTTATGAGGTTTAGACAACTCAGCCTAGATCCTCGCCTTGAGCAACCCACTCAATGATTCCATTAATCTCGCTCCTTTAACTGGGACAGAGCTTCTCATTACAATAAGCTGCTTACAAGAGGCATAGCTTCCTCCTCACTTCGGTTCACAACTCGAACCGTCAATACAATAAAAATGATTACAATTTTCTGCAAAACAAACTTTAGAATCAATGATGTCTTCAAAATATGAGTGAGAACACATTGAAAAGATGAGATGATTTGCCCAAGGATGAGTGAATGCAATAGAGTATTGGCAAATTCTCAATGCACAGGTAAGATACTATATGATTTATCATTATCAAAATAAGATTGGACTCATAGAGTCAACAACAGGTCTACCATAGGGTATGTATTTACCCTTGTAGGAGGACCTATTTGTTGGAGGTCTATGGTGCAGTCGCTCATAGCTTTATCTACTACTGAGTTGGAGTACATGGCAGTGGCTGAAGCTACCAAGGAAGCGTTGTGGCTTACAAGATTGGTTAGGGAGCTGGGTGTCCAACAAGGTGGAGTTCGGTTGCAATGTGATAGTTAGAGTTCCATCTTCTTGGTGAAGAATTAGGTGTACCATGCGAGGACAAAGCACATTTATGTGCGGTTTCAAAGGGTCAGGGAATTGATTGCTTCAAGATAACTTCTACTTGAGAAGGTTCACACGTCTGACAATGCGGCTGATATGCTAATGAAGTCGGTCATAATGGACAAGTTCAAGCATTGCTCAGACTTGATCAACGTATCCAAGTGTTATACGAGAGACAGCCCCAATCTACTGTTCGAGGTGGAGCAGCGGTTATGCTTTCATTTTTTCTCCTAAGTGGTGAATATTTGCCAAGGTAGAGATTGTTGGGGATATGATTCATATTTGAGACGAATGCATGCACGAGGAAAGTATCGTGTAGCGAAGAACAAGAGAGAAGTTTGTAAAGGAAGAAGTCGTCACCGGTTTACTCGACAATTTGAGAGATAACCATCGACGGTTTTGTTCGGCGCAAGTTATGATTTTTCAATTTGGAGATCAGTAAATTAGGGGGATTGGGGGGGGTTTTCCTTTGGAGATTGCTACAAAGATGATTTAGATAGGTTCTAAGGTTCTTGTACGCTTAGGTAATCATATTTTGTAACCCTAGTAGTAAGCTTGACATTATTGTTAGTGAAAATTCAGTTGCTGCTCCCGTGGACATAGGCACATTGCCGAACCACATAAATCTTGTGTCTTGAATATTTCTTTCATTGATTCTCTTTGTGGATGATTGCTTCTTTCTTATTGTTCATCATTGAGTGATTATATTGCTTGTTCCTTGATTGTTTCGTGATTTTGTATGAGGGCCTCTGTTGCGCACACTTACAAACAACAATTGGTATCTGAGCGCCAATTTCAATAGGTATGATGGCATGACCGATCCTTTGGACCACTAGAACAACTTTAGGGTGTTGATGCAATTTTAAGGCGCGCCCGATGAAATCATGTGCTAAGCATTTGCAACCACCCTAAAGGAGAATGTCAGGGCGTGGTATCAAACCCTAATGCCTAGCTCCATTGAATCATTTTCTGAAATGGAGGCAACAAAGGAGTGAACACAGCTCACCAGTAATAGCCCATATGATGAGCACCGCTCATGAGGCACCAGAGACATTGACTCAGATTAAGTTGAACAGTGGAGGCATTGACTCAGATTGAGCTGAATAGTGAAGACATTGGCTCAGATTGAGTCGGACGGTGAAGGCATCAACTTGAATTGAGCCAAATAGTGAAAATGTCGGCTCTAATTAAGTCGATAAGTGAAGATATTAACTTGGATTGAGCCAGATAGTGAGGATATCAAGTCAAATTGAGTCGGACAGTGAAGACATTGGCTTGGATTGAGCCAAAAGGTTCTATAATCTGGGTAAGTTATGAAGCCCTGTAGCTGGCTTAGATTAAGGTTGAACGCTTGGGGACCGATTCAGATTACGTTGGAAGCTTGCATAGCTGACCTTGAAATACTCTCGAATGAAAGAAATTTATTTCAAATATTTGAGAGTAAGGGGGGCAACTAGTACACCAAAAATTAGTAGACATACTCATAAGAGGATATGATTACAAAACCACTATTGATATCCTATATAACTGCCCTTAAGTTATCTATAACCCCCCTAAACATAATAATACGCTTGTAAATACTAAGTTGAAAGAGAGTCTACCTCCACCACTATAAAAAGGGGATCCTCATAGGAGGTAAGCATCTCATTCTCACTCACTCTTCGCTTACTATTGCAAATGTAAACCTCCAATTCCCTAACTTAGCCATTGGAGTGATCCCTTGCAGTACACCCAGGGTCCTCCAAGCCATTCTTGTTTGATTCTTTTCAGGTTGTTGCGGTCGAAGGATGGTTTAAAAAAAGGCATACGATTCTTGGCAGCAACAAGGAGAATGGATTTTGGATCTTGCCTTTGAATTTCGGTGGATTTAAACAAATTTCAATGTAATTTTGTATTACATATTATTAAAATCTAGATTCAAACACTCTCTAAACATGCGAATACATGCATTCATTAAAAATTTAAGATGGCGTAATACAAAAATATACGATAGATAACCTGTAATTAATTAAAAGTAATGGACAACTGTGTTCTGACTAACTAATAACTAACTTATAATTATAATTATTTCTTTGATAACTTTTTTCAGTATTCTAAAGCTTTCTTATAAATTAATTTTATGTTCCATAATGTGAATTTCAGATTTAAATATACATACATACATATATATATATATATATATATACATACACATGCTAATACATGCATTCATTAAAAAGTTAAGATGACGTAATATAAGAATATATGATAGATAACCCGTAATTAATTAAAACTAACAGATAACTGTGTTGTGACTAACTACTTTGATCACTTTTTTTTAGTATTCTAAAGTCTTCTTTGATTACTCTCAAACATAACATCAATTTTATGTTCCAGAATATGAATTTCGGGTTTTATATTTGAATTTGTATGAATTTATATAAAAACGCAATACAAAATTGTATTAAATTTTGTAACTTTCTTTTAAATTTATAGAAATCTAAATCCAAAATTCGAAATCCATGCTACCAAATACTATTTACGAACAAAGAATTTAGGTCTTCAATTTGAATTTGTATGAACTAAAACAAACACGATATAAAACTGAAGGGCAAAAGACACTAACCTCTGAGAAGCTTTGACAAAAAGACAATGACCTTTCATAAGGTTTCAAAAATTTTAAAAACCTCCCTTGAGGTTTCAAGAATTTTAGGGACCTCCCATGAAATTTGTTAAAAAAAACACAAATCTTCCATTATATTTCATTAAAAGACAAGTGTTTTAGGGAAAGTCGGTATTTTTTTGAAAAATCTCAGGGGACGTTTGTGACATCTCCGAAACCTCATGGGGGAGGTATTGTCTTTTTGTCAAACTTTAGGAGAGGTGGAATGTCTTTTATTCAAAATTGTATTATGTTGCAGGATAAAATTGGTGATGACCTGCGACCGTCGGTCTCCGACTTTTGATGACCTGAAAAGGATGGAAACACAGTATGTTGACCTTATTGGTCACGCCCTATTTTGATTATGACAAATACTCATTGTATCTAATGGATGTTTGAGGTTTTGTGCAGGAACTAAAATTATTAAGATCGAGATGGGCATAAAGCAAGTAAAGCTTGAAGACCAATTCTTGTTTTCAATTGTAATATATTCAGTTGTGTAATTGTTCTGTAACAGTAAATAGGGATTGGTTTGTAATAAGCTCACACACCTCGCATGCATGATATAATACGTAAGCTCAAACCAAACACAACCTAAAGTGACTTTAGAAAGACCTTAGGGTTTAGTCGACCGATACCGGACTTTTTCGGTGTCTTTAATTGAACAAAAATGACCCTAGGACACACACCATTGCACGTATGAATGTTAGGCACTTGAATAGGGTTTGTGTGATTCAAAACAAGACCGAAATGCACACATTGTGCACTTTCGGTTGACCGGCCAAGGCAGTTCATTCTGCTTCGGTCGACCGAAACTAGCCTGGGTCAATAGTTAACCAATTTCCTGATCGATCGAACCAGTGTAGTTCAAATTACCCAGTCGACCAAAACCTCCTGAAGTCAACAAATTGACCATCTGGTCGACTGAGCCAAAATTGAATACCAACTACCTAGTTGACCGAGGGTCCTTGGGAGAAGCCCAACTATCTGGTTGATTGAACCATTCAGTTCAAAATGGCCTGGTCAACCGAACCTCGGAGAAATGGAAAATTACCCTTTTACAGGCACTTTCGGTCAACCGTATCTCCAGTTCAAAAGTTTCCTGGTTGACCGAAATGGTTTTGGTCGACCGGACCTCTCGGGTTGCCCTAATTTTTATCGCGGTTAAACATTTTTAAACAGGGTTAATTTGGGTTAAAATGATCTTAAACAATATTAATAATACCCTACATGTCCTAACGACTATAATTCTTCCAATGTCTATATATAGCCCATCATTTTCTAAGATTAGCAAGAGATTAGCAGATTTGATTAGGGAGAATTTTTTGAAAATCCAAAAACCTATAATACTCATTTTTGAGCCTCCTACACTCATACTTACCTTCTTATACTGATTAAACCCTCTGTAAGTTGATTGAGTGTTAGTCTAATTAGGTTTGCTCTCCCACTCTTGATTGATTGATTTGATTTTTTACGAGAGCTAAACCTAAGTGTTCTTAAGGGGCTTTTGCTAATAAGTCTATCCTAAG
Organism: Malania oleifera; assembly: GCF_029873635.1. Classification (NCBI taxonomy): domain Eukaryota; kingdom Viridiplantae; phylum Streptophyta; class Magnoliopsida; order Santalales; family Ximeniaceae; genus Malania; species Malania oleifera. Next base: position 9,370,145 of record NC_080429.1, on the reverse strand, counting down.
AAGGCTTGTATTAAACTTCTGAGTATTACATATCCATTGCAATATCTTGTGAAGTTTGTATTTGTATGTGGATTGCAAAATCTTTTCAAAACATTTTCAAATATCTTGTGGGATTTATTTTGATATAACTTTGAAAAGATATTTGTTCATGTGATAGTGATCTTTGTTGCAATATTCATTCACTTATATACTATTTGCTAAATACAAAGATTACACATCTTCTGCAAACCAAGCATATACATTATTTGATATTTACATGCCTGAGACATCCTGCTGATTGAAATATTTGAGACTTGATATCTTTGTGTGAACTTATTGATTGAATATCTTGAGATACAAAGATTGCCTGTTGACACTCTCACGCACTCATCACACTGATAGAAAATATATTTGAGAGCTGAAACTTTAGACCACACTGAGCTTACATATTATATCATTGGTGGTGTATGTGATTGAACGTAACTGGGTACACATCTGCTTTGCTTAAAAGCATAATCACTGTACCGTTTCATTTATTGAGCAAAACTGTTGTATTCCAGGCACGGTCCTGAAGAGGGAGACTAGCCTTGGAATAGTCTTAGATTGGCTTAGACCCGATTAGTAAAGCTAGGTGCGCCATCATGTTAAGGCGTGTAGGTTGAGATCAGCCTCGCTAATTGACCAGGTTAAGGTTGAGGTAAGCCCTGTGCTAATTGACCTGATTGTAATCGGTGCCGCTCCACCCTTAAGTGAGCTATTAATGGAATCCTTGGGCTTGCGAGCTAGAGGCGGGGACGTAAGCACAATTGGCCGAACCCCGATAACATATTATGTGTTTATTCATATTTTCGCACTTCATATTTACCACACGTGTATGTTATTATGTGAATGATGTGCTTGATTTAAATTTCTGTATAGTATATTTATCGGCGTATTTGGAACTGCATAAAAATACCCTAGGTTGTAATATTCAGCTAACATTTAGTTCAACCAAGGAAAAAAGTTTACAATTCCAATTCACCCCCCCTCTTAGGAATACACCAATTCTAACACAGTAGGCTTGGAGGACCCGGGGTGTACTCTGGGGGATCACTCCGATGCCTAAGTAAGGGAACGTTTTAAAGAGGTTGAATGTAACAGTAAAGTGGGTTAAGAGTGAGTTACCTTGGCTTGTTTGCATCACCCTTCTTTATAGTGGCGAGGTTTGACCCTTGGGGTGATCCATCATTATGACGTGGGGATGTGGATCACTCCGGAGGTTTAAAGCACTAGCGTGGATCTCTCCCTTCATTATTGGATTAGAGTTAATTTCCCTTACCAGAGGATTTGACTTGGGTAGTGATTGCTGGGTTTGACTTCCTTTTATAAGCTGATATATTTAGGGCATATCAGTTGTCCCCCCCTTAGTTTCGAAGTTTTGAGCCATGTTCCTAAAGTTTAAAAGTTGTTCTTGTTGGGAATTTTTGGAGCCTAGTTGTGTTTGATCTGGGTGATAACCCGATCCAAGGTAATGATGCGTGGTTTCTTAACGGAAGATTTCTTACTTGGGCTTAGTCCATGGAGCGAAGGCTTGGTGAGCTGGATTTGTATCATGCTCGGCTTGCCCAAGCTGATCTTGTGGAAATTTTGGCTTTGTCGAGCCGAACTTAAAGAGGCATCGGTTAGTCCGAGCCAAGGTGGAGGTGAACACGGTTTTGCCGATCTGATTTGCCAAGCTGGATTTTCATTGAGTATTTGTATCGAGCTGCTCTTGCCGAGCTATTCTCGCCAAGCTGTTTATGCCGAGCTATTTTTGTAATAACCCAAGAAATTAATCAGGGTTTTGTCGATGAACATAGGGGTTTCGTTGACGAAGGTTCATGAGGATCTCATCGACGAGGGCACGTCTCGTCGACGAGAAGTTACCAATAAAGGATTTTTGGCAGTCTGAAACTCGTTGACGAGGGGTGCAGGTTCATCGACGAACTTTCTACAAGACTCATCGATGAGATGACGTGTCTCGTCGACGAATCTAGGGCTGTAAATAGCTAAAACCTGGATTTTTGACTGAATTTCAGCGTAGGAATTTCTCTCTCTCTTTCTAAAACGCACCTCTCCCCTTCTCTCTTTAACAAGATATTACAGACAGATAATACAGATATTACAGACAGACATTACAGATATTACAAACAGATATTATAGATTGTACTGATATTGCAGACAGAAATTATAGATATTACAGATAGATATTACAGATACTACGGATAGAAATTATAGATATTATAGATAGATATTACAGATACTATAGACAAAAATTATAGATATTACAGACAGACTTTGCAAATATTTTAGATTTATAAAGTTATGGTTGTTTTTGAAATCATGTTAAAAGCAGCAAGATTATTATATATTTATATATGTATACATTATTACACGATATCAGATTCCCGTGGAAATTACATACAGATATATACAGCAGAGCACGGTACCGTTGCTATTACAAAATATAGAGTGCAACCATATAACTCAGATAGTATGTGGATTTCTTCTAATTGTGCTAGGAGAGATTGCAGTCTCCTTAGTGATTTGGGTTGAGGTGGCCGGTTAGACGATGATAAACAGGGAGATTGCTCAGAGAGATTGCAGTGGGCAAGATTGGCGAATGTTACAGATATAGATTGACTTATCTGGTAAGCCAACCAGAGTAAGTCCAGCTTACGAGCTGCACAACCCTATCATGAGGGGTTATATCATGATATACAGAATCTCAGGGTACAGGAGAAGTTCCTATGTACAGATATATCACACAACAATAGTGTATATTATCATATTAGCAGTATGAACATATAGCAAACTCAGATACACAATTATATTTTAAACTACATTATATATGTTCTATACAGTTTATCAGCTTACTCATGTTATAGTATCGACATTATTTCCGTATATTAAATGTGTAACTCAGCCGCCACACACTAGTAATAGCATATTTCCTTTTACTAAGCGTCGTCTCATCCCAATGACTTACTATTTTTCAGGAGATCCGACTAGGAGAGCAGATCAGGCTCGCGGGTAGAGGTTGTCTGTGCTGCCCTTACTGGAAAGGTAGGTGTATTTTTGGTGCCAGTAAGATAAGATAGATCCCAGGGTGTTGATATTATCACTGGGTATTTTGTGTTGTAAATATACTTCAGAATATTATACTTTCCTGGTATTGTATATATGACAGCTATAGTTTCTTGTTATCGCTGCTTAGGTGTGTATGACATACAGGATTTCCCCAGTGCTCCTTTGAGCCCAAGGTATTTTCAGTATTATTTTAGACAAATGATTTTTTATGATATACAAAAAAAAATGTTAAATAAATAATAGGTCGTTACAGTTTTTGCTGAGCTGTTCTTCGTGGGCAACTTCTGCCGAGCTGCTCTTCAAGGCACTTCTTGCTGAGCTGCTCTTCGTGGGCATCTTCTGCAGAGCTGCTCTTGAAGGCACTTCTTGCCGAGCTACTCTTCATGGGCATCTTCTGCTAAGCTGCTCTTCAAGGCACTTCTTGTTGAACTATTTTTGTTAAGCTGTTCTTCATGGGCATCTTCGGCCGAGCTATTTTTTCCAAGATGCTCTTCGTGGGCATCTTCTGTCGAGCTGCTCTTCAAGGCACTTGTTCCCAAGCTATTTTTTCCAAACTGCTTTTCGTGGGCATCTTTAGTCGAGCTGCTCTTCAAGGCACTCGTGGGCATCTTCTGTCGAGCTACTCTTCAAGGCACTTCTTGCTGAGCTGCTCTTCGTGGGAATTTTCTGCCGAGCTACTCATCGTGACATTTGTAGAAGAGTTGTTCGTCGTATCATTTTTTGCCAAGTTGCTCTTCGTGGGCAAGTTTTTTCAAGGTGCTCTTCAAGGCAATTCTTGCCAAACTATTTTTGTCGATCAGCTCTTCGTGGGCATTTTCTATCGAGCTTTCCTTCAAGGCAAATCTTGTCGAGTTGTTTCTGCCGAGCTGCTCATCGTTGGGTCTTTTTTGTTTAGTGAGTCGTGATCACTTGTTGGCGGTTATATGGCCTCACGAGCTATGCTCATTAGTTGGGCCTTCTTTGCCTAATGAGCTATGCTCATTTGTTAGGCATTCTTCTGGCCTCACGAGCTTTGCTCATCAGTTGGACCATTCTCGCCTAATGATCTATGCTCATTTGTTGGGTAGTCTTATGGCCTAAAGAGCTTTGCTCGTCAGTTGGGCCGATCTCGCCTAATGAGCTATACTCATTTGTTGGGCAATCCTTTGGCCTCACAAGCTTTGCTAGTTAGTTGGACTGATCTCGCCTAATAAGCTATGCTCATTTGTTGGGTAGTCTTCTGGCCTCACAAGATTTGCTCGTCAGTTGGGCTGATTTTTCTTTGCTTTGAAGAGTTGTGCACATTTTTTGGGCTGAAATCGAATAGCGTGGGAGACAATGCAACTAGTATGTATGCAAAATTTGATAATTTAATAAAGGTACACAAAATGTTTGAGTGCATGATTGATAGAGATGCAATTTTATGGAACAATTTTCTTCGGCATGCTATATTAGGTCACAACCCCCTAAGGCATTGGTATGCAAGACATCTAGGGGGGTGTAGGACCGGAACTTACTTGTATGTCCTAACCCCCTAGAGCTACTATGCAACTTGTTACTCTCTTGCCCCTTCCCTATTTTAGAGGCCTCTTCCATATCCTTCAAACTCTTTCTCTTCAGATAAGTTTACTCTCTTCTCGTGTCCATTACCTCTTCTAGATTAATATACTTCTGCGCTCTTACCATCAGTTCCCCTATGTCAGTTGGGGGTCTCTTAGAGAAGACAGAAAGTTTCCTGGCTAAAGGGCCGTCGTCAGGGCTACTAACACCACTCCAATGTCCAGGTTGTGGATCTCCACGATCGCGGTGATGTAGTGGTGCATGAAATTTTTTAGTGTCTCCCTTTCTCCCTGAACCATGCTCATTGGATAAGCCGACGTTTTGACGATTCTCCAACTACTGAGGAAATGACTGGTGAAACGCTGCTCCATCTCCGAGAAAGAATTGATTGATCCAGGTCGTAGGGTTCGGTACCAATCTCTGGCACTACCTTTAAGGGTTGTAGCAAATTCCCAACACATGATAGCATTAGGTGCGCTCTGCAATTGCATCAACACCTTGAAGGTGTCCAAATGATCGACCGGGTCAGACAAACCACTGTACCTTTCAAAGGTTGACATTTTGAATTTGCTGTGCAGCGGGACCTCCATCACTTCTTTGATGAATAGCGGCTCTGAGGATCTTAGAGAGGCTTCCCCGTAGAAGGGGTTGGTCCAGCCTTCTTTCATCATCTTCTCAATTTGGTTTATTTTTTTAATCCTTTCCTCCAACTCGGTCGATCTTTGCACGTTAACTCTTATGCTATTCGCGTCTTCCACCTTCTTAGTGAGGTTAGTTTTTTCCTTACTTTCCTTTAGTTCCTCTACTTTCTTAGGTGGGTTAGGGCTAACCTGTTGTTGGTGGGGGATATGCTTTTCCTGACTCTTTTTCTACAAGAGTAGGTTGAACATATTCTCCATCTTCTCTTGGAAGGCAAGATATTCCTCCCTAGTGACTCCTGAATGTTCTGCAGGTGTAGAGTGGATGGACTGAGGTGATTCTTTTCCAGCAGTAGGGCCAGAGTTAGAGTCGTGAGTGGTTGGCATTACTTGAATGTCGGAGGTTGAGAGCGAGATGATTACCTCTCAGAAGCAAGTTCCCACAGACGGTGCCAACTATTGTGGGATAAAATTGGTGATGATTTGCGATCATCAGTCTCTGACTTTCGATGACCTGAAAAGGATGGAAACACAGCAGGCTTGGAGGACCCGGGGTGTTTTTTGGGGGATCACTCTAATGCCTAAGTAAAGGAACGCTTCAAAGAGGTTGAATGCAACAGTAAAGTGGGTTAAGAGTGAGTTACCTTGGCTTGTTTGCATCACCCTTCTTTATAGTGGCAAGGTTTGACCCTTGGGGTGATCTGTCATTATGACGCGGGGGCGTGGATCACTCCAGAGGTTTAAAGTGCCAACGTGGATCTCTCCCTTCGTTATTGGATTAAAGTTAATTGCCCTTACCAGAGGATTCGACTTGGGTAGTGATTGCTGGGTTTTGACTTCCTTTTATAAACTGATATATTTAAGGCATATCATATTAAAATTTTATCAGATTCACACAAATAAAATTCAAGCTTTGAAATTCATGTCTCCAAATGTTTACTTAGTTTATTTAATGTTTTTCCATATTAATACAACATATGCATAAACATGATAAGAATGACATTAAATAGTGCTTTTTAAAACCATCTTTTATTGCATAAATATCATAGTACATTTCAATATAAAAATAATTTCTTTTGTAATTCAAATTAATAACAATTTTTAATATAAAAATTTTAAATGTTAGCAATTGAAATTAATGTTACAATTAGTAATTAATGATAATAATAACAATGATTCCAACCAAAAAAAAAAAAAGTTGTGCTTAGCTACACCACCAAACACATCTAATCTGCATTGTTAGCTTCCTTTTTGGCCTCTATTTTGAATTGTCTCTCACTAAGATTGACATTTAAATTATGATACAACTTTTAAAAATAAATAAAATAACATATAAGTACATTTTTAGAAAAAAAAAATATTTTTTTTGGGCCAACTTTGTATTAATAATACTATTTTCGCATTTAAAAGTTTGAAATTTAAATTTTGTGTGAGTTTGAATAAACATAATATACATTTTCTTTATACAAAAATCAAATTTAAAGTCAAAATTCTCATATCATAGCATAATATTTCGTTTGAAATTCATCTAGAAATTCATGTTTTAACTCTCTTTTTTTAGTATTAAGATTTGTATGTCTATTGACCATTTAGGACATCATCAAATTCATTATAAGAAAAATATATACGGATCGATGTTAGCAGATAAAGGGAAGATAAGTGTTATTATTATATTTAAACGTTAGACTTAGGAAAATTTGATGTCACTTTTTAGGATATTATGGAAAATAAACTTTCTTTTTGAAAAATTTTAAGATATTATTTGGAACTTAGAAAACATTTAGGATCTGTTTGTACTAGCAATTTTGTTTCGAGAAAAAAAAATAAAGGAAAAAATAAGAAGAAATTCATTTTTCAATTTTTCACTACATTCTCTCGGCATAAAATCATTTTAATATGATTAAAAATTAATAAAATTCATATATTAATGATGTGTAAATTTTCATTCATTGATTTAATATATTTTATTTTCTTTTTTCATATTTGGTTATGAAAAAAAGTGAAAAAAAGAAAAGAAAAGAAAACACATAGTAATTCAACAAATAAAAACTTAACTTTACATGTCATTGACATTTAATTTTCTTACTTTTTAATCATACTAGGTTTTTTGATCTTAAAAAGTATGTAATAAGAGAGAAAATATAATAAAAATAAATTTTTTATTTCCCTTCCTCATGAATTTTTCTTAATCCAAATAAAATCTAAGAAAAATATGTGTATGCTTTTCTTTTCTTTTCTTTTCTTTTTTGGCAATAGACAGCTAGAGTGATCACTCTCTTACCATTTTATTTGAGTTGGTGATGTTCAATTTCTAGAGTGAATTATTTCAACATTTAATCAGCATCACAATGAGAAGTTACTATATTAGATATCTCAAAACTAAGTAAACAATTTATGATAATGTCCCTCTATTAATAACAACAACGATGACAATAATAATGGTAAATTAATTGAAATGGTAAATTAATTGAAATGGTAAACATGTGGGAACCTCTACACTCCCTTGTGGAGGATAAAGAGATATCATCCAACTTATAGACATGCTCTTTTGAGAGTCTTTATAGACATGTGTCTTGAAAATTAAAAAAGGTTTTTTTTTTCAAAAAAAAAAACTTGTAATTGACAGGAAAGTTATATGATTACTTGTTAGAATTTTCCTCACATGGGCCATATCTATCCATAAAAAAAATAAAAATAAATAAATATATTCTTTATATGTACTTGTCAAAAAGAAAAAGAAAAAGAAAAAGAAAAAGAAAAGTGTTTTTAAAATCATTATTTTCTTTTTTTTTTAGCTTGGTAGAGTGGTAAAAAGGGTAAAGAAAATAAACTAGAAAAGGTGATTTCCTCTTTTCGATATTAATTTTTAAAGTATATATGGCACTTGGGATATCTTTAGAAAAAATGAAAGAAATCACCTTATCACATTTGTTTATGAAGAAAATAAGAAAGAAACTAAAATAAATAATAAATTAATTAACTAAACTTTAACTTTATACACAGTTAGGATGAAGCGTGACCAGTTCACCTAAAAGCAATTGCTATTAGGGAGGGCGTAACTTTATTTCCCTATACTACTGGCATCGCAAAACCTTACACTAATTGGCAGACACCTATGAGGGGTTGCACCATTTTTGGTGCCAATAGGCTGGCACGCCAAGCACTGTCGATTTGGGGCCCAGCTTTCAGAGCAGCGTTGATTGCTCACTCCCCATAAAGCCAACAATGTCCCCCCCCCCCAGCAGCTACCTTGGGAATGCTCGAACCTGTGACCTCACTCTAATACCAATTGTTAGGATCAAGCGCTATTGGTTAGCCTAAAAGCAATTTCTATTAGGGAGGGTGAAACTTCATTTCCTTATACTCCTGGAAACACAGAATCCCACACTAAGTGGCAAGCGCCAACGAGGGCTGCACCATTTCTAGTGCCAACGTGTTGGCATGCCAAACATAGTCGAGCTGGGGCCCAGCTCTTAGAGCAGGGTTGACTGCTGACTCCCCATAAAGCCAACAATCTCTCCCCCCCCCCCCCAACAACTACCCTGCGAACGCTCGAACCTATGACCTCACTCTGATACCACTTGTTGGCTTTAGAGTCATGTCTAGAGGGGGTGTGAATAGACTCTTTTGCGGATTATTATTCTTTTCTACAAAATAATAAGACTTGACAAGATACAAGCAATTATATCACAATATAAGTAAGATGAATAACACAATAAATATATATTGGAATTGGTGTGATCCCAAGAGGGGGGGGGGTGAATTGGACATTTAAAACTTTTCAACTAATTTAAAACATTTCGCCAATTCACCACAGTTCATATCTCATTCAACATATATACGTATATGTAAAGTGAGTTTAACAATAAAAGCAAACATACACGTGTGCAATATCTTTTTTAAATCAAATGTGTGCATGAGAATAATTTTGACATTAAATAAACATTCATACACATGCTGAAATTAAAGTGCAGTAATTTAAATAAGATAGAGAGAGCGACACCAGATTTGTTATCGAGGTTCGGCCAAACCAGCCTACACCCCCGCCTTGGGCATACCCACCAAGGATTCCACTATACTTACTCACTTAACTGGACGAAGCAAAAGCCTTTTACATCCTCTCCTTACGGTACGAGGAAAACCCCAGCTCAATTACTAGGCTGAACCGAAGTAGTCTCACTTATGGGGTTGAGACTCCCAGTTCAATTCCGAGTTGAACCAAACTAGTCTCATTTACGGGGTTGAGTCCCTAGTTCAATTAATGGGCTGACCCCAACCAGTACATTAATACCATTTTTGTACATGAAAATGCTTCTGAAAAATAAAAGCGAAAATGTACACAATAAGCTCAATAAAAATTCGCACTCCAATGATATGAAATAATGCTTAGGGGAGTAAAGGCGCTTAACTATATTTAAACCTAGGGTTTCGCTCTTTCAATGATTTTTGCACAAATAATATATGAATATATATATATATATATATATAAATGAGAAATATATTCTCCAACAAAGATTTTTGCAAATAAGAGTGTTTGGAGAATCTGGAGTTTATGTTCAAGGAAGTATTTGTGCAATAAATAATTTTCTCCCAAAAGATATTTATCAAGGAAATAATCCGGGAGAAAACCAAAGCTATACTCTCAAAAAGATTTTCAAAAATAAAGAATCAGTGAGAGTAAGCATGTAAAAATAAATACCCAAATATAAATATCTCTCTTCAAGAGTAATTTTGAAATGAAAGAGTGGAAGAGAGTTGGAGAGTTTTGTATAAAAATTTGGCCCCAAAAGAATGATTTAAACAACAAAAAAATATTTTGGGGGAACTTTGATTAACAATGGATTGAAGAGAAAATTTGGGTTAATCAAAGTTGTTAATCTAGAGTTATGGGGGGGTATTTATAGAGTTTGTGAAAAATATAACCGTTGGGGACACAGAGCTCATTTTAGAAAAAGATTAATGATGTTTAATTAAAAATAACCTCGTTTTACCGCGGTAAAAAATTCACCAACCCGAGAGGCTTGGTCGACTGGACGTGAGGTTCGATTGACCAAGTGACTGAGTTCGGTCGACCGAGCAAAGTTTGAACTAAAAGTTTGGTCAATTGGATTAGGGTTCCCAAAGGCGATTTTCCATTTCTGCGCGTTGGGTCGACCAGGTGATTTTGAACTATTAAGTTCGGTCGACCAGGGCATTGGATTCTCCCATGTGTGGGTTCGGTCGACCAGGGTGTTGCCCATATAAATCTGGTCGGTCAATCAGGAGGTCAACTTGTTGACTGAAGGAGGTTCGATCGACCAAGTCTGCCTATATAAATCTAGTCGGTCAACTAAGAAGTTAACTTGTTGAACCGGTGGGAGTTCGATCGACCGAGTAACTCAATATAACTGAGTTCGGTCGACCGAACATGCCATCCTTGGGCATTTCGGTCCTTTTTCTCTTATAAAATTTTCCCTATTCATATGATGATTAATGTTAAAAATATAGGGGATATTTTTATGCAATATTTAGGGTCCTAAGGTTAGTCTAAGGCCTTTGAGAAATAACCCTAAAATTGCTGCGTCGGTCGATCGAACCCTAAGGTCATTCGGTCCCTATGGTCATTCTATAGTCATCTGAGCATTTAAAACATATCATGCAGAGCATGCATTATTACAGACCAAAGATAAAAATAAATGCATGTACAAGTAAACACTCAAATGTCTTTTTCTTTCTTCTTTGCTCTTTAACTCTATGGAATATGCCAGATATGAGCTTTGAGTCGTGTCATGGCTTTTATGTCCTCTTGATCTTATGTGTGACCTGAATTATACCTATTCATGCACTTAAAAGCACACATAAGAACCGCTTGTGTTTGTCAGCATCAAAACGGAGATCGGACTCAAAAAGCCAACACCATATGAAGTGTAAGGGAGAGAAGCTTAAAACCGATGTTAATGTGGTTTGGCCCCTTGCCTCATCCACTCCTTGAGACACACTCAAGAATTCCAAAATCCACTAAACAATATCCATCAAGGATGGAGAAGCCTTTACACAATCAGGAAACAAATCCTCTTTTGCTAAGCAAGAGCCTTTCAGCAAGGTTCACCAATAACAAATCAAAATCAGTTCACCAAGAATCCTAGGTTCACCAAGAACCCTTTCACAACAAACGAAAGTAAAGAAGATGTGGTTGATACAAGTGATGCTCCTTCTATGAGCTGATTACAACACAAAGCAAATTCTCACACTAATCTATCTAGTAATGAATCTTACACAAGTATAAAGAGCAAAAGAGATTTTGAGCAATAAATGATGCACTAAATGCAAGATTGATATTCACTAATTGTCAAAGGTATATATATTTATTGTTAGTAGCTTGTATTAATAGTAAAATGGAAGAACTAGCCGTTATATGGCCTTTGGGCTTATAAAATAATTAAATACTTTGAAAACTAGCTGTTTATAGCCATTGGGTTCATCCCAATGCAAATTGTCGACGAATTCCCCAAACCGTTGACGATTTCTCCTTTAAGCATGGACGGTTTTATTCAAGCCAAATTCCATTTAACTTTCTTATTGAAACCGTCAAAGCACCTGGGCCAGACCATTGACGGTTTGTCCTGTTTCTTCACTTGGGTGCTTAATCATGGTTTAAACTCAACCAGGACCAAGTATATGAAAGTTTATAATACTAAGATCGTTCAAAACTTGTCCCTTATGAAAATACATTTGATTATAGGATATTATTTATTAAATTCATTTGAAAACTCATTAAGTATTGATCTAAAAATTAGATGATGTCCTATATACTAGCATGCTCATGCAATTGCTCAACTCTTGCTAAATAAACTTGCGCGAATTAGAACTAAAAGAGTTACACACAATTCTTACCTCAAAAACTTCCCATTACATTATGACTTTACATTTGTTGTAGTTGGTGTGCTTGAGTTCAAAGCAGGGTTGACTGCTAACTCCCATAAAGCCAACAATCTCCGCCCAACAGCTACCCTGGGAACGCTCGAACTCGTGACCTCGCTCTGATACCACTTGTTGGCCCTAAAGTCATATCTAGAGTGGGGGTGAATAGACTCTTTTGTGAATTATTATTCTTTTCTACTTGCTTCCCCTTTTTCATTTTGCTTTCTAGACTTGTTTTTTAGCATGAATCTTTTGAATCTTCTTGTGAGTAGAGCAATGTCATCTTCACTATCACTCTCATCCTCCTTAACTATTTCTTTTTGACTTGATGACACTATTTCTTTTTGACTTGATGACTTCAAGGCAATACCCTCTTGGGATTTTTCTGCTCTAGTGTTGTATATTCATTTTAAATCTCATAGGTTATGAGACACCCAATTAGCTCATCAAGGAATACTGTGGAGAGATTTTTTGCTTTTTTGATGGCGGTTGATTTGACATGCCATGACTCAAGCAGTGATCGAAGAAATTTTTGCATATTATCCTCCATAGAATAGACCCTACCAAGTGCTTTTAATCCATTTGTAATGTGATTAAAGCGAGTAAACATGAATGTGATTGTTTCTCCTTCATCCATTTTAAACATTTCACATTCTTTTACAAACATGTAATTTTAGACTTTTTAACTTGGGATGTACTTTCATATGTGACCTTGAGCTTATCTCAGATTTCTTTTGCGGTTTTGCATCCGCAAATGCAATTGTACTCATCATCGCTTAGTGCACAATAAAGAAAATTCTTTGTCTTAAAATTAAGTTGTACTAACCTTCTTTCTGTGGTTGACAACTCTTCTATTGATTTCAATACTTCTTCGTCTTTATCATTGTTCTTGGTGAAGATGAAGTCTCCATTTGTGATGACCTGCCACATCTCAGGATCATCTAATTGAATGAAGATGGTCATTATATTCTTCCATGCTGTGTAGTTATTTCCAAAATCTGATGATGAATATTCCGAGTTCACCCTGCGCTGGATGCACTTTGTCCAAGATAAGAGATAATTGATCTGGCTAAAGCAGGACCAACCAGCAAGGGCTCAAATTCACGAAGTAGAAGAGGCTATGGAAGAGGAGGACATAGGAGTAAGATCATCTGGTATCCCTGATGAATATATGAAAGAACCTGAGGGTAGTAGATCGCCTAATGACTCTATTAGGTAGTGAATCATTTATTGCTCAAAATCTCTCTTGCTCTTTATACTTGTGTTAGATTCATTACTAGAGAGATTACTGTGAGGATTTTCTTTGTGTTATAATCAGATCATAGAAGGAGCATGACTTGTTCTGAGTTGTGCTTCCAAGTGCAGAAGTGTCAAGTTGTATCAAGGATGAGTCCAGGATCGTATTCCACAGGGACCACTAAGTATCAAAGTATTTATGCAAGTTTAGTGAAATCTTGTTGCTGAAAAATAGGGTTGGAAAATATTTTTGGTCTTTATGATTTTGAAAACGGTAAACAAAGCGAGAGAAGCTTGAGTAAACTATCAAAATGAAACTGAAATTTTATCAATTCTCCAAAAATGTAAACCTACTAACGCAATCAAATTAAATAGATTAACTGAAACAATTTACCAAATACTCGGATTACGGGTCAATGTCTGCTTGCTTCCATCGTTTACTAATTCCCTAGGCCTTACTCCTCTTCTTGTTAATCCAACCAAGGCATTAATAAGATGAAATTTTATTACTAACGATCGAGTAAATTAGCCACATTTAAACGGAAGAAAATAAAAACTCTTATTACGCATCAACCGAATTTTATGTAAAAATAAGTTGATTAAAATCCTAGATTAAATCAAGGTTTTGATGTGCCCAACGTCAACAACAAAACAAGAAATAAGAGCCAGCGATTTATCAACGATGCCTTAAATTTTTAGTTTCAACCAAATAAAAGGTTAGCAATAATATTTTAGGGAAACTAACAAACCATGGAAAGCAAACGACTTTGACCCACAATCCGAGTTACCGAACTTAGCCACTCATGCTTACAATACACACTTTTCGGGTTAAATTAGTTCCATGGTGGCTCATTGCATCAATAAAACGAAAGACCATAAGAAAAATACAAACTTTGATAAAACCAAACCTAATCTAAATTGAGTTTCAACAAAAGAAATAAAAATAAATCTTGAACAAAAAAACACAACTAATTTAATTTTCCGAAGGCAAAAACAACTTAACAATTATTTAAAATCTAAAATAAACCTTAATACTAATTTAACCATGTCCAACTTTCAATACAAAAAAAAGTAAATAAATAAATAAATAAAAGAGATAGAAAAGAGAGAGAGAGAGAGAGAGAGAGAGAGAGAGAGAGAGAGAGAGAGAAAGAGAGAGAGAGAGAGAGAGAGAGAGAGAGAGAGAGAGAGAGAGAGAAAGAGAGAGAGAGAACAGAGGATGGGCGGCTGTGTGTGATTTCAGCGGGGGTTGCGGTTGGCGGTGCTGTTTGCTGGGCTGCCAGGGGTTCGTGGGCTGTGTTGCTGGAAGAATGGAGCAGGAACAGCGGGAGAGTGGCTCTTGGGTCTGCTGGTGCTGTTGGTGGCCGCCGGAGAGAGCAACAAAGTTGCAGCAGGAGCTTTCTGTGCTACGACAACAATGGGCAAAAGAGGTTTGAGCGAGAGAGAGAGAATTGAGAAAAGCTAAGGGAAAGAGAAGGAACAAAAGGAAGAAGAAGAAGAAGAAGAAGAAGTGAGGAGAGCCCTCCCAGGGCTGCCTGCGCAGGGGGAAGAAGCAAGGAATAAAAAGGGGAAATTGGGTGCCCTAGGATCCGGCGTGGAACAACCTGACCCGATTGGAGCTGACCCGGCTTGCTATATTTTTTTTTTCATTTTTTTCATTCTCTATTCATCACAAATCTGACTCTTCTAGAGCCCATTTCTCATAAAACTCAAAACACAAAAGTTGTAGATAATCCTTTCCTATTTCTCCAAAAATTTGAATCATCTCGATCGAAGCTCGGACGGAAAATTTATGCATGAAATACGAACAGGTGTCAGTTTTGGTTCCTGAAAATTTTCCTGTGATAAAAAATTATCAAAAATTCATAAATTGTGCAATGAAACTCAAGAATGATAATTTTTGCACTTTGTTAAAATATTGGATAATTTTGGGCATTTAATTAAAAATATAAACCGTAAAACTCGGGTTAAGATGCCCAATTACGCAGTTTTGACGTGTAATCAGAGCATCACTTGTATCAATCACATATTCTCTACTTTTGTTTGTTGTAAAAGGATTCTTGGTGAACCTAGGGTTCTTAGTAAACTGATTTTAAGGGGTTCTTGGCGAACCTTGCTGAAAGGCTCTTGTTGAGTGAAAGGTGATTTGTTCCCTAATTGTGTAAAGGCTTCTCCGTCCTTGATGGAGATTGTTTAGTGGATTTTGGAATTCTTGAGCGTGTCTTAAGGCGTGGACGTAGGCAAGGGGCCGAACCACGTTAACATCAGTGTTAAGCTTCTCTCCCTTACACTTCTTATATTTGTTGTGTTATTCATCTTACATATATTGTGTTAAAAATTGCTTGCATCTTGCCAAATCTTATTGTTTTGTAGAAAAGAATAATAATTTGCAAAAGAGTCTATTCACTCCCCTCTAGACATGACTCTAGAGCCAACATACACTATTAATTTTTTTACAAAATAATTATATTAGAATAAGTTGTTGTTTTTAATGATTTTTATTATAAAGAGAAAATATGATGAACATTTTCTTTTTATTTTCTCTTTTTGTCTTATTCGAAACTTAAACTTTATTAAAATGGAGCTTTAGGAAAAAATAGAAGGAAAAATTTAGCCCAATAATCTCATTAAGTTGATCTTTATTAATAGATATTCTTTTTTTTTTTTAAAGTTTCCTTCATTCAATGAAAAACATAGAACGGGAAATCAACCCTTTCTTTTCCTTCATATTTCCCTTCTTTTCTACCATGCATATAGGGAAAAACTTGTCATTTTGGTCATAAGCAATAAATCAATTTTACGATTATAGAAAGATACCATGAAAAAATAATTTTCATATCATGCTTTTCTCACAAAATTATTTTCCCAAATTGAACCTAAAGAAATAAAATTTAAATGAATTTGAATGACAATAATATGAAAAAGAAAAAAAAGTGCATTCCCATTATAGTAATGGTCGCTTGAATGCTTTATGGGGAAATGCTTGCGATGGAGAATGTCAAGGCGTGGTATCAAACCCTAAAGCCTAGCTCTATTGGATCCTTTTGGAGGCAACAAAGGAGTGAACAAAACTCACCAGTAATAGCCCATCTGATGAGCACCGCTCATGAGGCACCAATTACATCGGCTCAGATTAAGCCAAACAATGGAGACATTGACTCGAATTGAATCAGACAATGAAGACATTGGCTTGGATTGAGTCAAATGGTGAAGGAGTCAAATAGTGTAGACGTCGGCTCTAATTAACCCGATAAGTGAAGATACTAGCTCGAATTAAGCCACATAGTGAGGATATTAGTTCAAATTGAGTCAGACAATGAAGACATTGACTTGGATCAAGCCAATAGGTTCTATAATTTGGGTAAGCTATGAAGCCCTGTAACTGCCTTAGATTAGGTTGGAATTCTTGGGGACCAATTCAGATTACGTAGGAAGCTCATAATGCATACCTTGAAATACTCTCGAACAAAAGAAATTTATTTCAAATATTCGAGAGTAAGGGTGGGCAACTGATACACAAAAAATTAGTAGGCATACTCATGAGGGGATACGATTACAAAACCACTATTGATATCCTACATAACCACCCTTAAGTTATCTATAACCCTCCTAAATATAATAACACACTTATAAATACTAAGTTGAAGGAGAGTCTGCCTCCACCACTATAAAAAGGGGATCCCAAGAGGAGATAAGCATCTCAATCTCACTCACTTTTCACTTACCATTGCTGTAATGACCCGACCCTTTCTACGGACCCAGATGTCACTTACTTATACTGAATACCTGTACCTGCTCAAGATACATAGATATCCCATCCTAAACAGGGACATACAGGTGTAACTCATACATAACTGGAATGCAAATGTTGCGAAAAAACATAAACATTCATTGGGATTTCTAATAGACATATACCAGAGTTTACTATTGTATCCTCAAATACATTTATCCAGACTTAGAACATAACCTATTATTACAACCCCGAGAAGATACTCCAACTAAGTTTAATACATGATTAGAATGCTTACGTATGCTATAACCAAAAACAATTCTCCAAGTCCCTCAAGCAACTAGGACTGACGTCCAGAAGGACCTGAAACAAAGGTTGTATAATGGGGCGAGACAAATATAAGAGATCTATGCACACAAATATAGTACTTTGCTCATTTTAGTTTTTAAATCATGCATATGGATATTAGAATAACGACCAGCTTGGTATGGCATGATTATGCCTGTTTACCCCGTGGCATAGGTTGTGCACTGATGACTCTGCCCTGTTTGTGCAGGCACTGCCGAGCATCTATTCTATAGTCTGACTTCCTCCCCCTGGTCTATTATTTCACCAGTGATTCCATAACTCCTGCAAGTCGACTATCTTATGTACCCACGCTGATTCACATGTGTGATTGTACTGTACTTTACTAGCTACGAATCCGAGCCTTTGGGAATATCTTTCAACCCCTCTATACTGAAGTATGTTTCAACTCCTTTAACTAAAGTATCTTTCAACTCCTTTGGTTCCATTTATCATATATACGATTTATAATGAAAACATATTAACCTTCCATTTATCATATATACGATTTATAATGAAAACATATTAACCTGTGCAATTCCAGTATTTTCACAAACTCATGTAATCACTTAGGGTATAAACCGGCACACACTCCCTCAGTTTACCCTTTCCTTTTATGTATATAGCACGGTATATAACCGGCACCTATTTTCCACATATTCATGTATAGTAAAATAGAATTCCAGTTTCTATAATTCATATCAGAATTATAAAAGATTCTTATGTTCCATTTCAATCTATATGTCACACTGGTTTGAAGGAAAACCCGCTATATCATATAAAATTCCATAATATCATTTGAATGGAAAAGTAAAGGATTCTAGCATCTCCTATGTTAATAATAATGTAAATAAGTAAGTTTTGGAAAATATGGAGACCATCAACCAAAATCCTCATTTTTACCAAAAACCGTAAAATCGTAAAACCAGCATTTCTATCCAATGGAATTTAGCCAATAAGCAGTTAAATCATACATATAAGCATAAACTAACTTTTTAACAGTTTAATTTTACAAAAATATTGTTGTAAACAATTTCCCCTGACCTTAAACCTGAATATGGAAATACGAACAAAACGGTCCAAACCAACAACCCGGGATCCTCGAAACCTAAAAACCATAGAACATAACTTCTTTGAAATCTAGACTACTATATAACCGCTTAATAAAAAACGGAATTAGATCCTTATCTCGATTTTTGGAAAAACCCAAAAATCTTCAAAACAACGATCAGATCCACTAAAGTTGTAGAACTTCCTCCTCTAATCCACGCAGGAACCTCCGTTTTAGAAACGGACATCGAATAACGAAGAATCTTAGAGAGAGAAAGAGAGAGAGAGAGAGAGAGAGAGAGAGAGAGAGAGAGAGGAAATACTTTGGTTCTAGAGAGAGGAAGAGAGCTTTTGGGAGAATTTTAGCCCTTAAGCAACCCAAAAAGGATATTTATAGGGCCCTTGACTGAGGCAAACTCGTCGACAAGCCAGCCACACAGCTTGTCGACGAAGCCATTCCTTCGTCGACGAACCTCATTCGGATATTTTCTTTGACCCTCTCGGCATTTTTTCGTCAATGACGCTCTGAATTTCGTCGACGAGGTACTAAAGGGACTTCGTCGACGAAATACTGCCTTCGTCGACGAAATACTGCCTTCGTCGACAAACCCTGCTGAAATATCCTGTCTTACCCGTTTGTTATTTAGTTTTCCTCATTCACGGGTTCGGGTCTCTACAATCTCCCCTCCTTATAAGAATTTCGTCCTCGAAATTTATTTATCGTTGCTAAATATAATCTTATCTTATAATTCCATTCTATAGAAAAGTCGACAGCCACCCAAAAGCGGTTCCGACTTAAATTTATTACATACCCTCACGCATGGCGGAGGAATACAGTGGTTACAAAAAGTATGCTTCGGAAGATTACATACACACACAAAACTCACCCTGCGGGTACTCTTGGTGAATTTCTGATTCTAATTCCCATGAAGCTTCTTCCACTGCATGGTTACATCATAATACCTTTACTAACAGTATTTACTTAGTCCGTAACTGCTGAACCTTCTGGTCCAATACCTGTACTAGTACCTCCTCATATGATAAAGCATCACTAATTCTCTAGAGGTTCGTAGCTCAGTACGTGTGATGGATCTAGTACGTACTTCCTCAGTACAGACACGTGAAATACATCATGGACTCTGGATAGTGTTGGGAATAAAGCCACTCGATAAACAACCGAACCTATCCTTTCCAAGATCTTAAAAGGCCCGATATACCGAGGACTCAACCTCCCCTTCTTCCCGAATCTCGTCACCTCTTTCATCGGAGCGATCCTCAGGAATACCATGTCTCCTACCTCAAATTCCAACTCTCGTCGACGAGTATCAACATAACTCTTTTGTCGACTCTGAGCTGTCTTGATTCTTTCCCTGATCAATTTGACCTTTGTAGAGGCCTGTTAAACCAGTTCTGGACCCAATATCTTCTGCTCTCCTACCTGATCCCAGAACAATGGAGATCAACACCCATGATCATTCAGTGCTTCATAAGGTGTCATCTCTATACTAGCCTGGTAACTGTTGTTATATGCAAACTCCAAAAGTGATAGATATCGTATCCAACTATCACCAAAGTCCAATACACAAGCCCGTAA
Organism: Malania oleifera; assembly: GCF_029873635.1. Classification (NCBI taxonomy): domain Eukaryota; kingdom Viridiplantae; phylum Streptophyta; class Magnoliopsida; order Santalales; family Ximeniaceae; genus Malania; species Malania oleifera. The sequence goes on along the minus strand of NC_080429.1, from coordinate 9,350,026 downwards.
CATATCCTCTAACATCTAAATAGTCCTCTCTGACTATCCATCAGTCTATGGGTGAAAAGACGTACTAAACGTCAGTCGTGATCCTAAGGCATCATGTAGACTCTTCCAGAAATGAGATGTAAAACGCGGATCCCGATCTGAAACAATAGAAATAGGGACACCATGGAGTCGTACCACCTCCTGCACATAAAGTCCTGCCAGCCTATTCAGAGAGTAGCTGACTCTGATTGGAATGAAATGTGCAGTTTTTATCAACCTATCCACTATAACCCATATAGCATTCTACCCATGCATCGCCGCAGGTAAACCCGTCACAAAATCCATCGTGATGTGCTCCCATTTCCACTTAGGAATACTAAGTGGCTGAAGTGGTCCTATGGGTCTCTAATGCTCTGCTTTGATCTGTTGACATGTTAGGCACTGCTCTACAAAACGGGAAATCTCTCTTTTCATATTGGACCACCAGAAAGATTCCCTCAAACTATGGTACATCTTTGTACTACCAGGATGTACGGTGTAGAGTGAATGGTGTGCCTCCTCCAAAATGACCCGTTTAATTTCGGCATCATTCGGTATACAAACCCTACTACGAAATCTCAATATTTTCATCGATAGAGATACTAAAATTTGGCTTCAACTCCTTCTAAACTCCTTCCATAACCTTAACCAACTCTGGATCCCCCTTCTGCGCTTTACGGATCCTCTCCTGCAAAGTTGGCTGCACTACCAAACTAGAAAGAACCACTTGATGATTTCCTTCCACCACCTTCAAACCCAACCTTTCAAGGTCCATACAAATCTGATGCTGAACTCTTACTACCGAGATCGAAGTATCGAAAAATTTTCGACTCAGGGCATCGGCTACCACATTAGCCTTTCCTGGGTGGTAGCTAATGGTACAGTCATAGTCCTTTATCAACTCAAGCCACCTACGTTGTCTCATGTTCAACTATTTCTGGGTGAAAAAGTATTTAAGACTTTTATGATCGATAAAAATCTCACACCTTTCAACATATAGGTAGTGCCTCCAAATTTTCAATGCAAACACCACCGCTGCTAAATCCATATCATGTATCAGGTAGTTCTTCTTGTATTCTTTCAGTTGACGAGAAGCGTAAGTAACTACTCTACCCTACTGCATTAGAACACAGCTAAGACCCTTTTTAGAGGCATCACTGTAAATAACAAAGCCGCCAACACCAGATGGAATAGTCAGAACTGGAGCAGTAACCAGTCGCCGTTTTAGCTCCTGGAAACTCAGCTCACATTCATCAGTCCAATCGTACCTCATGTTCTTCCTCGTGAGTTGCGTGAAAGGACTTGTTAAACTGGAGAATCCTTCTACGAACAGACGGTAGTAACCTGCAAGACCTAGAAAACTTTTGACTTCTTGAACATTCTTTGGTCTCGCCCAGTCTGCTACTGCTTCTATCTTACTTGGGTCCACTGATACCACTTCTTTATACACCACGTGCCCTAGAAATGCAATCTGTTCAAGTCAGAACTCGCACTTCTTTAGTTTAGCATACAACCTCTTATCCCTAAGCATTTGCATTACCAACCTCAAATGAACTTTGTGCTGTGAAACACTCCTAGAATATACTAGGATATCATCGATAAATACTACAACGAACCGGTCTAAATATTCATGAAAGACCCTATTTATCAGATCCATAAATGCTGCAGGTTCATTAGTCAAACCAAAAGGCATAACCATAAATTCGTAATGGCCATACCAAGTTCGAAATGTTGTCTTTTGGACGTCCTCCGCTTTCACCTTCAGCTGGTGATACCCAGATCATAAATCAATCTTAGAGAAGATCTGCATGCCCTAAAGCTGATCTAACAAATCATCGATCCTAGGTAGCGGATATTTATTCTTTACCGTCACCTTGTTAAGCTCTCTATAGTCGATGCACATTCTCATCAACCCATCCTTCTTCTTCACAAATAACACCGGTGCTCCCCAAGGAGAAACACTTGGTCGAATGTACCCTTTGTCAAGCAGCTCCTGGAATTTGGCAGCATACTGTTGCACCGTCAACAACTCTTGCGTCAAGTTCATGAATTCCTCCCTCTTCGCGTTTCTAATCGTGGTCGGAAAATACCGTTCAAAGAATAAATCTTTGAACCGTGCCCATGTCAATGCTACTAGTATCGGTTGGTGCTCCTCGATCTTCTTTAGAGACACATACCATCTCTCCGTCTCCCCTGACAACTTAAACGTTGCAAAAGTTACCTTCTGCTTCTCCGTGCAGTTCAAAACATCCAGGATCTTCTCGATCTGCTGGATCCAATTCTCAGCACAAACTAGATCTACACTTCCTACGAAAATCGAAGGCTTCAACCTGGTGAACTGTTCAATGGAGCAGCCCATCCCAGACGTAGAACGGTCCTGCCCCCTATTCGTTCGCACCACCTCAGTCATAAGCTACTGTGCAAAATCCCGTAATACACTAGTGGAGTCACGACCAGCCTCATGGCCGGCACCCTCACTACTACTACCTCCCACGTTGGCAGTAATGTCCCTGGATTCCATCTTCAAAAACAATTACGCGAATCCATTAGAAGAGTAACAGCCTAAACATCAACTACTACTATCACACTATAGACTCAATTTCCTAAGTTCATATCCTTAGTTTTGACGTACCCCATTAGTTGACATCATCATTCTAATTCAAGTTCCGCTCTTCCCCTTGGAAACAAAACCGTCAATGGATTGTCGTGATTTTTTAAACCTTTCGATTGATCCATAAAAACACAAAAGTCTATCAATAGATTTACGTCTCCAAGTATACAAAGAAAAACCCAAGGTCTCATCCATGACCTATACTTTGGCATATTCTAGACTGCTGGAACTAATAAATCCTAAGTTCTGCACATATATGAATTAAATCACACCTCCGATTGGTTAAGGGCTCTGATACCAACTGTAACGACCCGGCCCTTTATACGGATCCAGATGTCACTTACTTATACCGAATACCTATACTTGCTCAAGATACATAGACAACCTGCCCTAAACAGGGACATACGGGTGTAACTCATACATAATTGGAATGCAAATGTTGCGGAAAAACATAAACATTCATCGAGATTTCTAATAGACATATACCAGAGTTTACTATTGTATCCTCAAATACATTTATCCAGACTTAGAACATAACCTATTATTACAACCCCGAGAAGATACTCCAACTAAGTTTAATACATGATTAGAACGGTTACGTATGCTATAACCAAAAACAATTCTCCAAGTCCCTCAAGCAACTAGGACCGACGTCCAGAAGGACCTGAAACAAAGGTTGTATAATGGGGCGAGACACTTCTTAGTAAGGGGGAAAAATATTACAACAAGGTGTGAACATGTGCGTATATTTCAATTAAAAATCTGTTATATGAATGACATATTTGCAATATGGTAATATAAGAGATCTATGCACACAAATATAGTACTTTGCTCATTTTAGTCTTTAAATCATGCATATGGATATTAGAATAATGACCAACTTGGTATGACATGATTATGCCTATTTACCCCGTGGCACGGTTGTGCACTGATGACTCTGACGTGCCCTGTTTGTGCGGGCACTGCCAAACATCTATTCTACAGTCCGAATGCCTCCCCTTGGTCTATTATTTCACCAGTGATTCCATAACTCCTGCAAGCCGACTATTTTATGTACCCACACTGATTCACATGTGTGATTGCACTGTACTTTACTAGCTACGGATCCGAGCCTTTGGGAATATCTTTCAACTCCTCTATACTGAAGTATGTTTCAACTCCTTTAATAGAAGTATCTTTCAACTTATTTGGTAGCAAGTTGTGGTTTCATTTGTCATATATACGATTTATAATGAAAACATATTAACCTGTGCAATTCCAGTATTTTCACAAACTCGTGTAATCACTTCGGGTATAAACCGGCACACTCTCTCAGTTTATCCTTTTCTTTTATGTATATAGCACGGTATATAACCGGAACCTATTTTCCACATATTCATGTATAGCAAAATAGAATTCGAGTTTCCATAATTCATATCAGTATCATAAAAGATTCTCATGTTCCATTTCAATCTATATGTCACACTAGTTTGAAGGAAAACCCGCTATATCATATAAAATTCCATAATATCATTTGAATGGAAAAGTAAAGGATTCTAGAATCTCCTATGTTAATAATAATGCAAATAAGTAAGTTTTGGAAAATATGGAGATCATCAACCAAAATCCTCATTTTTACAAAAAATCGTAAAATCGTAAAATCGTAAAACCGACATTTCTATCCGACAGAATTTAGCAAATAAGCAATTAAATCATACATATAAGCATAAACTAACTTTTTAGTAGTTTAGTTTTACAAAAATATTGTTGTAAACAATTTCCCCTTACCTTAAATCCGAATATGGAAATACAAATGAAACGGTCCAAACCAACAACCCGGGATCCTCGAAACCTAAAAACCACAAAACATAACTTCTCTAAAATCTAGACTACTATATAACTGCTTAATCAAAAATAGAATCAGATCCTTACCTTGATTTTTGGAAAACCTGAAAATCTTCAAAACAACGATCTGATCCACTAAAGTTGTAGAACTTCCTCCTTTGATCCACACAAGAACCTCCACACAAGAACCTTCGTTTTTAGAAATGGATGTCGAACGATTCTTAGAGAGAGAGAGGAAATCCGCTGGTTCTAGAGAGAGGAAAAGAGCTTTTGGGAGAGTTTTAGCCCTTAAGCAACCCAAAATGGATATTTATAGGGCCCTTGACCAAGTCAAACTCGTCAACGAGGCGGCGTCTTCGTCGACGAGCCAGCCACACAACTAGTCGACGAAGCCATTCCTTCGTCGACGAACCTCATTCAGATACTTTCTCTAACCTGCTCGGCATTTCCTCGTCGACGACACTCTGAATTTCATCGACGAGGTACTGAAGGGACTTCGTCGACGAACTTACTGCCTTCGTCGATGAACCCTGCTGAAATATCCTAGCTTACCTGTTTCTTATTTATTTTCCTTATTCATGGGTTCAGGTCTCTACAATTGCAGTATGAACCTCTAATTCCCTAACTTAAGCATCGAAGTGATCCCTTGGAGTACACCCTGAGTCCTCCAAGCCATTATTGTTTGATTCCTTTTAAGTGGTTGCGATTGAAGGATGGTATGAAAAAAAGCCATTTGATTCTTGGCAGCAACAAGGAGAATGAATTTTGGATCTTGAATTTGAATTTCAGTGTATTTGCACAAGTTTCAATGTAATTTCGTATTACATATTATTCAAATCCAATTTCAAACACTCTCTAAACATGGGAATACATACATTCATTAAAAAGTTAAGATGACGTAATACAAAAATATATGATAGACAACCCGTAATTAATTAAAACTAACGGATAACTATGTTCTAACTAACTAATAACTAACTTATAATTATGATTATTTCTTTGATCACTTTTTTCAATATTCTAAAGTCTTCTTACAAACTAATTTTATGTTCCAGAATATGAATTTTGGATTTATATATATATATATATATATGTGTGTGTGTGTGTGTGTGTGTGTGTGTGTGTGTGTGTGTGTGTGTGTGTGTGTGTGTGTGTGTGTAAAGCGGTTTGGGAATTCTCCTAGTTTATTGTCTATTTTTATTTTTTAAAATATGCTAATACATGCATTCATTAAAAAGTTAAGATGACCTAATACAAAAATATACGATAGATAACCCGTAATTAATTAAAACTAACAGAAAACTGTATTCTGATTAACTAATAACTAACTTATAATTATAATTATTTCTATTGTTTTTTATTCCCCATTAGTAGAAAAGTTTCACATTGGTAGAAAAGTTGTTTTGAATTTTTTCTTTATTTGTCCCACATTGGTGAGAAGTGTTTTTTGAACTTGAGGTTGAAACTATATAAAGAGTTCAACTCTCGATTTGTAAAACACACCTCAAAGTTGTATTTTGTCAAGAAGTAGTGGATTGATCGTCGACGCTCAAAAACTTTTTATATATTCAATAACATTAGTTGTAGTATTGGTATTTGGCACAAGTGGTGTGCTCGACAAAACAATTGGTATCAGATTTAGGTTGAATAGTGTTGATACGAAGGTGCTCCTCTGTTAGGATCCTTGATTCCATATTTGATGCCTAAGAAAGACCTTGTCTAAGCAAGTGCTTAGAGACCATTGCAGCTCAGCCGCTCCCTGGAGGTTGGCCTGGTCAAAGTGGAATTTCATAGGATAAAACAAAGTAGACACAGTTGGTATGTACTATTCATCCTAGGCCTTTGGTTTTGTTGGTTGCTATTGAATATATAGAAGTTGGCAGAAACTAGTGTAGCGGTAAAGAAACTTTGTCCACAAGAACTCCAACCCCTTCAGTTTTGACATCATCGTCAAAGATGATAGCTAATGCTCAGTTTGAGGTGGAGAAATTTGATGGTACTAATAATTTTGGTATGTGGCAATGTGAGGTGATGGAAATTCTGTATCAGTAAGAATTGAATATTGCTTTGGATGATAAACCAGTGGATATGGGTGACAGAGATTGGGAAAAGATCAATCGTCAGGCATGTGGTACGATTTGTTTATGTCTCGCTAAAAATTAGAAATATTGTGTTATGAGGGAGACATTTGCAAAGAAATTGTTGAAGACATTGGAAGATATATTTATGACCAAAAGTCTGAAAAATTGGCTCTATTTGAAAGAGAAATTGTTTCGTTAAGTATTTCGATTAATAACCACATAAATACTTTAAATAAAATTTTGACTGACTTGTTAAATTTGGATGAAAAGGTGAAAGATGAGGATAAAGCCTTATTGTTACAAAACTCTCTCCCTAATGATTATGAATATTTGACCACCACTTTATTGTATGAGAAAGATAAAGTTACTTTTGATGTTGTTTGTACTGCATTGATTAGTACTGGATGCAAAAAGAATGATCAGAGGGTCCATAAGGAAACAGCACAGCACTAACAATAAGGGGACATTCTCAGAGTCGTATGCTTGGAAGGAGGCGTAAATCTCATGAGATACTTGCTAAATATGAATGCGCCTTGATTGAGGGAATTGGAAGAAAGATTGTCCTAAATTACAACAAAAGAATACGAGCAAAACACATTCTAATGCCAATATAGCCAATGATGATGGAAGTGAGTCAGATTTTTCTCTTGTTGGAACATCTTCGTCGCATTATTTTGGTGAGTGGATTTTGGATTCTAGTTGTTCCTATCACATGTGTCCCAATAGGGAATGGTTTTCTAATTTTGAAGAATTAGATGGTGGAGTTGTTTTTATGGGAAATGATAATACCTGTAAAAGAACTGGAATAGGATCAATATAGTTGAAATGTCAAGATGAAGCTGTTAAAACCTTGACTGAAGTTAGGTATGTTCCAAGCCTAAAGAAAAATCTGATTTCATTGGGTGCCTTGGAATCTAAAGGGTTCACTATCACTTTGAAAGATGGAACCTTAAAGATTAAATTAGGTGCGCTGGTGGTGATGAAAGGAATATAGAAAAATAACTTGTATTATTTACAAGGTAGTAGTACAGTTATTGGCTTAGTAGCTATTGTTTCTAAGAAAAATGAAAATTCAAATATAACCAGGTTATGGCATAAGCGATTGGCATATGCAGGAGAAAAATCTTTGCGACAATTAGCTAAGCAAGGTTTGTTGAAGGGTGCTAAGGTGTGCAAACTTGAATTTTATGAGCATTGCATTTTTGGGAAAACAGACTAGAGTGAAATTTGGCACTACAATCCACCAGACTGAAGGTATTTTAGACTACATCTATACAAATATATGGGGGCCCACAAAAACAGCTTCATTGGGTGGTATGCATTATTTTGTCACTTTTGTTGATTATTTTTCCAAGAGAGTTTGGGTGTATTCTAAGAAGCATAAAAATGAAGTGAGTGATATTTTCCTAAGTGGTAAAAATTAGTTTAAACTCAAACTGGAAAAAATATTAAATGGCTCTGATCAAATAATGGTGGTGAATACACGAGTGTCCCATTTATGAAGGTATGTCAGGATAAAGGTATTGCTCAACACTTCACAATTAGAGATACACCACAGCAGAATGGGGTGGTAGAGCGCATGAATCGGACTTTGCTAAAGAAAGTTTGATGTATGTTGTCTAACGTTGGTTTAGACAAAAGGTTTTGGGCTAAGGCTGTTAGATATGCGTGTCATCTCATCAACCGTCTACCATCATCTGCAATAGGGGGGAAAAAAATCCTATGAGGTATGGTCTGGAAAGCTTGCTAGTGATTATGATTCTTTACATGTTTTCGGTAGTATGGCTTATTATCATGTTAAAGAATCTAAATTGGATCAAAGAGCCAGGAAAGCAATATTCTTGGGAATTAGGGTAGGAGTAAAAAGATACCGTCTTTGGTGTCTAGAGATGAAAAAAATGATTTTTAGCAGGAATGTGACTTTTGATGAATTTGTGACGATAAAGAAAACAATACGTAAGGAGTCACGAGTTGAAGAGAAGACCAGTGGTACTTAACAACAGGTGGAGGTTGAGATAATTTTGGGAACCCTAGTGAGAAATGAGACTACACAAGTAACTCTCCAGTTACGATGGGGAATAGTGTACAAAAAGAGGAGATTTCAACTCGATAATCTTCACAACAACAAGAATCAATTGTTTCTCAGAGGCTAAAACGAGAAATTCGAAAACCTACTTGGTATGCTGATATGGTAGCCTATACACTTCCAATAGTGGATGATAACGTCTTTACACTTTCAAAGAAGCAATGAGGAACTCTGAATCAGAAAAGTGGAAAAGAGCGATGGATGAAGAAATGTAGTCTTTTCATCAGAATCAAACTTGGGAGTTAGCCCAGCTGCCCAAGGGTAAGAAAGCAATTGGTTGCAAATAAGTTAATGTAAAGAAAGAAGGATTTCCAGATGGAAATAATGTTCACTTCAGATCTAGATTGGTAGCTAAGGGCTATGCACAAAAGGAAGGCATTGATTCTAATGAGGTGTTTTCTCCAGTTGTTAAACATTCTTCCATTCGAATTTTGTTGGCTTTGGTAGCACAATTTGATCTTGAACTAGTTCAATTCGATGTAAAAACTGCATTTTTACATGATGATTTGGAAAAGGAAATATATATGACTCAACCAGATGGATTTCAGGTTGCTGGAAAAGAAAATTGGGCATGTAAACTTGGGAAATCGTTGTATGGTTTAAAACAGTATCCAAGACAATGGTACAAACGATTTCATCAGTTTATAATGGATCACAAGTACATCAGAAATAAACATGATCACTGTGTTTATTTTCGCAAACTATAAAATGGATCTTTTATATATTTACTCTTGTATGTTGATAGCTTCAAAGAACATGGAAGAAATCAACAAATTAAAAAGTCAGTTAAATTAAGAGTTTGAAATGAAACATCTTGGTGAAGCGAAGAAGATACTTGGCATGGAGATTGGTAGAGACAGAATGAGAGGAAGGGTTAGTTTGTCTGAGAAACAGTATTTGAAGAAGGTAGTACAGAGTTTTGGCATGTTTGAGCAGTCAAAATTAATAAGCACTCCTCTTGTTCCTCATTTCAAACTTAGTGCAACTTTATCTCCTAAATCAAACGAGGAACGTAAGTATATGTCACAGGTTCCTTATGCAAATTCTGTTGGAAGTCTAATGTATGCAATGGTTTGTACTAAACCTGATATTTCACAAGCTGTTAGTTTGGTGAGCAGGTATATGCATGATCCGGGTAAAGGACATTTGCAAGCTGTGAAATGGATTTTGAGATATATTATGAATACGATTGATGTTGGTATAGTATTTGAGAAAAATAATACTATTGATCAACGGGTTGTTGGATATGTGGATTCTGATTTTGTACAAATCTGGATAAACGTTGATAAACTACTAGATATGTTTCTACATTTGCTAATGGTCTAGTGAGTTGGAGGTCTACCTTATAGTCTACCATTGCCTTGTCTACAACAGAAGCAGAGTACATGGCAGCTTCAGAGCCTGTTAAGGAAGCTATTTGGTTGCAGGGTTTACTTAAAAATTTGGGAGTAATTCAAAAGCACATTGTTGTGTTCTGTGATAGCCAGAGTGTTATTCATTTGGCAAAGAACCAAGTCTACCATGCACGAATGAAGCACATCGATGTTCAGTTTCACTTTATGTATGACATTATTGATGGAGGCAAGATACTTCTTCAGAAGATTGCTACAGCTAAAAATCTCGTAGATATGTTAACCAAGATTGTAACAACAATCAGGTTCAAACATTGTTTGGACTTGATCAATATCCTGCAAGTCTGAATATTTTTGGAAGGTGCCGATGATGTGGAACTCTAGCGAATGTTGGTGACTGAAAAATTTGTTAAATTTATCGTCAAGGTGGAGATTTGTTGTTTTTTGTCCCACATTGGTAGAAAATTTGAATTTTTTCTTTGTTTGTCCCACATTGGTGAGAAGTGTTTTTTGGACTTGAGGTTGAAGTTATATAAAGAGCTCAACTTTTCATTTGTAAAACACACCTTAAAGTTGTACTTTGTCAAGAAGTAGTGGACTAATCTTCGGCGCCCAATGACTTTTTATATATTCAATAGCATTAATTGTAGTATTGGTGTTTGACACAAGTGGGGTGCCCTACACAACAATTTCTTTGATCATTTTTTTCAGTATTCTAAAGTCTTCTTAGATTACTCCCAAACATAGCATTAATTTTACGTTCCAGAATATGAATTTCGAATTTCATATTTGAATTTGTATGAATTTATATAAAAATGCAATACAAAATTATATTAAATTTTGTAAATTTCTTTTAAATTTATACAAATCTAAATCCAAAATTCGAATTCCATGCTATCAAATACTATCTATGAACATAGAATTTAGGCCTTTAATTTGAATTTTTATAAACTAAAATAAACATGATATAAAACTGAAGGGCAAAAGACACTAACCTCACATAAGTTTTGACAAAAAGATAATAACCTTTCATAATGTGGTTTCAAGAATTTTAGGGACGTCCCATGAGATTTGTCAAAAAAAAGTTCTTTTTTAGGGAAAGTATGTATCTTTTTGAAAAACCTGAGGGGACGTTTATGACATCTCTGAAACGTCATGGGGGAGGCATCTGCCTTTTTGTCAAACCTTAGGAGAGGTGAATGTCTTTTACCCAAATATTGTTCATAGATTTCATGTATTTTTTATTTTTAATTTTCCTTATTAACTAAACATGAAAATATGAATTCTTTGATATTTTTCTTTTGGTATTGTTTTCTGAGTTCTAAATGGAGTCTAAGAGAAGCATGCTTTAGATTTTTAGTTCCAATTCAACAATCACACATAAAAAAGAGATTGATCAATGAGCTCACTTATGTAAAAAAATAAAATAAAATCAAAGTTGTATTTGGGAGCGTGAACTTGGTATCAAATTACTTAAATTGAAAACTTGAATTCCAAACTCAAAACACATCATAATACATATTTGATGTATAAAATCAAAATATTGTTCATAGATTTGATGTATTTTTTATTTTCTTTTTAATTTTCCTTATTAACCAAACATAAAAATATGAATTCTTTGATATTTTTCTTTCGTTAGTGATTTTTGAGTTCTAAATGGAGTCTAAGAGAAGCGTGCTTTAGATTTTTAGTTCCAAATCAACAATTCAAGAAATTTGTTCACCAATTTTTGCTATAAATTTCTTGTTTATTATATATCGGAAGATGCATAATATTATAAGTTTGTGACAACAAGAGCCTAGGTAGTTGAAGGAGAGAAAAGGTAATAATACGAGCTCGACTTCGCTCTCCTTTTTCCCTTCATCATGTGTATATACGATGAACAAGATCACTCAATTACACCTCCATCCCTACGTTAACGCTTGATGGTAAAACTCTCCATTTAGAACTCAGAAAACACTAACAAAAGGAAAATATCAAAGAATTCATATCTTTATGTTTGGCCAATAAGAAAAATTATTTAAAAAAAATACATTAAATCTATGAACAATATTTTTTTCATAAAAATGTTGAAAATTTCACTTGTGAGTTTGTCCCACATTGAAAAATTAGAGTGAATGATGGGTGCTTATATACATGGTTGGGCCCAAGACCTAATAGGCTTAAGCTTTTGGGTCAAGTTGGTGTTCACCCATATATATCAAGCTCACCTATGGGCTCCTCCGGTCCTAACAAGTGGTATCATAACCAACGGTTCATAACTTTGGGTGAGCGACATCATAAAAGTCGAGACGTGAAGCTAATTCTCCTGACGTGCTAACAATTGGAGGACCAAGTGTGTGACACGAGGCCAATAATGATTATCTAGATCTGGGATGAATCCAAATAGAGTCAAGACGTGAGAGGTAAGATTGATTCGGAGGCATGTAGAATTCAATCCGAGGCACATAAGGCGCCAATGGTAAGGCCCACTTGAACAATTGTTGGGGAATTGGGCTTACTCCCATAAAGGAGATGGTTTCCGTTCAGGGGGGAACGGTTGGAACTCACAAGTGAGGGGGAGATTGTTGAGAATTCTATTTGTGAGCTTGTCCTACATTCGAAAATTAGAATGAATGATGGGTGCTTATATACATGGTTAGGCCGAAGACCCAATAGGCTTATGTTTTTGGATCAAGTTGGTGTTTATCCATGTGTATCAAGCCCACCGATGGATTCCTCCGATCCTAACAAATAATACAGCATATGCATAAACATGATAAGAATGGCATTAAATGGTGCTTTTTAAAACCATCTTTTATTGCATAAAGATCATAGTACATTTAAACAAAAATAATAATTTTTTTTAATTCAAATTAATGACAGTTTTAAACAAACAACTATCAAATATTTCAACAAATAAGTTTTGTCTAAGTTTTGAAATTTATACAAAATATTAATCCATTTAATGTCTAAAATACGTATAACTACACATTGAAAAATAACATGTTTTTCAGTTTATATTCTCTTTTATTCTTAAAAAATTTTGAACTCAAGAACAATATTTAATATAAAAATTTTAAATGTTAGCAATTGAAATTAATGTTAGTATTTGTAATTAATGATTATAATAACAATGATTCCAACCCAAAAGAAAACCCAACACATTTAATTTGCATTGTTAGCTGCCTTTTTTGGCCTCTGTTCGGAACTGTCTCTCACTAGGATTGACATTTAAATTATGATACAATTTTTTAAAATAAATAAAATTACATATAAGTACATATTTACACAAAATATTTTTTTTCAGTCAGCTTTGTATTAACTGTTGCCAATTTTGCATTTAAAAGCTTGAAATTTAAATTTTGTGTGAGTTTGAATAAACATAGTATACATTTTCTTTATACAAAAATTCAAATTTAAATTAAAAAATTCTCGGACCATAGCATAATGTTTCTTTTGATACCATTTAGGACATCATCAAATTCATTATAAGAAAAATATATACGGATCGATGTTAACTAATAAAGGGAAGATAAGTGTTATTGTTATATTTAAACATTAGAATTAGGAAAATTTGATGTCATTTTAGAATATTATGGAAAACAAAATTTCTTTTTGACAAACTTTAAGATATTTGAAACTTAGAAAACATTAGGATTTGTTTATATCAACAATTTTGTTCCGAGAAAAAAAAAAAGAAAAATAAGGACTTCATTTTTCAATTTTTAATTGCATTTTCTCTCTATATAAAACTTTATTAAAAATTATTTTAATATGATTAAAATTTAATAAAATTCATATATTAATGATGTGTAAAATTTCATTCATTGATTTAACATATTTTTTATTTTCTTTTTCATATATGGTTATGAAATCAAGTGAAAAAAAATAAAATATATAGTAATTCAAAGAATACAAACTTAACTTTACATGTCATTGACATTTAATTTTCTTACTTTTTAATCATATTAGACTTTTACATCTTTAAAAGTGTGTGATAAGAGAGAAAATATAATAAAAAATAATTTTTTAATTTCCCTTCCTCAATAATTTTTCTTAATCCAAATAAAACCTAAGAAAAGCATGTGCACCTTTTTTTTTTGGGCAATAGACAACTAGAGTGATCACTCTCTTACCATTTTATTTGAGTTGTGTTCAATTTCTAGTGTGAATTATTTATATATTTAATTGGGCATCCACAACGAGAAGTTACCATATTAAATATCTCAAAACTAAGTAAAAAATTTATGATAACGTCCCTTTATAAATAACAACAACAAGAATAATAATAATAATAATAATAATAATAATAATAATAATAATAATAATAATAATAATAATTCTTTTAAGCGCTCATGTGGAAAAATTAAATTAATTGAAATGGTAAACATGTGGGAACCACTGCACTCCCTTGTGGAGGACAAAGAGATATCATCGAACCTATAGGCATGCTTTTTTAAGAGTCTTTATAGACACATGTCTTGAAAATTAAAAAGATTTTTAAAAAAAAAAACTCGTAATTGAGAGGAAAGTTATATGATTCTTTTTTTATAAATTTCCACCCATGGGCCATATCTATCTATCCAAAAAAAAAAGATAAAATAAATATATTCTTTATATGTACTTGTTGCTGCTTAAAAATCAAATGATCTTCATGAATCCTTCTTTGATCACGACCACCTGAAAAAATCAAACAAAAATGACTTTGAAGACCCGTGGTGTACTTTGGGTGATCACTCTGATGCCTAAGTAAAGGACTAATGAGAGACTCTAAATTGCAACAGTAGAAAGAAGTGGATATAAGATGCTTACCTCCCCTTGGGATCCTTTTTTAATAGTAACAAAGGTAGGTCTTTCCTCAGTTTGACATTCATGAGTTACCATTGTATCTAGGGGGTTACGAACAACTAATGGTTACAAGTAACTCATGCAAGTAACTTTGGGGCAGCTATGTAAGCCATCAATTTTTGTTTTCGTAACCGCGCTGGGGATTATTAATAATTTAGTGAGTTACACGAGACACCCAATGTTACCCAAAGTCGACGTTACGGTTGCCAGCCTCCATGGCCATATTTATAAATATAGGCGTCCTAATTTTGGCTGTTTAATTTTCCCCCCCCCCCCCCCCCCCCCCGGGGCCCGAGAGTACTCTCAAATATTTGAAGCAAGTTTTCAAGAGTAATAATTCAAACTAGTTCCTTAAATAACCAATAATGGTTGATCCCAATTAATTTCGGCAACATCCGGACAGGTAGGCCTTTTAGCTGATGTTTATTTGATAATCAGCTCAATCCAAGCTGGTTTCAATTCTTAATCGGCCCAATTTGAGCTAACGATTCTAGCCCCCAGCATTATCCGATCCGAGGCTACCACAATAACCAACTCAATCTGAGCTGGTTTCACTCATAATTGGCTCAATCCAATTCAATTCTTACCTCAATCAACTCAACTCAAACCAATAACTCTAGCACCCAGCTCCAACCGAGCCAAATATAGCAACATGTCTGGCTCAATCCGAGCCAGTTTCTCCCCAAATTGCTTAATCCATGCTGATTAGTGTTTTTACCTTATCTGTTTTATACCTCTGCTCAATTCGAGCAAGATACTTTGCGATATTTTAGATTAAACTCTGTTTGCCTCATGAGTTGTGCTCATCAGTTTGGTCTAATCTTCGGGCCTCATGAGTTGTGCTCATCTGGTAGGTCAATTTTGGTGAGCAGTGCTCATTTCTTTTTTCTTTTTTTTTTTTTTTTGCCTCATGAGTTGTGCTTATCAATTGGTTTGGTCTTTGGGCCTTATGAGTTGTGCTCATATATTGGGCTAATTTTTGTAGGCAATGCTCATTTTTTTGTCTCATGAGTTATGCTTATTGGTTAGGCTGGTCTTTGAGCCTCATGAGTTGTACTCATCAGTTGGGTCAATTCTTCGAGTCTCATGAGTTGTGCTCATCAATTGGGCCAATTTTGCGGGCCTCATGAGTTGTGTTCATCAATTGGACCAGTTCTTTAGGCCCCATGAGTTGTGCTCATTAATTGGACCAATTCTTCGGGTCTCATAAGTTGTGTTCATCAGTTGGTCAAGTTCTTCGGGTCTCATGAGTTGTGCTCATTAGTTGGGCTAGTTTTTAGGCCTCATGAGTTGTGATTATTAGTTGGGCTAGTCTTTAAGCCTCATGAGCTATGCTCATTAGTTGGGCTATTTTCTTGCCTTTTTTCTGTTTTGGCCACTTCCTCTATATCTCTTGGGTCCTTTTTCAAATCGGTTTGGCTCCTTCTCATGATCATAAATCTTCTAGGTTGATGTACTTCCAGGTGCGTGTCATCAGTTATCCCATGTTGATCGGGGGTTTTTTCCCTAGTGAATTTAGGGAATCCCCTGGCTAGAGAGCTATTGTCATGGCTGCTACTACCACTCCGTGATCTAAGTTTCGAATTTGCAAGGTTGTGTTGACGAAACGATGCATGAATTTCTTAAACGTCTCCTTTTTTTTAACAAGGCTTATCAGATAAGCTAAAGTTTTTTTCTATCTTTCGACTGCTAATGAAGTGTCTAATGAACTACTGCTCCATTTCAGAAAAAGATCCAATGGAACCAGATTTCAAGGTTCGATACCACGCCTTGGTATTCCCTTTTAAAGTAGTTGCAAATGCTTGACACATGATTGCACATGGTGTGCCTTGCAATTGCATCAGCACTCTAAAGGTGTCCAAGTGATCAACGGGATTGGATAAGCCATCGTACCCTTCTATATTTGGAATTTTAAATTTACTAGGTAAGGGATTCATGACCTCTTTAGTGAAAGGTGGATCTAAGGATTTGACTGAGGTCTCCTTAGTGGAAGGTTTGTTACAAAATTTCTTCATCATTTTCTCCAATTAATCTTTTTTTTTTAAATTTTTCTTCTAATTCGTGTGACCATTGTTTATAAATACCCACGCTATTCACATCCTCCAACTTCTTTGCTAGATCAGAAGCCCTATCAATGACTTCTGGTGGAATTACAACTTTCTCATTTGACTCGAGTTCTACTCGGCTAAGATGAGGCGCAAGTTCCTTATGATCCTTTTCTTGCTCTAGGATCATAGTCAACATGCATATCGTCCATCCTTTTTTGAAATGCAAGGAATTCACTTCTTGTCACATTGGAATTATCACCTAGTGGAATGTGTGGATTGGGGTGATTGGTCACCCATTATCGATTCTAACTTTGAATTATATAAGGTAGTCATGATCAAGGATTAGAAAAACCTCTCAAAAGAATTCCCACAGATGGCGCCAACTGTTGCTGCTTGAAAATCGAACGATCTTCGTTAATCGTTCCCCAATCACGACCACCTAAAAAAGATCAAACAAGAATGGCTTGGATGACCCAAGGTGTACTCCAATGAATCACTCCAATGTCTAAGGGACTAATGAGAGGCTCTGAATTGCCACAGTGGAAAGAAGTGGCTATGAGATACTTACCTCCCCCTGGAATCCCCTTTTTATAGTAACAAGGGTAGGCCTTTCCCCAACTTGGCACGCATGAGGTACCATTATATCTAGGGGGTTACGAGCAACTTATGGTTGCAAGTAACTTTCAGGCAGTTATGTAAGTCATCAATTGCTGCTTTCATAACCACGCTACGGATTATTAATAATTTAGTGAGAGTTACGTGAGACACCCAACGTTACCCAAAGCCAACCTTACGACTGCCAGCCTCCATGGGCATATTTGTAAATATGGGCGTACTTATACTTGTCAAAAAGAAAAAGAAAAAGAAATATGTTCTTAAAATCATTGTTTTCTTTTTTTAGCTTGGTAGAGTGGTAAAAAGAGTAAAGAAAATAGACTAAGAAAGGTGATTTCCTCTTCTCAATATTAATTTTTAAAGTATATAAGGCACTTGGGATATCTTTAGAAAAAAAATGAAAAAAAAATCACCTTCTCACGTTATTTTTTTTATCAAAAAAAAATAAGAGAAACTAAAATCGATAATAAATTAATTAACCAAACTTTAACTTTATACACTATTAATTTTTTTAAAAAAACTAATAATTATTTTAGAATAAGTTTTTGTTTTTAATGATTTTTATTATAAAGAGAAAACATGATGAACATTTTCTTTTTGTTTTCTTATTCAAAACTAAAACTTGATTAAACTGGAGCTTTAGGGAAAATAGAAGGGAAAATTTTTCCCAATAATCCCATTAAGTTTATCTCTATTAATAGATAGATATATATATATATATATATATATATATATATATATATATATATTTATAAAATTCCTTCCTTTAATGAAAAACATAGAAGGGTAAATCAACCCTTTCTTATCCTTCATCTTTCCCTTCTTTTCTACCAAGCATATAGGGAAAAACCTAGTTATTTTGGTCATAAGCAATATAAATCAATTTTATGATTTAGAAAGATACCATGAAAAGACAATTTTCATATTATGTTTTCCTCAAAAAATTATTTTCCCAAACTGAACCTAAAGAAATAAAATTTACATGAATTTGAATGATGATAATGTGAAGAAGACGAAGAAGAAGAAGAAGAAGATGCATCCCTATTATATTAATGGTGGTTTGAATGTTTTATGGGGAGGTGCTAAGATGGAACAAGGTTGATTTTATAAAATAAAGTTTATGATGGTGTAAATGGTTCGAGTTAATATGGTTGGTAGCAACAGTCGATAGTAAACGCAATCGATGCATTTTGTGGCAATATGTTATTGTAATGAACAAAAATGAATTTTTATTTGGTCTTAGAAACTACGACATGTTGCTCAGATTTTTTCATTTCCTTAACAATTTATAAATGAATAAATAAAATATGTATACTTTTAACATCTAATTTCATTATCATTAAACAACAAAAATAGAAAAAGAAAATAAAAAGGAAAAGTGATACGTACTAAATACGCTCTTAGAAAATAGTATAGTATTCTACTTCTTCATTACCTATCATTTCTTACTTTTTATTTTGGGCCTCATGTCTCAACATAGACCCTAAAAAAATTCCCATATAGTTTGGGGATTCTTTATTAAACAATTAATTCAATTAAAAAATTTAAAGGGTATATATTTCTTTTCTTATTTAAATTAGGAGTGGAGGATGTTATGATTTGGCAATATGGGGAGAATCCATAAAATTTGCATGTCCACCAATCCCTAATAATAATAATAATAATAATAATAATAATAATAATAATAATAATAATAATAATTACTACTACTACTATGGCAACCACAAAACCTTTGTTAAAATCCAATCAACCTCCATTGAATTTAATTCCCGTTTCCTCCCTCGATTTACCTTTAAGCAGCTAAATAAAATATTTAAGAACTCACTAGTTTGCCATTTTCATCCAAAGAAAAATATCTAAACTTAGGATTGATACACCAAAAGTTTGTAAGCATACTCGTGAGTGGGTACAGTTACAAAACCACTATTGATATCCTACATAATCGCCCTTAATTTATCTATAAACCCCCTAAACATAATAACACGCTTGTAAATATTAAGTTGAAAGAGAGTCTGTCTTGATCACTTTAAAAAGGGGATCCCAAGAGGTGGTAAACTTCTCATTTTCACTCACTTTTTATTTAGTATTGCAATCAAAACCTCTTATTCCCTAACTTAGGCATCATAGTGATCCCCCGAAGTACACCCCAAGTCCTAAAAGTTATTCTTGTTTGATTCCTTTCAGATGGTTGCGGTCGAAGGACGGTTTAACAAAAGTTGGTGTCATCTATGGGAATTCTTAAGAGGTTTTCTATCCTTGGCCATGACCACATCGTATAAATCAAAGTCAGAACCTGCCGGGGGAAATCAATCACCCTAGTCAATCATTCCACTCCAATAGATAACCCAAGTGTGTCACTAAGTGACTTTCTATCCTTTCAGAAAAGGTGAAAGACATGTTCACTATGATCTTGCATCAAAAAAAGGATCATGAGGAGCATGGTCAGGAGGCTAGCCGAATAGAAGCAGTGTCTGACGGGAAGGCAGCTGCCTGACAAAAGGTTGTTGTAGGCCTTAGATCTAGTAAATAAGGTAGAGGATGCAAATAGTGTGGGCATCTATGAACATTGGTCTTGTGAGCTAGAGGAAAAGTTTTAAAAAAAAAATTGACCAACTAGAAAAGTTGGTAAAGGAAGTATGCAACTACCCCTCCATGTAGGAATCATCAACCAAATATTCGGGCCCACCTTTTACCAAAGAGGTAATGGAGATCCCTTTGCCAACTAAGTTCAAAATGCCAAGTATTGAAAAGTATGATGGTTTGATTGATCCTTTAGGCCACCTAGACACCTTTAGGGTGTTGATGCAATTGTAAGGTGTGCCCAATACAATCATGTGTCGAGCATTTGCAACCACCCTAAAGGAGAATGTTAGGGTGTGGTATCAAACCCTAAAGTCTGACTCTATTGGATCATTTTCTGAAATGGAGGCAACAAAAGAGTGAACACAACTCATCGGTAATAGCCTATCCGATGAGCACTGCTCATGAGGCACCAAAGACATCGGCTCGGATTGAGCCGAACAATGGAGACATTGACTCAGATTGAGCCGGACCGTGAAGACATTGGCTTGGATTGAGTCAGACAGTGAAGGAACCAACTTGAATTGAGAAAAATAGTGAAGATGTCGGCTCAAATTGAGCCGATAAGTGAATATATTAGCTCGGATTGAGCCGGATAATGAGAAAATTTATTTTCTCAAACTGAACTTAAAGAAATAAAATTTATATGAATTTGAATGACGATAATGTGAAGAAGAAGAAGAAGAAGAAGATGCATCCCTATTATATTAATGGTGGCTTGAATGTTTTATGGGGAGGTGCTTACGATGGTTAAAATTGGGGTGTCGACAATATGAATTTCGGATTTTATATTTGAATTTGTATGAATTTATATAAAAATGCAATTCAAAATTGTATTAAATTTTGTAACTTTCTTGTAAATTTATGGAAATCTAATTTAGGTCTAATTTGAATTTATATAAACTAAAACAAACATGATATAAAACTGAAGGGCAAAAGACACTAAACTCCGAGAAGTTTTGACAAAAAGACAAGGACCTTTCATAAGGTTTCAAAAATTTTAAAAACTTCACTTGAGATTTCAAGAATTTTAGGGACCTCCCATGAGATTTGTCAAAAAAAATACAAATATTCCCTTATATTTCATAAAAAGACAAGTTTTTTTAGGGAAAGTCTCTTTCTTTTTTAAAAACATCAGGGGATGACATCTCTGAAATCTCATGGGAGAGGTATCTGTCTTTTTGCCTACTTGAGGAGAAGTGAATGTCTTTCAAAATTGTATTAAACTTTTATCAAAATCACATAAATCAAATTCAAGCTTTGAAATTCATGTCTCCAAATGTTTATTTAGTTTTTTAAATTTTTTCTATAATAATACAACATATGCATAAACATGATAAGAATGGCATTAAATAGTGCTTTTGAAAACCATATTTTATTGCATAAAGATCATAGTACATTTAAACATAAAAATATTTTTTTTTAATTCAAATTAATGACAGTTTTAAACATACAACTATCAAATATTTAAATAAATAAGTTATTTTTAAGTTTTGAAATTTATCCAAAATATTAATCCTTTTAATGTCTAAAATACTTATAACTACACATCGAAAAATAACATGTTTTTCGGTTTATATTTACTTTTATTCTTAAAAAATTTAGAACTCAAGAAAAATATTTAATATAAAAATTTTAAATGTTAGCAATTGAAATTAATGTTAGTATTAGTAATTAATGATTATAATAACAATGATTCCAACCCAAAAAAAAAAAAAAAAAAACCAAACACATCTAATCTGCATTGTTAGTTGCCTTTTTTGGCCTCTATTCTGAATTGTCTTGCACTAGGATTGACATTTAAATTATGATATAATTTTTAAAAATAAATAAAATAACATATAAATACATCTTTACCCAAAATATTTTTTTGGGTCAGCTTTGTATTAACAGTTACTAATTTGCAGTTAAAAGTTTGAAATTTAAATTTTGTATGAGTTTGAATAAACATAATATACATTTTCTTTATATACAAATTTAAATTCAAATTCAAAATTTCTCACCACAGCATAATGTTTCTTTTGAAATCCATCTAGAAATCATATTTTAACCCTCTCTTTAGTATTAAGGTTCCTTTCTCTACTGACCATTTAAGACATCATCAAATTCATTATAAGAAAAATATAAATGGATCTTAGGGAAGTTTGATGTCATTTTTAGAATTTTATGGAAAACAAAATTTCTGTTTGACAAACTTTAAGATATTATTTGGAAATTAGAAAATATTTAGGATTTGTTTGTATCAGCAATTTTGTTTCGAGAAAAAAAAAATAAGAAAGGAAAAATAAGAAGGAATTCATTTTTCAAACTTTCATTGCATTTTCTCTCTATATACAATTTTATTTAAAATTATTTTAATATGATTAAAACTAAGAAAATTCAGATATTAATGATGTGTAAATTTTCATTCATTGATTTAATATATTTTTCTTTTTCTTTTTCATATTTGGTTATGACAGAAAGTGAAAAATAAAATAAAATACATAGTAATTCAACGACTACAAACTTAACTTTACATGTCATTGACATTTAATTTTCTTACTTTTTAAATCATACTAGACTTTTTCATCTTTAAAAGTATGTGATAAGAGAGAAAATATAATTAAAAAATAGAATTTTTATTTCCCTTCCTCAATAATTTTTTTTATCCAAACAAAAATGGAAATCAACCTTTTCTTTTCCTTCATCTTTCCCTTCTTTTCAACCAAGCATATAGGGAAAAACTTGTCATTTTGGTAATAAGCAATATAAAACAATTTTATGATAATAGAAAAATACCATGAAAAAAAAACTCAAATTATGTTTTCCTCACAAAATTATTTTCTCAAACTGAACCTAAAGAAATAAAATTTAAATGAATTTGAAAGGCGATAATATGAAGAAGAAGAAGAAGAAGAAGAAGAAGAAAAAGATGCATCCCTATTATATTAATGGTGGCTTGAATGCTTTATGGGGAGGTGCTTGCGATGGAACGAGGTCAATTTTATAAAATAAAAAAAAAATTTATGAAAGTGCAAATGATTCGAGTTAATGTGGTTGGTCACAATAGCAATAGTAAACACAATCGATGTATTTTGTAACAATGTGTTGTTGTAATGAACAAAAATGAAATTTTCTTTGATTTTAGAAACTACAACGTGTTGCTCCGATTTTACCATTTCCTTAGCAATTGATAATATATATATATATATATATATATACTTTTAACATATGATTTTTCCTTATTATTAACAATGAAAATAGAAAGAGAAAATAAAAAAGAAAAGTGATACCTACTAAAAACGCTCTTAGAAAATAGTATAGTGTTCTACTTCTCATTTGCCTATCATTTCTTGCTTTTTATTTTGGGCATTGTGTCTCAACTAAGACTCTCAGACATATAGTTTGAGGATTCTTTATTAAACAATTAATTCAATTAAAAAATTTAAAGGGTATATATTTCTTTTAATATTAAAATTAGGAGTGGAGGATGTTATGATTTGAATTTATTTTCTCGTTCCCTCCCTCGATTTACCTTTAAGTAGTTAAATAAAATATTAAGAATTGACTATTTTGTTATTTTCATCCAAATAAAAATATTTCAAAAAAAAAGTTACGTTTAGAAGTGTTACACCAAAAATTAGCAGGCATACTCATGAGAGGATACGGTTACAAAACCACTATTGATATCCTACATAACCGTTCTTAAGTTATCTATAACCCCCTAAACATTATAAAACATTTGTAAATACTAAATTGAAGGAGGTTCTGACTCCATCACTATAATAAAGGAATCTCAGGAGGAAGAGGTAAGCATCTTATTCCCACTCTCTTTTCACTTACTATTACAATTTGAACCTTTCACTCTCTAACTTAGGCATCAGAGTGATCCCTCAAAGTACACACTAGCTCCTTCAAGTCATTTTTGTTTGATACCTTTCAGGTGATTGCGGCCGAATGATGATTTAACAAAAGTCATACAATTCTTAGCAGCAACAAGGAAAATGAATTTCGGATCTTGGATTTAAATTTCGGTAGATTTGAACAAATTTCAATGTAATTTTGTATTACATATTATTTAAATCCAAATTCAAATACTCTTTAAACATAGGAAAAGATAATTTCTCCCGAAAGGTGAGTTATTAATAATTAATTTATTTCATACATCTAAAAAATGTTATATAGTGCCACCCTTCCTTAAAAAAAAAAAAAAATGAAAACTCCATTATTAGGGATAAATCCTTTAATCATTGTCGTATCATTTTCTCTTTATACGAATCAATGACTGAAAAGATAAAATAGTTAATTTTAAATTTTTAGTTGAGTATTTCGCCGCAAATTATTTAACAAAGGGTATAAATATCCGGGGAAAAAAAAATCAAACGTTAATAGAATTAAGAACTTCGACTATATATCTTTTGAAAATTCAAAAAGAGATCTTTCACATTTATTTATTTTTTTTACCAAATTTCAAGGCCGGAAAATTAATCTCTTGCCCTAATAATAATAATAATTAGTGCCTAGAGCTTTGAAGAGAAGGAGAAATTAGAGATTTGACAAGTCCAAAAGGCGTGGAATATATCTCCCAGCCAAAAGGGTTTGAGGTGGTTTCTTCAGAGAGAATTTATTAGGTCAAAAGCAGCATTTCACATTCAGATTTTGATTGGCACAACAGAAAATTAGGTGAATGGCTGAATAGAAAGGGAGAATTCAAATATGCCAATTTTCAATGATTCCAGTCAAGGTAAAAAATAATAAAATCAGAAGAAAAATATTAATTTTTGGTTCACATTTAAGCATATTAAAAGATGATGGCTTATGCAAATATTTTTAAGTTAGCCCATCACCTTTGTTTTCCTTTACACAAGTTTATTCTTTGTTGGCAATAATAGTATTAGGTGGTCAAATTAGGTGAGGGAAGATCCTCCTGCTTGACACCTAATAATCAGGTTAGATTCATTCATATAAATTCCATCATTTCAAAACAAGACTTTAATTGCATTGTCATGCATTTCTTTTCTTCTCACCAAGAAATTTAACATGCTGAAAATTTTCACCCTTTGCTGCCATCATAATTATGGCATTACTGCAATTTCGAGCTGTTTATTTTTGAATTTTTTTAAAAAAGAATCATCGTGTGCGCTCATTTTTAAGAAAGAAGAAGAAGAAGGAAACAAGGATCATTCGCCCAAAATAAGAAATGTCATAGTAAGTTTTCGATTGTCATAACTCTTTTTTTTTTTCTTTAAAGATATCTGTGCAATAATTTAAAACGGGACGAGTTACACCACAAGTTGAAGTTTTGTAAATTGTATCTTGCTTCACAAAATTTTAGTTATAGAGATACAATTCTTGAATTTTGATATTTTAGACTAGTTCAAGTCCCTATTTAGGGATCTCATCGAGAATAAAATTAAAACTTTAATTCTCTTTGAGTCAGCGGGAACCGTGGATGGGTAATGGAGATGTGTCCCGAGGGTCAGGTTGGCCGAACGTCCAACTGATGTACCAAAGTCGTGTCCGTATTGCGGACTTTACCTGATCAGCGAGACCTAGGGGGAAGACGCTGATCTGTAGGTTTGGTGCCGCACCAGGAGGTCCGAAGGGCTTGTTAGTGGCTGGAGTTCCTATGTAATCAAAATAAAAAATAAAAAAAATAAAAAGCAAGAACAATTCATTATTGGTTTCCACTTTATTTCTCCTGTTCTGTTGCGACATCTTTTTTTTAATTAAGTTTGGAAATTAAAAAGGCATTCTTCGCTGTCCAAACTTTACTTTCCCTTCCCATCCATAATACTAATTTGCTATTCCCTTCTCATTTATCTTACTAAATATCAGACTCTTTTCACACCACAAAAACAATATAAATATCTCAAGAATTTGTTTACAAGTAATGTAAAATCTTGTAATTTAAGAGTCCAAATTACGGATCTTAGACTTGGATTAGGTGAATTTGAACAAATTTCAATATAATTTTATATTCTATCTTATCCAAATCCAATATAAATTCAAATTCAAAACCTTTCCAAACATAAGGTAAGTGTCAACAATCCCAAAAGTGAGCTTTAAACTATGTTAACTAATTACTCATAAATATATTAAAATAAATTGCTTAAATCATAGCAAACTGATAATATAGTCAATATAATAGGGTAAAACAAAGCCCAAACAAATAATGTAAAATGGAAAACTGAGCTTTGGTTCGTCATTCATATGCTAAGATTTTTTAAAGGGCAAAAGACACAGACCTAAAGCTTGACAAAAAAATAATGCCCCCTTCTAAGGTTTTGAAAATTTTAGGAATCTATCATAAGATTTCAAGAATTTTAGGAGGTTTGCTAAAAAGACAGTAATTTTTTCTCATATTTTGTAAAAAAAATAACAATAATAATTTTAGGAGAGATCTGTATCTTTTTTACAAATCTCGAGGGAACTATGTGATATTTTTAAAATCTCAGTAGAGGTCTTTATTTTCATTGCCCTTTTCTAAATAATTTTTGTGGGATAAGTTGAATGAAGTTATCATTGTGGAACAGCAACTAGATCAAAGCTAAAGCCCAAAAACCAGTTTAAAAGACAAACAAACAAGGTATGTACTATAAAAGAGACACAGCTGCATACCATGTATTATATTCATGATAAAGGTTTTGAGTTTTGGAGTGTTGGAGATGAAAAGTGACCCAAGTATGCAAAGGGGGATGGATGTGGCCAGTTAGGCAACACATGTGGGGCCCCAAACTTAACCCCCACCACCCCCTGCACGTGGCATGACCCCACCACCCCCCACCCCCCTTTCTCTTGTCATGCTTGTTGGCAACCTTCCATTGGTAAATCTTTTTCCGTACCCATTAAACAAAGAAAGCACATGTCCAGAAGGTGCGTGGGTTTGCATTTCTTGGCAAATTTTCTGGGTACCCAAACACCCAGTCTGAATCTGCTTCTTGACATTTCCCGGAAAAGAAGTTCCAAACTTCTCAACCTAGGTGGAAACTCCAATTTCCAAGTTCCCATATTATGAACAGTTCTATTCTGGTCACAAGTTTTCAATTGCGAAAAATGGCACATTGTTGTGCTTGTCAAAATTGGGGAACTAGGGAGGTCATTTCAGGTTAATCACCAGAATGCAACACAATGACTATTTGTTGGGTAAAGAATGAAATCGAGAGAAATGAAATCAAATTTATAACTTGATTTCATTATACTCTACGTTCAAATTTTCATTTCATATATAATACTTCATTCTATTCCATGAGCCAAACACGAGGTAAAAGTTGCAGGCTCGAGACCATCAAAGGCTACATGATGCACGCTAATTGGATAAGGTCAGTACACTAGCTGTCTTTCAGCAATGCATGTCAGGTGGACCCGTGACGGTCACAGAACCGTATTGAATAGCATTGTTTCCACTAGTATATGACAGGAAAGATGGGAAGAGTTTTGAGGAAGGAAAATAACGCGTATTATCTGGCAGTTCCTATTTCATGGGGAGTATGATACAGTTGTAATGCCTAGAGGCCAGCTTTTATAAACGTGTATTTGGAGAATAATTTCGCAAATTAGGGGAGATAAAGTCTCCATGAAATTTAAATTTTAAATGCCAATACTGATGCAGCATTAGAAGAGAGAGTAACCAAGGGTTGGGATAATTTTTCTAAGTGAACAAGGAAAGCTGACGGTAAAGTAAGAAATGATCAGAAATGAGCCAGATGCAAAGTAGGGGAGTCACCAACAGCAAAAACGTGTTACTCAACTTGAATGTAGACTGCTTTTTGGGTTTCCAAGTTCGAGGTTGGATGCAAAGGAAGAACTTTCCTAGCAGTGATATTGAGGTAACAGAACCCAGCAGTTACACAGAGAAAAAGGGGCACCAGTGCTTTACTGAGATAATACAGGGGCAGGGTGAATAAGATTGTTGCAAGGAAGCAATCTCTGAGGATCAGCAATGAGATCACTGTAGTCATATCGAATAGCTCACATTCCTTATCAAACATTTTGTTAAAAGTGTCTTCTTCCAGCTGTATCCTAGTCACACAATAGAAGCTATCAGCTAAAGTTTTGAACTTAATCATGGCAACAGATTAAGAAAGAGTTGCTTCAACCCCTAACTTAACCCTGTTTTGAAATTGGTTTGACAGCAACTCATGCTGAATGATGCTGAATGTAAAATATCTGCCCAACCTGGTTATATCAATTAAACTACAAACAAGTATCATGGCTTTTGACATTTAGTTTATTAAAACAAAAACGATAAGCATGTGAAGAAAAAATAAAGATGATGCAATATAAATACGCATGTGTGTGTGTGTGTGTGTGTATAGTTCTTTTAAGTTACAGAAGTGTCCTCATTCTTTCAAGTCAACATGGTCTATGTTTCAATAACAGTTGAGGAACAAATAAAATCAAACCCAAGAAACTGGTTTGTTTGGAGCATGCCAACATTTTTAGGCCATCAGGAAATATGTCAAATTTGAACATAAATGCAGAACAAATTCAAAATGTTTCAGTATCATTTACTTCTATTCGTACCAAAAAATTTTTACACAAGATATCACCTAATTAAGATTTGATCATCTCTTTATGAGTGTCAAACCAACAGCAGTGACAATCAAGGTGGAGGGAACTCCAAATTTGAGATGGCTCCAGAAAGAAAGTGTGTATCCAACGTACTGAGCGCTCCGAGCTTGCTCACACACTATCAAGTTAGCCGCGGACCCCAAAAGTGAAAGATTCCCAGCCACAGTGCTGACCCAAGCCAAAATGAGCCACGATTTCTTCTCATCTGCAGGAGAAATTGCAGCAGCTGATGCTGCCACCCGTCCTCCAAGCAATAGAACTAGACAAAAAAACAGATTCTGTTGGGGCAACAAGAAAGATAATTTCTCAACAAGAAAGCAAGCTATTTTGTGGCTAATAAACATTGACAATAGAACATCATAAACACAATGAGCTACCCGTACTTCTACTTTTATCATCTAAACTATTCCTGGTTTCTTTAGAGGCACAAGTACTCCCAATCATTCAATGAAGTATGTGAGAGCCAAGCCATCTAATAGTAGGGCTAGGATATGCTTTTTGCCCTCATAGATTTGAAACTGGAGAAGAATGCTTGCTATGAAGGACTAATAATTCCTGTGGCATATACTGATGCCCAAATTGAACCAAACATTATATTCATTGGTATGAACTCACCTTTTAAAGAGTACCATGAATTAACTAATTGATTTTTAGAAGAAATTCCCAACAATAAAGGGACTATTCAACAAAACAAAACTAAATCTGCACACTGACACCATTCTTGGTTCTGG
The DNA here is from genome assembly GCF_029873635.1 of Malania oleifera. Lineage (NCBI taxonomy): Eukaryota > Viridiplantae > Streptophyta > Magnoliopsida > Santalales > Ximeniaceae > Malania > Malania oleifera. The sequence continues at coordinate 9,320,697 of NC_080429.1, read as the reverse complement.
ATAAGATGGGCAAAATGCACATGTTTGATATTTTTGACCAACTAATCTTGGCAGTAAGAACAACTAAAATTGTAAAACATCTAATAATGTGAAATTTTTTCAGAATGTCTTAAAATTTAAACCAAAATGAATGAAGCTATAGTACATGTTACTGTCCTAGTTTTTAAAAACAGGAAATCAATGTCAAGGCTTCAAGGGTATCAATGTAGAATCCTCAGTGTACACAACCTTACACCTACTTTTATGCAGAGAGGATGTTTCCTAGGGCTCGAACCTTTGACCAACCGGTCATAAAGGAGCAACCTTGCTGTTGATCCAAGGCCTGCCCTCAAATCAAGTATAGTGTTTTTTTTTCAATTACAATAATAATAATAGCAACCCTCTGTGTCCAAAGATAATTAAGCGTCTTGTACCATCTGAGTGACTGAAGATGTAAAACAAAACTCAACCATGAACTCTATTTTCAGAACAGTGAAACCAATAAGCAAGGCCCAAATCATCAGACCTTTTTTGTTCGAAAAAGTTTTATCCAATTGAATGGCAAAAGGCAAAGTAAACAGTGTTATCTGTTTCTCAAAGTTGAATAAGATTAGGTGATCTTTAGTAAGAAGAAGCCAGTCATTGTCATCAGCACAGAACTCTTTGTGTTTTATGTAAGAAAATTTATCTTTATTTTACCTTTTCATTGAAGAATCACTGTGACTTCAGAAGATTTTGTTGAAATATAGAGCTGTTGATAACAATTATCACGGTGGATCAGCATTGAAAGATCGAGAAAAATGGCTATATACATTCGAAGTGCTTATTGATGATTATAGTTGTAATCTTCAGAATAATCATCCACACAATTTCAAATCGGTAGTTAATACTAGAGACTGAATTTAGAGTGTCTTGATAAGTAGAATGATATTGCATTCTTGACTATGATGAGTTGAATGTGCACAAGAAAGATAACGTGAGTTTGCATTGCATTAGTTTTAAAAACAGAATGGTTGAAAGTAAGAAAACCACCAAGAATGGTGGGCTCTTCTCTCTCATGATAGATTAAATTTATCTTTAGCTGCCATTATTAGTCTCCATTTTCACCAATGGCAATACAGAGAAGTTCAGTTAATTAATTAGAAGTTCTAAGCATGATCTTAGATTTCCATGAAACTGTTGAAATTTTCACTTTCCAAAACCTTCAAAATTGAAAAGGAGTTTAATTCCCATTTGACAAAGTTCCCTTCAAATTTCCTACAAATATCCTGAAACTTATCAAAATCTCAAGTCTTAAATTTTGTCTAAATTTTGGCCATGGAATAAAACTTCCTTGAAATTGGAATTTGAGCTCCAAATCCCTCCAATACTAAAGGTCAATATAGTAGCACTTTTGTAATTCTCATGTGAAATTTCAACAGATTAGAAGATTTCATTAAATAAATCTCTTGAATTGGATGAAATTTAATGTGTTTGAGGTTTGAACAAGGCTACAAGCATTAAGGTTTGACAAATTTTTAAGTGTTGGTGAGACATTATTAACAAATGAAGGCCCTATATAAAGTTTGGTTTTCTTTGCAACTTCTGTTTATTCAATCAGTGTCTTGCCCTTTTCACAATTTTTTTTTTTTTTTTTTTTTGCAATAAACTGAACAGCAGCAAGAGTACTGCCCAGGGGAAAATAGGGGAAAACACAGAGGAACACCATATAAGGAAGCCGCCTTAAATTACAACAAATTACACACAAACAAATAAACATATATGAAATAACAAATGAACCCCCTAAAAAGACACATCTAGTACCCAAAAAAAAACCCTCAAATACACGTAAGCCTACTACCAATAAGCGACCCAACAATCCCTTTTGACCCTATTCTTTGAAAAGATGTTCTAATTGGGTCAAAGTGATTCATCCAATGACTTGTTTCCCATCCTACATCAATTCCCTCCATTCGATCAACACCATTGAGTTGGGGAAGTACCAAGGAGTCCAATACCATAGAATGGTGAAAAAAGCATTTCATTTCATGAGAAAGGAACCCGCCGCACTTCAATTTGGTGAGTGGAAGAGCACAAGACTTTTCATATTGGATACGAGTACAAAGTTGGGAGGGAATGGAAAAACAAATAGAATGAAAGATGAGTGACACCCTGTTATGTAATCTAAATCTACTGAGTCTCAAACAAACACCAAAAAAAAAAAAAACTTTAGAGCAAACCATAACACTAAATAAAAATTTTAAATAATTGGAGAAATGATGTTCTAATTGGGTCAAAGTGATTCATCCAATTACCTGTTTCCCATCCTAAACCAGTGGAATGGAAAAATGAATAGAATGAAAGATGAGTGACACCCCGTTATGTAATCTAAATCTACCAAGTCTCAAACAAATACACCAAAAGAAAAAAACTTTAGAACAAACCATAACACTAAATAAAAATTTTAAATAATTGGAGAAATGACGTTCTAATTGGGTCAAAGTGATTCATCCAATTACCTGTTTCCCATCCTAAACCAGTTCCCTCCATTCGATCAACACCATTGAGTTGGGGAAAGTACCGAGGAGTCCAATACCATGGAATGGTGAAAAAATCATTTCATTTCATGAGAAAGGAACCAGCCGTGCTTCAATTTGGTGAGTGGAAGAGCTTGAGATGGCATCAATACTTATCGATGAAGAGGGTGTAGAACTTTCATAAACATCATGCTTAACTCTCCTATAAAAAAACCATGGACATCCCAAAAGGATATGACAATCTACAGAGGAAGGATATCACAATGCACTGTGTCCACAATTGAACCAACCTTCCAAGTAAGCAAGCATTGATCATGAACCTTCCTTCAAGTTGGTATTGTTCACTCGAGCAATCTTGTATGGATCGGGATGCAGTTCAACCTCCATATTTAACTTCACCACAGCTTATTCAGAAACTATGTGTGTACAAATATTGGGATCAACGACCAAACTATAAAGCTACTCATGACAAATCACCAGGAGTCTAAAAAATGATGGTACGTCTCCAATCTTCATGTTTTCTTCAACCTTGTGGGAAGAAAGGATAGGTCAAAGTAATAAGAAGTTTTCACACTGCCATTTTCATCTAAGTCACTTGGGACTTTTGTCTCAGCTTCAATTACTTGGGTGGCATCATCATCATCATCTTCTCTTTTTGCAATTGCCATGACTTGATTAGGACATGCACAGTACGATGCTCAAAACCCTGGCATTTGCAACACTCGATTGCAGGTTGGACCTTACAAGTTGTTTAGGAATGCTTATCCAAAGTCTTGAACTCCTTTACTCAATTGCTCAGCTGACTTCTCATGCACAAGTCCACAAGTAGTCTTAACAAACTGAAGTGTCAATGTCGCTCGAGGAGGATTACGTTGCATATCCTTCTCTATCTAAGGGCAACCTGCACAAATCCCCAACTGTAATGAGACAACATGCAGCAAGCTTAGAGGCAGTAGTTGTCTTCAACCCTTTCTTGTACACAACTGTCATCACATCCTCTTTCCATTCTACATCAGCACAAGTAGCCAAAATGATGGAACATATTAGTGCCACCGTCTTGTCTTCCTGCTTCAAATAAAAAAGTTGCAAACAAACACACTTGAGTCGTTGGAATTTGCAAAAAATTTGTTTAATCCATTATACTTGAGAAATTCCCTTCAATTTCCATTCAGCTAAAAACACAACTTACAAACCTCATTCCAGTCATACCATCAGAAATAGTACTTCAAAGATTACAACCAATCATCAAACTCATTATGAGAACCATCACCATTAAAATATGAAACTTCCAATTTAATTCTCTAATTCAAATGATCATTTTGCACTTCACGCAAGTCAAACGTATGAGCAGCAATGGCAATTATACTACTTTCCTGTTTGGCATGGAAATCAATAAGCCTATTACTCAAGGTTGCAACTTCAATTGTTAGCCTCTTTAACTTTAAAAGCATTAGCAAGAGCCTCCAAAGCATTCTCTATGTTTTGTACTCTTACCAAATAGTAACTTTACTTTTGCACTTTGCAGACAACTCAACATTAGTCACCAGGCTGCAGATATATATATATATATATACATAATGCAACAATATTTCCTCAACACAATTTGCCAACAATTCTCAAAACCAAGAACTTAACTCCCAACTTTCAAAAACTATCTTCAGTTTCACCTTTACTATAGAGTATCTCTTGTCAAGTAAACAAACTCTCATGAACAACTTACAATTACCGCAATATGGTTCAGTTCTTATGCTGGGAGTACCGACAGATCCCTCAAAATGTGTACCAAACTCAAACAATCAACGTCCTATTAAACAAATGTTTGCAGGTTCTTCCAGGAAAAAATCAAAATACTGTGGTGGGAAGCAAATGTCTCACAGTTCTGAAAGTTGTGGTATAGGGGCAAAATCTCCCACAGGCACGTTGCTGGCACATGAGGCACCTAAGTAGGACCACACATGCATGGTCGGACGGCAATGAAGTTTGGGGGAGAGGCTGGTTGGAATGTCTGTTTCCAATGGTAGTGGTAGACTAGCAAAATGATACTTGGAAATTGGTGTTTGGAACTGAGGGGCAGCAGCTGTATTTCTTTTTTTTGTGAGATTCTGGTGATGAACAATACTGGCAACAAACGGAGTAGTATAGACTTGAGGAACAAGAGGGAAGAGAAAAGGGGAGGAAAGGAAGAAGATCAAATATGGAGAAGTGAAGTTGGTTCAAGAATTCTGCAGAAATTGCTGGAATTTAATTGAAAACCGAGGAAGAAGAAAAATGAGAGAAGGGGGAAAGTGGGGCATTGAAAATGGATGAATGGTCATCACAGTTTGGCTCTGATACCAAATGATGCAGTAGCAGCAGGGGAGTGTGATGCACAAAACATCAGTAAGGGTACTGCCCAGGGGAAAATAGGGAGATAAAAATAGAGGAGGGGGGGGGGGCGCGGGGGAGAAAAAGAAGAAGGAAGAAGGAAGAAGAGAGGCAGAAGGAGGAGATACAAAGGGGGGGAAATACACGCTCACTTCTCAATTCAAATTCACAAACATGGCTTTTACACCCTATTTGTAAGAAGGTCTATGCAGGAAATAACATATAAACCCCTAAAGATACATGAAATTTACAAATGAACCCTAAAAAGGCACATCTATGACAAACAAACACCTGAATACACATAAGCCTACTACAAATAAACTAAACACATTTGGGTTTAGGACCCAACAATCCTTTGATCCTATTCTTTGAAATTGGCCCCCAAATTGGGTCAAAGTCATCCATCAATCACCCGCTTCCCATTCTACATCAGTGGTTTAATAAATAAATAATTTATTATCTCGATAACAAAATTTTACAAAAATAAGCAAATATTTCAAAATTATATCAGTAATAAACTTATCGGGTAAATAATTTAATATTTTATCTTACTAGGGAAAAATTCTGCTACAAAATAAATATGCACCCATTTAGTGCAGTTTGGCCAATGCCTACTCCACAAATAACTTCACTAACAATAAAAGGTTAAAATCTTCAACTCCTAAAAATCCAAATCCTAATACACCCAAAGTCTCAGACAAAAAAAATGAAATAAAATCCTCACACTATAAAAACACCACCCTCCAAAGAAACATAAAAGGTCCTCACAATTGAGCTGCCTCTTTCCTTGCAGCCCCATGCATGCTAAACAAGATGAAAACAGAATGGAATTTCTGTATTTCTTGAATTCTAAATTATGTACATCTTAATCTTACAATATATAATACAATCAAATATTCTAAACGAGGAAACAATCTCCCTACAGAATAATATACAATCTTCTACATTTACCCACTTTCCTAATTTACACCATATTCCCACGGATACTCGGGATTTCAACACTCCCCCTCAAGTTGGATCATAGATATTAATCATCTCCAACTTGCTAATGAAATCATCAAAGTTCTGTCGTGCTAACCCTTTAGTAAAGATATCTGCAGTTTATTCCTTGGTAGGTACGTAAGTCATACAGATGGTTCCTTCTTCAACCTTCTCTTTGATAAAATGTTGGTTCACTTCCACATGTTTAGTCCTGTCATGTTGAACTGGATTGAGAGAGATACTGATGGCTGCTTTGTTGTCACAATCGAGTTTGATAAGAAATTTCACCAAAATCTGTAGTTCTTCCAAGAGTTTCCGTAACCACAGTCATTCACATATTCCTTGTGCAACTGCCCTAAATTCAGTTTCAACACTACTTCAAGCGACTACATTCTGTTTTTTGCTTCTCCAAATTACCAAATTTCTCCATATGAAGGTGCAATATCCGGTGGTAGACCTTCTATCTTCCACTGATCCTGCCCAATCTGCATCTATAAAAATTTCTACTTCCTTGCTTTCACATTTCTTGAAGAAGAGTCCTTTGCCCGAAGAGCCCTTAAGGTACCTGAGGATCTTGTACACAACATCTAGGTGAGCCTCTTTTGGTGAATGCATGTGTTGGCTTACCACACTTACCGCAAATGCAACATCAGGTCTGGTATGTGATAGGTAGATTAGCTTACCAATCAATCTCTGATACCTCTCCTTTTCAATTAATATTCCGTCGTCTTCGACCCTCTTTACTGTTTCAATCGAGGTTTCACTAGGTTTGCATCCAAGCATGCCAGTTTCAGTTAGGAGATCAATGATATACTTTCAATGAGAGACACTGATACCCTTTTTTGATCTAGCAACTTCCATTCCCAAGAAATACTGCATTTGTCCCAAGTCTTTAACTTCAAACTCAGTAGCTAGGACTTTCTTTAATCTTTCCATCTCTACTGTATCATCCTCAGTTAGGATTATATCATCAACATACACTATCAGAATTGTTCTCTTATCACTTTCAAATTGTTGGAAGAACATAGTGTGATCTCATTGCCCTTATCGATATCCTTGGTTCTTTATTACTTTTGCAAATTTGTCAAACCATGCTCTGGGAGATTGCTTGAGTCCATACAAGGACTTCTTGAGTTTACCTACTCTGTTTTCTTCACCTTACTTATTGAAACCTGGTGATATTGTCATGTAGACTTCTTCTTCTAACTCGCCATTTAGAAATGCATTCTTAATGTCGAGTTGCTATAGTGGCCAATCTAAGTTAGCTGCCAAGGACAAGAGGACCCGAACTGCATTCAAATCTGCCATTGGTGCAAAAGTCTCCGCGTAAGTGGTGTAACCAATGCCATAAGTCTGTGTAAATCCTTTTGCAACGAGTCTGGCTTTATATCGTTCAACTATCCCATTAGCTTTGTATTTCACTGTGAAGACCCATTTACAACCAACTGGCTTCTTCCCTCTCGGCAAATTCATAACGTCCCAAGTTCCATTTTTCTCCAAAGCCCACATTTCCTCCATGACATCCTCCCTCCATTCAAGAATTTCCAGGGCTTCCTGAATATTCTTTGAAATTTTCATCCTGTCAAGGTTAGAGGTAAAAGCACGATATCCTATAGACAAGCTTTTATAAGACATGTATTTAGACCAAGGATATTGAGTACATGACCTAGTTTGTTTTCTGACTGCAATGGGTAAATTGATGATATCAGGTACAAGCTTATCAGAAGGGAGCTCATGACCATCTATTACCTGATCGGGATTGGGCCTGGACTCATGGTTGCTCGGAGCTATCACCGGTTCCAACGCTCTTGGTACCTTAGGTATGAGATTCTCCCTATTCTTTGTGTTCGGCTTTCTTGAGTAAACAAGTATTTCTATGTTGTTTTGCTTTTCTACATCTCCCCCTGAGGTTAAGTGATCTTTTGTGCATGACAGGTCAAGAAATGATGTAATGGTAGACTCACGAAATGGCATAGATTCATTAACAGAGAAATCAAAGAACCAATCTTCACTCCATTTCTCCCCCTGAAGAGAGGGCTTTGGGAAGTAAGGAGTGGTTTCAAAGAACGTGACATCAAGGCTAACATACAATTTTTTTGTGACAGGATCATAACATTTGTAGCTTTTTTGAGTAAGAGAGTAACCAATAAAAACGCACTTAATGGCACGAGGTTCCAATTTATCCCGATTGTGAGCATGAACATAAACAAATGCAGTACATCCAAAGATTTTCAGAGAGAGATTGGAGTGGATCCGAGTGTTAGAAAACCATTCCTGGAGTTTCTAGAGAGGAGTTGCAAAAGAAAGGACTCGACTGGGCATTCGATTAATGAGATGTGTAGCTATTAAAATGGCATCACCCCAAAAATATTTTTTCATGTTTGTAGTGAACATCAATGCCCAAGCTACTTCAAGAATATGCCTATTTTTACATTCAGCAACCCCATTTTGTTGAGGGGTATCCACACAAGAACTTTGATGAACAATTCCATTTTCTTGAAGATAATGTCGCAAGATATCATTGAAATATTCCGTACCATTATCAATATGTAGAATTTGAATGTGAGTTTGGAATTGTGTTTGAATCATGGAGTGGAAACTAGCAAAAATGGAACAAACTTCAATTTTATCTTTCAACAAGTAAACCCAACAAATACGAGTATGATCATCAATAAAAGTAACAAATCATCTCGTTTGAGTGCGATTAAAAGAACGTGACGGCCCCCATAAATCACTATGAATCATAGTAAAGGGTCTGGATGGTTTGTATATGGACTTAGGAAAGAAATTACGCTGATGTTTTGCAAGTTTACAAAATTCGCACTAAAATTCAGAAGACTTTTAATTTGAAAAAATAGAAGGAAATAAACGTCTTAGATATCGAAATTTTGGATGACCCATCCTAGAATGCCATAACAAAATTTCACTATCACTAGAAACAGATGCAGAATCACAAATAGCAATTTTACATTGTTCACTCACATTAGCCTCTTCAAAGTAGTACAGTCCCTCATACTCCTTAGCACTGCCAATCGTCTTTCCCGATGATAGGTCCTGAAAAATACAATGACAGGGAAGAAATTTAGCAGAGCAATTGGAGTTTTTAGTCAACTGGCTAATGGATAGTAAGTTGCAAGATAAATTAGGAACATGAAGAACAAACTCTAGTGTGATGGAGTCAAAGAGTCGGATATTCCCTTTGCCTGTGACAGAAGAGAGTGATCCATCTGCAATTTAACTTTAAAATTTCTAGCACATGGTGAATATGATGAAAAAAGATGATAGGCATCGGTCATGTGTCAGAAGCGCCAAAATAAATAATCCAAGGAGTTTTGGATTTAGATGTTATATTCAAAACTTGCAAAAAATTATCACTTTGGGCTAAAAAATCCGGTGAAGTATTTGAAAAAGAAGCTCCGTAATAACAAGGTCTAGTCCGCCTCATCATGTTCTTATCAATCCCAATCTCTCTATCAAAGTCTTGCTCCAGTCTTTCCTTTTCTTCTTCTTCTTCTTCCTCCTCCTCCTCTCAGCCACGCAATGCATTTCTTCCCCTTCTCATCCTACTCACACTCTGTCGTCGTCGGCAACCACGAACGAGACGCGCAAGCGACACTGACTGGTCGGAGAAATCACTCCCTAGTATTTTCTAGCACATCGGTTCAATTGGTTCGTGAACTCAGACATCTCTGCGAGGTTCAAGGGGGATTTGATCTGTGTGACGGTTGATGCTCCTACCAGGTCCGCTGGCCTAACAGCCAAATGGAATACTCGGCACCAGCGCGGCCACCGACTCGTCCTCCCTAACTTCGGGAAGATCCGTCATGCTGAGTGCGGCGAGCATGTCGGTGGTCTCCTTATCGACTTTAATCTCATCGATCTTGATGGCGGAGATGTCGGGTACGAAGTCCATGCGCCTCTCGCGCTATTCCTCTTGTAGCTTCAGAGAAATACCCCAAACGGGACCCTTTTGGATCCTCTTCATAAGGTGGGCGGAGAAGTTGGCGATCTTGTTGTGAAGGCGCTTGGATGGCGTAGATCTGGGAGATGTGGCCTTCGCCCTTGACTCATCGTCAGGCAATGCGGCCAGGATGCCAGATTTCTCCGCCTGCGAGATCCCGCGATGACATCAGCAATGCGCCTAATTCGTGCTGGCGTCACTAGTCCAGAAGATGTCGTCTACGTCAAGCTCGTCGCCACCACCGCCATCAACTGCGGTTTTCGGTTGGGATAGAGAGCAGATGTCGAGGAATCAATCGGACGACGGAGTTGTGCTGTTGACGGTGCCGTCTGCCATTGCTAACTAAGGTTTAGAAACCATCGCTCTGATACCATGAAAATAGAATGGAATTTTTGTATTTCTTGAATTCTGAATTATGTACATCCTAATCTTACAATATATAATACAATCAAATATTCTAAACAAGGAAACAATCTCCCTACAGAATAATATACAATCTTCTACACTTACCCACTTTCCTAATTTACACCATATTCCCACAAATACTTGGGATTTCAACACAAGAACACGAAAACTACAAGGCAAAAGCAACATATAGAAAAAGCTAACTGACCCTAGGCAAAAGTGTGCTGGCCAAGTATCACCCTTTAGACACACTTGTAAAATTACAGGGAAAAAAAAGGATACATACTACCTACAACTCCACTCTATGAAATCTATCCAAATTAGGCGACCAAGATTTCCAAATAAGATCCACCACAAGCTTGTTTTCAAATCATGCCCAAAGACATACACGAAAAAAAAAATAATTGCTCCATTCCAATGTAATAAGGTGGATGGGCATATCAATACAGTATCTCTAAATTCAAAGCAAATTCTAAAATATCTCAGCAACAATTGTATCATAATGACAAACGAATACATCAAAAAAGATAATTATATTTGTCATAATATTACATATGGATTTTATTATAAATTGGCATTTAACATTTGGCTAATTTATTACAAGGTTATCTCTTTCTCTTGATTATTTTTATTTATTAAACTAAAAATAAATATTAGTGCAAGGCAAGGATAGGAATGATAGAATTGAGCCTTTTGAAATTTTATGTAATATTGAATGCATAGATTAACTATGGCAATTCACGTATAAAATAGTTGTACTTGCGGCTTAACTCAAACAAATGGCTTCGTCATAATATTTGATGGCAACACTAATTAGAACAGTAACACAATGGGTTTATCCAGAACTTTTTCATATGCTAACAGAGTTATATCCAAGTGGGATCTGAAGTTTACTCTAATCAAGTTGGCTTGACCATGTTGTGAGTTACTCGTTCAAACACATTTTTGACGCAATATTTCTGTTTCCCAACATTGCTAGACTTCTTGCCTTTCAACTCCATTGTCAGTTCATAATTGGTCTCATGAAGTTCCAAAGAACTAGACAACAATCAGTCCTTTAAGATAATGGGTCAGTTACAACACTATATTCTTCATGAAAGTATGGCAAAACTTTATTGTGTTATCTGTAAGTTACTTCATAAATATGCATGCAAATGTTGAACTAGGTGCTGTGTTGCTACTGATTGCTTCCCAAAGTTACAACCTAGAACATAAAGTTGCTAAATATGAAGCATACAGCATCTTTGAATTGAACATACATAATTTTTTTTTAAACTCTAAAAAGCTATTCTCACCAAACAGACAATAGAAAACTAGAAAGAAATGAACATCAGCTTACCAGTCGGCACATTTGAAGCCACATTTGAGAGTACAAGTATGACAAGGGCAAGAACTGCTACCCCTTTAGCATTATCAATCTGTGCATAAGGCTCCATGATCTCCCAAATATTGCTTGGGATCCCAGTTTTGTTAAAGCCATCAACCGTGATAAACATTCCGCAAAAAAATATTAAGATTGAATAAGAGACCTAGCAAAGAAAAAAAGCAAACAAGAATTTCTCACTCTCTTCCAACAGGCAACCAGGTTTTATAGAGTTTGCATCAATACACAAAAGAAAAGGTATTGCTTCAGATTCTACCTTTTCTAGGCATGGCCTAGCATCCCTGAAATCAAGAATCACCAGTGCAAGAGCAGCAGTAATTGCAGTCCATGACATATTCATACCCATAAGCAAAGAAACCAACATTCCCACAGTGACAACATAAACACCTGCCTTCCATAGGATTTGTTTCCATCTCTTGGTCAAACCCTCCTTTTCTCGTGAAGACTGCATAGATAAAGCATCACTCAATCCAACCTTTGATGAAACATTTCTTGAAAGAAAATTTTCCTCCTTTCTCCAAGATGATAAATCATTTGTCACCTCTTTTGATACATTTGAATCCCTTGCAGAGTCCAATCCACCACTAGGGACTCTCTGGATATCATTCTCAATCGAATTTATTCGGCTTCTAAGAATCTCAACATGGCCTGCATTTCCTATCATATTAGGAGACTTGCGGAAACTTACAGATCCCAATGCAGAGCTCCATTCTTGAGAATTTGGTGATGTCATATGTGACATTGTCGCTGGTGAAAACCGATGAGAAACCATATCATCCTCACCCACCACTTCCGCAGCTGCATCTTCTTCATCCTTTTGAACAGATAATAACTTCCAATACATGCACAGGAGAATTAAAGCATTGACAAAAACTCCCATTAGCATTGCAGGAAGAATTCCAAATAAGAATTCTCCAAAGGACAACTTACTCTGAACAGCTATGACCAGGTTTTGAGGATTTCCGATGGGAGTTGCTGACGATCCAATATTTGCACTTGAGGCAAGGGCTAGTAAGAATGGATGAGGTGGGAGATTATGTTGCCTTGCAATTTTTAGTACAAATTCAGTCAAAACAACACAAGAGGTGTCATTGGTGAAGAGGGCACTTGAAATGGCAGAAACCAGGCAAATTCGAAAAATTAAGTCCTTGGCTCCTCTGCTTTTCCATGTAAGCAACTTACCCAAATATTTAAACATATCTGCTTTTTCAAGATAAACACTAACAACCATAGTCCCAAAGAGAAGACCGAGGATCGGGAGATCAATTGCAGCATATGCTTGATCTGGGGTTACGACTTGGAAGATTACCATAAGCATAGCCCCTAAAAGAGACCCCGCGGTCCTCCCAACAGGCAGGAAAGGCACAGCCGGGAAGACTGCTAGTATCCAGAAAATTGCAAAGGCAATTGAACCCAGTACTAGTTTCACAGAAGCAGCCATCGCCATCTTCTTGCAACTTAATTTTTGTTCCTGTCTTGTTGGGCAACTAAATCTGCTCAAACCTTAAAACTTCAAAAAGCTCAAATCATCATTCATTAGAACTCCATAGCTGCAAGCACAGATGTTTCTCTTGGGAGAAAAAAACAATACCCTGGAAGAGAGAAAATGCTTTAACCTTAAAAACACAGAACTCCGAACTTTGTGAAACTATCAACCATTCAGTAGCACAGAATGCGATTATGCAAGGAGCCAAATATTACTGTAAAAATGGGCACTTCAGAGGATAATCCAGAAACTAAAAAAGAGCATGATAATCCACCCTTCAAAAAAAGAAAAGGAGAAACCCTCAGAAGAAGACAACAACTCAGAATTCAATTCAAAACAAACTTCAGGCAGCGTTTAAAATCCCAATTTTACACAATTTTGCGATACCCATCAAGCATAATAACAGCAATTTTCAAATTAGATAACAGAGAGGGGTTCAACGCGCTTCAACACATGTTACTTCCATGGCCATTTCTACGAACTCACAATCGAGCTCTCAAAACAACCCAGAAGAACAAAGACTAATCCAAAACAACCCAGAATAACATACACAAAATTTTTTAAACAAACAAGCTTTGATTATGCAAAGCTGGTTACTGAAGCTACAGAGATCTGCAGGTTCTTACTTGCATGCGCTTCCCCAAATTTATAGGATCTTGCTTTCCCTGTATACGATCCATATAGAGATTCGGGAACTTTTCTGCTGAAGTAAACAAATCAGAAGACTTGCGGCATGTGACAATTTTCCGATTAAGAAAACTAGACGGTAAACAACTTTGGAAATTATTACGCCAATTTACAGAATTGGTAAAAACAAAATAAAAGGATAATTTGAACGAACCGTACGTAGAAATTTATTGACTAAATTTTATTTTATATAATCATTACGGACTAAATGTATGGTTGATATGTTTCTAAAATTTAAAATAAATTTTTAATTATAATTTTAGCGATTCAATCTGTAAAATTTTTATGTGTAAATTTAGTTTAACATTTTATTTTAAGATTTTAATTATTAAATTATTAAAATTAATGCAGTTAAAATATGTTCAAGATAGAAAACTTTAAAGGATTATTCAGCCATTGATTTTTTAATTTTAATTAATTTTTTAAATAATTACAATAATGTCCCTTTATTTTTGGATGGTTTTCAAGTTTTTTATACCAATACTGAAATCATAAAAAATAAAAGAATATTCTATAACTTTTAGCCTCCGAATTCAAACTCTAAAAATATTTGGAAAAGAAAAATAAAATATCAAGAAATTTACATTTTCATGTTTGATTATCGAGAAAAGTGAAAAAAATAAAAAATATACTAAATTCATGAAAAAAAAATTTTACACATCATTAATATTTAATTTTTATTTTATTTTTTAATCATATAAAAATAAACTTTTATTTTTAATGGAATCAAATGCATAAGAAAAATATAAGAGAAAATGAATTTTCTCATGATTTTCCTTTCCTTTCCTTTTTTTTTAATTAAAACCCTTAATCCAAACCGACGGTAAAGAAGTAAAGAAAAATATCAAAAAATTTACATTTTTATATTTAGTTGTCCAAGAAAATGCAAAAGAAAATAAAAAATACTCAAAATCTACGAACATAATTTTTATTCTACTCATTATTAATATTTAATTTTTAATATTTTTAATCATATTAAAATAATTTTCCATTTTCAATAGTAATTAATATAGAAGAAAAACGTAATGGAAAATAAGATTTCTCCTTCTTATACTTTTCTTTCCTTTTTTCAAGTAAATTCTTGATCCAAACGCACCCTTAAAAAAATACAAAATGTAAAACAAATTTTCACAAATAAATAAATTCTAATATTTATTTAATTTACTTAAAACTTTAATATATTAAAGCCCTAATGAATATTATTCCATACTATAAAATTTTCTAATAATAAACTACTTTTTTCACAAACCAAACTCATTCTAAAACTTAAAATAAATAATTCCTATGGTAATTAACTACTCAAATATATATATATATATCTATATATATATAAAATTTTAAAACTATATAAAAACAAAATGCATTCTATAGATCAACACAGTTTGCATTTGTGATATAACATTTTTATTTCTCAAATGGGGCCAACCCTACTTGGTCACACATGGGCTTTGATGCAATAATTTAAGGAGGATATGAACCATTGCCAGTGAGGCAGTCAATACTTCTCCATCAATTGGGTTTTTTTTTTTTTTTTTTTTTTTTTTTTTTTTATGCATGGGCTCACATCATTGATTAGTCTTTGTCTTTGATGAGGTAATTTTTCATTTTTTAATCTTTAAGGTTCACATCATACCTTTTTTCATGAGGCAGCTTGGATGAAGTCAAACACAAGCACATTGGGAAGGGGGATAAAGGTAATTTTGTATTTATATGTTTATTTTATTAGAATAAAAGTTTGAAAGAAAAATTATTTGTACTAAAATTTTTAGTAAGCAATAGTTTACCGACTAAAGTTTAAAATTTTTATATTAACAGGGAGATATTTGAATTTGATGACGAATGAGGAGAGATATTGGTTACTCCTAAAAGCATATTAGTTTTAGTTAGTTAGTTACAATTAATTATTTTAGGGATAAAGCAAATAATAACGTGAAATATTTTATGAGTTTATAATAAGGAATAGATAAGAATCGATTATTCTCGAATTTCATCGTGAGAATGTCAATTCTTTTCTTATTACGTATTGAATGAAATAATTAGGAATAACTGCTCTCTTGATTCCCAAAATTTAAATTATAGTCCAATGAATAGCTATTCTATAAAACCAAAGGAGCCATGAGTGTGGAATTTAGAATTGTGATAGCTCGGACAAAGTATAATATAAAATTATATAAAATTTTATTTAAATCTGTAAAAATGTATGTTTAATGCTTGAAATAACAATTCACAAACTCTAAAAATACAAACCAACTTTAATATTTTGCACATGTTTGGATCATACAAACTCCCCTATAGCTTTTTATATTTAGCATGCCTAGATTCTTGTCTATTCAAGGATAGCCATATCATGTTTGAAGCCCTAGCAGATTCTCATTCCCTAAAGGTCAAATTCACACAGCACGAACTCATGACTACCAACTCTGCTGAAGGCATGTGAAGCAACCTCTCTTCCTTTCCCAACTCATGGGAACATTAGTTATGTTTAGTTCGCGGACGGAATGAGAGTAAGCAACAAAGGGAGTGAAAATTTAAATGAACTGAAATCAAGTGATTAACTCGATTCCATTCTATTCTTATATATCAAACTTATAGATGAGGTTTAATTAAATGGAACTAGGTATTAGCAAAATTTTATCATTTTATTATTTTTATATCTAAAAATGAAAACTTATTCAAATGTATAATTTTCTTTGATTATTTATCATATAACTTGTTTTCTTGATAACCAAACACAAATTAATTACTGTTTTTAGGTTAGTAGCAAAACACTTGACCCCAAAAACCAAGAAAAAACAAAAGAAGACAAAATAAAAACAAAAACAAAAGAGGGCCCTTGTAACGACCCGACTATCCATCTTATATATATATATAAGATAAATCTATTTTGATATCAAACTATAATTATCCTATGAATCGTGCTAAAAATATACTCTGATACCAATAATAATAATATCTACAAAGTCAACTCGGACCCAAAGTGGGGTACCGGGATAACCTTTTCTTAAAAACATACTATTTATGCAACGAAAAACATAATGTACCTAAACCTTACATACAATACCAGAATTCAACTGTTTTCATAAATATACATACATGTCCCCAAAAATCCATAAAATATCCTAGGGTTTACACAAAACATATCCCCCAACTCAAAACACTTACCCTAATACTATAGTACCAAGGCCTCCTCTACCTTAAAGCTCGCTCCACACAGTTGTCTGGGTTTCCTGAAATGTTTAAATTCTTAGGTGAGACACATCTCAGTAAGATGGGATAGATTATCATCAGTGTGTGACAACATGAGTTCTAGAGTGTTATAAACATATCTTGTAAATAATTAATTGTAACATAATTAACTGTAACTGACAAATCATGAAAATTTGTACTCATACTTATATAAGTCTGGTTAAATCAAATTTTTCAACATAAACTTACTCTAACATAATAAATTTCTATATATATGTAAATCATTTGTTATATTTATATAATATTGAAATTTTCCCCTAAATTGATAGCTAGGTGATATCATGTATTACTCCCACATAATTGGGTTGTGCAGCCTATAGGCGGGACTTAACAATAGTTGGCCTACCACGCTAAGCCAAAACTGACTCGTCTGTAAGCACGATTGGCCACCCCAACCTGGTCCGGACTGCCAATATACTACTCTTCAATGACCCAATCATCTACCATACACCAACACTCTATCTGAGACATGTGGTGACACTTATCTGAAATAATAGTTATTGTACCGTGCTCTAAATCTAAACTAATCCATCAAGGTTCTGCTACCATATAATACATAATATAATTATAACATATCTCGTTATCATATTTTTGTATAAAAACTATCATATTATAATTTATGAATAAATTATTATATCATAACTGATCACGGCATAAAGTCGGCTGAACTATCACGGCACTAGACCAACTGGACTATCACGGCACTGGGTTGGTTGAACTATCATATTATATAATGAACAATATCATAATTTCTATAATGTTTATAGAATTTTCTAAAAATCATTATCAAATCGTATTTGTTTTGTGTAATCATAAAATAATCTGGTCAGCTTATATATATACCATAAAATATTCGTACTCATGTCACACAAGTGAGTATTACTCTATAATATTCTAACTGCCTGAGAAGAACATATTTTACTGAAAAATAATATTAAATCAACTTCTAGGGTTTACTTAACTGTAACACCTGGTTTTCCAAAAATACACATTAAATTATAAACACCATTTTCGTATGTCTGATTATCCAGAAAAAACATACATATAATTTCTGTAATCAAACACTGCATTTTAACTGGTAAATTTCTTTTAGAAATACCTGACATAATCTATCCCCTTACCTGATTACTGAGAATGTGCCTGTAAGGATCCTAAGACAACGTCTGCGGCGTTCGGAACACAAAATCCTGTAATCATATGTTTTAGTTTAATCAGTTAAATTCTGGAATAATTACTATCTTAACATCCCTAGGATCTCACGCTCCCCTTAAATGGTTAAATTCTAAAACAATAGACATAATTCATTTTTCTTACCTTAACTTTGGAGTGGTATCTAAGATCCCCAAAGGACAAATTCACTCAAGTTAAAATGTTGGTGGTCGAATTTGAAACTCAAGAATATTTTCCGTTATTCAATCGGTGCAGGATTCGGCGAAGAAATTTAGGAGAGAGAAAGAGGTTGAGGAGACACAAGCGAAGAGACGTCTGAGAGAGAGAGAGAGAGAGAGAGAGAGAGAGAGAAAGAGAGAGCGTGGGGCAAATTTTGGGGTATCTTACATTGCATTCAGGAAGCTTATGCTTCAATATCTATATATATGTATTATAATAATATATAATTATATTATATTATATTATATTATATTAATATATTATTATATAATATAATATTATATTTTTTAATTAATAATTATTATTATTTAATAAATTTAATTATTATTTTTTTTTTTTTTTTGGAATCACTACAGCACTGACCTCTGTGCTTCTAATCTCTTTGATACAGCCTGTTTCTTCTTTTGTGCCCATTTTTCTAGTGCTTGTCTAAGCAGGTAGGACAGGGACGTTAGGGTTTTGGATAGACCTAAAACAAACATTATTGTCATGTACCCTTTGCCATCATTTAAAGCCCATCACCCCGGAAATTTAGGTCCACTATAATCAAACCCATTTGCCTTTGCAGCACTCTGGATAGACCTTCTTCTCCTTGCTTCCTTGCAATTCCTAGCACCACCAAGCAGAAGATTACCATGGATGATTAACCAAGGGTGCCCCCAACATGTAGGACTGGTGCAGGTAACCCTACAACGAAAGGGATCATTTAGGTTTTTCAGTCGGTTAGATTACGATTTTATCTAAAAGCTTAAGCTACGCAGACAACAAGACTATGCCCCAAGAAGCATTTAGGTAAAGTGATAATCCACTAACATAGTATTAGAGATTATTATCAGAAGGTCCTAAGTTATAGTTTTGTTGTCCGCATTTATTCTGTGGTGTCTAAAAAAATTATTATGTTTCCTATAATGGGTATTATTAATCATGTGTTTATCTCTCCACGTGCTATCAGGCTGCACGTGCGAGGGAGTTGAAATTAGGATAGCTTCCCAAGAGAAGGGTGAATTTGGATTTTTAAAACTTTCTTTTAATTCCTTTTAAGAATACTTAACTTCTTTTATTTGTTTAACGAATTCTTTGACTTGTTTATTTAATTTGTCAAACACATAATAACTTGGTTTTTTTTATACAATCAATAACACAACTAATTAAACATCCAATCTTCAACCATACTATCCAAACCAGTCAAATACAATTGGAAAGCAAAACAACCAAGTCAAGATTAAGATAACTGCATCACTATTTAGATTGATGAAAACATTCAAGATTCAGTACTCTTGGAACATAAACACACTCCAATCAATATCAAACTTTAAACAATTTAACTTTCAGTTTTTGTTTGGTTTGCAGCCCTGTAGTGAATTTGAATCAAACGTTGTATTAATGAATTTGTTTTTTCAATATGGTGTTCAATATAAAATCCAATCACTCTTTCCAAATATTTAGAATTCAAAAAAACTCTTGGTAAATTTATCTTTCGTTGTTTAACCAAGTAACGTACTCCCGTATGGTTTCCGCAAAGTAAGGTTTAACCAACGTACTCCATTTCGATTTCCGCAATCCCAAATCAAAATTGAACCTTAAGTTTATTTAACTTCCAAATTACGTAGTTTGTATGTTTATCAAGTAAACCATCCACGCAATTGTATATGTACTAAAAGTAAAGAGTAAGGGAAAGAGAGAGTGAGACCGGGATTTTTACGAGATTCGGCTTCAACACAGCCTACGTCCTCGCCTTTGGCAAAACTATCAAATGATTCACTAAACATGTTCCATTCATGGGTGGAACAAACCTTTACACACTCCTTTGTTAAGGTTAGAGTCTGTCTTCTCCAAGCGATATCCCCTCACTCGGTCACTCCTTCAAATAGGTTAGAGCCCGCCTCTATAAGCAATATCCCCTTACTTAGCCAATGATCCAAACAATGCTTGGATTCGTCATTCTACAAGATAAAAATCAAATATATGTGTACAAAGAGCTTGCTCCTCAAAGATCTGATTGGTACAATTTACAAACTAGTATACTTCAAAGTAAATAACAATATGGAATTTTAACTTTGAAGCTCAAGGAACTATATCGCCGATTAATTCTTTCAATGATTGAAAGATTTAGAATTTGTAGCACAATTCCAGTGGAAAAGTTTCAGTAAAAACTCAGTTGAATTCGTGTACAAGGTATGAGGAAGAGAGTCTTTCAATGAAGAGAGCACTTGAGAGAGTTTGATGGCTGATTTTGATTCTTGGTTCTTGGTTCTTTATTTCAATGATCTTTGAGACTTATTTATAGACTTTAAAAAATATGTTACTTGATCCCCAAGTGACTTGGAGTATCCCCCAAGTTTTCATAACATTTAGATTTAAAAAACTAAATTTTAGATTTTTCCCGTTGGAGGTCAAAATTTGAATTTCCGTAGGGTCAATTGGCTGACCAGGCAGCTGGGAGGGTGTTTATGCAGGGTCAGCTAATTGGACAAGTGACTGGGTGCTTTCTATCTCCCAAATTTCAGTTCTATTAACTGGTCAGTCGACTAACTGAACATAGTTCATTCTGGTCAGCCGACTGACTAGACTAGTTTACTGTATTGCTAACAGCTTTGACTCCTCTTCAGTAATTTGATTATAACTTTTTCTATATAGTTCCAAATTTAACGTTCTTGGTTTCAAAATAAATTTAAGATAAAATCTAACAACTTTCATGTTGAACATTTTTTAAAATAATGAGCTTTTGATGGAGAAAAATGTTCATCAATACAGATGTAGGAAAATTAACAAAATTTGGAAAAACCCCATTTTAGTGCTTTTTCATTCCAAAACTGATTCTAACCTTTTTAAAACAACTTCTGACCTTATAAAAATATTTTCCAAGTATGTTAAAAAGTATTTAAGTCCACGTAGTTAATCCTAAGAGTTTCACGCATCCATATTGAATTTACTTGAAGTACTTACATGAAATTTCCTTAAGATTCTAAATCCTTTATCTATTGAAGTCTTCATGCATGTCCATGCTTTGAGTCCATCATTTCTTCAAGCTTTCATATCTAGTCTATCCTCTCATAGTTGTCAACCTTTAATATATCATTCATTCCTTTAAGTATTCTTTAAGTTTCATATGATCATGTTCCTTTGGATTGTAAGCTTTAATTTATCCTTGACCTTGCTTTCACATATGTGAGATCTAAAATATCATCACTCAATCAAATATGTTAAGTTCCACTTGTTTTTAGCATCAAAATAGGATGTTAAGTCTTGTAAGGTCAACAATCTCCCCATTTTTTATGATAACAAACAATAAGCAAAAATATGAGTAAGCCTTAAAAAGACTCATCCTTTCAATAAGCATCATTTTCAACATATGTGTAAAGATCATTCAGTATCATGCATATCAATACCAATTTGTAAATATCATTCAATATCAAGCATATCAATACCAATTTCAAGATCATTCAATATCATGTCCTTCTCCCATTCGTCAAATACTTCTCTCCCTTTTGAAATATAATTCATGTTTCAAAATTTCAAAATATTTCAATACCAAACTCAATTTTCAACTTTTGCTCAAAAACTTCACCCCCTTTTGACATCAATCAAAAAGAGTAGGATATAAATAAAATAAATCATATATATAAATGAACATATGAATATCAATCATGCATATCAAGTATATGATACCAATTTAGATTTTTATTAATTCTAATTCCTATTGAACTTTTGATTTTTTAATATCAAACTCAATTGAAAATTTGTGATACCAATAAAAAATAATTCATGATACCAAAACAAAAAATTAGGGAGAAAAAAAAATACAAGTTATGAGTCATGATACACCCCCTAAATTTAATACATTCAGATTTGATATCAATTATGTTTTTTTTTTTTAATTTATCATTCATGTTTCAAACATTTGATGTATATGCTCATGTATATCAACTACCAATATCATATCAATTTCATAATTTACTCATGGATATAATTATACTTGTCATGCTCAAATACCAATTTATATATTCATGGATACTAATACACTTTATGGATACCAATGTTAATGTCACATTATGCACAACTCATGAATACTCTATTATTTAGATTCAAATTTATCAATTTATCCATGTGATCCATCATAAGCATACATGACCAAGAATTTATCAATTCATATCAAAATTTCTGTTTCTAAATCATGCTTCATAACTTTATGCTCAAATTTTCAAAATATAGTGAGCCATAGATTATCAATATTTTCATTGTCTTTAAAAATTTCAAGATGCCAAATTTAAGATGTACACATGTATCATATTGCTTTCATATAAGCATGGAATATATCATTATCATATGCATTGTACTACACTTTTGCTTAGATTTATGTTGCTCAAGTATCTCTTATATTAAGTTTCATTCAAGTTTGTTTATAAATTTTTTTTTCAGTCAGTTGGTTGAGCGTAGGGTCAGTCGGCTGACCGTAACCTTCTTTACACACAGTTGTTCAGTCAGTCGGTTGAGCGTAGGGTCAGTC
Organism: Malania oleifera; assembly: GCF_029873635.1. Classification (NCBI taxonomy): domain Eukaryota; kingdom Viridiplantae; phylum Streptophyta; class Magnoliopsida; order Santalales; family Ximeniaceae; genus Malania; species Malania oleifera. Next base: position 9,297,792 of record NC_080429.1, on the reverse strand, counting down.
GGCTGATCTTCACAATTTTTCTATCAAGCTTTCTTCTACCTATGCAACAAGTTCTACTTGCTTCAGATATTCTTTTTCTTTTGATTTCATATGGACATCCAAACTTTATGTATCTTAATGCTTTCTAGTTTAAGGCTTGTATGAATCATTCATTACTTGAGGCCAACAATTTTCATGTTTGTATGTGCTTCAATAAACACTTTGAGATTTTCAAGCCTTTTAATCTAGGTACCCATACCTTTTTGCGTTCCAATGGTTTATTAAAGGATGTTTCCTTAATTCTACATACTTGTTTAGTTTTCACACTCTTTCTTTTAAATGGACATTTAAACTTTATATTCCCATTTTTCTTACATTGATAGCATATGGTGTTAGTCTAGACATTCGAAGATGTGTTAGCATAATTTTTGGATGCTTTTGAAAAAATATCCTAAGTAAAGATTTTTTTTCTTTTTATTTTCAGTTCCATTAAAACTAATGTCTTCTTTGTTCAATGACATTCTTTGTGAGCCTATTATTTTGTCAAAGTTTGTATTTCCATTAGTGAAGTTATAAATGATATTTTCTTTATCTTCAATTTATTTTTGAGATCATTTATTTCCTTCTCTTTCTTGTTGTCAACCTTCTTTTGTGATTTCTCTAACTCTAGAGATAATTTTCTGATTCTATCCTCTAATTCATAAATATACATATCTTTTTCATATATTGTGGAGGATAGGGATCGAAGATCTTCTATTAATTGTTCATTCTTACTTTCTAGTTTCTTGATTTTCAAGTTGTTTTCTTTTTCAGCAAAATTTTTGAATTATATTGCTTTCATTGCTGATTCATACTTATGTTTTATTTGCTTGAGTTTTGAGTCTTTATCTCTTTCAGCATTCTTTAGGGATTTTAACTCTTTCATTAAACTTTCATTTTTATTCTTCAATGAGGTGTTTTGTTTATTTGTTTTGATCAACATCTTATGTACTTTGAATAGATCATTTTGAAGTTCATCATAAGATGGCATACCCTCATCACTGGATTCATTTGATGAATCACTACAAGAATTATTTAAAGATTTAGATGAGGAGCTTTCCTCATTATCCCAAGTCATAAAGCAAGTATAAGCAACCTCTTGGTCACTTGATTCATTTTCTGAACTACTTGTACTCATGTTGTTCCAAGTAGTGGCTTTCATGACCTTTTTGTTTTTCTTCTTAGACTCTTTCCTTAGTAATGGACATTCTGGTTTTAAATGTCCACTTTTATTACAATTATAGCAAGTAGGAGTTTTATTTTTAAATTTCTTTTTGCTGATTTCTTCTTCCTTTGATTCGGAGTCATGTTCCCTTCTTTTGAATTTGTTTCTCCTTCTAAGGATTTTTTCTAACTTTTTAGATATCAAGGCTGCTTCATCTTCATCCATCTCTTCACTACTAGAGTTTTCTTTTGAGACTTTGAAGGCTATTGTTTTTTGAGCTTTGGTTTTCCCACTCTTTTCATTCATTGTCATTTCGTATGTGAGGAGAGAACCTATAAGCTCATCTAAGGATGTGTTTTTTAGATTTCTACCTTCCGTGATAGCAGTAGCCTTTGGTTCCCACATGGAGGGAAGGCCTCTTAGAATTTTTCTTATCTCATAAGTAGTGTAAGTTTTTCCTAAGGCATTTAGGGAATTAATTATGTGGGTAAACCTGGTATACATGCTAGATATGGATTCATCCTGGTTCAATATAAAAACTTCATATTCACTTGTAAGCATATCAACCCTATTATCCCTAACATCTGTTGTTCCTTTATATGTTACTTCTAACTTATCTCATATCTCCTTAACTGATTTGCAAGCCATTACTCTATTAAATTCATTAGCATCCAAGGCACAATATAAAACATTTATAGCACTTGAATTTGCTTGGAGCATTTTATAATCTTGATCGGTCATATCTTTCTTCTCTTTTGATATTTGTTTTCCATCTACTACCTTAGTGGGAATTTGATCTACATCTATAACAACTTCCCATACTTTCCAATTCATCGTTTGGAGATAGATTTATATTCTCTTTTTCCAAAACTTGTAGATCAAATCACAAAAGATAGGAGGCCTAGTTGAAGATTGTCCCTCCCTAAAGGGAGTTACACCTATGTTTGCCATATAGATCTTTTCATAACTACTTGTTAGGATTTGTTATAACCCCGCTCTGATACCAATTGAAATTAGGATACATTTCCAAGAGGGGGATGAATTGGGATTTTTAAAACTTTTTTTAATTCCTTTTAAGAATATTTAACTTCTTTTATTGTTTAACCAATTTTTTGACTTGTTTGTTTAATTTGTCAAACACATAATAACTTGGTTTCTTTTATATAATCAACAAGACAACTAATTAAACATCCAATCTTCAACCACACTATCCGAACCAATCAAACACAATTGGAAAGCAAAACAATCAAGTCAAGATTAAGATAACTGCATCACTATTTAGATTGATGAAAGCATTCAAGATTCAGTACTCTTGGAATATAAACACACTTCAATCAATATCAAACTTTAAACAATTTAACTTTCAATTTTTGTTTGGTTTGCAGCCCTGTAGTGAATTTGAATCAAACGTTGTATTAATGAATTTGCTTTTTCAATATGATGTTCAATATAAAATCCAAACACTCTTCCCAAATATTTAGAATTCAAATAAACTTTTGGTAAATTTATCTTTAGGTGTTTAACCAAGTAACGTACTCCCGTATGGTTTTCTCAAAGTAAGGTTTAACCAACGTACTCCCTTTCGATTTTCGCAATCCCAAATCAAAATTGAACCTTAAGTTTATTTAACTTCCAAAAAAGTAAGGTTTAACCAACGTACTCCCTTTCGATTTCCGCAATCCCAAATCAAAATTGAACCTTAAGTTTATTTAACTTCCAAATTACGTAATTTGTATGTTTATCAATTAAACCATCCACGCAATTGTATATGTACTGAAAGTAAAAAGTAAGGGAAAGAGCGAGTGAGACCAGGATTTTTACAAGATTCGGCTTCAACATAGCCTACGTCCTCGCCTTTGGTAAGACCATCAAAGGATTCACTAAACCTGTTCCGTTAACGGGTGGAACAAACCTTTACACACTCCTTTATTAAGGCTAAAGCCCGCCTTCTCCAAGCGATATCCCCTCACTATGTCGCTCCTTCAAATAGGCTAGAACCCGCCTCTCTAAGCAATATCCCCTTGCTTGGATTCGTCAACCTACAAGATAAAAATCAAATATATATGTGTACAAAGAGCTTGCTCCTCAAAGAGCTGATTAGTACAATTTACAAACTAGTATACTTCAAAGTAAATAACAATATGAAATTTTAACTTTGAAGCTCAAGGAAGTATATCAACGATTAATTCTTTCAATGATTGAAAGATTTAGAATTTGTAGCACAATTCCGGTGAAAAAGGATCATTAAAAACTCAGTTGAATTCGTGCACAAGGTATGAGCAAGAGAGTCTTTCAATGAAGAGAGCACTTGAGAGAGTTTGATGGCTGATTTTGATTCTTGGTTCTTGGTTCTTGGTTCTTTATTTCAATGATCTTTGAGGCTTATTTATAGACTTTAAAAAGTATGTTACTTGATCCCCAAGTGACTTGGAGTATCCCCCAAGTTTTCATAACATTTAGATTTAAAAAACTAAATTTTAAATTTTTCCCGTTGGAGGTCAAAATTTGAATTTCCGTAGGGTCAGTTGGCTGACCAGGCGGCTAGAAGGATGTTTATGCAGGGTCAGCCGATTGGACAGGCGACTGTGTGCTTTCTATCTCCCAAATTTCAGTTCTGTTAACTGGTCAATCGGCTGACTGAACACAGTTCATTCTGGTCAGCCGACTGACTAGACCAGTTTACTGTGTTACTGATAGCTTTGACCCCTCTTCAGTAATTTGATTATAACTTTTTCTATATAACTCCAAATTTAACGTTCTTGGTGTCAAAAGAAAGTTAAGAGAAAATCTTACAACTTTCATGTTGAACATTTTTTAAAATAATAAGCTTTTAATAGATAAAAATGCTCATCAATAAGAATGTAGGAAAATTAACAGAATTTGAAAAAAAAAAACCCCATTTTAGTATTTTTCATTCCAAAACTGATTCTAACCTTTTTAAAACAACTTTTGACCTTATAAAAATATTTTCCAAGTATGTTAAAAAGTATTTAGGTCCATGTAATTAATCCTAAGAGTTTCATGCATCCATATTGAATTTACTTGAACTACTAACATGAAATTTCCTTAAGATTCTAAATTCTTCATTTCTTGAAGTCTTCATGCATGTTTATACTTTGAGTCCATCATTTCTTCAAGCTTTCATATCAAGTCTATCCTCTCATAGTCGTCAAACTTTAATATATCATTCATTCCTTTAAGTATTCTTTAAGTTTCATATGATCATATTCCTTTAGATTATAAGCTTCAATTTATCCTTGACCTTACTTTCACATATGTGAGATCTGAAATATCATCACTCAATCAAATATGTTAAGTTCCACTTATTTGTTAGTATCAAAATAGGATGTTAAGTCTTGTAAGACCAACAGGAGTGTTAAAACTTGATATACATTATTGGATCACAACCTAATAGCTTAAATTTTTAGGTAAAGTGGTAATCTAACACAGTCAATCAAGGCGACCTTTCTCATCTGGGGTTCATTTCCTAGGGCATTTGGCAAGGTCGATCATTAAAGCCTTTGGGAACCTAGGAAAAATTTATGCGTAAACTCACGTTCAGAAGATGGGAATTCAAATATTTCATTTGGAATTGCATGGATTTGGATGGAACATGATACCATTTCAAACTAAAATCCATGCTTCCAAGCACAGTGGAAATCCTTTCTTCCAAACACTCTAAAAGTTAATTGCAAGTTTAGAGGACAATACAAAATAGTTGGGGGAGAGTGCAAAATGAATTCTCAAACGACTTAAAAACATGGTCGTACAGAAATCTATCCTTGCTCACACTAAAACACCCCTATTTGTTAAGAGAATTAAAAAAAATACAACTCCAAGATAGTTTCAACATTTAAGAAGCCATGTTTTAGGCTACTGCTAACACACTTCAAGCAGAGGAATGCAAAGAAAGCTGCAGCACTATAGAGCAAGCATGGGGATCATAATGCATTCATTGCTTTCAGCTTTCTTCATGGGTACCAGAAAATACACATGGATGGCGCCAAGTCGAGCGTGATAGATAAAAATTTGTGCGGTTTAATGAGCATTTGGTAGTAAGTTGATCAATATGGAGTGAAAATGCCAGATGGACTAAGAACAAGTCGAAACCCTTTGTGGCTTGATCAATGTGGAATAAAAATGCAGAAAGACTGATACCAAGTTGATATGCCTAACAAGCACCTCACTGAATAACTGCAAAGGGCAGATCAGATGCTAAAAAAAGGTATTTACTTTTAGCAGTGAAGCCCCTTTTTAAAAGCTTGCATTCCAAACTCAAGAAGTAACTTAGAGAAAAATTAAAACTCCAGCTTTTCTCCAGCTGATGATAGAGTGATGAAAAAGAAAAAAGAAGTGCAAATCCAGTATGTAATGGTTGTTTAAATATGCATACAGAATCACAGATGCATCTAGATAGAAAATTATAATAAAAACCCCCTTTAGAATAAAGTATCTAAATAGAAAAAATATTTTTTTATTAATACATACCGAGAAGGATGAATCAACACACACCGCCTACATGGGAACGTTATTTTCCGTATGACATCAAGAAAATTAAAGAGAGGAAAAGGTTAACTGAAACTATACCCACAATTGTGATCCCTACCAAATATTGGGACTAAAAAGCAGTCCTGGCAGCCTTCCACAACCCATACATAATGTTGGAGGCTAGCTGAGCTGTATCTCCAAAAATGTGTTACCTTCAGATTTGCATATATATAAAGGTCTTAAAAACTGCAAATCCATTTCAAATTTTGTAGCTGTGTTGTCTATGTTCAATGTCAACTGACCCCCGGTTGTAGCATTTGGAAAAAAGTCCAGCTGTTTCGGGGCCCAACTTCCCTTCGAACAACATTTTCATTAGCCCACCACTCTGAGCTGTTGGCTGGCTTATCCAAGACATCTCCCTTTGTGTTATCAAAATTAAACTCTTTGATCAACCCAAGGGCAGTCGAACAATGCTTTTGGCTGCACTGTTCCTGTCCTGAAGCTGTCTCAGGGTTTTTGTTAGGAGCTTCCCCATCACAAAGTTCACCACAATTCTCAGTAATTCTTGAAAGTGCATCCCTTTGAATTGTGCCTTCTGCAACTCTATCCAGAGGACGTGCTGCCACAATTTCTTCTGCCGCTAGTTCCTTTTTGAGACAACTTGCAATATCTTCATGAGTCAACTCAAACGAAACTCTGTGGTCAATTACAGCATTGCCATTATGGGATTCATTTTCTGAGTTGGCAAGGGATGCCACCTCAGAAATTTGATTCTCCGGAAGGAAACTGTCTCGAGAGGGAGGCCCCACACCATCTGGTGTCAAGGACCCTGAACCTAGCCTTGAATCCCACTTGCAATTGCCAAAATGTTCGAAGCCCAAGAGCTTTGGGGCTTCCCCCATGCGAAACTCAAGAACCGGGCATTTGCCAGGAAAAGGGGAAGAAGTGCCTGAATTTGACACTGCTGAGCTTGGCGAAATGAGTTGTCCAACAGGACTTCCTGGATACAGTTGATAGGACTGAAACTCATAATGGGATAATGCAAATTTCTGATTGGTCCCACTGTTCTTTCTACTACGTTCCAGTGACGATGTCAGCAGTTGAGCAAATGGAACTTCAGGGGATGGAGGAGTAGTCAGTTGCACCGATTCTGGAGGGGGAGTAAATGGAGCAGTGGAAGGTTCAGTGGTTAAGGTAGAAAACACAGGCGGTGAGACTAACTGCGTCTCATAAGCATAAGGGCCAATGGCAAAAATGGAGGCTGGCCCGCCAGGGGAGTAAGCATTGACAGAAAGGCAAGTGAGAGATAGCATTCCTGCTGGCGACTGAGTGGCAGATGGAGGATCTGATTGGAGAAAAGATGCAGGGGAAGAGGGAGGAGCAATGAAGGGTAACACTATGGTTGTTGAATGGCTCAAGTTTTCAGCAGCTGGAGCAGCAGTTCCTGGCACAATCTGTTCAGGAATGATGACGGCATGACCAATTCGTTTGCTATGTTTGTGAAATCCAAAACACCAGTATTGACTCCAGCAACTTCCCCATCTTCTCTTCTGAAGTCAAATACAACAACAGACACTGAATGAGCAAGAGCTCTAACAAGAGAAAAAGCATTTGGTTTCTAATCTAGCTAACGAATCATTGATATAACCAAGGAAGACAGCATAAGGCAAATTTACAAAAATTTCAACAATACAAAAACAAACCCAGTCAATATTTGGAGTGCTATCACTTTGAAGGCCTCTGCTCAAATGTAAAAATGCATTGCAAGGTAATTAGGACACATGCTCATGAGACTGTCATTGTTTTTCTTTTCCCCCTTTTTTGGAAGGGGGGGTGTTTAGAAATGTTCTCCTGATAATTGGATTTGAATTTCTAAACGCTTGAACATGACAAACAAATAGAGAAGAGTGATGAGGAAGGACCAGGGATTGTAAAACACTTTGTCTATTGATACTACTTCATAAGGTGCAGTAGGGACTGTTGTATAAACCTTATTTTTTAGATGAAAAAATAAATTCATTAAGAACAAAGAATATACAATGAAGATAGGAAATCCTCAAAAAACAGAAGAAGATAATTAAGAACAAAAGGAAATTACTACAAAAAGGAAAACACAATATTGATGTTGAAGCTTTATTTTCCAATAATCATGGGCAAAGAAAATTTTACTTTAAAGAAGGCTAATGGACCCTTTGTATTTCTGCTAAAAGAGTAGTATGTGATATTAAAACTTCAAAATAGTAAAACATACCATTCCCTCCGGCCGCAAATTTTTTGTTTTCAAGTGCATGATGAATAGAATGTCATGGTTGACTAAAAATCTGATAATATTTGTGTTTTACACCTCTAACAATATCTGTAACCAGATCAAATTTCCAAATTGGCATAATTTGCAGAAGCTTAAGAAGATTTCCTCCAATCATACAAAGAAAAGTCAGCAATCTAATTAATTCACCAATTAGAATACCCTTATCAGCAAAATACTTAGCACGGACGGTGTGAGAAAAAGGAAAGGATCTCACCACCATAAATTAGCAGCATGAAGTTCAATTCAAATCCAAACCTGTTGAAGCCCAACAATGGTAGAGATAGCACTCTCCACAAGCAAAACACTGTTTCTTTAGAATCACGATGAATTACTAGTATTAAACCCTAAATGGGCTTCCTTAAATAGTAAATCTGGGCTTAGGGGCCATTAACCACCCAAACACAAGTTCCAAAAACTTTAATCGACAACTTTTTTATCCCTTTTCTTCAACTTTATCATTTTTCTTTTTGGGTTCACGAGCTACGAGCTAAAGCATGTTTGCTCTCTCTCTCTCTGTCTTCGGTGTAGGGGTGACGGTCATAAATAGACCTTCAAACCAAAACAGCTAATAATCAAACAATTACAGCAAATTCGCTCATGGGGAACGGAAAATGAAAGATATAGTCACAGCTGCACAAAAAATGGCACAACTGCAATAAATCTCAAAGGCATCTAGTATAAATTCCAGATTTTAACTAATAACAGTATTAACAGCCAACACAAATCCAACAGAAAATTGTAATTTTTTTAATAAAAAGGTATAAAATTATAAAGAGAAAGCACGAAAACAACCACAAAATTATAAAGAGAAAGCACGAAAATAACCACTCAAACAATACGCACCCGAACCGTAACTGGCTGAACTCGACTGTCCGCCGTTACGATCGCCATCGCCGCCGCGTTTACCGTCTCCACGCTGTTATTTCCATTTCTCATCTTTTTCCAAGGATCAAGAGCCCCCTGCTATATGAGCTGGTTGTTTCTCCGGAATCTGGTAGCGCGCGTCTAAAATCCGCCGGAAAAGGTATGAATCTTCCGGTGAGTTTCAACCATGGAATCGGAAAATCAGATGAAGATGAGATTGAAGGAAGTGTGGCGAAGAAGCCAGCATCAAGCGATCACGCAAACTCCCTCTCTCTCTCTCTCTCTCTCTGTTATTCTGTAATGATTCAGTCCTTGAGGTCAAATAGATAATAAGAAAGATATGCAAATAATTATTTAAGCTTTTTATTTAGGATAAGGTTTGCATTTTAGCAATTATGAAGTGACGTTATTGCCCTTGGGCCGCCTTGTTATTTGTATCTTATTGCGCTTTATGGCGCACGGATTGCGGTGCAGTGTGCACCGGGCGGCGCTGGTTAGATTCTGTCCCCTTTATGCGGTAACGGTACGCCGTGGGGGTGCAAGGATACCATATGATTTAATGCCTACTAGTCCATCCATGTGGCTTTCGTGATCACATTCGCTTTTCCAGCCATGCCGCTATCGTACGCACTATAAATTACAGCGTATCATAGCAAATAAAAAATTATAAATTTGAACTCATTTTGTTTTGCACATCAAAATAATGAATATTATTTGAATTAAAATATTAGCATGAGTTAACGAAATACAATTAATATATTTGTTTAAAAGTTATATAAATTAATTATGACAATTTTCACTAACATTTTAACTATCTAACAAAAATAGTATTTGTTGTGTTTTTTTCAAAAATTAAAAAATACTTAATTGCATATTTGACAAATACATAGTCTAATAGCAATAGTAAATGAGAAATTACAATAGATTTTGAATTTAAATTTTTACAAAAATGTATCTAAATTGTTGATATTGCTTATTTCATTTGATATTTTTATATTCTTTTTTAAAAAAATTAGAAATAAAAAATAAAATTATGTTTTATAATTGAACATGTCGCATAAAGATATTTTTAAAATTACCTACAAAAAATAATGAAATATTATATATTTATGTAGTAATTTTCATAATTCTATAGAAAATTAAAAAGTTAAAAATAAATTTATATTTTCAAAAAAAAAACAAGCTACTATTCCAATATTACAATTATGTCAATGTCAATAATTACATTTTGTAATCATTACTATTACAATCAATTGTTACTAGGTTGTGTTAGCTATCATTATCATTTTTTACGGTTATAATTATAAAAAAATTATAATTTAGCCTAATCGGGTTAATTCAAGTGATAAGGACGACTTGTGACTTTGGTGACTCCAGGATCACAAGTTAAATTCCTCCTTGAGGCATTACGTCAGTGAATGACCAGTGGTGCATCAATGGATGAATAACTTTTACCCTCTCATATTTAGTGTTGCACCATAGTGTCCAAAGTGGCGCGATGGTAATTGTAATTTACGAGTTATCAAAAATAAATGAAACAAGTTATAAGAAATAAAAAACAAAATCATAATTTAGTGTTAGCTAAAGCTGGATTTTCGAGTCTTAAATTTTTTTTTTGACAATTATCAAATATAATTTATCATCCACTTTTTTTATATAAAAATTATCAAAGGCCGAGTGTTGCAAAATTTTACCATAAATAAAATGTCTAACATACAAAAGAAGCAAATTTACATAAATGGCTAAAATTCATATATATAGTATTTAACTTAACTTGGCTTGAAATTTGCCACATCTATTTTCTGGGCCAATAGTTGTTTGGCATCCTAGAAAAAGAAAATGAAAAACTCAAAAGTGCGATCTTCCATGGAGATTTTTGTCCTCCAAAATCCAAATCATATGGACTGCAGTGGAACATGTCACGTGCGTCATGTGTGAAACCATAATGTTAGACTTTGAACCTTTACTTATATATATAACTTTAATATATATTTAACAAAAAAGTTGAAATGTTATTGGTGCGTAATTTTGCAAAGACTCCAAGGGCATTTTCGTCCTGGGAAACCTTATTCCTCCTTTTCCTGGTGGTGCTTTATATTTGTCAAGGTGTGCACGTGTGTGGATGGACTTTGTGGTTGATGGGTTTTCGTGCACACCCTCGTGCGTAAGATAGCGACAGCCCCTCTAAATTCTTGGTTCTTTGTATCCCAATACCCAATATTTAACTAACCTGCACGGGCTGTTCCCTCTCCCCATTATGACCCTTTTTAGTTTTCCCCCTCTGATAATGATATCCCAACCCCTCCCTAAAATTTTTAGAGCCTTTGAAAGGTGCCCCTTCAATTAATATTATTTTTTTTATAAAAATAAAATTTTAGATTAAATTATTTTATAACCTTTGTATAAGTTTTAATTAAATAATAATTAATTATGTAAGTTACATTATCTCGCAATCATTCAAAATTTAAAGATTTAATAATTAATTAAAAAATAAATAAAGTAAGCTAACGTAGTTGTGTGTCAAAGTAGGAGTGATAAGAAATCATTACTTGTAGAGAAATTATGTAGGTGACTAACTCTCTTCATGTCTACACACGTACCTATTGTCTAGATGCGAGATACATGGTAGACAAATGACGTCATAGATTGAACGGGAGAGTCTCTCACGATTCCACATCGGATGTGTATTAAGAAGATCTTGCACTTATAAGGAGGATTTGGACTTCAACTAAGTGAAATGTCTTTTATAGGACAGACCCATGAGACCAGTATGTCGAAGTAAATAATATCTCATCGGAAATGGACCCAGGACCGTTACATGATTCATTAACCATTTAATTTTTGTTTAATACTAGAAAAAAAAAAAGAAGGAATAGTAAAAAGGAATTTTCTAAAATTTTCATTGCAACCTTTCAAAATTTAAATTTTTAATTATCTAACTAAAAGATTAAAAAAAAAAAAAAAAACCTCATATTTCATGTGTCGGTATAGGAATTGTTGGAAATTATTGTTAAGAAAGAATATGCATGTGATTGACCTTTTACGTATCCAAGCGACTATTCTTTAGACACGAGACACATGGTGAGCAGTTTATACTTATGATCACTCGGTTGAATATTTTAACAAGGTCGAACTCACCCTTCATGTGTCACACATTTAAGCAACAAATATGTAAACCCATATAAGAACCAACCTTCTTTATAATCTCCTGCTGACGCATAATGATTTATGACCATTTATTTATTTATTTATTTTAATATTGAGAGAAAGAAGGAAGAGTAAAAGAGTTTTTCCTTTTATTTATTTACTTTTAGATGGAAAATCTTCCCTGAAATCAAAAGGACCTTTTTCTAACTAGGTTGTCTACTTCTCACCTTTTTAACTTTTCAATTTTAAACTTTAATTTTTTTTTTATTTTTTTGAATGGGGGCTTCACCTTTGCTATGCCTTTTAGTGTGCATTCATTCATTGGGTGATGTGGTGTGGGATATTGTTGGTGGTGGTTCACTTTTTCTCTTTCAAGACACCTAATGAAACACAAGAAAAGCCAAAGCCCACAAGACAATAATGAGCACCTTACTTTTCTGTCTACCTAATTTTCATGTTGGGTTCAATGGGATTAGCCAGTACTGTTTCATGCCCTACAAGATTTGGAGCCAAGCCAGCAGATCACATGCTTAGGAAGGTCTTGGTTTATTTTTTAAATAATAATTACAACAATTTCTTTTCAATAAAAAAATAAAGGCAATTTTTTAGTTTATATTTTCTATGTTATTTAATAATTTGTACTTATTATTTTCGTATATGTTTCTACTCGTGATTTTGAAAAAAAAAAAAAAAAAAAACTTATAGCTTGTAAAAACTTACCTAAAACTGCCATAAATTATAGAACGCGCACATAGTTTTTGCCAGTATGATTACCTATTGTACCTTTAAATGAAATATTTGATAGTTGTGATAATCATCATCATTTATGGGCGTGATTGTTGCAAAATGAATGGTAAAAGTCACGTTGTAAGAAAAGAAACGAGTTATCATTTAATAATTCTTTGATGGACCCAAAAAAAATGTTAACGAATAATAATAGGGTTTCAACAAAAAAGTTTTGAATAATGTGCGACCGCTCATAATTGCTTAAAAAAAAAAAAAAAACCTATGCTTGAGGAATCATCTATGTTCATTGGTTAGAGAAGTGTGCTATATGGGACGAGGTTAATTATGAATAGCTCCTTCAAATAGGATTTAGAGTTTGTTAATTGGAAAATATCATGTTTGAATTTTGACTCGCACGAGTGAGAGACCTGCTTTTGTATAAGTCTCGTGATATAGGTCTCACATTACTTTAGTGCTCGAAACATGGATATGACATTTTGTATGGTTCGTGGACTCTAAAATTTATACGAAGAAATTGTTTTTTGTAAGTCATTCTCTTATTATTCCTTGGATTTACATAATTGTTTATAATTTTAATTAAGTTAAAAAAAATATACATAGGGGTCGTTTAGTCGTGGAAAATATTTTCTTGTTTTTCCTTTCTTGATTTTTTTAAAAAATTATTATTATTTTTTTACATTTCTTGTCTTTTCAAAATTTGTATTAAAAATGTAGAAAATAAAGAGTTTGTTTAAATTTGTAAACTTATTTTTTATTCCTACAATTCAAAAATAATTACCAAAAAATAATTTTTTTTCAATTTTTAAAATATTATATAAGGTAATATTTGGAATACTTAATTTTTGACTTAAATTTGGATTTTTGTGGATTTTGTTTTATAAAAAAAAAAAACTCTCTACACAATTCATACAAATTAAAGCATAAGACATTTGAGTTTCATGCTCTCATAAGCAAATTAAGAGTTAGAAATCTAATAATAATAATAAGATGTTTTCCAACTTTTTTACATAAACAACTGAACAAATATTATGGCAATTAACACAATCTCAATATTTCCCAATCATTTACGATAACTGAAATATACAATAAAATGAATCATACACAGTAGACAAAATATCACATGCAAGTACAGAAATTAAAGTGCAGAAATTAAAGTCAGACTCAAGATGATATGAAAGAAAGCTCAATGTGAGAATATGTGTTTCTTAAAAATATTTTGTAATTTTGAGAATGATGTATATGATAATGCACTTCAAAAATTCAAACCCTAATAAAAATGATTTTCTCCCAAAAATATTATTCAAATAAAGTACAGGTGAACCTAGGTTTTGACTCAAAAAATATTTTTACAAGCACAAGCACGTGAGCCTTTGAATCTTGCAATGGATGTGCAAGATTCACAAGCAATGAAAATATTTCTCCACCAAAAATATTTATCAAAGAACAATGTAGGAGGGACTTGAAGAACACTCTCAAAATATGATTTGAAAATAAATAAGATATGAGTGTTAAAAAATATTTGATTTGTAAAACAAATGCCCAAACGAATGCTTAAAATAAATCTCTCTTGAAAGATTTTCAATGTAATAAGTATAGGAAAGTATAAAGGAATGAAAAAATCAAAAATATTTTCAGAGGTTTTTCAATCTAGTCGCATGTTTAAATTTGAGTAATGAGGAAGTATGTATAGAGTTGGGAGGATTTTTTACCGTTAGGGACATGTTAGAGAGTTTTAAAAATGTTTACTTAAGTTTTAACCCTAATTATTGCAGTAAAAATGTGTGAACCCGAGAGGTTTGGTTGCCCGGTCCTTAGGGCTGTTCGCCCGAACATACATAAGCCTGTTTTTGGATTCGGGTGACCGTGGGTGAGTTCGGTTGGCTGAAGTCAAGGCAATTTCCCAACCTTCATAAGTTCGAACGCCTGACCTACGGTTCAGGTTGCCGAACCTCCCAATTCAGTCACCCGAGGACGGTAGAAAAAGTAAGTTTTAAGGTTCGATTGACCGTGGACGTTTAGTTCAATTTCGATTCAGTCGCCCCGGCCTCAGTCAACATGTTGACTTTCTACCAGTTTGGTCGATCGGGCTATTTATAACTCCTTATGGTCGATTGCCTGAAGCCCTTTGGACTAAAACAGTCAACATGATTAGAATATTGAACTTGCATATGGAAGGTTTTCGGGCCTAATGGTGAAAAGAGACTTGGAATGAGGGATGAACTATTTTCCATTGTATAGATAATGTCCGAATGAGACTCTACCAATACGAGAAAAGATATTGACTTTCTTTTGATATTTGATAAAAATACACAAACTTTTCTTGAAGTTTCAAAAAATTCATACCTCCATACACATTAGTTTTCAGGACACTTATACCCCTCTATTTATTTATATATTTATTTATTGATAAATAGCCACACAAAAAATGTCAAAAAATTGACTACTTTGCCCTTTCTACTCTTGGCATACATATAGTGATACACTTATTGTTCAAATATCCAAAAGAACTATGTAATTTCTCCCTCTAAAATGTACAAAACCCATAATCGGGGATGAATTTATTTCAAATTTTGTAATCCCAAGGACGCTCGAATGGTCTAAAAAATATGAGAAAACATTTACCTTCCCTTAAAGTCTTAAATAAAAGACACAAAATTTTATCGAGGTTTCAAAAATTCTATGGACATAAAAACTGTTTTGCCCTTTTTTGCTCTTGATATACATGAAATAACATAAAATACTGTTCACATATTCAAGAAATCTATTTAATTCCCCCTTCAAAAAAGCATAAAATCCATCATAAGGGATGAATTTCTTTCATCTCTAAAAACTATGTAATCCCTATTGAAAAGTAGAAAGCCTCATTGGGGATGAATTCCTAAATGTAATTATTTTTACAATAATTATAAAAAATCCAACTTAGTTTTTAGTTTTTCAATATTTTTTTTTAAAAAGGTAAACAATAAAAATTTTGTCTATATTTGAAGTATAATTTTTATAAATTTTAAAATAATTGAAAATTATTTTTAATTTTTCAATAAATATATTAGGTAATATTTGAAATTATGGATTTTAAGACTTTCTTTGAATATGTATGGATTTGGAAGAAATTTAATACAATTTTATACCATATTTTATCATAAGCCAAACAAATCCAAATCTAAAATCCAGTTTGCTTGCTCCAAAACACAGAGTAAGAAAACAAAAATCTAGAAAATAATAAAAAGATGTTTTATAATTTTTTTTTTAATACAACGTTAGAAATTGAAAAGCAACATGTCATTTCTATAATCATTTGAAAATTTGAAAAAGAAAAAAAAATTATGCTTGCAAGCAAATAGTGCCAAAATCTTTTATTCTTTTTCATTCTTTCCATACAAGTTTGTGAAATTTAAAATTTATTTTGTTTGCAATATCTTGAAAATTTAAAATAAAAAAAATAAAAATAATTTTTCACAACTAAACGGTTCTTAATATTTTCCTTAAAGACAAAACATTTCTGGATATTAAACAAAAACACAAAATATTTTTTGACATCAAGAAATAACATGTGTTAGCTTTGGTGCAATCCCAAGAGGGGGAGTGAATTGGTATTTAAAAATTTCTTCCCTAAGTCAATCAGTCTAGCAGCAGTATTACACAACTTAGGAGCAATCTAAGTGTATATGAAATTGCAGATATGAAATATTTACCAATATTCAAAGCATACAACGCAATTTCAGTATTTCTCAACTCAATGCAATTCTGTGTCCATTAGATATGCAGTATATTCAGTAAGGAAATTAAATCAAGCACAAAGTAGAATATAATGCAGGAAATGTAAAAGTGACACCGAATATGATATCGGGGTTCAGCCAATCCTGCCTACGTCCCTGCCTTGGCACACCTGCAAAAGGATTACACCATAAGTTCACGTAACAGGTGGAGCGACACCTAAACAACCAGATCAATTACCACAAGGCTAACCTCAATCTTTACAAACAATCTTTACTAGGCTGGATTACAGCTCCCTTAGGCCACGCCTATAATACAACACTATTTTTCACAATATAATAGGGTACAATAATTATACTTCTTAATCAAGCAGATATGTACCAAAATACATCACAAACAAATATGCACTTACATATGATATGGATTTAATGCTCAGGTGAGATTAAATATGTAAAGTCTTTAAGAAGTGTGAGTGTATGTATATGTGAGAGTTCAACCTTTGATTTAAGATAAGATATTCAACACATAAATAATCAAAGGAAGTTTAACACAATCCAAATCAAATATCTCAAGAATATTTTAAATGTAAAGCACAATAGATATTTTTGGATTGAAGTTGGCAAAAATAATATCAAAGATAATATGCAAACTTGTGTAAAATAATATTTTTACAAATCAAAATCACAAGCTTGATGAGTCTTGCAATCAAGATGCAAAGACTCACTAGCTATAAGGGTATTCTCACTTAAAGATTTATTGTTTAAATCGGGAGAAAACCCTAACTAAGAACTCTCAATGAAAATAATTAATCAAACAAGGAGAGTTTTAGCAATGTAAAACATTCATAAACACTCTTGGAAACTTGATTATAATCAATCAGCAAACAATGAGAGTTTTAGCAGTGTAAAACATTCATAAACACTCTTGGAAACTTGATCTATCAAGAGAATAGAAAAATAGAAAGTATATTGAACTAGTATTAGCTAAATGAGATTTGAAAATTTGAGAGAGTTTTTCCTTAATGATCTTGCTAATCAATGTTTAATTTTACAAATGAGAAGATATATATAGGTAATGACAAAATTATGACCTTTGGGGGCTCAATGGGCATTATTAAAAAGATTTTAAATGAGTTTAATATTTTAACCCTGTTTAACCCATTTTATTTCAATTAAAAAATAAACCAACCCGAGAGTTTCAGGTGCCTGAGCCACGGTTCGGTCGCCCAAACAGACACAATGGAAAAAAGTTTATTTTGAAGTTTGGGTGTTTGAATCAAGGTTTGGTTTTCTGAACCAAGGCGATTTTCAAAAGGTCCGCGATTCGGTCTCCTGGTGTAAAGTTCGGTAATCCGAACTTGAACTTTCAGTCGTCCGAGGGTAAACTGAATGTGGGAGTTCGAGTTGTTGAGTTGTTGGGAAAAGTCAAGATTGACGTTCGGTCGCCCAAAGGCGATACATTCATTTTTGGTTTGGTCGCTCGAAACCAAGTCAACCTGCCAACTTTTCAGCTGTTCAAGTGCCTGAGGTGTTTTGAACACAATGGGTTCGATAGCCTGACCTCTCATAGTTTTGCCTATTAAGTCTAATTTTTGATTCAATTATTTCCTCTAATAATATATATGATATGTGGACTATTTTTGTGCATTTGTGTAGGGACCTAAGGTCTTTCTAAAGTCTATGAGGATACTGAAAAAATCCGGCATCGGTCGACTGATCCCTAAGGTCATTCGGTTCCCTATGGTCTTGTTGAGCATTAAACCCTATCATGCATGCAGATGCATTATTACAGACCATAAAAATTATTACAGACCAATTAAAAAATAATTCAAATACAATAGAGAATAGGTCTTCATTCTTTCGATTCTTTAGACATCATAAATGAAACCTGATCTTCACAGTCCGTTTGATTTGCTTAAGTTTCTACCAACATTGCATGCTAAGGATAGACCTGTTAAAGAAACTTCAGTGCACAGGTGAGAAACATTATTTTTGTCATAATCAAAACGGGATCAGACTCATTGAGTCAACAACATGCCTCGCTTGATATTTAAATACGACAATATTTACATTAAATACAACATTCATACACCCTTCAGTGTATGCTCAATATGTGTGCGATATATTTATCTTAATAACGAAATTGATATCATAGATAGTGAGTGGAATAAACCCTAATACCCCTAAAAAATGTCTCTTGACGAGTTCCAATAAAATGTTGCCCTTGACTAATTGAAAGCTAATCCTTCATAAAATATATGAATATAGAGAGACATCCATTCATATGATAAGATTTAATGAACATTTTTCATAGTTATAGATCTTTTCAAAGTTATTCTATAATTTAAATATTAATTTCAAAGTTATTCTCAACGTAAAATTTGAAACCCATCAATTACAAAATGTTATTTATTATTTATACTCACTAAAACTATTAAAAAACCCATCTACATCAAAGCAAACTTCTCACTTATACGCTGGGATGGATGAAATCACAAAATTGAACCAAAAAATAATTACTCATTTTTTTCAATTTGGTTTCGGTTTGAAATTTCTAATTTTTTCGATTTTTGATTTAATTTCAATATGATCCATTTAATAACCACCAGAACCAAATCTATATACTATTAAATATATATAAAAATACATTATATATATATATAATACTATATAAAATTTTAATAATTTAAATTTTAAGTATTGTATTGAGATTCGTGTTTGAATTTTTATTTTGAATATTTTAAATTTACATATTAATTATTATAAAAGAAAAGTATTATTTATAGTGACTTTAAAATTTTAAATTATACTCAACTATTCAATTTGCATAACCATTGGATATTGATGTAAAAATTAATTAACAAAATTTTAACTGATTTAATTTTCATTCACATTTTAGCGGATTGAAACTTCGATTTGATTAATCATTCCGAAATAATAGTTCAATTAATCAAATTATGCACACCCCTATTAACATAACATGTCTTGTGTGAGTACCGCAGCAACTCAAGGGAACATGGTGCAGGGCTTCTATCCAAAGGGCTAAGGCGGGTCGGGTCGGGTCATGATTGGGCCTGCTCGGCCCAAAGCGCAGCCCCATAATCCCAGCTTCAACGCTTCAAGCCTTCAACCCACCATTGCAAGTAGAGGATCAGAGATAGATATACTGAAATGGCACTTTCAACATATCTGTACTTACGCACTCTATGAACTGGAAGGGCCTTATGAAGAAAGCGGGGTGAGTGGTGAGAACAGAGAAGGGTAAAACACTATCTACAAATGATTTGTGTCATGGCCTCGGCGTGTTGTACTCTCCCAAATCCTTGTTTGTGTTCGTCCTTGTACACAAAGTCGAGTACCTGTGCTCCGTCTGCTGCTGTAGTTTTGCAACCCAGAACCCCAAATTTCCGTCTCTGCCCATTGGTTCCTCAGTTGGGTCTCAGTAATTTTTCGTCATGGAGTGGTCTGAGACATATGGGTATCACAATTAGACAAAAATCCGTGCGAATTGGTAATTTTCCTCAATTGGGGTTGTGATATTTTGCCTGTGTTTTTCCTTGCTTTGGTACATGGGTTGGATTCTTTTCTTTTGTTCTTTCAGTTTTGAGCGTTTAATTTCCTGTGTGTCCTATTTCCCTCCCTGCGTGTGTTCTGTGCCTGTGGCGGGTGCTTCATTTTCAAAGATTGTGTTTGCAGAAAAAAAGGGAAGATATAAAGGTAAGGGTGTTTATGCTTCCCTATTTGGGGTTGGAGCTCCTGAAGCTTTGGTTATTGGAGTGGTGGCTTTGTTGGTTTTTGGTCCCAAAGGTCTAGCTGAGGTGAGTTCTCTTCCTGTTACGCTTCTTAGCAACACGTTTTTGTGCACGTTTCCCTGAGCTAATAGCCTTGTATAATTTGAGAGTTGCAAAATGTGTGTCTGTCCATATGTTTTTTTTATTGTGATTGATAGGAATCATATAAGACACTGAGTGGAAGCTCAGGAATGAGAATCCTCATCCTATGTGCAGTATACTGTATGTTTATGCATGTATGCGTATGCTGCATTCTTCATAGAAGCAATGGAATTAAAGGGACTGTTTTCAATTCTTCCAACTAAACGCATGCAATTTAGTCCAGGAAGATTCTTTTTAAAAGGAAAAAAAAAAAATTGAAGTGTAAGAAAACCTCCTTGATAAACAAACAAAAAAACATCAATATAGCACTGCTATCCAATCTCGATGTAAATCTGAAAAAGACTCCTCTGAAAAAGCCTGCTGCAAAAGCCTACAACAAGGCTAAATACCAAATCCTATCCCCAAGCACAAACAATGACACCCTCTTTCCCGTGAAGAGACGAGCAATCCTCTCCATCCATAACCCCCCAAAACAGAAAAATATTGCCCAACTCTGCAGTGTTGACCCATCTTTACTCCTTCCAAATCCAGAAAATGAGATAACCAAAAGACCCTTCACCAACTCTGAACAAACCTAATCCTTTCCAATAAGAGAAAAAGATTATTCCAAACCCTCAATGAAAAGGAGCAAAGTAGGAACAGGTGAGAGACAGATTCTGAACAATCCAAACAAAGAAAACACAAGTCTGGAGATAAAGCTTTAAAAGGCCTTCTACTCTGCACCAGATTGTCAGTGCTAACTCTATTAAGAACAGCTAACCAAATAAAACCTTGGCCTTTGGTCAAGGGCATGTTTTTATGGGTCAAAGACATTCTTAAAAAATGATTTACAAGTTACTCCCCGGAAGAATCAAGAAACCATGAATGATAGCCCCTCCTATCGAAAGGAGGACTTACCACACAAACACAATAAGGAGTGAGTCCCATGACCTCCTATAAAAAATTAAGAAATAGATTCATTGTAGAAAGAGGACAGCGTATGCAGACGAGGAAAAGAAGTGCAAAGCAAAGGATGAGGATCCCTCCCCAAATGTCTTCCCAAAACCGAGTGCGATATCCATTACCCACAATAAATTTAGTACTAGGAATAAAAGGAGGGTATAACTGTGAAATACCCTTCCAAGGACTGTCACAAGAACATCTCAACCGCAAATTACCATCCCACCTGTTACCCTGCAGGCCAAATTTACTTTTAATTAGTTTATGCATAAGGGAAAAACTTGTTTAGGGGGAAAAGGCCCCAACTATTCCTCTAGTTTAAGAAGATTTTGTGTATGCATGCACATACATACTTCTATTGCAGGTTTGAATGTGTGCCTGCATTTTTTTGTGGATAAGGTACCATTACCATGATTGTCTTGTGACTGTTCCAATAACCAAGTGCTTAGTTTCTAACCAAATAGGTGGGGGCATGGCTGCATGGGTACCAGAAACTACTTACTTTCTAAACAAATAAGCGAGGCATAAGTACTGGAAATATTAACTGCCCAGAAAACAGTGCATTGGTATGAACATCTCTAAACACGGTGCGTTTTTGTTCCATGACACTGGTACACAAAATCTAGTGATCCAAAGTCTTAATTCAATATTTTCTTTAGGAAATTTTAATTTGTGAGTGGAGCATATCACACCATAAATTTTTTTGTGATCATTATAAATCTTCTTCACCAAGGAAAATTTCTCTTAGATATAGAAACATCTCAGTGTCATTTCTTTTAGATTTAGAAAATTTATACTTAAAATGTACTGCATATTAGAGCATGTGCCATACTGCGTTCTCCTTCCGGCTTGGATCTGGAGCCAAACTGGACAAACTGGAATTTCTAGTCCTAGGTAACCCTGGGCAGGAGTGCAACAATAGTGCTTTTATCCACATCCATTCTTCACAGAAGCAATGAAAGGAAAAGGATTGTTTTCAACTCTTCCAATTCAAATATTGCAAGCAGGAGTGTGACATCTATTTTAAGAAGCCTTTTTTTTTTTTGTGTTTTCGGGAGCTGAATTGTTTCTGTAAATTTTAGTCTTAATGATCAATTATCTAAATCAGGTTGCTCGGAATCTAGGAAAAACTTTGCGTGCATTTCAACCTACAATTAGAGAGCTGCAGGTAGGTACATATAATTTTAGATTTTATGTATGGCTCGTTCCTTGTTTGAGGAAGCTCTGATGTTATGACTGGTGCAAATATTTTTTCTGCCCACCTTTACCCTAGGAAGTTTCTAGGGAATTCAAGAGTACCCTTGAACAGGAGATTGGTCTTAATGACATTCGAAGCTCAACATTGAGCACATACAACTCCAGCAATACCAAGACCACTTCAACCCCATCAGTTTCTGGCACCGAGGATTCCCAGACAGTGCTTGACCAAAGTGAGTATTTACTTTCTGCCATCTTTATTCTTTCTCTTGTTCCTAATTTTAGAAGGCATGAAAGAGTCTTTGGATTCATCCGCAACTGTTTTCTCCCATTTGTTCAGCATATGATTAATTGTTCTTTTGCAGAAGCTTGGTTTTGGGAGTTTGAAACACTATCGTAGAACACTTTTTTCCATTAAAGAAACAGTACAAAAATAGTATTATATTTATCCTTTTCAGAATGTCCTTTAGCATTTTGAAACAAAATCAAACAAGTGTAACAGGGTTGCAAATTTACATAAAATGTAAAAGTACGTGAATAGCAATCAGTAGGTTAACAGGAGCAACTTCAACAGTATATGGTTGCCATCCTTGCCACCAAGTGTATAGGCTCAATTTTAGTGTCATGCTGCATTTATGACTCTGGTAAACGTGAGATATTGAACTTGATTATCTAGATAATATGTGAATTTGCATTAGGGCAAGAAAGAAGACAAGTGAGAGAGAGAGAGAGGAAACAAATTTCCAAGTTTGTTACATCAATAGAAGAACATAGGTCTAAACAGGCCCTTTGCGAACAAATATCCATGCTTGTTACAAGATTTCACGAGGGTACCTTGATGAGAATCAACAAGCATCGTTAAAGGATACATTGCATGTTCCAGTTGGGCCTATTACTAGAGGAGAATCTAAGAAGATCAAGGAAGCACTTCATGGGCTGATTCAAGACATTTGGGCTTATTCAAAAATGGGCCACTCCAAGCTTGGTCGAAAGAAATATGAAGGTCTACTAAACTTAATTGAAGTTTTTGATGGAGCTTAAATGTGTTAATCTCCTTAATAATGGTGTGCTATTCAAATAGGGAATTTGACTGTTTGAATTTTGTGTTATTATTGTAATCATGCAAGACAACTTGTTTGTTTGTGTAGTCTTAGTAAGTTGTTGAGTTTTTGAGCCTACTTTTGACTTGTGTTATATTTAATTTGTAATCTTGCAAGAAGTCTTAGTAAGTTGTTGAGAGTTGTTGAGTCTAATTTGTAATCTTGCAAGAAGTCTTAGTAAGTTGTTGTGAGTTGTTGAGAGTGGTTTGAAGTGTTTAATGCTTTGTCTCCTAGGCTATGCCTATAAAAGCATTCTTATTGTGAGAACAAGGAGGATCATCATTGATCATGGAATAAAAATGTGAGGCTTTGTTGCTGCTTGGTTCTTTGAAGAACTATTCGAACTTATCGGGATTTCCCGTGGCGTTCACCAACGACTTATCAAACGGCTTTCCACCACCGTTTGTGGCGTCTTCCTTATACCGAGGTTCTTGTTTCGCACTAAACAACGGGTTGAGGTCGTATATACCAACATTCTTGTTTGTCGTAAACAACGGGTCGAGGTCTACCATTCATATCTATCCAAAAAATCTGAATTTTACCTCCATATGGTTTTGTCCTCTCATGGGATTGCTTGCAATATAGGTAGTACTCTAATTATCACAAAACACATTCATAGGTTTTGTCATTGCAAAAACATTTTTTCTTAGATGTAAGAGACCTCTTCTAAAATAACTCACTGATTGTATGCACCATAACTTGGCATTTTTTCAGTGTGGGACCTTGCTACAATACTCTGTTTCTTGCTTCTCCAAGTGATAAGATTACTGCCTGCAAAGGTACACTACTTGGGAGTTGATCTCCTGTCTTCAACTGAACCAACCTAGTATGCATTAGAGTGTCCCACAATATCAAAGTTCCTTTTACCCTTGTACTTCTGCCCTTGAGATACCAAGGATAAGGAATCCTACAAATAACATCCCTGTGAGCTGTTTGGGGTTTTCCATAAACTGACAAAGAATCCCAACAGCAAAAGATGTGTCAGGCCCGGTGATAGTCGAGCTTTCCCACTTTCCTACCAACTTTGTGTGGACGCTTCTCTTCAAAATCTCTGCTCCATTATCTTTAGACAGCTTCACATTTAGATCCATTGGAGTATGCATTGGCTTAGCTCTCAACTCCCAACACGCCTATTTCAGTCAATAAGTCTAAGCTATATATTTGCTGCGTTAGCTTTAAACCTTTACTGTATCTCACAACCTTAATATTGAGGAAATAGAAAAAGAGCCCAAATCCTTGTTTAGGAACCGTTATTTTCAAAATCAGACGACCAATCAGTTGGACTGGTTAAAGTGGAAACTAGTAAGCTGTTTGATTCTGTTCTCACTATATTTTGTCCCAAACACTAAACAACAAAAAACAACAGCAGCAACAAACCAAGCCTTAAGTCCCACTAGGTTGTGTCGGCTACATGAATCCTTTTCTAAATATTGTAACAAAAAAAAAAATCGATAAAAAATGGTCAAACTCAAGAAAAAACAGGAAGAAGCAGATGACTCGGAAATTGGAAAAAAAACAAGAAAAAGGGTGAAAGGGCATCCCTGGGCCACAAGGCTCCCGCTTTGCGAGGGTAGGGGTAGGGGTAGGGGTAGGGTCATCACAGTGTACGCAGCCTTACCCCTGCTTTTTACACAGTATACGTAGTCTTACCCCTTCCTTTTATGTAGAGAGGCTGTTTCCTTTGATCTTCTTTCAAATCCTTCGATCAACTAGTAGTCTAGAGATGCCAATCATAACCCCTACCTGTCATAAATAAATAGGTTAGCGTATATCCATATAGTTCTATGGGTCATAAATGGGTGACCCGTTTAGACCCAAAAATTAAATGGATGAAAATGGGTGTACCCCCTTGACCCATCAACCCATTCAACTTTCCAACATGATCAACATGTAACAATAATCAAATGCCCATCATTTGAAATTATACTATGATTACATAAATAATTAATATTATATTTGGATACCCATGTACATAATTACGTAATTATGAATACTTAAGTTCGAATATGTATGTAATTACTTAGTTATTGATGTGCATGACTGGTTTGGTTCGGTTATTTGAATCAATTAATATGCACATGCATAATCACATAATTGGTTTGATATGTATGTAATTATGGTACTGATTGCCCCTCTCACTTGAAACAAACTATGTAATTACATAATTATGTAATTAATAATATAACTCATATATCTATATACGTAATTATGTAATTATGGGCTGCTCAATTTAATATGTACACAATTATGGTATTGGAACCTAAACTAAATTATTTAACTATGTAATTATTTATTTCATTAATATACTAAACTATTTGACTATGTAATTATTTATTTAATTCATACTATAATTTGGAAACTTTTACGTACATAATTACTTATGGATGCTTCATTTCAAATATGTATGCAATTTACATAATTGTATATGTATATAATTGATTTGGTTTGGTTACTAGAACCAATAAATATGTACATAAATAATCATATAATTATTTTGGCTCTCGTAATTTTAATATATGCATTTATGGTATTTATTGCACCTCTCATTTGAAACTAAGCTGTGTAATTGGTCAATTAGTTACTTAGTTAATACTATAATTTGATATCTTTGTACATAATTATGTAATTATGAATAGTTAGGTTCGAATATGTATGTAATTACATAATTATGGATAGTTTAGTTCAAATATGTATGTAATAGTGTCAATATTTATGCATATAATTGGTTGGTTCGATCATTCAAACCAATTAATATGCATGTACATAATTACGTAATTGGTTCAATTTAGATACTTAGGTAATTATGTAGGTACATAACTATAGTATTTACTACACTTATCATTTGAAATTAAACTATGCGATTACATAATTAATACCATAATTCATATATCTACGCATATCCTTTTGTAATTTATGGATAGTGTGGTCTGAATATGTACATAATTTACGTAATTATGTATGTACGTAATTCGTTTGGTTCAATTATCATAACCAATCAATGCAATTGACGTAATTAAGTAATTAATTCGGTTTAGATATCTGCATAGTTATGTATATACATAATTGGTTTGGTTCGGTCGTCCAAACCAATTAATATGCTTGCCATAATTGAACCAAACCAAATAATATGCATGTTGTAATGTGTAATTGCTTCGGTTTGGATATCTACATAATTATGTAGGTACATAATTTAGTATTGACTAGTTATTTGAAAATTAAACTATGTAATTACATATTATACAACAACAAAGCCAAGCCTTAAGTCCCACTAGGTGGGGTAAGCTATATGAATCGTTTTCTACCAATTTATGTGATCATGGACCATTTCTTTTGACAAATTCAGGGCTATTAAATCCTTACTATTTCATTCCAAGTTATTTTAGGTCTACCCTACCCCTTCTATTGCCCCCACAACAACTAACTCACTTTTCCTCACTGGCGCATTATGTGGCCTACGTTGCAAGTGTCCAAACTATTTGAGTTGTCCCTCTCTTATCTTATCTTGTATAGGAGTTACATCTAACTTACCGTGAATATGTTCATTTCTTAATTTATGTTTCAGTGTTATACCACTCATCCATCTAAGCATTCTCATCTCAACAATTTTTACTTTTTGGATATTTTGTTTCTTTGTCGCCCAATATTTTGATCCATATAGCATAGCTGGTCTTATAGCCATCCTATAAAACTTCCCTTTCAATCTTAAGGGTATTCTACGATCACAAAGCACACTTGAAGCACTTATCCATTTTACCTAACTTGCTTTAACTCTATGCATTACATCATCTTCAATTTTTCCTTCAGCTTGCATAATAGATCCAATGTATCAAAATCTACAAGTGCTATTTATTTCTTCATCATCAAGTTTAACTTTGTCTCTAATATTCCTCCCACCATTACTGAAATTACATTTCATATATTCTGTCTTATTTCTACTTGTCCTAAAGTCTCTAGATTCCAAAGCTTCTCTCCATAATTCTAATTCAACTTCTACTCCGCCCCTAGTTTCATTAATCAATACAATATCATTTGCAAACAACATACACCATGAATCCTTATTTTGAATGCTCTTAGTCAGTTGGTCCATCACTAAAGTAAAAAGATAAGGGCTCAAAGTAGATCCTTGATGTACACTAATGGTGCTTGGAAATTCTTTAGTTTCTCCATCTATAGTCCTTACACTAGTCAATAGTCATTACTCCATCATACATATCCTTAATGACATCAGTATACCTAATACATACACTTTTTTTTAAAAAGAAAACCATAGAACTTCCCTAGGTACCCTATCATATGCTTTCTCTAAGTCAATAAATACCATATGCAAGTCCCTTTTCTTTTCCTAAACTTTTCCATTAATCTTCTTAAAAAATATATAGCTTTTGTGGTAGATTTCCTAGGCATAAAACCAAATTGATTTTTTGAGACCTTCGTTTCCAGCCTTAACCTTTGTTCAAATACTCTTTCCCACTATTTCATCGTATGACTCATAAGTTTAGTTCCACGATAGTTATTACAATTTTGAATATCTCCTTTATTTTTGTATATAAGTATTAAAGTGCTTTTCCTCCATTCATATGACTCATAAGTTTAATTCCACGATAGTTATTACAATTTTGAATATCTCCTTTATTTTTGTATATAGGTATTAAAGTTTTTTTCCTCCATTCATTCGACATTTTCTTAGTTTTTATAATTGTGTTAAATAAATTAGTTAACCATATAATTCCGTTATCACCTAAGTATTTCCAAACTTCAATTGGGATGTTATCTGGTCCTATAGCTTTTCCATTTTTCATCTTTTTTAGTGCAAACTTACCTTCGTTAACTCTAATTTTGCGAATAAATCTCATATTTTTAGTCTTTTTCTCATTTGTCAATTCTAAGTTTAAGCCTTCTATTTGATTTTCATTAAACAACTTACTAAAGTAACTTCGCCATCTTTCTTTTATGTCTTCGACTCTTCGTCCATAACCAAGACAATATCATGCTCACTTTTTATACATTTTACATTTCCTAAGTTCTTACTCTTCCTTTCTCTAGCTTTAGCAAGTTTAAATATATCCCTTTCCCCCTTTTTATATCTAATCTATCATACAAACTATTAAATGATCTGTGTTTAGTTTCACTAACGGCATTTTTTGCATATTTTCTCGTCTCTTCATAATTTTCAAAGTTATCCATGTTTCTACATTTTTGCCACGTTTTATACCAAATTCTTTGTCTTTACAGCTTTTTGGACATCTTTGTTCCACCACAAACTTTCTTTGCTATTTGAGAATCTTCCTCTTGATTCACCTAAAATCTCTTTTGTTATCTTTTTAATAGAGTTAGCCAATCTACTCCAAAGAGTATTTGTATCTATTCCATCCTTTATAGTCCAATCCCCATATTTAATCCTTTTATCTTTGAATTTTATTATATTTTCGCCCTTTAGGTTCCACTGCCTAGTTCTCTTACATTGGTTTACTTTCCTTTTCCTTCCATTTTTTAATACATATATCTAATACTAAGACTCTATGTTCTGTGGTTAGACTTTCACCTGAAATAACTTTACAATCCTTGTATGATAAACGATCTGCCCTCCTGGTTAAAAAAAATTATTTGACTTTTATTTTGTTCACTTTTAAAGGTTATTAAGTGTTCTATGACATAGCGAAGTCTAAGATCATCTCCCCGGACTCATTTTTGTCTCTGTATCCATATCCTCAATGTATCCTCTCATAACCTTTATTATCCCTTCCAACGTGTCAATTCAGATCTCCTCCTATGAATATTTTCTTAGCCCTTGGTATGCCTTGTATAATACTATCCATATCTTCCCAAAATTGTCTTTTAAGATTTCTGCTAAGCCTACTTGACGCATAAGCACTAATGATTTTTATTATCTCTTGGCCTAATACCATCTTGATTTTTATAATTCTTTTAAGATTTTTTGCTAAGCCTACTTGACGCATAAGCACTAATGATTTTTATTATCTCTTGGCCTAATACCATCTTGATTTTTATAATTCTATCCCCTACCTTGTTTACATCAACAACACTATCTTTTAAGTTTTTGTTTACAATAATTTCTACTCTATTCTTATATTTTTTTTTCCAGTGGACCAAAGTTTAAATACTGATTTATCAATTTCTCTAGCTATCTCCCCCACCCACGTAGCTTCTTGAAGGCAAATTATATTAATTTTTATTCTAATTATTGTGTCCACAATTTCCATGCTTTTACCTATAAGTGTCCCTATATTCCAAGTTGCTAATCCAATCCTAGTTTCCTGAACTAGCTTCTTTACTTGCCCACGTCCAAAATGATGGTGGAACCCTCGCATATTTGATACCATACCCAGGCGCCGACACAATGCGTCGCTTTGGGTTGACGACCTAGCCCACCCTCACCCACTTTTCGCTACACCCGGGTGGTACAAGTACAACGCGTCGCTTCTAGGGGACGCCCCAACAAATATTTGGTAAGGATTCATATTATAGTGATTTGATAAATTTTACGCTAGCTATTAGTTACCTAACGCAACCCTCCTCCTTTACTTGGGCTTGGGATCGGTTGTGTGAGAAAAAAATTAGGACATTAAGTGCATTACAGCTGCATCCATAACCAAAATTTGATTCTCAAGGATAGTCATAGATCTCCCTCACGATGTTCATAGGACGTACTTGGGCACGTAGGCCCTTGCAGTGAGCACCAAGGCTATAACTTATAAGTTTCACCTGGTATCGTGCAATTGTCTTTGGATGCTTTAAAATCAAATGGATGAATGGGTTGATCCATGTTTTAATGGGTAAGGTCGTAATGGATCATTTTGTTTTATATAAATGAGTCATAAATGTGTAATTAATGACCCAGCACATTAACCAATCCACTTTTACCTTCCCATTAACATGTCTAAGTTGCTGCTGCTACTGCTCTTTTGAGAAAGACGTTCAAAATTTAAAATTGCTTTGTTGACTTTGTTCCTTTATGCTTAAATTCCTCTAGAATCCTGAAGATGCACTTCAAAATATGCCTGAGAAGTGAAAAATTATAAACATAGAGGGCATGCTACTCAAAACATTTTAATGCAAGGCCAAAAATCACTAACTTGCTTTAAGCTGTTGTAAGTTCAAGGCAAGATATATGTCTATATACAAATAGAAAAATTAAACATCATGCTAATGTCACTGATCTGTTTGGATTGTTTGGACCAATTGGATTGAAATTGGAGAGCCTTCAGGTTAACTGACTAGTCTTGTCAAAAAACATTGTTTGGAACTGTTTTATAAGTCAACAGTTCACATTTGGGATTACTACTTGTGATAATGATATCCTCAACATAAACCAGGAGAACCATACATGTCTCATTTGTCCTAACAAGAGTGATCAAATAATGTTAAAAAATCAGACTCATGATTTTACTTCAATAAATTTGTTGTGCAGGACTACCTAATACCATAAATGGCCTCATGCAACTTGCAAACCTTGCACTTTCTCCCTTGAGCAACACTCAATGGAGGTTGTTCCATGTACATCTCTTCCTCTAAGTGCTGCACATGAATGCATTTTTAACATCTTATGAGAAAAAATTAATTTCCAAAGAGATTAAAACCCAAACAGAATTCAACCAAGCTACATTAGAGTGTCTCAAAGTAATCTATGTGATTGGTCTGGCTCCCTGGCCACCAGTCATGTTTTTGGCCTTTCAAGAGTACCATCAGAAAGATACTTAACAATATGTGCCCAGTAACAGGTAATCAACTCTTTACCTAGAGGAAGATCTGACTGTTTCCATGTCCCTTGATAAGCCGAGGCCTCCACTCTACATCTATACCATCCATACCATGCTTCCACCCAAAATTACTGCACTCCTAGGTGGATAGTGGGAGGGGATTTTTATGTGGTAAGATTTCCTATAAATAAGAAAAAGGTGGGGGAGGGGATCTGCAAATATGCAGAAATTTGACTCGTTAATCAGGGACTGTGGACTGAGAGACCTCCCACTGGGTAACGCTTATTTTACCTGGTCTGTTGGAGGGGCTAGAGCTGTTGCAAGTAGATTGGATAGATTGATTTATTGCAGGGAATGGGAGGACGAGCGTCAAAATCTCACTGATTGTATTCTCCATAGGACTACATCCAATCACTTTCCTATCTTGTTGGAGTCCTGCAGTGTGGCGTGGCGTCCCACTCTCTTTAGGCTTGAGAACATGTGGTTGGATCATGTGACTTTTAAGCCTTTGGTCAGAGTCTTGAGGGGAGGATATGGAAAAGGGTAGGGAAGGCTTTAGATTCATAAAAAAATTGAAATGTTTGAAGGAGAAGCTAGAAGTTTGGAATAAGGAGGTCTTTGGGGTTGTTAGAATTAGAAAATCTAGATTCTTGGGAGAGTTGAACTTCTTTGATAGGACGGAGGAGAAGTTTATTCTCTTGAATAGAGAGGAGATTAGAAAAGTTTCTTTGAAGAACGAGTTGGAAGAGGTGATCTTTCAGGAATTGAGGAGTTGGAGGCAAAAGACTAAAATTCAAATGGGTTAAAGAAAGTGATTGTAATTTTTCTTCTTTCACAAGTTAGCTGATGCAAGAGGAGTAAAAATTTGGTTAGGGAGTTAGATCTTTGGTTGGGGGGTGGGGGGTGGGGGAGGGGAGTAGAGAGACCTTGTAAAAAGGAGGAAGTGAAGGAGGTTGTTGTTGGTATGGATAGGGATAAGGCCCCATGTCACGTGCTTGGTTTTTGGCATGTGATCAGTCGTGACTCCATCTAAAATCCAATGGGGTCACTAGGCCTAGGCAAGAATTTGTTTTACAAATCATAATTTGGAACCAAGTTAAAAGCCAATTAAGAGTTAACATTTGTTGAAAACACAAGACATATATGTATATTTCATAAGAAACTAAAGATGCTTTTCATTCAGTAACAAGCTTTTTACATTGGGTTGTACTTTTCATACAACATTTTTCTCACTCCCTAGTCTACATACATAACTGCCCCAAAACTGAACATGCACTTAGTATCCTTATTGTCTTCCTGCCAACCATACATGTCAAAATGGTAGTATCTTGGAAAACCTAACAAGTGGAGCTCTCCTTCAGTTTGAACCTAAAATTATTAAGGAATAGGGTGAGCAATCACAAGCTCAGTAGACATTCTTAACTCCCCCTTATTCAAACAAGGATTTCAATACCTAACACATGATTTTTTACATGTATGCATGATCATAAGGCGTGTGAACACAATCTTTATTCAAAGCAATCTGTTCATCTAAAGTGACCACTGCAAAGTATTCAAATATGCGCATTTATTCATTTTTTTCCCAACATAACAGTGTTATCCCAACTAAGTGCACATTTTATCTCAAACAAGTGCCAAATTCCAACTTGGCCAATCACCGCTTAATGCGGAAATACTAAAAAATGCCAAATTCCACCTTGGCCAACCACCGCTTAACACGGAAATACCTTTCAGAGGTTTAGGGCCTTTCACCCAAGGGAGAGTTCCAAGAGCAGAACATTCCAAGAGAATGGCCAAGCTAGAATTTGACACTTGTTTGAGATAAAATGTGTGCTTAGTTGGGATAGCACTACTATGTTGGAAAAAAAAAGTGTAAATGCATGCTATTTGAATTTTTTGTGGTGGTCACGTTAGATGAACAGGTTGCTTTGAATAAAAATTGTGTTCATGCACCTTATGATCCTGCATACATGTAAGAAATCATGTGTTACAAGTATCGAAATCCTTGTTTGAATTAGGGGGTGTTAAGAATGTCTATTGAGCTTGTGGTTGCTCACTCTATTCCTTAATAATTTTAGGTTCAAACTAAAGGAGAGCTCCACTTGTTAGGTTCTCCGAGATACTCCAAGATACTACCATTTTGACATGTATAGGTTGGTAGGAAGACACCAAGGATACTAAGCGTGTGTTCAATTTTGGGGCGGTTATGTATGTAGACTAGGGAGTGAGAAAAATGTTGTATGAAAAGTACAACCCAATGTAAAGAGCTTGTTACTGAATGAACAACATCTGTAGTTGCTTATCATATGTCTTGTGTTTTCAACAAATGTTCACTCTTAATTGGCTTTTAACTTGGTTCCAAATGATGATTTGTAAAACAAATTCTTGCCTAGGCCTAGTGATCCCATTGGATTTTAGATGGAGTCACGGTTTTCACATAGGGACGTGACGCCCTAGACCTAGAGGGGTTCAACATAGCATTTTTTCAAGATTGTTAGGAGGTTGTTAAGGGCAATTTTTTGAAAGTTTTTATTGATTTCTTTGGGAATAGGATCTTGAGCAAAAGCATCAACTCCTCTTTCATTGCCTTGGTGCTTAAAAAGTCTAGATCTATTAATGTTGAGGATTTTAGGCCTATTATCTTTGTTTCTAGTGTTTATAAAATTATCACTAAAGTCTTAGCTAATAGGATGAGTAAGGTGCCCATAGTGCATTCCCCGCCCCCGCGGGGGGAGGGGGGGGGGGGGGGAAGGAGGGAAGGAATCGTCCCTTTGGCATAGGTTAATAAGAAGTAAATTCGGGTTGAATGATAATGGGTGGGATACCAGAGTTAGTTTAAGATGTTCTTCGGGTAGTCCTTTGGAGGTTCATTTCACAAATTTATCCTTTTCATCCCTCACGCTAAACTTCAAGTGGGGAGGGGCTCTCGAATCTGTATTTGGAAAGACCCCTGGCTGGGTACTGCATCCTTATCCAATTCATTCCCCCATCTTTGTCAATTAAGCTCCAAGAAAAATAGAGCTATATCATTCTTTCTCGAGGATTTGAGTAGTCCATTGGATTTTTGGAATCTCCATTTTAGGAGACCTCTTAATGATAGGGAGATGGTAGAGCTGTCTTCTTTGTTATGTTTATTGAATGGGAGTAATCTTTCATTGGGGAGGGATGTTCAGTCCTAGTCCTTGGATCTTAGGAGTGTTTTCTTGTAAATCTTTTCTAAAGTCTTTACTGACTCCAATTCTTCTTTCCCACTCTATTGTTTCATCTGTAAGGCTAAGGCTCCTCCAAAAATTAAGGCTTTCACTTGGTTGGTTGCGCTCAATAAAATTAATACCAAGTACTTGCTGCAAATTAGGAGACCTTTCAAGGCTCTCTCTCCAGATGTATGTATGCTTTGTTACAAAAATTCAGAGATGGCTTCTCATCTTCTTTTTGCACTGAATATTCTTGGTGGATTTAGAATATGCTTTTTGGTTTTGCCCTTCTTTAGTTGGTGAATTGTTAGCTATTTCTTTCAAGGGCTTCAGTAGGAGAAAGGACAAGGCAGTCCTATGGAAGTGTGGAATATTTGCAGTTTTATCAGGGCTATGGTTGGAGCATAATGCAATGATATTCAATGGGACGAAATTAAATGGGGTGGTGGTTTGGGTAAAAATTTAGTATTTGGGCTCATTTTGGTGCGCTAGTTTGGGATTTTTCAGAGGAATTAGTTTCCATGAGTTATATAGAGATTGGAGGAACATTTTGAAATGCTGATTTATTATCTTTTGATATTTTTTTAGTTGGTTTTACTGGATAGTTCCAGGCCTTCTTTGGGGAGATGTCTTATTCTCCCTTGTGTAGATTCTCTTCCTATGGGTAAAATTTTCTTTTGCTATCACCAAAAAAAAGAAAAAAAAGAAAAAGAAAGAACAATAGACAAGGCGAAAGGACAAATAGCAGTAGAAAGATGAACTGCATAAACAGAGTTAATAATGAGATAAGTGACTAGGGTTTCCGAGTATAAAAATTGATACTTTTTCTGTTTTTCGATTAACAATGGATACAATAAAGTCTAATCGATACTAATAAAAAAGTTAGTGAGGCGGTTAAGCAGTTGTAGTGATATCAGTTCCCACAGATTACAAATGCTTTTCTGGAGTGGTGATAGATATTTCATTTGGGAATACAATAGACGTGTAAAGGAATGAGAGTAGGAACAAGAGGGTTTAGACAAGAAGTATAATTACTAGTAGTTGATGTACCATGAATAGAGTCCTCCAAAGAATATCTAGCACTAGAAAAGTAGGGTTTTTTTAAAAAAAAATAAAAAAATACATTTATTTATGAATGTGTTCGATAAAAAAATCAAGCATCCTTAAAGGAATGGTGCAGATTTGGTTGGGTAGATGGTGGATTGGGGACTTGTTATATCGACTCTCATCGAAAGTGCAAGGATAAGAATAGTAAGAATCATAGAAATCGTAGGAGGGGGAGAAAAGAGAAAGGTGAAAATACTTAGATTAGAAGAGTCAAGGAGTGATAGAGAGGAAAGAGACCAAGGGAGAATAAAGTGAGAGAGAAAGAGATAAAGAAATAAAGGGGTATAGAAGGAACTGAGGCCTGTTTAGCATTGGGCTATGTTTGTTGAGTTGAGTTGGAGATCCTCTTACAATAAAAAATACATGTATTTATTCCCTTCTCGAGTCAATTTTTTCATTAATTCTACAGTTTCAACTTTCAAGCATAAATTCAAAATATTAAATCCTAGTAATAGAGGACGTTTCTAAAACATTTAAAGCCTAATCATATTAGAGGATGCCCAATGCTTATCTGCCTTGTTGCCTGGTAATGAGCGAACTTTGCTTGATGACTTTTGTGTGGTCTTTGTCGTTTGAGTGGCTACTTATAACTTTTGTGTCGCTTTGGTGATAAATGATTCCATCCCTAAGGCGAT
Source organism: Malania oleifera (assembly GCF_029873635.1). Classification (NCBI taxonomy): domain Eukaryota; kingdom Viridiplantae; phylum Streptophyta; class Magnoliopsida; order Santalales; family Ximeniaceae; genus Malania; species Malania oleifera. The sequence continues at coordinate 9,261,559 of NC_080429.1, read as the reverse complement.
TTGTGCCTCGCTTGCAATGTTTGACTTCTTTTAGGCAATTCTCCACTTAGTCACTAGGATAACTAGGTGACACATGATTCACCTTGCCTAAGCGACCTATTTTTTAAGGCGACTGTCTTGGTTGAATGATCACCATCACATTCTGAGAAGGTGAACAAAGATGACACAATCAGAATCTAAGGACCATAACATCGATACCCTTTTGGATTCTTGAAATACCAACCAAAGACACATCTTGTAGGTAAAAAATTCTTTCTTCTTCCCTTGTATGAAGTATAAAGTTGGAGACGGGTGGAGGGTTTGGTTTTGGAAGGATATTTGGCTTGGGGATGTTTGCTTTTTTATTGCTTTTCCTTCCATTTTATGTCTCTCTTTGTGTCCTCCCCTTTCTTCTTTTGGATGCCTTTGAGGTTTCTTGTAATTTTCAGCTTCATCGCAATCTTATTGATAGGGAGATTAAGGAACTTTCTTCCCTCCCGAGGTTGCTTGATTCTTTTCAGATTTTCACTATTCTCATCACAAGGGTGTCTGGATATGGTGTTTGGATAATTCAGGTGTTTTCTCTTGTAAATCGTTTTATTCTCATTTAAATAGGTTTTTTCATTCTTTTCTTGTTGCCAATAGATTGTGGAGAAACTGAAGTTCCTTTAAGTGTAAAGGCTTTTTTGTGGATTGCCATACTTAACAGAGATAAAACCAAGGGTAACTATAGGTTCAAAGACCATACATGGCTCTATCTCTAGATATGTCACGATAATAATGAGGATCATGCACACTTATTTTTGCACTTCCCTGTTGCATGGTGTTTATGGACAAATATTTTGGTTTGTTGGGAGACTTGTGCGAGTCCTATTCTTTGGAGGCTTCCTTGATGGTTGATTTTAGAGGTTTGGGAGGCATAAAAGCGTAAGGATTTTGTGGTGGTTTTCCTTTTTTGCTGTTATTTGGGTTATTTGGCTGGAGAAAAATGCCAGGATTTTTCAAGATTGTGGGTCTTCCTGGAGTTGATTTGGGATAGGATGTGTTCCTAGCATTTAGCATCCATATGCGCACTCATAGTGTTTTGGTAGTATGGATTTTTTTGACATTCAACATGATTGGCTGGCTCTTTTGAGTTATGGATTGTTTGGTTCGGTGGAATAGTTATTCTTTGGAATAAGATAGAATATAGTTTAAATTTTGGAAATCAAGGGAATATTTATTCCTTCTATATTCATAATTATTTCATTCAACATGTAATAAGAAATGAATAAACATCCCATGATGAAATTTGGGAATAGTTATTCCTCATCTATTCCTTATTATGGGCTTGTAAAATGTTTCACATTGTTATTTTCTTTATAGTAACAACTTAATTTCTTGTATAACTATTGGTAACAAACCTACTAAAACTAATCTATTCCTAGGAATAGGCATTCCATAAACCAAACGTAACCTTAATCTTGGGTTTAGTCGGGTTTCTTCTTGTATTCTACATTTTCATATTCGTCTTTTGTGGAATCCTCATTCTCTTTGTACATTCTTCTTTCTTGTTACATTTCTTTTTCTGCCTAAAAAAATAAAAAAGAAATACCAAACAATGACACATTTAGCAGTTCCTGGGGACAAAATATCCTCACTAGGATGTTGAACACTTGAGCATGAACAAAATAAGTGCACCCAAAAACATGATACATAACAAGAAGTATAGGAGCATTAGGTTACACAATAGAGCTGTGAATTTTTCTGTTAAGAAAACATGCGGTAAGAACAATATTACTCCAAAAAAATTTAGGCATCCATGTGAAAAAAAGGACCAGGAAATATCCAATAAATGTTTATTCTTCCTTTCAGCAACAACATTTTGCTAAAGAGTATAGACACAAGTAATTTGATGAATAATCCTTCTATTTGAGCAAAAAGATTGAATCTGATTTTGAATAAATTCAAGCGCATTGTTAGAATGAAAAGATCTGAATACTGATGCCAAATCGGTTGTTTATTTCATTATAAATTGGAAAAAGAATATTAATAAACTTGGACCAGAGATACATATTTTAACAGGTATAACGAAGTCATGTGAGAAAAATCATCCGCGAAAAACACGTAATATTGATGATCAGATGGGTTCTTGATCCTACATGGATATGAGCAAAAGAAAATAAGGATTTGCTATGAGGCTCAACACTAGGATGAAAAAAAGACCTTCTATCCTTTCCTTGCTAATAGGCTTGTGATTCAAGACGAGAGTGAGATTTAAAACCTGGGTGGACTTGCTGTTTTTTCATGAGAGATGGATTGTCCATTGCGAGCATGTAACTGATCCAAAGAAATGCCAAGAGTAGAAAATGAAGATGCCATGCAAGAAGAACAAGAACTACCAGCTCATTCATCCAAATAATATAGCCTATCCTTCTCAAACCATCCACCACTTGTTCTTTCTATAAGGATCTTGGATTAACACAGTAAGAAACATGGAATGTGACTGGGCAATTGAAGACTTGGTTAAGTGACTTACTAGTAACAGATTCTAGAGAAACTTAGACGTGCGTAGTATGGAGGGTAAAGGAATGAAGAGGAAAGGAGAGCACATCTCCTGGTAATTCGTTGCAGGTATGGCCTAATGGGTGGGATGTTAATATGCAAGCTCATGGAAAATTGTTTTATAGATATCCCATATTTTCCCCCCTCATGTTTGTGACAAGGTATGGGAAGAGAATATGGTTTTGGGAGGATCATTAGGTGTGGGAGTCTCTATCTACTCGAGCTTTTACTTCTTTTCCACTTTTGGTTTGTCTAGCTTTATGATGCTCAAATCTCTAATTTCTTCTTAATTTTGGGGGCATGGACTACTATAATTTTCATTTTGCGAGGAACTTGAATAAGAAGATAAGAAGAGGATGAATAAACTAATTTTCTTTTTGCATGTGCTTGTTTCTTTTTGTACATCTTTGGGGAGGGATAAAAGAAATTGGGAATAAGTCCTATTTGGGTACTTTTGTTGCATTTTATTTAACTATTAAAGCTTGATATACATTGTTGGCCCACAACCTAACAGTTTAAGCTTTTAGGTAAAGTGGTAATTTAAAATGGTATCAGAGCCGGTTTCCAGGAGGTCCTGAGTTCTAGTTTTGTTGCCTGCGTTTCTTCTGTGGTATTTAAAAAAAATTGTGTTCCCTATCATGGGTGTTATTTATCGTGACTTTATCTCTCCACGTGTTGTTGGGCTGTACATGCAGGGGAGTGTTAAAGCTTGATATACATTATTGACACACAACCTAACAGCTTAAGCTTTTAGGTAAAGTGGTAATCGAACATTAACTCATGTTACTCATGATCCAGTGCTACTCCTTTTCCTCACATTCCTTGGAACACTAGGGTTCCCTTTACAAGCTTGAATGAACATAATGGTGGGGAGAATTGATACATTTGTTCTTAATTATTCTTTTGTATGGAGTATGTGGAATATCTGTTTGATGTTTTTTGAAGAGAGCTTGTTCATCTTGGTTTAATTTGAAAGGTTTTGGGAAAGAGAACAAGGGGAAAGCTTTTTGGAGTTGTATGGTTATTGCAATTATTAGCATTATGGTTGGAGAAGAGTTCTAGAATATTTTAAGGATACTAGTACTCTCTCTGCACTGGTTTGGAGTAGGGTGATCTATTTTTTTCTCCTTCGGTGTTCTACAAACTGACGTTTAAGAGGCTCGCCCTCAACTGATATGCCAAGATACTGAGTTCCTCTTCCTCATTAGCTTTGTGGTATGCTAATTTTTCTCTTTCTTTCTTGTAATTGTTTTCTGCTTGGATGGGAGGATGCCATGTTCTCGAAGTTGTATTTTTCTTCTTTCTTTTTATAAAGTTCTTCGTTTATCTCCACCACCCCCCCCCCCCCCAACCAAAAAAAATAAATTCAAGAATCAGGCACAATGACCGAACATAAAAACACCAAAACCAGCCGTGGCAGGCTTAAAAAATGATCCACGTCACATCCAGTAGGGACACATATCAAACACAGCAACTGCTGCGATTTTTTTTTTTTGAATATATTTATAATCGAATCACAACTACTTCACAGAACTCACAAACTACAAACAGACAACACCCACATGGAGAGATGCGAATGGCAAGCTGTACAGAGAACAAGAAAGCCCTAAACGGCTTTATGACCAGAGAATGATTTTTTATCTAAGAATCAATCAGGGCAGAGGTAAATGAAGGAAGAAGAGATGGTGAACAGTGGAGCAGCCAGTAGCAACAAACAGTGGCATGGACTGTAGCATGAACAGTATTGTGAACAGCAATTGCAAACCGTGAACAAAAATGAGACTAAAGCATAAGGAATCAAAGCTTTCTCTATACTATGTTGTAAATATGACATATCCATCTTGATTATCTTGGTAATATGTGAGTTTACATCTGAATAAAGAGAAGAAGAGAGACAGAAGCTAAGATATTTCATCCTAGGGAGTGATTCTGGCAAACTATGAAGTTCTGTTGACAAAAACACTCGCAGAATTTTGCACATATTAGACAGAAATTGTTTACTGGACTCACAAGATGAAACTAGGGAGATGAGCTCATGTCCTTAATTCTCCTTGTTGCTTCACACAAAACCGTGTCATAGCACAAAATTTGAAGTACAATTCCTTCTTAATTTGTTATTGTAGTTACTCTAATTCAGCTCCTATTGGGATATCATTCTGAATAAAAGCCAAGAGCAGTGCCCTGGTCTGTGTATAATGTGAAATTGGTTTCTTCTGGACGTTGTCAGTGTGATTGTGTTACAGTATGTTACTATGCAATTACTCTCCTTACAAGGCCTGAGACCGAGATGCTTCTCATTGCCCCATGTTGTAATACCCTTCTATGAGACATTAGATGCCAATTTAAAACCATCAGCTGTGTATTGAAACATTTGTCTTCCAAATTTTCAGAAAGAACTAAATTATTTTCATTTTTGCATACTGGATTAACATGCTGTAGTTCCGGTATTTGTCTTTTCCATGATTCATAAAATCTCTCCTCAGGTTTAGTTTCTTACCTTTCCATCCAACACTGCTTTCACTCTTTGACATCTTATTAATTGATGAGAAAGAAGCTTGATGGTCAGCAACCCTGCTGTAAGACAATGCCAAAACTTCTGACCTTGTCTTCTACAAATATGTTGCTTTAGTTAGCTCCGCTTGAAATTGTGTATTCTATGTTTCAATTTCTTCTCATGTAGAAGGCTTCAGTTCGAATTTTCAATCAGATACAATTTTTTGATTCCCCATTTTCAGACCTTTGAAAATAGAAATTGATCAGTCTAAAGTTGGAACTGGATGTTCTATTTTGCTCTTTAGATTTCTAGGGCATCCTCAAATAATCAGCTTGAAATCATGAATAGATAGATCAGTTCTCCTAAATTCCCAGCCACCTATCAAAACTGTACAGTTGAATATATATATATATATATTTCATCTCACACTGTAAAGTGCTGTTTAATAATATGAAATGCTACCTTTGCATTGTGAAGTAACTCAAAGTCATTGTTTAAACATACAAGGTGGTAAAACTTTTCTTTATATTCGGATTTTGAGGAATTACTTTTTGATGTTTGTTTTGTTTCCACTCTAAACAATGGAGCTTAGATGCTATTTATAGGGTGAGATATCTGTACTAATGAGATTATTATTAGTAGTATCTTTTGAAAAGTCCTGCCTCTGAGGTTATGTATTGAGTTTATTGTTCTCCAAGCTATCGACAAAAGATGCATTGCGACTTTGTATTCATGAATGGGGTAGGAGGATACACATGCAAAGGTGCCAACATTTTTCAATTTTTTTCCCGCCTCAAGAGTCTACTATGAGTACTCGTTTCCCGTATTATATGCAATATTGGAGTACTTTGGAGTCTGTTATCTTAATACTGTTTGTGCTTATGCCTCGAGTTCTAAAGATTCTCACATATAAGTATATTTCTGTGCACTTACATTTTGGCACCGCGGCAATGACCTCTGGATGCTGGGTTATGCCTAATTTCCGAACTGCTATTTTTCTAGAACCAAGACTTGAGGAAGCACACATTGCTATACCGGGCAAGTAAACGGTACATACATTGCTATACCCTTAGACATAAGATTATAACTGTTTCACCAATTGCATGATCCATATCCAATGAGTCCTTGTTCCTAATAAATTATTCCTCTGCACTTTTTGTGCTTCTGTTGTAGTCTCTCTCTGAAAGTTGCAACTCTAACAGTGCTGTTTTGTCAAACATTGCAGATGGTGCTGCTTCTCCAAACAGAGCATACTCCACCGAGGAGTACTTGCAAATCACAGAAGAACTGAAAGAATCTGCTGTCAAGCAGACAGGGCAGACACCCCTCAGCGAAAAACAGTTCGAATCTCAGACTCAGCCTCAAGGTTTGCTTTAATTCTTCAATCTCTTCTCCTGGGTGTGCACGCCAACCACGACCACCTTACTGCTGACTCCTGGATTTATGATTCTATTCAATTGTATCAGGTACAGTTAAAGAAGCTACTACTGCAACAAGCTCTCCGCCCCAGAAGCGAAGTGACAGTGACAGTGACGGGACATAAGTTTGTCATGAAAGATACAGAGGGAAGATGAACTGCTTGTACATTTTTGCGCCTTAAAATTTCCTGCTCACGAGGACAAGCATGACCAGCACGTATGCTACAAGATTTTGTAAACTGCTCTTTAAAATAAATAAATAAATAATTTTGTACACAATAACATGGCAAGTGGGATGATAATTTTGTACCAAATGATTTTCAATATTGTCTTATACATTTGGAAATATTTGATTCTGCTTTTTACTATTTTACCAGATTACAACACAACAGGATGCAAAATTTTCTTTCCATTCATATCCAAGGAAAAAGAATAACAGCATGCAAACATATAATCACAGTTTGATGCCTTAGCATTTTAATGTTACATCAAATTAATCGTTCTGTGAGAGTCAAAATCAATATAGTCACCATTTGGCAGCCCGCAAGGGGGATTATACCCTGGGATATCATAAACCCTATCATCAGAAGCAAAATTGCTGCCTTCTCGCCCTTTGGAGCCCTCCAATGGTGAAGCCCAAGGCGCTGGAGTTGAAGGGTTGGAACTAGAAGCTTCTTGGTTGAGACTAAGAGCTGTTGGATTCTGTGGAGAGTTTCCAGGCCTTTTGTTGGTGGAGTTGGCTGTTGTCAGGGAAATCGAAGATGACTGCTGGATTTGCTGCTGGTTCTTCATTGGGGACTTTGGTCGAAGAGCTTCTATTTCAGGGGTTGTCACAACAAGATGAGGAGCTTCTGGTGGCGGATTTCTTCCTCCTCCTCCTTGCCAAACTTTCCCATCCTTATCAGCAAAGTTCTTGACATATGCCTAATAGTTTCCAAAACCTTTGTCAGGGTAGGGAAGAAATTCAACCAAGTGAAAAAAAAAAAAACATGCACAGATTAGAAACTCAAGCTTGCATTCGGGCCAGTCCCATGATCTCAAAGATGACAAAGTTCAATTGTTTTTTCCCCTGAAAGAAATTCAACTAGAGCAGGGTAATGGCACACATAGTAATGATCCATATATCATTAGATGCAAATAACAGAAGGGAAGAAATTAAACCAAGTGAAAAAAAAAAAAAAAACATGCACAGATTAGAAACTCATGCTTGCATTCAGGCCAGTCCCACGTTCTCAAAGATGACAAAGTTCAATTGTTTTTTCCCCTGAAAGAAATTCAACTAGAGCAGGGTAATGGCATGCATAGTAATGATCCATATATCATTAGATGCAAATAACAGAAGGTCACTATTTACTTAAATAACAGACGAGGAAAACAAATTAACTCTGCAGAAATTTCTCATTTTTTTTTTTTAACTTCTTAAATAATGTCTGGAAAAACAGAACGACATTTCAGAACATAGCAGCATAGAACGACAGTTTCCAACTCATGCCAGATTCTGAGATCAACTATAGGAAATTACTTAATTAAAAACAGACTTGTTTCCACCACCTGTAATCATATATATAATTACTGATAGATGAACATCATCACAAAAACCCATTGTAAATAGAAAAACCAAGCCAACAAGTAGTTCTTCTATAAGTCCAACAATTTTAAAGTCAAAAACATGTTTCTCATACTCAACAAAATTAAGCAAACAAACTCCAACAATATGTTAGTTGTTCCAAGTACAGATAATCCCTCACAAACACAACTGAACACCACCATCTAAAATAGATACTACTGAGATGGTTGGCTAAAAAGACATCATTCAGAGCCAAAATTGTCAAGTGCAATGAATGGATTGAGAGATAACGTTGTAGTGCAGATTGGGGAAAGAATGTTTGACCTTGAAGATGAAAGTGAGTTCGGACAAGCAAAGCCCAAGCTGGTTGAGGTGGGTTTGGGGGCTATTTGCAATGTATCTTCTCCAGATCAGGAGGATCTGAGCTTGATCTGCGATTGTTTGAAGAGTCATTAGCACAAAGAAGATTGAAGGCTTATGGACATCAGGGCGGAGCTGATGAGAATTTTTTTAGAGCTTTTGCTGGCAGGAATTAAGAATGGACACTCAAAGAACATGGAGAGCTGAAAGGCTAAGATGGAGCATCTGCTAACTGTGTCAAAAGTCAAAGGTCTGGATACTGCTGATGCAGATATTCAGAAGTTTTGTGGAGTGAGGGGCTTCCCTACACCTATTTGATAGAGGAAAATCATGCGTGAACAAGAATTACAAAAAAGCTGAAAACCACACCCAAACCGCACTGAAATCACAAGTGGTTCAGTCTTTCAGTATTCAGTTTCGGTTTCCTGAACATAACTGAACCGGAAAACCAAAAAACTGATTTAAATATAAAATATATATTAATTGATAGTTACATATATGTGTTAAAATACGATTGGTCCATAATCCTAGGTTTCATAGGGTGCGGCACACTGGAATATTAACCCATACAAATTAAAATTTTGAAAAGAAAAACATCAGGGATTTAGGGTTTCTCTCTTTCTCATTTCTCAGCTCTAATTCTAAAAAAAATTAGGGTTTCTTCAAGTCTTCTTTCACCCCTCGCAACACTGCCAGTCCTCTGCCTCCCCATCCGTCGCGACACGATGGCGCCGCCCTACTGCAAGCCATAACCCTCAGTCCCTGGCCATCATGAATGATTGCAAACCTCACTGCCAGCATAGCCGCCTTGCCACCTCGGTCGCATCCAACATTCCAACCTACACATAGCTGGCTAGCCGCAAGGTCATTCTTCTTCTTCTTTTGAATTTGCTGCAAGGATCATTTTGATTTTTGGGTCCACCAATTTTTCATTTCATGGATTCATGGCATTATGTTTTCACATTTTGCATTCCGAGTTTGTCAAAAGTCTCAACAGATTGTCGGTAATCTCAACAAAATGCCAAATACATTAAAAAAACAGTTAAAAATTGAAAAACAGTAACCAAACCGTTCAAGGTCCGATTCTCCAAGAAATAGAGAGTTTGGTTGGGTTTTGGTTTTGGTTCAGCTTCATAAAAAAAAAACCACACATTTCAGTTCAGTTTTCAGTTTGTACCATAACCAAACCGAAGTGAACCGATTTCACCCCTACTGCTTTGAGAGAGAAGTGCCAACTGACAAGTTGGAAGTGTCATGGAAGTGTACCATATCAGCCAAAGCGAAACACATGTTCTTAGCCATCTAGGGTTACGTTTTCTAAGCAGTGCTCAGGTAGAATGGTTGTGGTGCAAGAACACCCATAACAGGTAAGTGGAGACGTGGGCACATAGGGCAGTCAAAGGGAACCCTGTTTCTTGTCCATTTTACTTCCCCTATATCTAGCAATATAAGGAAATGATCATACATAGTTCTTCAGAGTAGTTTTTGAGTGACTTTGGGAAAGTGTTCACCATCCTGTCAAAATCAGGAATCTCTTGATTCTCAAGAATTAAGGGCCCTCTCTAGAATTAAATCATGCACAGGGACAGCCAAGAAGAGGGAGATCAACAAGAGCACTCACATTTAAGGAATCTAAGAATTCCTTCATACTAGCATTCACCAAAGTTCATCAATTTCTTTCATGAGGGAAAAGCACCATGATGGAACTTCCTCCAATAACCCAAAAAGCATCCCACTTTAGTTTCAAAAAGTCCATCTCACAAAAGTTGTCTAAAGGGTCCTTTGCCAGGTCCATAGACTCCAAGAAAAAATCCAGATAAAATTTTCATCCACGTTCCTGAATTAAAAGGATATAGAAAAAGTTTTAGTTTGTGACTTTGTGTAATCCATCAAATCCACCACATCCTCTCTAAAGGGAACCAGTAGCCCTTCAGCACTTCCTTTAGTTCTATGGCAGGCCCAGTTTCAGATTCTGTTCACCTGCATACTACTGATGAATTTTCTCTCAATAGTCTCCATTTTAGTTTCCTGCAAACAGGCAATATCCCCTTTCCAATCTGACAGCAAAGAAATTCTGGGAAAGAAAGAGAAATATGAGAGAAGAGAAAGAGTAGAAGGGAGAAGAGAAAGAAGAGAACAGGGAGAAGAAGAAAGAAAAAGGAAGAAGGAAACACAATTACAAAGTAAGCCCAAAATAACAGAGAATTTCAGACCATAACCAAGAAGTGGATGATATGTGAGAAATTTTCTTCCCTCTCATCTACTTCCAAGTGGGGAATGGAGAGAGGATGTGTTCTTCTGGCATGACATTTGGTGTGGCAAGTTCCAACCCAAATCCTCTTTCCTTCCATCTTCAGATTTGCATATAACAAAAATGCCATTTTTAGCCAACACATAGAATTCACTAGCCAAGGGATTGTTTGGAATATTCCTATGAATAGAGTTAGGGAATTTGATACCCTAATAGATTTTTTCAGCAGTCTCTATGAGACTTATTGTCAAGCTAATTCTGATGAGCCCAAATGGATTTTGAGCAAAGATGGAAACTTCACTGTCAGCTCATTCTACAAACACCTTACTTTCCTGGCTGCGAGCAGCACTAACCTCCCTTGGAAGCTGATCTGGGAAACGGCAGCCCCTCAAAAGTTTGCCCTTTTCACATGGGAAGCTACTCTTGGAAGAATCCCTACCATGGACAACCCTCAGAAAAAAAAAACAAAAAAAGGATGCTCTCGTCAATAGATGCTTTTTATGCCTGGAGCAAGAGGAATCAGTTGATCACGTCCTTCTGCATTGTCCTTGGACCAAGAAATGATGGAACTAAGCCATCTCCATCATAAATCAGAAATGGGCCACTGCAGCTACAGGGAAGATGAATTATGGGCTTGGAGAGTGATCAGATCAAACAAGGAAGATCTCTCTCCCTCATCCACCTTGCTATTTTTTGGGAGGTATGGAGAGAAAGGAACAGAAGAGCCTTCAAAGGAACTAGTTCTCCAATTCAGTCGTCATGGACCAGTGGATTGATATGGTCGCTGGCTGGCATTATGGGTTGGTTGGAAGGTACCCCTTATAATTTTCTTGACACTGTTCAGTAAGGGATGTATTGCTCTGGTTGTTTTAATTTGTACTTGGATGCATCCCCTTTATACCTCTTATTAATCTAATTTCTATTTACTGATAAAAAAATATGAGAGGAAAAACACATCCTACTTGAAGAGATTTGGGAATTTGAGGGTAAATACCTGCAATCACCCCCCCCTCTCGACAGATAGGTTTGGAGGACTCACAGCTCCCAGCTCTTTGCAGAGAATTGGGCTGGTCTAGCTAACAATTGAATGAGGGAATCAGAGCAGGCAGACCCACAAAATGGTGTAGATAACATTAATGTTTCTTCTTCTGACTATCATGGTATAGATTTTCTTGGGAATTATACATATCCAGGTGGCCTCGAGGTCAAAAGAACAGCAGCTGAGGGTATCCTTTAGGGTAATTTTGAATCTCCTTGCTCAGCCTCTCCTATCATGCTTAAATTCCCAATATTATCACGGTATAGGTTTTCATGGGAATTATACATATCCAAGTGGCCCTGAGGTTGAAGGAACAGCAGCTGAGGGTATCCTTTAAGTAATTTGTATCTCCTTGCTTGGCCCCTCCTACCATACATAAATTCCCAGGTATCTGTAGGGAGTTTTTTAATTCTGAAATTGTTATTTTGCCTTTGCCTGTGAAAGATTCTTTTGAAAAGATTGTCTTGCTTCACCAGTTTGCAGAAGAGTACTAGGTTCTGAAGCTAGACCCTTGACTTTAGAAGTGCTGAAGGATAGGAGAGACAGTCGAGACCTGCAGGAATTGTTAGATAAACCAGGGTGTAATTAAGTTAATCCTCTAGGACAAATATTGAAGGTTGGCTTCTTTTATCAACTATGGAGGAAAAGGGTGAGATGGGGGTGGAGAGATTTTAGTGTGAAGATTTGTGTTGGAAGTTTAAGAGGATTAGGTAATGAGGCTAAGCTTTGCAAGATTAAGGAGTTATGAGGTCAGATACCCTGATATTTGTTGCAAGAAACTAAGTTAGAAGTGAATAGCCTTTTTATTAAGGAGTATTTGGAGTTCCAGATTTATAGATTGGGTGTTCCTAGCTTCAACTTGCTCTTTGGAACGTATAATGGTTGTTTAGGATACTAGAGTTGCTTACAAAGTCGATACTTTTTGGGTGCCTTCTCCATTTCTCTTCTCGTAGGTGTCAAAGGTAAAGGGCAGGGGTGGGTCACCTCTGTTTATGGTCCAAATTGCTCACAACTTTTTTGGGGGGGGGGGGGGGGGGGGGGGTTTGGGATGAGCTAACTGCAATCTATGGTTTATGCTCGCCCCGCTGGTGTTTAGGTGGCAATTTTAATGTAATCAGACCCACTAATGAGAAGATGGGAGGGTATATGACTATTTCTAGGTGAGGGGATGCAGCAACTTCAACAGGGAGCGTGATTTGTGGGATCTTCCCCTCTCTAATGAGAATTTTACCTGGTTTGCCGATGGTGCCAGGCCTACTGCTACTAGAATTGACAGCTTTCTTTAAAGTTTGCAATACAGAGTGGGAGGACGCATTTCCCATTTGATTCAAGAAGTTTGCCTTAATGGTCTCTAATCATTGTCCTTAGTTCTCAAGTCTAATCCTCTAAAATGGGGGCCAACTCTGTTTAGATTTGAGAATATGCAGCTTACATGCCCTGATGTTCAGAGGCTAGCTAGAAAGTGGTGGGTGGAGTAAAATGTGGAAGGTTGTTGTGAGGATTGCTGTTTTATGAGGAGACTGAAATTCTTGAAAGATAAACTTAAAACTCGGAAGTGGAAGTTATGGTGGATACTAGTCTAGGAAAGAAAGACGTTCTTTAGGATAAGAAATTCATCAAAACTAGAGAAAAAGGAGTACAAAAAATGGGGGACAAGGAGTCCTCTCCAACCAGCTAAAAAAAGAATCTACAAAAATCTATAAACAACAATGAAGAAACCAGCTTATGAACATAAAAATACAATAAAAACAAAAAATCATTACAAAAGCACTGCCTTCCAGTCTCTAAAGAGATCAGACAGTGGAAAACCCCTAAAGAAACCTAAGGGGTGCACCCACAAAAAGGCAAGGAAAATCACTGTATCCCACAAAAGTCACGATGAGGTTGATCGACTTTTAAAAATTCCACAAGGTCCAAAGGATAGAAAAAAGTGGCTGATGCAAAAGAGCTCTGCCATTCCTGTTTTCCCAAAGCCCCTGAAGTTAACCTGTAGGAAGTCTTCACTTTTCGCAAAGCCACTGACTCTTCCCCAGCCATAGAGGCCATTCCAAATCTGCATAGACACCTTGCAATGCACAATGAGATAGGCATTGGACTCACTGTCTTCACAAACTGAGAGCCATATAGGGTCTTCTCCTCTGAAGCAGATCATGCGTGTTAATCATATGAGGTCTCACCTCGTCCCATATGTCTGTCATTGTTAATGGTCAACTGAGAGATTGGTTCAAAGCCTCTAGGGCTCTTAGACAAGGGGATTCCCTATCCCCTTAGTAGGTTGTTTTTCATGCTCAAGCCAGGGGAGTGATCAAAGGCTTGTGTGTGGGGAGGGAGGAAGCGGAGGTTTCGCACCTCTAATTTGCTGATGATACCCTGCTTTACCTTAGAGCTTAGAGGACAGTCTAGCAAAGTTCAGGAAAGCTATTTTGTTGCTCAGAATCTTTGAGAAGATCTCAAGTCTTAAGATTAACTTGTCTAAGAGTGGTTTAGCTGGTATTAACATGGATGAGAGGACTCTACAGAATTTCAAATTGAGTGCAGGTTGTGATTCCATTTTTGTGGCCGACTTATCTCAGCCTCCCCTTTGGAGGTAATCCTAGCTCTGAAACCTTTTGAGATCCCATCCAAGATATGGTGATCAGTTTAATATGTATTTTCTTTCATGGTTTATATTCTGGACTGGGTTCATCTCTGTAGAAATCAAATGAACTGAGTTGTAGACATAAAAGCGTGAGAACTCAACAGGAACCCCTCTTTAGTGTGCTGTTGAATTCTTAATGAACTTTTTATGTTCGATGGTCTCATGGAAGGGGAGGATCTTTCAGACGAGGATGTTAGTGCAAGAATTTAGTTGACTAATGAGTTTGAACTTCTTTTTCTGAGGGAAGATATGAGTTGGAGTCAGAAGTCTAGGATGAAGTGGGTTAAGGATGGGGATTGTAGTACAAGATTATTTCACTGGGTAGCGAGTGGTAGGAGGAGAATGAATTTTTTAAAGAACTGTAAGATGATAGAGGTTCGATAACTAGGGATCCAGATTGTATTGCACATCTAATTATAGACTTCTACAGGAACTTGTTTTCTGAGGAGGATGTAGGAAGAGTTATGATTGATGGGTTGAATTGGTGCCCCATCTCAAGGGACAAAACAAATTGGCTTGAGAGGCCTTTTGAGGAGGAAAAGATTAGAAGCACTGTTTTTGACATGGATAGAGAGAAAGCTCTGCAATTGGATGGGTTTATGATGGCCTTTTTTCAAGATTTTTGGGATTTTTTGAAGGTTGGCCTTTTCAGTCCTTCATGAAATTTTTGACTACGGGGTGGCTGGTAGGAGACTTAGGAGGCATTTGATAAAAATAAGCATTAAGCGCTGAATAATGAATTAGCCTTTGAATTTTATGAACCGATTTAGAGGTTGATTGAACCCCTAAATGCTGAAAAGCATAACTTGTTTGGTGAACGTAAATGTAATTTAAAAACAAAATAAAATTATAAAAAATGCAAGAGCACAAATACCCAAATAGAACAGAAAATTGATTGCATTCTTCAAATTAAAGGAATTTTTAATTAGAACAAAAAAATATGAACACACAACAATTCAACTTCAAGAAGAAATTCAATACAAAGAAAATAATATTGAACACAATTTTGGGATTTGAAATGAAAAATAGGCTGAAAATATTCAAGAAAAATAAAGATGAGAAGTCAAATTGACGAGATCATTTGCAGCTACATCAATTTCATCATCCAGCAACAGTAGTAAGCCATGTTGTTTATTGCCAGTTTGTTTTTCGTTGGAGTTTTCTTGCCTTGCCCAAAAATAAAAAACAAAAAAAGCAGCTGGCCATGGAGATATGCTGGAAATACATACTCAATAGCAGCAGCAACAGCAGAGACACCCAACCCCAAAATTTGATGTCCTAACTGATTTCTTTGTCAATTTTGCTACTCTTCATTGATTTTTCATCAATTTCGTGAGAGACTTCAATGGGGTAGAAACTCAAGAGGCCAGTGTGAAGAAGAGGACTGCCATGATTCTGGCTTTCCTGTACTCTTTCACAATTGCAAGGAGTATAACTGCCTTGATTCTGGATTTATCCAGACCTGCTACTTTCCAGGAGAACACAGATCTGTCGCTGGGAGAGAAAAGAGGGAGAGGGAGCGTCGGAATAATGTTCAGCAATTATTTTGGTACTGACTGAATTAGAGGTGATCAAAAGATATTCAAAGAAGAGAACAAACAGAACTGGTCTCTCAATTGGGAGTTCATTCAGTGAACTGGCTCGATATAGAGTCTGTTACTGTAAACAAATTCCCCTTAAATTCCACTTTTATTACCATGGTCCCTAAAAATGATGGTGCTACTAGAATTAAATGACTTTAGGCCTATTAATTTGGTTGCTAGTGTCTATAAAATTTTAACTAAAGTCTTGTCCAAGAGAATAGCAACAGTTTGGTGGATACCATCTCCCATAATCAAAGTGGTTTTATTGGTGAAAGACAAATTCTTGATGCTGTGTTGATAGCTAATGAGGTGATTGAGAATGCTGTTAGGGGGGGAAAAAAAAAAGAGGGGCTTCGTTTGAAATTGGAATTTGAGAAAGCATATGATATGGTTAATTGGGGTTTTTTTTTTGGATAGAGTGATTGATAAAAAAGGCTTCAGAGGAAGATGGAAGAAGTTGGTCAGTGGGTGTCTCTCCTCTGTGGTCTTTTCTGTCTTAGTAATAGGGAGGCTAAGTCTCAGTAGCAAGCTTCTAGGGGTTTGAGGCATGGTGAACCCCTATCTCCCTTCCTTTTCATTATTGCGGCAGATCCTTTAAGTAGATCGATTTGAAAGAGGTAGAAAGGAGTTTGGTGGATGGATTAAGGAAGGCAATAAGGATTTGTCCTTTTCTCACCTTCAATTTGCGGATGATACTATTCTTTTCTTCTGGAGGATAGGAACAGCTTCTCTAAAGTGCTCACTATTCTACAGCTTTTTGAGGTGGTGTCAGGGCTAAAAATTAATTTCTCTTAAGAGTGTCCAGGTGGAATTAAGCTTGGATCTGAGCCTCTTTTCTAGGTTAGCTGGCTGTAGGGTTTTGATCCACTCTACTACCTAATTAGGGGTTACTTTAGGAGGTAATCCTACAGCTAGTGTGTTAGGGGACCTGGTTTTTGAGAGAATTGCTAGGAAGTTGGATGGGTGGACAGGAGCATTTTTCACTTTAGGGGATTACGTTACTGTTATTATGCTTCTTTCTTCTATTCCCTTGTATTATTTATCCCTTTTCTGAATCCTGGTGAGTGTTGCCTGCAGATCAGAGACCTTGACGAGGGATTTCGTATGGTTGGGCAATGGTGAGCAAAAGAGATACCACTTAGAAGGTTGGACCATTGTCAGTAGGTCTAAAAGGAAGGGAGGCCTGAGTCTAGGTTATTTGGTGTCTAAAAACATCTCCTTGTGGGAAAGTTGTTATTTCCTCTTAGAACCTAATGATTACGCATCAAAGTTGCGAAATTAGGTGCTTAAAAAGCATTAACTAAGGATTGTAAATTCACTCAAATGCCTAATTATGTCCAGTATTTAATCATTGAACTCATTTGATAACATTAAGATAATTATTTTTATTTTTGCCACAAATTTACGAATATTCGTGTTTTATTACTGCAGGGTAATTTTTCAGGAATTAAAGTTGAAATTAAAATGCACATGAAAGCTTTCGGCATTTTCAGAATTAAAGGTGAAGGACCGGTGCATGCATAGGCCATGCAACATCAAAATGGGCCATGCAATTCGTGGGCTGCCAACAAGGATGCAACTGGGCCATGAAATTCATAGGAGCTGTGCATTGGAAATTTGGAGAGCCCATGCAAATTGAGAAAGTGTATGTGCTGTTTTTAATTGGGAGCTGGGCCGTGAAGCAATTCGGCCAAGAAGATGGCCCATGCGCTGTGAAGCAATGAGGGCTCGGATTGTCAGCTGCCATGCGCCGCTTTAATAATGAAAAAGCTGGCCGTAGGGGGGTTTTTCCAATGAGAAAGGGAGTAGGATTTTAGGGAGCTAGGTTTTTAAGTGTGCTATAGGGTAGCTGCTGCTGGCAACACCAAAAGCAGGGGCTGTGCAGTGTGTGTTTTTCTTGGGAACCATGAGCAGAGAGCAGCAGCCCTCTCTCCACACCTACAGCTATCTGCCCCCCCCCCCTCTCTCTCTCTCTCTCTCTCACTTAGTTTAAATTTAAATACTTGTTTGGGTTATTTTTATTGTTAAGTCTAGTTGTTTTTTTTTTTATTTAAAGTCATTGTTGGAATTAAACCTTGCTTGGGTTATTTATATTGTAAAGTTCAGTTTGTTTTTTGTTTTTTTTTATTTAAAGTCATTACTGAAATTAATACTTGTTTGAGTTTCGAGTTTAGTTTGTTTTCATTTAAAGTTATTGTAGAAATTAAATTTCTATTTAAGTTAATTAGTATGTTAAGTTTATTTCATTGTTGAAGAATTCTTTTTATTATTAGATTAATTTTTGTTTAAACTCTCTCTCATTCTCTCTCTTTCCCTTGTTTTTATTTAGTTGTCTTATTTTACTTCAATGTCATTTTGAATATCTTGTTGGAACTTTGCTTTGGTTTGAGTTTAGTTATCTTTATTTAAGACTTTGTTTGAGCTTACTTATTGTTAAGTTTAGTTTATTTTTCGTTGACCCATTATTAAGTTCAGTTTATTTTTAGATATTGTTGGATCTATTTTTCATTTAAGTTATTAAGGCGTTGAGTTTGTTGAAGTTTAAGTTTAGTTTATCTTTGTTTGAATCTATTGTTGGATTGAAGTATAGTATTTTTGTTTGAGTTTATTTCTAAAAGCCATTGTTGAGTCAAGTTATTTTCGTTGAGTGATTGAATGGATTATAATGGGTTGACATAGTTATTTGGTCTGTTTAGCTTCATAGTTCATTTTATTGTTTATGCATGTTATGTTCATAGTTTAGGTTCCGCTCTGTTTCAATTTCATCACAAAGACACAAACTCTCAAAAACCCCAAGAAATCGAATCTGAATTGTGTTCAGTAAACTGTGTTTTTTTATTTTCTCCTTTTTGTTTTAACACGAGTTTGAAATTGATCTGCATTCCCTCAAGAGACAATCTGGCCTTTTGGGGCTAATTATTACGCGATAGAACTCCTATACTTAGGCTAGCCTTTGCGCTGCTCATTTTTAGAGTGAATCAAATTTTTTCGCCGTTGCCGGGGAGTCATCAAATTCAGTTTCAAACTAGTGTTTTCTCTTTATTTTGATTTTTTTCATAATCTAAAAGGAAAAAAAAAAAAGAAATTTTTTTTTCATGAGTAGCTTTATCTCTGTTGCATTTTCGTGTGTTTTCTACTGAATTGTTGAATGTCTGTTGTTTGAATTGATGTTTGATGCCTTGAGAGTCAGAGACATTTCAAATAGATTAAACAAAATTTCTCTCAGTACTAGTAGTGACACACACAACACAGAGTCAGATAGTTCTTCCGTCTCTTTTGCAAGTGAGGATATTGAAATTGATTTAAACGATCTTTTTGTGGAAGAGAGTTTTGAAGAAACTATGGCTGCACCTGCACCTGCACCACACACTCTTAAAGATTTTTTGCAGCCTACACGAATGACTACACCATCATGCATTGTTTTGCCTAATGATGCACCTAATTTCACGATTTAGCATGGGATGTTGTCAGTGATACCTCAGTTCCACGAGATGGATTCTGAGAGTCCTTACTAGCATTTGACAGACTTTGAGTTGGCTTGCACTACTTTTATTACCAGAGTCGGAACTAATGAGTATATTAAGCTTTGTTTATTTCCTTTCTCTTTAAAGGATAAAACAAAGATCTAGTTTAATTCTTTGAGGCCTAACTCTATTTCTAGTGGAAATGATATGTAGCGTGAGTTCTTACATAAATTTTTTCCTTTTCAGAGAACCTAATTTCTGCAAAAGCAAATCAATCAGTTTATGCAAAAAGGTGATTAGACTTTCCAAACTTGTTGGGAAAGGTTCAAGGAGCTAATAAACATTTGTCCACATCATGGGTTTGAGTCTTGGAGGCTAATCAACTATTTTTATACAACTCTCACTCCTAAATGCAAGCAGTTTGTTCAGACCATGTGCAATGGGGAATTTTTTAGCAAGGAACAGGACCAGACACTATCATTTTTTTATTACCTAACTGAAAGTGTCCAACAATGGAATACAAGATCTGATCGGGCACCATTGGCAATACAACCTCTCGGAACAATTGGTGGTGGAGGTAAATATGAAATCAAAGAAAAAACTGACGTTCAGGCTCGTATTGCTGCTTTGGCTAGGAGGGTAGAAGTTATGGAATTAGAGAAGCTGAAAGCTGCGAAACCAGTGGAGGTGTGTTCTCCATGCGCCAGTTCTAGCCATAAGACTCAGGATTGTCCGATTATACCAGCGTTACAGGATAGTAGGTCTAATCAGATGCAATCAGCAACAGAGCACCAAATTAACCTTTCTCGAACACTTATAATCCGAGATGAAGGAGTCATCCAAATTTTCCATGGAGTAATGATAAGTCTGGTCAATCTTCTTCGTAGTTTTAGCAACCTCCTCAGTCTTATGCATCACCTTCTCAGCCAACATACCATTAGGCTGCTCCTTAACATCAGTATCAGCCACATTAGATTTCTCAGAACCATTCACCTCCAGGATTTCAATCCAATGTAGCACCTGCTCCACCGAAAAAGTCTCTTGATCATAGCATGGCACAAATGGCCAATACACTTCAGCAATTCATGTAGATTCAGGTCAAAACCAACAGTCAAAAAACTCAGGCCATAAATGAACTGCAGGGCACCATTAATAAGATAGGCATGACATTGAGTACCCTAGAGAAAGGGAAATTTCCAGTACAACCTCAACCTAATCTTCAACTATACCGGCAACAACAACAACAGATAATAATGTCTCAGGGGGTTCTATTGAAACATCGAAGACCGTTATTACTTTGAGAAGTGGAAAAGAAGTTTTCTGACCTGAGAGACAAACAGTTGCCCCGACACCTGAAGTTACAACTGAGACAGATGGAGCCAAAGAAAAATCAGAGGAAGCAAGCTCAGAATTGAAGAAGTCAGTCATGTGGAGGCCGAGACTAGTAAGGAGTACTGACCTGTGGTACCCTATCCTTAGGGTTGACAACTGGCCAGAAGAATAAATATCACACTGAAATTCAAAAAATCTTCAAGCAAGTGAAGATTAATATTCCGCTTTTAGATGCCATACAACAAGTTCCTTCATATGCAAAGTTTTTAAAGAACTTGTGCACAGTGAAGAGGAATTTGAATGTAAAGAAGAAGACTTTCTTGATAGAGCAAGTCAGTGTATTGATATTGAGTGAAACTCCTCAAAAGCTCAGGGATCCTGAATCCCCCACTATTTCCATTATGATCAGTGAATTTCGCATTGTGATAGCTCTACTTGATTTAGAGAGTAGTGTGAACTTGCTACCGTTCTTGATATATGAGCAGTTGGGGTTGGGTGAGCTGAAGAAGACCTCCATGATGCTACAGTTGGCTGACAGATCAATAAAGGTTCCATGGGGTATTATTGAAGATCTGTAGGTTCATGTGGACAAATTTTATTATCCAGTGGACTTTGTAGTTTTAGATTTGCAATAGTCAGTCTCCACCATTTACCAAGCACCTATCATTCTTGGACGTCCGTTCCTTGCTACCTCCAATGCATTGATCAATTGTCGGAGTGGAGTAATGAAGCTTACATTCGGGAATATGACATTGGAGATGAACGTGTTCAATGCTTGCAAGATGCTGAGTGATTGTGATAACTCAAAGGTACATGCAGTTGATTTGATAGATGATTTTGATATTTTAGAACTGTTATCGGTACTTGATTTTAATAGTGCATTTGAGAATGACTCTTCCGAGCAGCTTAATGTTTTTGATGAGACAGTTCCTTTGTCTAGAGAGTTGACAGATTCAGAGGGGCAATTCACAGAAGTAGATGGTTTCTCTTAGTTGTTAGATGCAGGTTACACGAATAGTTGGCGTAAGCTAACTTTTGAAACTCTTGACTTACCGAAAGTCATGAAGTCATCGGAAGAAGAAGTCCCTACGCTTGAGTTGAAGCCATTACCTGAGGACTTGAAGTATGTTTTTCTAGGCCCAGCTAAGGGCACATTCTCGGTGGTCATTTCCTCTCATCTTACTTTGAAGCAAGAAACTGAGTTAATGCAGGTATTGAGACAGCATCGAGGAGCAATAGGCTGGACTATCGCAGACATCAAGGGTATTGACCCTTCAATCTGTACCCACAACATTTTTCTTGAAGGAGACGCGAGACCAGTTCGTGATGCACAGCGGAGATTAAATCCCACCATGAAGGAGGTGGTGAAGAAAGAGGTGCTGAAATTATTAGCTGCAAACATCATTTATCCTATCTCCGACAGCAAGTGGGTAAGCCCGACACAGGTAGTTCCAAAAAAATCTAGTTTAACTGTTATTGAAAATGCTAGTGGAGAGTTGATCCCATCTAGGAAGGTAATAGGTTGGAGAATGTGCATCAATTACCGTAAGTTGAATTCAGTTAGCCGAAAAGATCATTTCCCGTTACCTTTCTTATATCAGATACTCGAGAAAGTAGCTAGTAATGCTTTTTATTGTTTTCTGGATGGTTTTTCTGGATATTGTCAAATTGCTGTAGCACCATAGGATCAAGAGAAGACCACCTTCACTTGTCCATTTGGTACTTATGCTTTTCGTCGAATGTCATTCGAATTATGCAATGCAGCTATTACTTTCCAACACTGTATGATGAGCATTTTTTCTGACATGTTAGATGATATGTGTGAAGTTTTTATGGATGTTTTTTTTTTGTGTTTGGTAAATATTTTGATGTCTGTTTGAAAATTTTAACTACTATTTTGAAAAGATGTGAAGAGAAGAATTTGTTGTTGAATTGAGAAAAATGTTAGTTTATGGTCAGTAATGGTTTGGTACTTGGTCATCTGGTTTCTGAGCGCGGTATAGAGGTTGACAGAGCCAAGGTGGAGCTGATTTCTCAGTTACCTATCTCTAGGACGGTGAGGGATATCCGTTCTTTTCTTGGCCATGCTGGCTTCTATAGGCGTTTCATTTAAGGTTTTAGTAGTATTTCTAAACCATTGTGTGCTTTATTGCAAAATGATATTGATTTCTTGTGGACTGATGAATGCCAACAGGCCTTTGAGACCCTAAAGAAACACTTAAAAGTTGCACCCATTATACAACCTCCTCGATGGGACTTGCCTTTTGAAATTATGATTGATGCTAGTGATTTTGCTCTTGGTGCTGTTCTTGGTCAAAGAGTCGATAACAAGCCTTCTGTTTTATTATGCAAGTCGTACTTTAAATGATGCTTAGAAAAACTATACCACCACCGAGGAGTTGTTAGTTGTAGTGTTTGCTTTAGATAAATTTCGTTCTTATGTTATTGGGTCACCTATAATTATTTTTACTGACCACTCTGTTTTGAGGTATTTGTTGGCAAAGAAGGATGCTAAGCCCAGATTGATCCGATGGATTCTTCTTCTTCTTCAAGAGTTTGACATTACCCTTCGAGACAAAAAGGGAGTTGAAAATGTTGTAGCTGATCATCTTTCTCGTTTGCAGCTACTTGATGTATCTTTATCTCTTCCTCCCTTAAATGATGATTTTCCTGATGAGCATATCTTTTTGCAGTGTCACACGCTCTTTGGTTTGCGGATATTGTGAATTACCTTGTTACCGATCGAATGCCAGAGCATTAGGCAGCTCAGGACAAGCATAAGTTTCTTGCAAAGGTACGACACTATTATTTTGACAATCCTTATTTGTTTAAATATTGTTTTGATTAGTTGGTGCGTCGATGTGTGCCTGATGATGAGTTTACCTTCGTGATGCATTTTTGCCATAGTGGAGCATGCAAAGGCCACTTTGCCGCAAAGAAAACAGTTTCAAAAATTTTGCAAAGTGGACTCTACTGGCCTACTATGTTTAAAGATGTTGAATATTTTTGCAAGACCTGTGAGCCCTGTCAGAAACTTGGAAAAATTACAGCAAAGAATGAAATGTCTTTTTCTCTTATTTTTACTCTTGAAATCTTTGATTGTTGGGGAATTGATTTTATGGGACCCTTCCCGAACTCCTTTGGGAATTCTTACATTTTAGTTGCTGTAGATTATGTGTCAAAATGGGTGAAAGTCATACCTTGTAGGACAAATGATCATAGGGTTGTCATCTGATTTCTTAAATACTAGTTTGCACATTTTGGCATGCTCAAGGCGATCATTAGTGATAGAGGGTTGCATTTTTACAATAAACCTTTTGAAAAACTCATGCAAAAATATGGAGTGACCCACAAGGTCTCTACACCACATCACCCTCAAACTAATGGTCAAGTTGAGTTGGCCAATAGAGAAATTAGGATCATACTTAAGAAGACAGTCCATCCTACTCGTACGGATTGGTCAGGAAAATTGGTTGATGCACTGTGGGCCTATAGAACTGCATTCAAGATAAATTTAGAGATGTCTCCCTACGAGCTAGTTTATGGTAAGGCTTATCATTTACCTGTTGAAATTCAGCATTGTCCTTTATAAGCTATAAAATTGATTAACTTTTCACTTGATGATGCCAAATGTTTAAGAAAGTTGCAGATTTGTGAGATTGAAAAATCCAGGAGGGAAGCCTACGATAATGCCCGCTTAGCAAAGGAGCGGATGAAGTTGCTACATGACAAGAAAATTAAATACAAACAACTTTTCCCTAATCAGCAAGTGCTTCTCTATAATTCCAAGCTGCATTTTTTCCTGAAAAACTGAAGTCCCGATGGGGTGGCCCGTACATCTTTAAAGAGGTTCATTCTCATGGAGCGGTATATATTGTAGATCCAAAGAATGGCAATAGCTTCACAGTCAATGGACAACATCTCAAGCCATTTATGAACCCCTTTGATCCAAATGAAGAGGTCTTGCTCCTACAAGACCCCAGGGGAGTCCTCTGATCTTTCTCTTTTACTGTCTTTCCTTTTCTCTTTCTTTTTGTTTTATTTATTATTATTTGCATCTTTATTTTCTTTTTCTATTGCATTTGTTGGTTGTGATTTTCTATTGTTTTTCTATTGGTTTGCTTCCCTAAGCACATCTTTTCTGTTTCCCTTATGCTTTCACATTGAGAACAATGCTTCTATTTAGTTGGGGGGAGAGAATGTGTATGTGCAATTGTGTGCTTCCATGTGATAAAATTTTAATGGACATTTGCATGTTATGTTTGCATGTGTTAGGCAGTTTGGTTCCCCTTAGGAGAGTACTGGTATTGAGCTCAGAGCATACTGAATTTTTTATTTGTGAACGTTACATGCTAAATTTTTTTTTTTTTTTCCTTTTTTAGAATATGGAACATGTAGGATGTAGTGCAAATCAGAGTTTAAATCAAAAGAGAACTTTATCCATTTCACGTAATTTCAACCAAGGGAAGGATGTTGAAAGTTTTGCTAAAAACACCCTACATAGGTCAGAATACTTAGAAAGACTACCTTAGATTGTTTTTGGTTGATGTATACTTCAGTTGTTTGGGACTCTAATGAACCATATCATAATGGCTTAGAAAAAAAAAAGTTTGAAGCAAATGAAAATAAGAAACAAGCCAGTGACCAATTGCAAAAAGAAAAAGAGAGAAAAGAATAAAAAAAGAAATAAAAAGAGGGAAACAATTGTGTATTGGAAATGGCTACCTATTACCGAAATCTTAACTAAATAAAGAAAGTGGGTGTCTTCTAAAGTGTAGTAGCGTGAAAGCCACCATTGTACATTCATGTACTGGAAACGGCTACCTATTACTGGGGTCCTAACTAAACAAGAAATTGAGTGCATTTTAAAGTGTAATAGTGTGAAAGTCACCACTATAATGGTTTTGAATTAGAGTAAGACCGTACGGTTGTCTCAGATTAATTGTTGTGATTGAAACAGTTAATGTCTATTGGTAGTCAATCTTGGAATTCTAACTTTATTCTCATGCACGTGAGCTTTGTTACACTCCATTAACTTGGTTGATTTACTAAATGGTGTATAAATCTCTCAGTTGATACTTAACTTGGACTAATCTGTTTCCTATGTTCCTAAACTCATTAAGCATATTTCCTGGCATGTGATTTTCATGAGTATTGGAATTATGGCTGTCACTCCCTTGGTATCAATGCATTCACGTTATTTGCTAAAAACTAACAAAACGTTAGTTGAGGGGTGTGATTACGGATCAAAGTTGCATAATTAGGTGCTTAAAAAGCATTAACTAAGGATTGTAAATTCACTCAAATGCCTAATTATGTCCAGTATTTAATCATTGAACTCATTTGATAACATTAAGATAATTATCCTATTTTTGCCGCAAATTTACGAATATTCGTGTTTTATTACTGTAAGGTAATTTTTCAGGAATTAAAGTTGAAAATAAAATGCACATGAAAGCTTTCGGCATTTTTGGAATTAAAGGTGAAGGACCCGTGCATGCATAGGCCTTGCAACATCAAAATGGGCCATGCAATTCGTGGGCTGCCAAAAAAGATGCAGCTGGGCCATGAAATTCGTAGGAGCTGTGCATTGGAAATTTGGAGAGCCCATGCAAATCGAGAAAGTGTATGCACTTTTTAATTGGGAGCTATGCCGTGAAGCAATTCGGCCAAGAAGATGGCCCATGCGCTGTGAAGCAATGAGGGCTCGGATTGTCAGCTGCCATGCGCTTCAATAATGAAAAATCTGGCCGTTGGGGGGTTTTTCAATGAGAAAGGGAGTAGGGTTTTAGGGAGCTAGGTTTTAAAGTGTGCTATAGAGGGTTAGAGAGGTTTGTTTTTCTTTTTAGGGTAGCCGCCGCTGGCAACACCAAAAGCAGGGGCTGTGCAGTGTGTGTTTTTCTTGGGAACCGTAAGCAGAGAGCAGCAGCCCTCTCTCCACACCTACGGCTATCTCCCCCTCTATCTCTCTCTCTCTCTCACTTTGTTTAAATTTAAATACTTGTTTGGGTTATTTTTATTGTTAAGTTTAGTTGTTTTTTTTATTTAAAGTCATTGTTGTAATTAAACCTTGTTTGGGTTATTTTATATTGTTAAGTTCAGTTTGTTTTTTTTTTATATTTAAAGTCATTACTGGAATTAATACTTGTTTGAGTTTAGTTTGTTTTCATTTAAAGTTATTGTAGAAATTAAATTTCTGTTTAAGCTAATTAGTATGTTGAGTTTATTTCATTGTTCAAAATTTTTTTTTTATTATTAGATTAATTTTTGTTTAAGCTCTCTCATTCTCTCTTTCCCTTGTTTTTATTTAGTAATCTTATTTTACTTCAATGTCATTTTGAATATCTTGTTGGAACTTTGCTTTGGTTTGAGTTTAGTTATCTTTATTTAAGACTTTGTTTGAGCTTACTAATTGTTAAGTTTAGTTTATTTTTAGTTGACCCATTGTTAAGTTCAGTTTATTAGATATTGTTGGATCTATTTTTCATTTAAGTTATTAAGGTGTTGAGTTTGTTGAAGTTTAAGTTTAGTTTATCTTTGTTTGAATCTATTGTTGGATTGAAGTTTAGTATTTTCGTTTGAGTTTATTTCTAAAAGCCATTGTTGAGTTTAGTTATTTTCGTTGAATGATTGAATGAATTATGATGGGTTGACATAGTTATTGGGTCTGTTTAACTTCATAGTATTTATTTTATTGTTTATGCATGTTATGTTCATAGTTTAGGTTTCGCTCTGTTTCAATTTCATCACAAACTCTCAAAAACCCCAAGAAATCGAATCTGAACTATGTTCAGTAAACTATATTTTTTTATGTTCTCCTTTTTGTTTTAACGCGAGTTTGAAATTGATCTGCATTCCCTAAGGAGACGATTTGGCCTTTTGGGGCTAATTATTACGCGACAGAACTCCTATACTTTGGATAGCCTTTGCGCTACTCATTTTTAGAGTGAGTCACCGAACTCTCTTCAACACAAGGTTATTCATAATAAATTTGGTCTTTCGAAAAATGGGTAGGATGCAATTGTAAGAATTAATATCACTTACTTTAACCCTTGGAAATTTGTTTCTCACATCTACTGCCTTTTTTTCCTAACATCTATTATAAAGTGTGTGATGGAGAGAGAATCTATTTTTGGAAAGACGATTGGATCAGGAATATTCCTTTGGCTTTGGTTTTCTCGTTTCTTTCATCTTTCTAATCTTCATGGGTCTCTTATGGTACCTTTATCATTTTGCAAAAAAAAAAAAGGGCCTTCCGTGGGATTTTCACTTCGGGAGCAACCTCAATGAGAGAGAAATGAGCTTGCTTCTGACTATTACGCTCGATTCTTTTCGTGTCCAGATGGAGAGTGATATACGTGTTTGGAATCTTGAATTTTCTAGGAATTTCTTGTGCAAATTTTTTTCTCTCATTTCACCTATGATCCTAAAGTCAGATCCTTCGGCCTCCATCCTCTAATCTAGAAAGCTAAATTTCCTTCAGACCAAGGCCTTCTCTTGGTCTGCCGTTCCTAAGGGAATCAAGACTAATGATCTACTTCAAAAGTGAAGGTCCAACAAGGCCTATCTCTTGATATTTGTGTTTTTTCTTCAAGAATGGGAAACATTTTCTCACTTGCTTCTACAATGTCCCATCTCATGGGGAACTTTGGAATGATTTATTTGGAATATTTGGAGAAAAATGTGTTCACCCAGCTTCTTTGGATTGTTTTTGAATTACTATGTTTGGAACCTTTGGTAAGAGAAAGGGGTGGAACTGGCTATTATTAGGTGCATCTGGATGGAAAGAAATGCCAGAAATTTTAAAGGGGTTACCACTTTCGGTAATACGCTTTGGAGCAGAGTGGTCTTTTTGGCATCTCTTCGCTGTTCAGCTAATGAATTCTTCTGGCATGTTTCTTTGGAAGAAATGCAGTGGGATTGGCTGGCTTTACAATTGTTTGGTTTCTATCTTATGTATTTACTTGCTGTTAAATCACTTTCTTTCCGTAATGGGTGGATATCTACTCCTTGTTTTCTTTTTCTATTTCCTTTTCCCTTCTAGATTGCGCATTTGCAATCCTTCTTTCTTCCTTTAATATAATTCTTTGTTTATTAAAAAAGCAGGGTTAATGAGAAATTTGAGCAGACAATGAGGGCTGGGCCTCCAAGGAGACAAGCATACCTCATGGAGTCAGCTTTTGGAAGGGCAATATGAAGGGGAAGATGCAGTTCTCCAAGTACATGGGTTACAAGATTGGCAATGGAAATCAAATTATATTTTGGTTGGATTTGTGGGTTCGGGCGTACCCCACGCCACAAGACTCCTGGCCTTGTGAAGATAAGGGGAGGGCCGTCATAGTGTATGCAGCCTTTCCCCTACTTGTATGCAAAGAGGCTGTTTCCTTGGACTCGAACCAGTGACCAACCGGTTACAAAGGAGCAGCCTTGCTGTTGATCCAAGGCCCCCTCATGTGTGGTCTCAGGATGAGGCCTCAAAAACACTTCCCCAACTCTATTTAACTTAGCAAGATAGAAAGATAAATTGGTCGCAAAGGTCCTATCTATGGGTGAAAATGGAGCTGTGTGGAGTTTGAACTTTCAGAAAACTAATGATGGGAAAGTAGGTTTAAGTGTTGGCTAACTTGCCTCCTACCAGTACTCTGAAAAACACCAAAATTTAAATCTAGTGTGGAAGATGCTATAAAGTGGAAGGCAAGGGTAAAGTCTAGATTCTGTGACAATTCTTTTTACAACCTGATTAGTTGGAGAACAGAGTCCTGTTACCCTTGGAAGGCAGTGTGGAGGTCACAAACTCCTAGAGAATTGTCCTTTTATTTCTTTGGGAGGCAAATCTCATGATTGTATGTGCAAGGAGGGGAGATTACCAACCACTTGCCACTCAGACTTGAGATCTTAGGGGTTAAATTTGACAGAGATATGGAGTCGGGTGGGTGATATGGAGTTGCGTGTCCTTGGCTCTCAAAATTGGAGAGCTACAGGTCACAGTCAACAGAAGTTTGGAAAATTGCACCCCTTTTGCTTATTTTGGTGGAGCAAAACAAGAGGGAATTTGAAGTGAAGGATTCTACTGTATAGTTAGGTGTTTTCTTGGTATGGATGATGCAGAATCAGTCAACCACATTCTTCTTCTCCACTGCCCCTGGACAAGGAACATGTGGAATTTGGTTCTATTCTTCACTGGACAGCAGTGGATTACACCAAATTCAGTACGAGGGCAGATTTGGGCTTGGAAAGGCATCAGGACCACAAAGGAGAAGTGAAAGGTTTTGCACATCATCCCTCTCACCATCTTTTGGTGTGCTTGGAAAGAGAGAAATATGAGAGCCTTCAAAGATACAACTACCCCGCTTCAGATTTGCAAAGACCAGTGGTTTGCAGCTGTTTCCAGCTGGCTTAGTAGGCAAATTGTTAATGATCATAATGTAATCCTTGATGTTTGTGACACTCTTCTGGGTGGTTGATGTTTTGTACCATGGGTTGGCATCCCCTTGATACCTTGCTAATATATTTTTCTCTTTACTGATCAAAACACATACATATATGCTTTTATTTTTACTCTATTTGTTGTTATGGTAACTATACACCAGAACTCAATGACTGGCTAGGTTTTCTCGACTTCTTGAGTGTACAGCTTTTTGTATATGTTTTAGCACCCTTGGTTCCCAGAAATATATTCTCTTCTACTCACCGAAAAAAAGTGTTGAGTGAGTTTATAACAATAATATCCCACATTAACTCTTCCACTGACACAAATAAAGATCAACCCATTCCAGAAACTGACCTCCTGATGGGCAGGATTAAAAAACTCAAATTAATTTAGATCACAACCCACATTTATACTTCCAGTCTTAAAAGACAAGCCAGTTCAAGAAACTGATCAACTGATGGACAGGACTCAAAAATTTGAGCCTGCTAATAATCATACCTCAGCATTAAAATTTGATGAGGATAGTCCTTTACCAACAGTCAGCCACCCAGACCGAATATTGTGGTCTTCACCGAAAAGCTCAAGCCTCCTGCGACCAAGGGAAAAATGCTCGATTATCCTGTACATATCTTCAGGCTTTGCAGTTGAACCTGCAACTCATGGAAAGAAATCACAAGTTATGTCAATGCATATTTCTAACACAAACACGCATGTGCACACTACAAAGTGGGTGTGGGGGGAGGGGGGGGGGGAGACTGGGAGTGAGATAGAGAGTTAAAAAAAAATTAAATTGAACTAAGAAACCAGACAAATACTGCATGCAAGTATACACCCATGCACTTTTTTTTCAAGCCAAAAAAACAGCCATGCATTTTTATGTCTAAATTTTTTAACAAAAACAGGCACAAGATAAATATCAATGTAATGGTGCAAACCAGGGGTTATTGACATCTAACACATTAATGACAATACTGACCATAAGGAGGTTCCTCGGCAATAATTACATCAGTGTCAATGTTGGCATGAATTATATGACCATCAGTGCTTCGACGAACAGTTCCCTTTATCCCCATCAAGCAGTGCTCCTTCATCACATTGACAAAAGCAGCAAACAAGTCAAAATCCAACAAATGTGCCTATGAAGCAACTAGCTTAAACAGGAGTAAAGATCAAACAGTGACACGAAGTGGCTGACAGCAATGTTGATGAAAATTCACTACCAACCTTTGAGTGCTGAAACAGAGTATGAGAATCATGACGCAACCCTGGAGTTGCGTTACTTTTGTTGGTTTTCACCCAACATATATCCTCACACCTTCGAAACCCCCACTGCAGAATCAAGCAAACACAATTAATTGTGGATCCCCCCACCTCCCAACCACAAAAAGTAGGGGGGGGGGGCAAATCAGATGCATTTAGTAAAATTGTGGTGCCTAAACAACATACCTTCTTAAGACACTGGCGACCCTGCTCAAGTCCCACACCATCACCCACCCAAAGGAATATAAAAGAAGGCGTGTCTGCAATTGCCTGTAAACATGAAGATTAAAGGTTTAGACATCATGCCCAAAAAGTGGAAGGATGGAGTGTCAACAAAACAACTAATAATGCAGGCACATGGAATTTTAATTACATAGGTCGCTAACATGAGGACAAATAAAAGTAACAGGGCCCATAAGTAGCACCTCAAAGATATGGGAATAATTATGCTATACACCTATTAGTGCCCCTTTGGTCATCTGATCGCAATGTAACAAATTATAGTAACTTGTTAGCAAGATCCAAGAATAACACTAGTACCAAATATATGCATACACACGAGCCCACAAATAAGCGCACACAATAAGCTCATTTTCTATAAAACAAAATTGCAAGCACTATTAATGCATTAACAGATCACCTCAATTTTAAGATTTAATATTTCTTCAAATGTCCAGTACTCCATATGGTCAGCAACACCAGGAGCTCGATGCACATATTCCTCCCAAGGAGGGTCCACAAGAATGACATCAAACTTTGATCCAAAGAACTCTGGAGATAGCATATGCTCATGCAGGTCACACTTGTAATACATGGGAGGAGAAGCAGATTTAGCCACAATCTCATCCTTCTTCTGTATAAGCTCCCGAAGCTTGGGATAATCCTCCACAACATTAGTAAGCTCTAGCTCCCTAATGAAATTTTGGGGTCGCATGCCAGTGTCAACAAAATTTTGGGAGTAATCATTCTGCTCTCCTCTGGAAGGAGCTTTTCCAGGAGGTCCGCCAGTTCTAGGAGGAACCCAACCACCAGATGCTTTATCATGTGGCTGTCCTCGTCCAGCTGGCACCATGGCATTAAGACCAGGACCAGATATGGCTGGAGGCACTCCTCTTCCAGAACCTGGCTGACTGAAATACATGGTGGGGTTTGGTGGAGTACCTATATTTGGAGTAAATCTAGGACCAGCTGGTCCAGGGGGAACAGGAGAGAGACCAGGTGGAACAGCTAACATATTCATATTCATATCAACACCTCGAGCTCCAGGCCAAACAACGGGTGGAGAAAATGGTGGAATAAAGACACCAGGTGAAATAGGAGGACCAGCAGCAGGAGACATGGTAGGGTTAAGAGGCTGCATTGATCCAGGAGGCGGCATTCCAAGAGGTCCAAAAGGTGATCCAATCATAGGCAGTGGCATACCAACCTGTTGGCCATCTCTCCCAGCAGGCCTACCCCTTCCTCCTCTCCCAACTCTACTCCCTTTACCACCTTGAGGCGCAGCTCTACTAAAGGAACCTTGATCCTGGTTTCCATATGGAGGCTGTGAACCACCACAAGAACTCTGGCCACCAGCAACACGACCAGACATTGCACTTTTCTGCCCTCTTGCCTTCCCTCCCTGAAAGTCACCATCGTCCCTCCATGAATTCTGATCTCGCATGGGTGTGCCATCATCCATATATTTTTCCTTTGAATCATCACCAGATGGCCCAGACCCATATATGTCAGTTCTTCTTGCTCTTTCATCCCGCAAATACGCCCACTCCTCATCATTTGGTACTGATTTCATATCAGATTGCTGACCCACATCAGCTCTCCTGGAAAAGGCAGATCCAAACTCTTCTCTTCCATAATCAAGAGGCTTGGTTTGGATTTCTATCACATCATAATTCTCACTTGAAATTCCATAATTTGATGAAGTCTTCACAGCTTCAGTCCTTCCCTCTTTTCTACTACCAGACCTACCCTGAGGCCTTTCACTGTCCGTCCTCTCACGAACATGCCTCTGCAATTCCCACTCTCGACTATGATCATAAACAACGTCCCTATCTTTTGTTTCTTTATCATTGTTGCTGGGTTGCCTTCTTTTCCAGTTCTCTTTGGAACCTTCCCAGTCCCTGTTCCGGTCACTCCAGCTGCCATCTCTGCCTTTTGATCGATCATCTCTGTAACCATCTTTCTCATATTCCCTTCTCTTAAATGTACCGCTTCTTTCATTTTCCATTTCAGAGTTTTCTGATTCCTGATGGCGCCTCCCACTCCTCTCAGGGGTCCTGGACCTGTTAGAGTGCTCCACCTCCCTTCCATTTTTTTCCCTCAGCCATGTATTTCCATCCTCATCCACATTCAAAGACTTCTCCCGGAATTCAGCACCTTCCCGACCAGAGGGATTCCTCTGCGATCTATGTTTCTCATTTTTCTCCTTGATTGATCTGTCATCACGAACTAAAGAACTGGCCTTACTATCTTCTTCTGAAGCATCGGACTTACCTTTACTCTTACTCCTTTCAGCATCAGCTCTTCTCTCTTCCCTGCTGTTGAACTTGCTGATTTTGTCACTGTTTGACTCCAAAACCCTGCATTTGCTTTCACTGGATTCAATCCTTGTAGAGACACTTCTATCCTTAGCACCCTCTAGCTTAAGATCAGAAGCCTTCCCATTTCTCAAACCAGCCCTTTCTACATGACCACCTTCTTCAGCCTTCTTACCAGAATCTGACTCATCCCATCTTCTCCTAGGGTTTTTTACCTGCTCAGAAGACCCATGGACCTTCTCTTGACTGCTTGCTCTCCTCTCAGAATACTCGGGATCTCTATCAATCATCTTTTCAACCTCTCCATCATAAGATTTTTCTTCTTTGCTTTTACTTCTACTTTGGGAACTCTCATGATCTGAGATTTTTGAAGTCATTTTCCTTCTCTCACTTTCATCTGTCCGACAATGACCTCTGCTCCCAGACTTCTCTCTCCCATCCTGCTTATTTTCTAATTCCCCATCCTGATACCAACTGCTCAATTTTTCCAAAGTACTCTCTTCTTGTTTTTTTTTCATCTGCCTAGAACGCATCTCTTTTCTTGTTTCATAGTCATCGTCATCACTACCTGCCTTGCTTGATCCACCTGATCTCTTTCGGCTCTCATTTCGGTCAGCAGAACTTCTCCTTCTTCCACTACTCTCCACTACTTCAGTGTCCTCCCCATTACTAGACTTTCTTGATTTGCTTGACCTGTGCTTTCTCTTGTCACTGCTCTCCCATTCTTCATCATCTCCAATCCTATCACTCTTCACATCAGAATTATCCTCAATGTCCTTTTTCGCATTAGTCCGACTACGCTCAGGTGAATTCATTGCAAGCAAAGGCCCTCAAAATATTGATTCTTCTTCACTGTCTCTGCTTAATCCAGGGCAAAATTAATCTGCAAGATACACGTACAAATATGTTTAGTCCTCAAACCAGATTTCAACCAAAAAAAAAACTATACAGACAGTAAAGAACATTAAGCAAATATATAAATATGTGTGTGTGTGTGTGCACGCACATGTATTTCCTGAAACCACAATAAAATTCAATATGCACGTCGTTTGGGAATTACATCAAAATTGAATAAATTCTTTATACATATCAGCAGCAGGTAGACAGAGACTCACCATCATGAACACAGCAATTAAACATATTATGTTGGAAAAACTTAAAATTACTATTCAAAGACATCTAAAGAACACATCTACTGATCTACGGGTAGTCCTG
This sequence comes from Malania oleifera, assembly GCF_029873635.1. Taxonomy (NCBI): domain Eukaryota; kingdom Viridiplantae; phylum Streptophyta; class Magnoliopsida; order Santalales; family Ximeniaceae; genus Malania; species Malania oleifera. The sequence goes on along the minus strand of NC_080429.1, from coordinate 9,226,448 downwards.
TTGAACCTAATGAGTAGGATTACTGTTGCACCTAGGGTTGCTCACTGTTCAGGGATTCATCAGGTTGGCTTTGGGCTACAATTCCTGACCTAACTTGGTTGGCTCGCTGAAAGTGGAACTGAACCCACCAACCAAAATTTTCAAAACCACTTGGTCAGGTTATGTAAGGCAGTCTAGGCAGGATGATTATTTCAAAATGACAAAGTTTTGTTTTTTTAAATATATATATATATATATATCAAATACATAATCATATCTCTACATATTTATATTTATATTTATATTTATATACAATTTGAATAGGTTGATCAGTTCACAGCAATTTAAACTCGAAACCTACAACCATCCTTGATTGGGTAGTTATTTGGATTTCAATAACCAATTAAACAGCTCATATTCAAAATAACTGAGCAGATGAGGCTGGATGCTGAAGCCAAACAAGTGTCATTTTTATAAGGAATAGGTGATACTAACTAGGTGTTGAGCACATGGAAATAGTTAATGAAGCAGAACACGTGTTGTCTACCCTAAATGGTTTTCTAGGTGTTGAGCATACCCTAATGGTGACTATTAATGGAATGTAAAATAAATTGTGTTCCAAAATTGTCCTAGATACATAATTATTTATTTTTGTAGTCTTTCTAGGATAGAACTTCAAGAACCTGAGCTTTCTCCCTGTGGTTCATTATCAAGCCCCCTAAGGGAAAGTGATGAGGGGTTCAAGTGTAGGATTATATTGCAGCCCCTTTACTGACATTATAATGACCACTCATGTACGGAAAAAAAGAAGTATCAGAATTTCAATTCAGACCAAATTTCTTACACAAAAGAAAAAACTAACAAAAAAAGGGACCAAACAAAGGAGGAAGTATGATTCTCAATTCCACCTTTTTCCATGAGACTAGTGAGTCTCAGAAAAGGTATCCTTTCTAGAATTGCAATTCTTGGCAATTCTATTTCTTTGCAATTGATCCAGAGTTAATTGAAAACAATAATTATAATGATGTGATTTGCAAGGCCCCGCATTCCAAGAGGTACCTAAAGGAGGGCCACAAAACCAACTGAAACCTGGAAATTAGCCAAGAAAATTGGCAGGTTTAAGATCAATATCATGCCTCGTCTGGATCCTAGAGGTTTTACACTGGCTTCTACAAGCTCAATGCATATTTAAGCACGTAACTTTGAAAAACATGAACAATATACATACAATACAGTAAAATCAACAACCTAAATTGTCCACACTCAAAAATCAATTTTAAGGACAAGCAACACCTGCCCCACTCAAAACCCGACGTTTGGTTCCAATTGTTTACCCAACAAATGATTCATTCAAAACCATGAGGTTGGTTCCGGTTCTTACTCGAAATTAATCCAGCGCACCCTCCACCACTACTAATCTGAAGTCGGAAACAAACAGATCCACGGAGAAATTCACAGAACTCAAACACGAACAGATCAAATACAGAACATTCAAGATAGATATGGAAGCTGTGGAAAAAAAACATACCAGCAATGTTCCACTTTCGGCAAGCGATGAGCCTAGGCTTCTCCGTAATGAGAGAATGAATTAAGCCTATAACTTCCTGTGTTGTTGCAGGACCTTCGTATCCATAGTCGGGGAACCACCGACCAACAGGACGAGAGAGGAAAAAGAGAAGAAGCAATAAAGGGAAGTGGAAGAGGGGATAGGATGGAGGACAGGGACCTTCCGATCGTCTGCGGAGGAAGGGAGGCGAGAGGGTGGGGGTGGAACTTGCAGAGACATTTTGTGCCTTCCTCCAGGGCAACTATGTAATTTAGAGCGTCACAGTACGGGTAGTTTAGTCAATACGCAATTGTTCTACGAAATATTAGTTGAACTGAAATGAATTTTAGAATCCACGATTTTAGAAACCCAAAGTCATATTTGCTAGAAACGAATTAGGAAATAAAATAATATAAGAAAAACAAATTAAAATTTTAATTGAACAGATGCTTATTTTTTTTATGATTCAAGTAACAATTAAAAATATTATTAAAATAATAAAAATATTAAAAATAGGATGGCATTTTTGTAATTATTTAAAGATTTTAAAATTAAAAAATAAAACTATTTTCACAAGTAAATAGTGTCAAAATTATTTATTGTTATTCATATATTTCATAGAAATGTTGTAAAAATTATTTTAAAAAAAATTTAGCTAAATTTTTCTATATTTTTTTGAAAAACTAGAATAAAAATTTAAAATTATTTTCCACCACTAAACATGCCCTTATTCTTGTCATTGAATCAAATAACTAAAATATATTATTACATAATAAAAATACATAAAAGACTAAAAATTTATAACATTATAATAAAAAATAAAAAATATTCTAATTATTTACTTAATTATTATATTTGAAAACTCATTTTTTAGAACAATGAGAACAATCTGGGTATACACAACAATTGAAAGAAGAGAAATTATTTCTAAACGACCCATTATTTTTTTTTGAAATTTAGAGATATTTTATATGTATTTCTATTTTGATCATATTTTGAATTCACATAATAGTTTAAGAAAAAAAAAATCCATTATTTTTTACTTCGATGAGAGTTCATCATTGACTTGCTATCTAAAAGTGCCTACGGAATCAAAATTTCTAAATTTAGAACACGAAAAATGTCTTTTAAATAACGATTCCTCCACATAAAAGTTCAAATTTATTAATCACAAAATGTTATATTAATATTTAAGTCCACTAAAAGTCTGCAGGATTCGCACAACCCTATCCTCTTAATTGTATTGAGTACAAGTGTTAGTGTTTTGACTTTCCACCAATGCACAAATAAGTGAAATAACTCATCCTGGATTTTCATTTAGATGGATACCCAAAATAGAAGGTAAGAGTTTTCATATGCTTGGAACTATTGCGCTCAAATTTTAGCAATGGGCAAAGCAAAACAATCAAATGCTTGTTCTCAAACACAATATCATCGCACATTTCTGTTAAATAAATATTTTCTTCAACAATCAGAATACAATAAAATGACCTCTCCAAGGAAAAAGTTCAAGATGGATCCAGGATATGAGTTATAAGACAACAATGAGGAGGAATTCAAGTTCCCATCCTACTGATTTGGGAATCAAATTAAGCAGAAGTTCCAAGAAATGGATAATCAGTGTAACCAACCACAGGGTCAGGTATGTAGAAAGTGTTCCTATTGTACTTGTTGAGAGGAGCATTGAGCTCAAATCTCCTAGGCAAATCCGGGTTCGCCAAGAACAGACGCCCAAAAGCAATGAGGTCTGTATGGTTCTTAGCCACTGCATTGTTCCCATCTTCCCTGTGGTAGCCACCTGCAGAAATGAAGGTACCCTTGAAAGCCCTTCTCATGGGTAGAAGACTGTCGGGGCATTCACTTTTTTCTCCTACTGTTGTCATCCTTGGCTCGACCATGTGGCAGTACAAAATCCCATATTTATTCAAGGATTTGACCATATAAAGGCCCAGAGCTTTTGGATTTGAGTCTCCTGACTCCATATAGTGTGCAAAGGGAGAGAGCCTTATCCCAACTCTATCCGCTCCCACCTCATTAGCAACTGCTTCAACTATTTCTAAAGCAAATCGGCAACGATTTTCAAGAGATCCACCATATTTGTCCGTTCGGTCATTGACTTGGTCTTTCAAAAACTGGTCAATTAGGTAGCCATGAGCCCCATGAATCTCCACTCCATCAAAACCTAAGCATCAAATAAATGACATAATTGTCAAAAATAAAAGGAAGAAGTGGCCAGCAGCCTTAGCCTATGTTTGCAGAACAAGAAGATGAATGTTTTGTTGGTTAAAATTATCATCATTCTTCAAAACTGATAAAAACAGATTGGTTAATAAAAAATTTGATTCTAAGAATTACAATACTGAAAGGATAATACTGATGCAATGCAACTGATAGCAAGGATCAATGTTTTCCCAGGTCCCAATATTTGTGGATTCAACCTTTGAATTGCATTTTGCCCCATCACAGAAATTAGTAATTAGGATTCATTTGTTACTGCAAATGATCAATACTCCGTAGAATTTGAAAAATAACCTCATTTCATGAAATCCAAGACTATTTCAGTAGCATCAAGTTTGGAAGTGCCGCCAATTTTTCAAGGATAAAGAATTTATTACTTCAAAAGCCATCTGCACATTCAATTTCCATGGGACACCTACTTCAAGAAGACTTGTTCCTATGGTCCAACCATGTCAAAAATGAATTAAAGTGTTAATATCCTAAAAAAGCATTCAACTACAAATCCACCCATTTATTGACTTTAATTCACAATAATTTGTAATATATTTTTTCACATGGCAAAACTGCAATGCCCCTTGACACTTAAATGTAGAAACTTATTTCAATTTTCCCCCTTAAGTTTTCCAAAGAAATTGAGCTTGATTGTTAAAGTTTAAGGTTACCTAGATGAACGACTTACCTTTCTTGTCTTTTTAGTTCAACCATGGAAAGAAGAAAATGCACTGGTTCATGCAATAGAAATTAAAGCAGAAGGGCGACTATTAATAATTTTTCTCATAGTCCATTCCAAAAAACAAATTTGGTATTAGTTTATAGTAAATCTTTTATTTCAAGGAATTTTGTCACCTCTTATACATTCAGTAAATAAAAAATAAGTTACTAGCATGCTTAAACAAAACCAACTTAATCATTTTGCCAACAATAACATATTTAGTTTGACAAGAGCAATTACCAGCTTCCATAGCATTCCTGGCAGCAAGCCTAAAATCATTGACAATCTGAGGGATTTCCTCTGTTCTTAGCCGCCGTGGAGGTGTGAAATTTGCAACGTCAATACCGTTACTTCTAAGTTGAGGTGTCAATGGTTTGTCTGTGCTAGATATTGGAGCTTGCCCATTAGGCTGAAAACCTGTACACAACTATAAGATGAATAGCTGAAACATAAAGGATGCTTCATATGCGGAAAATTTTAAGAGATCCATCTTACAAAATGGATGAGAATTCAATCAATTCATTAATCTATATCAAGAAAAAGAAGTTCCCTTATAAAAATGGATGAGATGCCATGCACACCAACATGGCATTCTTGGCAAAAGTTACATACTGAAATAAGAAGCAAATATATATTTTGTTTGGTTTTCTATGTTGTCTTTAAATCCTCCTCATGCCTTAATTTAATGTGAAAATCAGATTCAAAAACCAACAAAAAGCTGCTCGTTCCACAGCTTCTTCATTGAAATGATTGAAGTGCTTAATATGGTCACAGAACTTATAAATTAAAGTTGCCAGTTGGGATCACATAATCGAATCTAAACTTTATAAATTATAAAACATATATGCAAAACCATCACAAAATGCCCCCACGCCTCAAAAAAATAATCTTTAAACCACTTACCTTTTTAAAAATATAAAAAAATAAAATAAAATAAAACAAATAATTGGTTTCAAAATCAGCTTCATTGCTTTTGTTGCATGGAGTAATTCTAGCACAATTCATGCTCCTGTCACTTGGAGGGAATTTAAAAGATATACAACTAAACTCTCCTTTAAGATCTGACATATCATATATCAGATCTTAAAGGAGAGTTTAGTCGCTACTCATCCTGTGATGAACAAGAAGAGAGAAAACAGTTGGCAAGTCAAGAATATACCTTCATTTGAAACCCTTCCCACATGCCAAATCTGACAAAAGAAAATACCACCTTTGGCATGAACAGCATCTACAATGGGTTTCCAGGCTTCAACTTGCTCCTTTGTCCATATACCAGGGGTCTCCGGATACCTAAAGTTACCATAAACAAGAAGTTAAGAACTGTGTAATGAACTGATTCCTTATTCTTTACTCATAAAATTAAATTTGGGGGAGAGCAATTGTTTTACAATTACCCTTGAGCAGTATCAGAAACTCCAGTGGCTTCAGCAATGAGAAGACCTCCTTTGGTGGTTCTCTGAGAGTAATATAAGATGGCATGTGGCTGAGGCACATTGTTGTAAGATCTTTGTCTGGTTAATGGTGCTAAAACAATTCTTCAAAAGAATACACCATGGAAGGATAGTAAGTAAACATACTATACACTAGTAAGCACTGCAATTTCTCATGCACAAAGATAAATTAGGAAACTTAAACAATTAAAAATGCATAGTCATAGCCGCCAAGAATTTCAACCGGAAATAAGGTTATTAGTACCCTTTAATTTCATCCAAACAGATTATTCAGAAATTGATAGTCCCACCAGCATATACAATATTTAAACAAGAATTCCATCCAAAAAAGAAACATTAGCTTCCTGGCTGGCCAAAAATTTTTATATATATATATAAACCTTAGCATTTTCAGCCATGGATATTGCAATAAACAATGACAATTTAATCACGCTTGAAGAAGAAAGTAAGCCAAAATTTACAGTAAAAACAAGAATATCAGAAGTTTCATTTTTTTTTTTTTTAGTTGAGTATGCTCATGAAACCAAGCACACTAGAAGTTCCCCTTTGCATTAGCATGGAAGGTAAGAAACTTTATCATTTAGGGGGGGGGGGGGGGGGGGTTAAATGTTTCAAACCAAGTTATTTTTAACCAATCCATGAGCTTCTGTCCCATTTCTTGGATTTCTAGTTTAACTTCATAGGGCTATGTTGAATAGATACTTCATGCTACAACAAATTCGTACATATACAACCAAAAAACACAAAAAGGTCAGAACCATGGAGGAAGAAATTATAAAGGAAGCTCCAAACACACCCTTGTTTTTGTGCAAAGTGAACCCCATCTCATGATGATAAATGCAAAGCCAATCAAATTATATAAAAAAAAAAAAAAAAAAAGGTAGTGGTTATAACAGATACCTATGAGAAAGATTGAATTTTCCCATCTTGTATGGAGTAAGAAGAGGCAGGGTAGCTTCAGCAGCAGACATTTTGTTATTCCCTGTTTGGGTTTTTCCGGGTCAGACTCTCTCTCTCTTTCACTCTCCCTCTTCTGCTTGCAGAAATGAATGCTATGGTTGATTCATCTGTGAGGGCATCTATATAATGGAGAGAGAGAGAGAGAGAGAGAGAGAGAGAGAGAGAGAGAGAGAGAGAGAGAGAGAGAGAGATGGTGGGTGGAGGGAAGCATCGGCCTGGTGGGCGGAGGGAAGCATCGGCCTCCAAATAATGGCCGATCGCTTCCCTTTGACCTGGAAGGCAGCCGGCAATTATTTTTAAGGGCGGTAGGGTTTTATCTATCTTTTATTCTGTTGAACTTTATTTTTATTAATTCTGTAAATCTGCATTTTCATTGCTTCTTCATATTCATTCTTAGTAATTGATTATTAACTAGGAAAAATTAATAGTCATTTATTGCCAAATAAATCTGTTAAGGTAGTGAATAATTTGACTTTTATTAACTTATAATTAATAGATCCTTTAAAATATATTTTATAAAAAAAAACCAATAAAAATTATTAAATTTATTTTAATGAGATACTTTTTATCATTAAAAAAAAAAGAATTGTTAAAATTTATTCGGGAGAATTTGAATAATCACGTCTTAGATTATTTGTCAAAAATAAAAAATAAATGACTTTGATGACTACTTCAAAAAACTGTTATAATACCTTATTTTGTTAATTTAAACGAATTATGTAATTGCAACAACAAAGAAATTAAAATAATTTTAATTCAATGAAATTGCTCTAATTTTGACTTCAGAGAAATTTGTTAACTTAAATTTTTTTAAGGCATCAAGTGAAAAATAATAAAAAGGAAATTATGCAGCAAATTTTACTATTTTTTAATAAGTCCTAAAAAATAAGTTTATCGTCTAGTTCTTGTTTTCTTTTACCACCTTCCCAATACTCCCAAACTGGATGAGTAAATAATTAAATAAATGATATCATTCATGAAGACATGATGACATTATTGTATTTTGGAGGAAAGGTAGGTGGGCATGTGATTAGAAGAATAAAAAAAGTATACCCTAATGTGCTATACACTTTGAAGAATCATATGACTTCTTTATTGTCCAAATTCAACTCCAAAATGGATAACGACAACTGTTGATCTGTATCTTTTAAAAAATAATAATTATTTTATGATTTCATATGTTGAATTTCTACTAGTGATTAAGTAAACAATAAATATTTTTAATATACATTATTAGTGACTATATTCTTAAAAAGTTATTTATTTTTCACATATTTTAACCTTTTATAACGACTAAAGTTTTGAAAGTATAGGTAAATAAGTTATGTGATAGCAATATTGGACAATTGTTGATGTTTCTCTTGGCCTCTCTCTCTTTGTCTCTGGTTCTTCTTTTAGTATTTTTATAGTCCGTATAAATTATAATTATATTTATTATTTGGTGTCAATTTTTTTTTTATGTACTTGAATTTTATGACAATTTTCAAATTAAATCGTCCATATTAAGTGATTTTTAATTTTTAAAATTTCAAGTTTTTATGATCAACCCATGTGCCTAAAGGCACAAACTAAAAAAAAAATATTTTGGGAATAATCAATTGGGTAAGGAGGTGAGGAAAGTGATTATCCACCTTAGCCTTATTTTTGTGTATTTAGTGTTTTTTTTTTTTTTTGGAATACGCACCGGGTATTCACACGTCCGTTTTACGGTCCACGTGACTAATCCTGCGCCCCTTGAAGTTAACCCCACAACTCCAAAGGGATGTATTTAGTGTTTATTGCAAGGATATGAATGTGCTCTAGTTGAGTGGAAGAGATGGCTGATAAGTAAAATGAGGGCGATGATAATCTTATCTTTTAGTTGTATTGCACTTCACTCATTGAATGCTAAATTACAACTTGATATTGAAAGTTTCACTTTTGGTTTTGATGTGGTCTTCAAAGAAGGATTTGAATAGTCCTAAATATGAAATTTGAAGGATTAAATTAGTTGTCACAGTTTAAAATTCAAGAAGTAATGTGGGACTTGTGTAATTTATCCATAACTATTCAATATTGCTTGGAGGCTAATGCTTTTGCGGTAAAATGTTATTAGAGTCAATCTACTAGCATGGTTTTTTTATTAGGGCTAGGTTAGATGGGTCCTAAATAATCTCAAATACTTAATAAGAAGTAATTCGGGTTTGTTTACATGTGAGATAATTCAAAAAATGACATCTCTCATTTTTTAGGAAAAGAGGTTGGTGTCATGGTCATTTGATGGACAAGCTTCTTTAGTTTCTTATGTCGTACCTATTGCATAAATAAAAAAATTTGAACATGATCTTGCATTAACTATACACTTGTCTATTTTTCCATATTTTAACAAATATGATTAGGGGTGAGCAAACGGTCAGTTTGGCCAAATTTGGTTAATTAACCAAAAATTTCGATTAAAGAATATTGTTAACCGAACCGACCAAACCGTTGGGTCTCACCGAACCGAACCCGACCAAATTTCTTTTTCTAGTAACTCGGTTAACCAATTTTAACCGTGAAATGAGGGAACTAGGAAGGGGGGAAGGTGTACTAGTGTATCCAAACTAAAACGAAGGAAAGGGAGGAAGGTCGAAGCCTCGAAGTCCTGAGTCACTAAGTGAAGATCCGTCACCACGCCTATGCGAGGAAAGAGCCGATCAAAGAGGGACTCGAGATTGGGACGGGTCACGAACTGGGAAGACTGGAAGAGGGGCTCAGGCAAAGCTGCAAAGCCAGGAAGAGGCAATTCACGAAGAGGAAGAACCAAAGAACTGAGAAGTGGAGAGATTCATGTGGAGAAGAGGCGGTTGGATAGGGAGACGATTGGGCTCGGGCAAGCTTGACACCGGTGAGGAGGAGCTGGGGGTGGTTCTTGGTCAACTGCTCTGTGTGCGAGACTGCAAGAGAAGAAAAATGAGAATGAGAGGGAGCTTGTGTGCTAGTGACGATGGCCGGCGACAACGATGGCGATGGGCGCAGGCGATGGCATCGTGTGAAGATGGTGGTGCAAACTGCAGAGGACTGAGCTCGGGTGAGCGAGAGAGAGGCAATGAGGGCCTTTTAACTTCCGAGTTTTGAGAGCAGTGAGAGTGTGAGACTGGGAGGGAAGAGAATAACCAGATTTTCATTTACTAATTTAAATTTAAAATTTAATTAATTATTAAATCGGTTAATTGGTTAACCAAATTAATGTTTTGTAACGACCTGCTATTTAACTCAGGTTTTTTTTTTTTACACTATGATATTCTACATGCTCTGATACTATATTGGATTGAACCCAATCATTAACCTAAGCAGTAAGAAGCGGAAATCAAATAAATATATCCATATATAATTATATACAATACTAGAGTGCTAAGAGGTTTCCCAAAATACACATATTTAACTGTTCCCCCAATGTCCTCAACCGATGAGGGTTATACAAAAATACTCTCAAAAATATACTCACTCTCTCTGACAGGGTAGTACTGTGACCTCTCTATCTGCGAGCTTGGTCTGCTCGCCCAATTGGCTCACTTGAAAAATAATTCAACATTGGGATGAGCCAAAGTTCAGTAAGACGAAATATGCTATTACTAGTGTGTGGCAAATGAGCTACAATAATATGCAAATTTATTTTCATATAATCATGTATCACTAAATCTGTAAAGCACAATACTAGAAATATAGTCTTCATCTTTTTCCTGTTGCTTAACATTTCTGTACTTTAGGTTTCTATTCAAAATACTACTAATATATGTATATATTTTCTAGTTTCTATAAAGTTGTATAAACATAATAATAACTGTAAATTTCCATGTGGATAACTGTGTGTCATGATTTAACCCCTCATGACAGGGTTGTACGGCCCGTAGGCGAGATTTACCCTGACTGGCCAACTAGAAATAAATCACTATACTCCATAGTCTGATCAGCCCTCCTCAACCCATAGCTGATGGGGAGCCTGTCCACTCGTGGGCTCTATGCGATCGACCTTTATACCACGTATTATCTGAATAGGTGGTTGTACTTTATAAACTGTACGTAACTACGGTACCGTGCTCTGTAAACTGTATGGTCCAACAGGGTCTGATACTATATAATACACCTCTATATTTAACTATCTGTTTTACCATGATTTTGTAGTAACTGTATAAACCATGACGTTGTGGAAAACTGTATCTATATCAACTGTGTTTCTGTAATTAACTATAAATCTGTATGTCATGGTATTGTAAAACTATATAATCAACTGCAAAATTGTATAATTATGGTATTTCTGTAATTGCTGAAAAATACATTCACTATTTGTATATTTTGTAAAACACATATCTGAACAATACTGTAAAGCTAGTTTCTATACTATGTACATATTCTCAAGCCACACAGTAATTTTAAAACATATTAATCATATTCGATAAACTGTATAAATCTCTGTTGTAAACAATACTCTGGTGGAACATTTATAATTTTATACTGAAAACATTCTCAAATAACCTAGCATAACATATTTCCCTTACCTGACTACTAAAAAGTCTCTATGGTAAACTGACCTAACCCCCGCAGGGTCTCCTACACAACACCTTGAAAACAACATTTGGTAGAACAGAATATCAATATTTCTTCGCCTACATCATTTCCTATAACTGTCATAAGGCCAAAATGGACTAAAAGGTCTTACACTGAATTTGGGATGAAATCGAACTTCGTTTCACCAACGATCCGCTCCGGTAGACTTGCAGAGAACTTCATCAGGAGCATTGTGGTGGCTTCGGATCATCGATCCAGCGACTGGCGGGGCTGAAATCGAAGAGAGAAGGGAAAGAGACCATAGGAGAGAGAGAATACTGAAATTGTGTTAAAAATTCGAGTTTTCACTATTTATAGGGCCATATTCGTCGACGAGACACATCACCTCATCGACGAGTCCTTTAGTAAATTCGTCAATGAACCCTAGAAATTCTTGAAATTATATTCTCCAAAATGCAATCGTTCGTCAACGAAGTCTACGGCCTTCTTCTGTTCCTGTTTCCATTTCTCTCCCTCATTATTATTTAAACAATATTATTCTTTGGGTCACTACATTCTCCCCTCCTTATAAAATTTCGTCCTCGAAATTTACTATCTCTATCTCTATCTACACACTCAATCATCCAGTAAAAGAAAATGGTCTACTTATTTTATTACCCGCCCTCACTTATGGCGGAGAAATACCGTGGTTACATGGGTAATTCTGGGAGATTACAAATATAAAGGAAAATTTCCCCCAAAACCAAAATACTACCTATCCTATACATTATATTATAATTACACTGGACTCAATAAAATAAAATTACCATTACTTTAATTATATATCATTGTTATGACTCACTAAACAAGTGAGGATATTTCTATCTAAAGCTCCCACAAAGCTTCTTCCATAGCGTGATTTCTCCACAAGACTTTTACCAACTCTATCTTCTTATTGCGCAATTCTTGATCTTTTCTGTCTAAGATCTAAACTGGAGCTTCCTCATATGCTAGATCATCCATGAGTTCCAAGTTTGCCTAGCTAATGATATGGGAAGGATCGGGAACGTATTTCCTTAACATAGAAACATGAAACACGTCATGAATCCTAGATAGAGATGGTGGTAAAGCTAGCTGATAGGCTACTGACCCAATTTTCTCAAGTATCTCAATTGGGCCAATTTTTAAGGCATCAAGTGAAAAATAATAAAAAGGAAATTATACGACAAATTTTACAATTTTTTAATATATCCTAAAAAATAAGTTTATCATCTAGTTCTTGTTTTCTTTTACCCCCTTCCCAACACTCCCAAACTCGATGAATTTAATAACTAAATAAATGATATCATTCATGCTATGAAGACATCATCCATGACATAATGACATTATTTATTTTGGAGGAAAGGGAGGTGGGCATCTACCTAGAAGAATAAAAAAAGTATACACTTTGAAGGATCATATGACTTACTTATTATCCAAATTCAAGTCCAAAATGGGTAACGACAAGTGTTAATCTGTATCTATTTAAAAAAAAAATAAAAAAAATTTTATGATTTCACATGTTGAATTTCTACTAGTGATTAAGTAAACAGTAAATATTTTCAATCTACATTATTAGTGACTATTTTCTTAAAAAATTATTTATTTTTCACATATTTTAACCTTTTATAATGACTAAAGTTTTGAAAGTATAGGTAAATAAGTTATGTGATAGCAATATTGGACAATTGTTGATGTTTCTCTTGGCCTCTCTCTCTCTCTCTCTCTCTCTCTCTCTCTCTCTCTCTCTCTTTCTTGCTGGTTCTTTTTTTAGCACTTTTACAGGTCAGTATAAATTATAATCATATTTATTATTTGGTGTCAATTTTTTTTTAAATGTGCTTGAATTTTATGACAATTTTCAAATTAAAATGTCCAAATTAAGTGATTTTTATTTGTAAAATTTCAAGTTTTTATGATCAACCCATGTGCCTAAAGGCACAAACTAAATATATATATATATATATATATATATATATATATATATATATATATATTGGGAATAATCAATTGGGTAAGGCGGTGAGGAAAGTGATTAGCAACGTTGGCCTTATTTTTGTGTATTTTGTTTATTGCAAAGATATGAATGTGCTAGTTGATATTGAAAGTTTCACTTTTGGTTTTGATGTGGTCTCCAAAGAAGGATTTGAATAGTCCTAATTATGAAATTTGAAGGATTAGATTAATTGTCACAGTTTAAAATTCAACAAGTAATGTGGGACTTGTGTAATTTATCCATGACTATTCAATATTGCTTGGAGGCTAATGCTTTTGTGGTACTATGTTATTAGAGTCAATCTACTAGCATGGTTTTTTAATTAGGGTTAGGTTAGATGGGTCCTAAATAATCTCAATTACTTAATAAGAAGTAATACGGGTTTGTTTACATGTGGAATAATTCAAAAAATGACATCACTCATTTTTTAGGTAAAGAGGTTGGGGTCATGGTCATTTGATGGACAAGCTTCTTTAGTTTCTTATGTTGTACCTATTTCATAAATAAAAAATTTTGAACATGACCTTGCGTGAACTAAACACTTGTATATTTTTCCATATTTTGACAAATACGATTAGGGGTGAGCAAATGGTTGGTTCTGCCAAATTCGGTTAATTAACCAAATTAATCGAAAATTTCGATTAAAGAATACTGTTAACCGAACCGACCAAATCATTGGGCCTCATCGAACTGAACCCAACTGAATTTTTTTTTTAGGTAATTCAGTTAACCGATTTTAACCGTGAAACGAGGGAACTGGGAAGGGGAGAAGGTGTACTAGTGTATCCAAACTGAAACGAGTGAAGGAGGGGAAGGTCGAAGCCTCAAAGTCTTGAGTCACTAAGTGAAGATCCGTCACCATGCCCACGCGAGGGAAGAGCCAATTGAAGAGGGATTCGAGATCGGGACGGGTCATGAACTGGGAAGACTGGAAGAGGGGCTCAGGCGAAGCCAAGAAGAGGTGATTTGCGAAGAGGGAGAACCGGAGAACTGAGAAGTGGAGAGACTGATGTGGAGGTGAGGTGGTTGGTTAGGGAGAGGATTGGGCTCGGGCAAGCTTGATGCCGGTGAGGAGGAGCTGGGAGTGGTTCTCAATGAACTGCTCTGTGCACGAGACTGCAAAAGAAGAAAAATGAGAATGAGAGGGAGCTTATGTGCTGGTGACAATGGTCGGCGACAACGATGGCGATGGGCGCAGGTGATGGCACCGCGTGAAGATGGTGGTGCGAACTGCGGAGGACTGAGCTCGGGTGAGCGAGAGAGAGGCAATGAGGACCTTCTGACTTCTAAGTTCTGAGAACAGTGAGAGTGTGAGACTGAGAGGGAATAGAATAACCGAATTTTCATTTACTAATTTAAATTTAAAATTTAATTAATTATTAAATCGGTTAATCGATTAACCGAATTAATGTTTTCTATTCACCAAAACGAACCCGATTCATCAAAATATTGGAAAGCATAACCGAACCGACCGAACCGATTTTTTTAACCGAACCGAACCGGCCAATTTTGGTCAGTTAATTCGGTTAATTCAATTTTCCCCGAATTATGCTCACCACTAAATACGATGACTTTGGAAGTTTCATATTTGATTTCCTATGGTTGAATTGGGCTCTAAAATATGGTGCATTTGGATACAGGTACAAAACGAGAAGTAAATATTGACATGTTCTCATCTTTATTGATCATATTTTGTGGCATCACATATTAAAATCTCTATTATTAATTTATAAAATGTTGAAAGTTTTCAATTTATGTCTCTTGTTCATTACATTCTTGAAAAAATATTTATTTTTCACTTGTTTTCACATTTTATATAAATTAGTTATGAAATTATGATAAATAAGTCATATGACAGCAACATCGTTGCGCAACTTGTTGATTTTTTAGGTTCTTTCTCTCTCTCACGCACATATAGAAGTTCTTTTTTTACTATTTCACAAATTAAAATTAATTATGGACCCATTTATCTATACTTTTTGGAGCAAAAAAAATGTACCCTTGAATTTTATGATACTTTTCAAATTAGAATGCCCAAATTAAGTAATTTTTTTTCTTGTTTTGGGACTATTTAACATCACTATCAAAAATTATGAAATTGAAAAACATAAACAAAACTAAAACTAGAAACAAAATAGTAAAACTATATTTTAAATAGATTTTATTATTTTTTTAAAATTATAGATATTTTATGGACATTTTTAGATTAATTATAGTTTAAATTCTCATGGTTATTTTCTTTGAGTTTTAATTAAAAATTATTATAAAATGAATGATTTTGTCCACAAATTTTAGTTTTGCATATCAAAATATTCTAATAACAATTTGCCAAAAAATTGAAAACCATTAAATAAATTTTTAAAAATGAAATTGAAAACAAACAACTAAAAAAAAATTAACAACATAAATAAATGACTGTCATAATTTTTTTTTTTTTTTTAGCATACACAAATGATAGCAAAACAAAAAACAAAAATCATACCAAAATGTCCCCTTACTTTTAGATGATTAAATTAATTATCAACTCGGCCTTGACTGTCTGAGAAAATTAATTATCAACTCGACCTTTACTTTTTTTCTTATACCTTCCCCCCTCTCTCTTTCTTCGAGCAAGCATATCCTTTTTTTCTAAGGGAGTGTAGCTAATGTTCGTGCTAATATTTCAAATTTTAAATTATAGAATCTAATATATGAATACATGTTAATTTTAGTTTTAATTATCTAATGTGAAATTGTTTGGTAGAACTAAAAGATAGTTAATGTAAATAATGTTTTTCTTGCTTATATTTATTTAATAGTTATAAATAAAAAAATATAATTTAACGTGACTCGTGAGGCAAAAAATAAAAAATAATTATTTAATTTGACCTTTATTATTTATTTTAATGGTAGAGTGGATAGTGAGAGGGAGATAAACTTTCAATTGGGTGTTGTAATTCACCAAACACTTCGTTAGTGAGAGGTAAGTAGACCTATTCATATGCCAAACCTACTTGTACCGGAAGCTAAGAGAGGCCAGACTAGGCTGAAGTCTTCCTAAGCCCTATTTGGTGCAGCCAACAATGCTGTGCTTCCTCAAATGGTCGCTCCTTGTGTTCAATTGTAGCAAGGCATGCATTTGCAGCCATGAACAAATAACGCCTTTGATTCATTGAGATGCTGAGCCAAATTCAGATGTCTCCTCTTCTTACATCTAAAGAATGGGCTTTCCCCAAATACTATGTAAATTTGCAGATGCTTGGAAGTCTTTTAAGTATCAATAAAAAACAATGCAAAATTTATGTATCCAAAACTCTAAAAAGGTAATCTGCAAAGCATGAAGAAAAGCTTGTCAGCAAGCACAATATCAATGCACTTTGTTTATTTCTAAGATATCTTTCATTTAACAATCAAAGTACAATATAATGACCTCTTGAAAAATTTCAAGATGGATATTGGAGTTGGCCTACAGATAAAAATGATGAGGAAGTCGAGGAATTCAACAGATTCAAAAATTTCGATAATTATATGGTCATATGTATTTCCCAATTAACAGCCACATGTGAGCCCATTTTCCATCTGGTTCCACTCGCTCCATTCCCATCCAACATCCCGTATGCAACTCTACCTTCACTATCAATAACATAGGATTAGCGACTCATGGCACCACTCATAGCATGTGCTAAAGCTCATATGCCAGAACTTTTATTTACTTATTTCTTTTTTATTTATTATTTTCCTCTCCTTTAAGCAGAAGTTTCAAGAAATGGATAATCAGTGTAACCAATCACAGGTTCCGGCGTGTAGAAAGTGTCCCTATTGTACTTGTTGAGACGAGCATTGAGCTGAAATCTCCTAGGCAAATCTGGGTTTGCCAAGAACAGACGCCCAAAAGCGACGAGATCAGTACGGTTCGTAGCCACTGCATTGTTCCCATCTTCCCTGCCATAGCCACCCGCCGAAATGAAAGTACCCTTGAAAGCCTCTCTCATGGGTAGAAGGCTTTCAGGGTTTTCACTTTTTTCTCCTAGTGTTTTCATCCTGGGCTCAACCATGTGGCAGTACAGAATTCCATATTTGTTCAAGGATTCAACCATATGAAGGCCTAGAGCTCTAGGATTTGAGTCTCCTGATTCCATATAGTCTGCAAAGGGAGAGAGCCTTATCCCAACTCTATCTGGTCCTACCTCATTAACAACTGCTTCGACTACTTCTAGAGCAAATCGGCAACGATTTTCCAAAGATCCGCCATATTGGTCAGTTCGGTCATTGACTTGGTCTTTAAGAAACTGGTCAATTAGGTAGCCATGAGCTCCATGAATCTCCACTCCATCAAAACCTATACATCAAATAAGCATCATTGTAGAGAGGAAAAAAAGAAGTGGCCAGCAACCTTAGCCCATGCTTAGAATTACCAAAAAAATAGGTTCAAGCCATGGCTTATGAAAATTCATTGAGCCATTCTTGCAGAACAAGATTGATTTGTCGGCTTATCATGATTCTACTTCAATTGTAAGAGTAACAATATTGAAATGACCCAAGTGATGCACTGCAACTGTTAGCAAGGATCACTTCCTTCCCAGCTCCCAATATTTTGTTGAATCAACCTTCACATTGCATTTTGTACAACCATGGAATTCAGTAGTTGGGAATGATCCTTTACGTCATGTTTGGTTTGCTGAATGGAATGGGGTAGGAATGGTATGGAATGAAAATTTGAATGCAGAAAATGAATAATTCCAGTGATAAATTCAATTCCATTCCACATGATTTCATTCCACTTCTATAAACCAAACATGCAATTAGCGCAAATGGGTCAATACTTAGTACAAGTATACAACAATAGCAATTATAGAAATTTGGAATGACATCATTTCAAAAAATTCAAAACTACTCCTATACCATCAAGTTTAGCAATGCCATCAACTTTGAACGATAAAAAAATATTCCTTCAAAAGCTGTGACCATAGGGGAGCCATTTTATTTCCACGGGATATTATATGCAGAGTTCGTTCAATAAGATTTGTTCCTACCATATTAAAAATGAATTAAGCATCATAATGCTAAAAGCATTCAACTAATTTATCGAAGAAACTACCCATAGATTGAGTTCAATTCAAGATAAATTATACATATATTTTTTTCACATAGCTGAAGTGTATGCTTTCAGGGCCCTTCGATAAGTAAATGTAGAAACCTTCAATTTTTTCCCCTTCAGTTTTGAAAGCCAATCAAGCTTAATTGTTCAAATCAAGGATTACCTAGATCAATGACTTCCCTTTCTTGTGTTTTCACTACAAACAGAGGAAAAGAAAATCTTCCCATTTACGAGATGAACATTAAAGCAGGAGTACAACTATTAATAATTTTTTACTAATTTGTTTCATAAAACAAATTTGGTATTAGTTTGAATAAATTTTTTTTTTTCAGGAAACTTTTTTTCATCTCCTATGCATTTAGCAAATCAAATACAACCTACAATGCTTAAATTAAAACCAACTTAATCTTTTTTGCAAAGATAAAATATTTAGCTCATGAGGAATTACCAGCTTCCATAGCGTTCCTTGCAGCAAGCCTAAAATCATTGACAATTTGAAGGATTTCCTCCGTCTTTAGCCGCCGTGGAGGTGAGAATTGTTCAACATCAAGAGCATTAGCACTAAGTTGAGGCGTCAATGGCTTGTCCGTGCTAGAGATTGGAGCTTGCCCATTTGGCTGAAAACCTGTATACGGTTATAAGGCAAATATATTTATTTATAGTATCAAACATATAGAAGGCCTTACATTTGGTAAATTTTAAGTACTTTATTTTATAAAACAGATGAGAATTCATTAGCCCACACCAGGAAAAAAGTTTCTTCATAAATATCGAAGACATAGCACACTTATACATATATTAAAACGAAAGCAATTGTCATTGGATTAGTCATGGATAACAGCCCTCTTATCTCCACAATCCATGCTTTCTATGTGCGTACGGGTCAAGTACGTGAGGTCTCCAACACAGATGATATAAGTAGTAATGGAATTTTTTTTCCGTGTCACAAAATTGTCACACCAAATAATCATGGTAGATGACCTCTTATAGATCAACAGAACATACAAGCGGAGATTGATGACTTCTTACAAGCTACAATGACAATAATGGCATTCTAACAAGGCACTGAGGATGAAACCATTTGGTATGCAGAGACAGTTTACCAAGTAAAAAAGAAGCCTCTTAGGTGCTGCAGTTTAAGAAGTGAGGCTTTAAATTCAAGAATGAGGTGCCAGGGCTTTTTTGGATATTGTTGTATTTTTGTATTTCACACTATTTTACTAGTATACGTAGTCAGGTGACTCAGATCATAATTTAGTAAATTCTAGGATTTTTTAGGAGTAGGAAAGTTTTTCTCATGGAAGTTTTTTGTTCCTCTAGACACATGGACTAATTCCACCACAATTTATGCTCTAGTCACTCAATGAGAATTTAAAAGATATGAGATACAAAATCTTAAAGGAGGGCTTAGTAACTAGCTAGTACCCTATGATAAACAAGAAGGGAGAGAGCAGGTAGTAAGTCGAGAACATACCTTCATTTGAAACCCTTCCCGTGTGCCAAATCTGACAAAAGAAAATACCACCTTTGGCATGAACAGCATCTACAATGGGTTTCCACGCTTCAACTTGCTCCTTTGTCCATATACCAGGGGTATCTGGATAACTATATATTATAATGAACAAGAAGTTTAAAAAATTGTCCAAGAAATGAATTCTATAATGAAACTCAATTGAGGAAAAAGCTATTGCCACAATTACCCTTGAGCAGTATCAGAAATTCCAGTGGCTTCAGCTATGAGAAGACCTCCTTTGGTGGTTCTCTGAGAGTAATATAAGATGGCATGCGGCTGAGGCACATTGTTGAAGGATCTCTGTCTGGTTAATGGAGCCAAAACAATTCTGAAAAACAATACAAAAAGAGAAATTAGGAAACTAGAAGAACTAAAAATGCATGGCCTTAAGAATTATAACAGAGAATAAGGTAAGTAGTGGCCTTTAATGTCAGCATAACATAGTATTAAGTATTGAAAGTCGCAGTGTCACACACAATATTCAACAAGTATGCCACCGCCACCCATGAAAGGAAAATTAGCTTGTTTGCCGGCTGCTAGCCATGGATATTGCAGTTAAGAATGACAATTTAATCACGATTAAAGGAGAAACACAGACAAAATTACCAGTTAAAACAAACATATGGCAAGTTTCAGTCCCTCTTATTTAATAGAGAGCAGCGCTCAAAAACTACGCACACTAGAATTCTAGAAGTTCCTTTTGCATTACCATGGAAGGGAGGGTAGCTTGGACCAAGATCCAGAACTTTATCGTTTTGGGTAGCTAGGATTAAATGTTCCATACCAAGTTATGCTGGATGAATCCATGATCCATGTTGCATTTCTTGGATTCCTAGTTTAAATTCTTGGGGATTATGTTAAAAATTGCAGGTGACTCCTACCCTTCTATGTTAAAATGAATTAGGGATAAAATGAAGATACCTATGAGAAAGATTGAATTTCCCCATCTTGTATGGACTAAGAAGAGGAACAATGCTCTTCTCCTCTTCCGCATCTTGTCCCTGCACCTTTGTGTAACCCATTTTGATCTCTCTCTGTCGCTGATTGTCTCTCGTAATCTCCCTCTTTCGGTTGCTGAGATTGAATGAATGGTTGATCGATATGCGACGGGTATTTATAGAATGGAGGGCGGAGGGAACCCTCGACCCGGCGGAGAGAAGCATCCAACGCCGCAATAAAAGGTGGCCACTGGCCGCTGCTTTTGACGCCGGCTAGTGGCCGGCACTTGTGGTTGAATGGGAGCATCGAAGCTCCTGACCGTATTTGTTTTTTGCAGTCTTGAGTGAGTTTAAACTTTTAAAATGTAATAAAAAATAAAAGATAATTTCTTTTATGAAATAAAAAACTAAAATTTGAGAGCAATCACTCTTTCTTTATTTAACAATTGTGAGTTGTGCTTATATTTTTAATTTATTATAAATATTTAAAATTTTATTTTAAATTGATGGTCAATAACCTTTATACATAATTTTTTTAGTAGCATGAAAAAATAGATTCACCTATATAATGATAAAAATTTAAATTATAATTTAAAAAATGTCACAAATCTCTCATGAAATTTAAAAAATATTATGCATTGTTGATTTTATGAGTCTAATTCTATTTGGATAATAATCAATCATTTAATATTTGACATGTACAACTGAATTTGTGACAAGATCATAATTTAGAATGCACGAATGGTAAGTATGATATGGAAGTCACGAGAAACTTAAAGTACATATCACTTAAATCAATCTATGGAACTATAAGAGTGTAAGATTTGATATAATGATAAAAATTTAACTTGTAGTTTCAAAAATATCACAAATCTTTTCTTATGAGATTTGTCAAAATAATACAAATTTTCTCTTTAAATTTTTTTTATGTAAAATAAAAATAAGAATTTATGTATTTTTAACGAACCTAAATGAAGGTTTATAAAATTCTTAAAATTTAAATAAAGGTATTTGAAAATTTTAAAATTTCAATATAGATTATTATTTTTTGTAAAATTTGATGAGAGAGATTAATATTTTTTGTCCTAAATTAAATAGTTAATCTCTCAAATAAATTCAGTATAAAATATTTATTATCTCAAATAGGGGCCCAAAAATTAGATTTATTTTCTCCAATTCCATGGAAGGATCCTGTGTACAATCCGTGATGTGGAAATGTTAACGTCATGCATGACGATTCCTTGATTTGGACGTAAAAGCATCCATAATTATAAACCTTCACTATTTTAATTTATAATACTATAAAAATAGTAATAAAAAAACGTAAAGCATGATCTTTTCTATTTTCTGACTTTCTTTGATTTGAACATGGCCGTAGTGTTTTGCAATGTTTTTTCAAAAATAATATTATTTTATTTAATATTATTTAAATTTTAAAATTTAATTTTTATGTACCTTTAAAAACTCATAAGACTATTAATTTTGAGAGTTTTAATTAGATAAATAAATTTTGGCTAAAAGATTTCGATGCGACTTGTTACCAAACTTTTATGCAAGAAACTTAAATCTCATCTTGGATGAATTTTTGTGGTCAAATTATTATTCTTGTTCAAATCTAATTTCAAAACATGGAAAGGTACTTTTGTGTCAAAGGCCTTCAAAGCATGTGATAACTATTTTAATTAGGATGGAGGGTGGAGTTCATCCTAACATGGATGGATGGTAGGAATGAAAAATTTTCAAGTAAGGTGTTGGTGGAGAGGACGGAGACTAGGGGTGTACAATTAGTCGATTCGGCCAATCAATCGAATTAACCAATTTTTTTTTCAATTAATCTCATCTCATAATTGAACTGATCGAATTGAACTCTTTAATCGAATCGTATTTGAGCGAATCAAATTATCAGGTAATTCAATTAATCGAATTTAACCAAATAAAATTAATATTACAATTTATATGTGAGATGATTTTTGAATAATTTTGAATAAATAATTAATATTATTTCTTAAAGAAATACTTTTCTTTGTAACCATATGTGAGTCTCGTTTGTTGACTAAGGGCTTGTAGTGGTCATGGGTTGACATGATACGGACAGAGAGTACACGTTTTGCATACTCTCAACAACTATGATTAGGGGACTGCCTACCAACAAGACAATTCTTTTAACAGGTCCTGCATGATGATTGCCCGCATTGTCTTTGACTCTGTTCGGTTTGAATTTGGTCACAATTCATATTTTGTCATCCCAACCAAGGGGTGTACAAAAATTATGAAAAAACTGAAAATTGAATTAAAATTGAATCGAAATTACAAGCAACTTAATTTTTTAGTATTCGATTTTGATCTTAGAAAATGTATGGTTTCGATTTCGATTTCCAAACTACGAGTGAACCAAAAATTAAAAAAAAATTGATTAAATTTAAATTATATGTATAAATTAATATAATTACTTAACTAGAATATTAATACATCTATTTAATATTTAGAAATTAAAATATTCAATAGATTATCAACAATCCTTGTGAAAAGAAATTGTTCAATATTTAGAAAATTGGTTAAAAGTCAAAAAAATGGTAACCGAACCGCCAAATGTTCAGTTAGGGATAATAAATTCGGTTTAGTTTCGATTTTGGTTTGGGAATACTAAAAATTATAAGGTTCGTTTTGGTTTGATCTTCGGTTTAATTTGACTTATAATCAAATCGTAATAAACTAATTACACACCAAATTCTAGCTCCTCTACAACTTTTAAGAATATATATGTTAAAAAAATTAAAAATAAAAGTAAAAAATGGAAAAAAATTATTATTCATATTTTGAGGATAATAATAAGTATAAAAATAGAAAAATAATAACACCAATTAAAAAAATATTAAAACTAATAAAAATCACTATTATAAAATAAAAATAGTACAAAATTAAATAAATATGCATTAGGAATTTTTAACAAAAAATCCTATCTCAAGTTCAAATTACAATGTCTTTTTATTTTTTTATTTTTATAAATATACATGTGATGTGAGATCAATTAAAAATGGTCAAAAATAAATATTTTATAGTTCGAATTTACTATCTCTAAATTTGTTGTATAATGATAATTTTTTAAAAGAATCAATTATTAATCATGTGTAAAATAAAATTTCTTCATTGGTTTTATTGTTTATATTATTTTTAAAATTTTTATTAATGATTAATCTATTTACATTTTTTATTTAATTTTTTTATTCCGTTTGACTCTCAATATTGAGAGAGGACAAAAAAGTTGACACGACAAGACTTCATCCACCATAATGAATGTGCCCAGCTTTACGGCCAAATTCAAATCGAAGAAAGTAAAAAATAGATATGGCACAGGGGGTATAATATAAGGTCGTCTACCTCTTTCCCATGAAAATCCATCAATCGTCGTCATGCATGATGAACACACTGCCTCGTCATCCAAGCAGCTGTGTTCGTCTGCATTTCGAGTTTTAAACAGATTCATAATTCATAAATTATAGATATAAAATCGCATGTCCTCATAAATTATGAAATTATAAATTAATTCGTCAAAATTCCAAATCTTTAGAACAATAACCAAAAAATAAATTTTTTAAAAAATAAATAAAAGATTTCACGGAGAGAGAGTCTAAATAAACTCTTGAATTTTATTTCTTTAATCAAATGAAACTTACAAGCAACTCTGTTTAAATACAATCATTTAATCTACTTATATACAGAAACTATTTCACTGAATCATAACTAACTTCCTAAAGAAAATGAACGACTACAAAATACAACTAACATCACCAACATCTGTTGCTATCTTCTATCACAGTCCTATCTTTCCAAACTACGTGGCAATAACTCTTCATAGCTGTGTATGAATAATTCGCTATAAGACACTGCTTCTATAGTTTCCATTAGTTGATCAATTTTAATTGTTTCTGCTGCTTGATTAATTCTCACAATCTTTGCCTCTGCAGTACCACTATACCATGTTCCTTGTTGAATTACTTTAGTAACTCGTCCTTTATTGGTTTCTCCACACACCTGCTTTATATCCTCACAGGGCTTATCAATCTTAACACCCCCCCTTAAGAGCAAAGCTTTTGCATTCTGATCTTACCTTCACATAATCTGGATATTCAATCTTAGGGGCAAATATGTTGATCAACCCCAACTTCTTGACTAATCTGATGTGATCATCCACACCAAGTGCCTTAGTAAAGACATCTGCCAATTGATTCCTAAAAGTAACATGAAATGTTTTGATAGTACCATTAAGAACTCTATTTCTCACAATATGACAATCTGGCTCTATATGTTTTGATCTCTTATGAAACATATGATTTGTAGCAATATGCAAAACTTCCTGGTTGTCACCGTACATTAGAACTGACTTATCATGCTTCACTTGAAGATCTCTCAATAGATACAATAACCAAGTTATTTCACAGGTAATACTTGCCATTGACCTATATTCAGCTTTAGCCAAAGATCTTGACACCATTGATTGTTTCTTTGATCTCCATGAAATTAAGGCATTCCCAAGGAAAACACAATAACCAGTTAATGATTTTCTAGTGTCTGGACATCTTGCCCAGTTAGCATCATAGTAGGCTTTCAATTGTAAATCTGAATCACTAGAGAAGAATACCTCTTGCCCTGACGTTCCCTTGATATATTGCAATATTCTAGTAGCTTCCTGCATGTGTGGAAGCCTTGGTTTAGCCAAAAACTGACTTAATCTATTTACTACATATGTCAAATCAAGTCTGCTTAAGGTTAAGTACATCAGTTTTCGTATGAGTCTTCTGTACTTGCTCGAGTCTGACAACAAATCTCCATAATCCTTGGACAACTTCAACTACTGCTCTATAGGAGAGTTAATAGGCTTGCATCCCATCATGCTTGTTTCTTTCAATATATCAAGAGCAAACTCCCTTTGATTCAAGCTAATACCCTTCTCACTTCTAGCAATCTCAAGCCCCAAGAAGTATTTAAGTGAACCAAGATCCTTAACTCCAAATTTGGTATCTAAAATTGACTTCAAACCAGCAACACAACCCCAAGAAGTATTTAAGTGAACCAAGATCCTTAACTCCAAATTTGGTATCTAAAATTGACTTCAAACCAGCAACACAGTCTGGATCATTTCCTGTGATGACCATGTCATCCACATATACTAATAAAGCTGTAAACAAAGAACCTTTCACATGCACAAACAAGGAGTGATCAGCAGTAGATTGAATGAAACCAAGTTGTCGAATAGTGGTGGAAAGTTTAGTGTACCATTGTCTAGAGGCTTGCCTTAAACCATAAAGAGATTTGAGTAACTTACAAACAACAGGAGAAGAGGAAGTAGGTGTTAAGGAACTCCCCCCCCTCTTACTGTGATAACCAGGAGGTAAGGGCATCTATACTTCCTCATCTAAATCCCCATGCAGAAAAGCATTGTTGATGTCTAATTGATGAAGCGTCCAAGCTTTGGCATCTGCTAATGCAATCAAGATTCTAACAATGACTGTTTTAACTATTGGAAAGAAGGTTTCAAGAAAATCTAGACCTTCTCTTTGAGTGTAACCCTTTGTAACGAGTCTTGTCTTGTATCTTTCAATTGAACCATCAGAATTTAACTTAATCCTATATACCCACTTACATCCAATGGGTGATTTACTAGGTGGCAAAGTAGAGAGGTCCCAAGTGTGAGTTTTCTCAAGTGCCTGAATCTCCTTGTCCATTGCCTCTCTCCAAAGAGGATATTTAACTGCTTGAAAGAAAAACTAAGGTTCTTGAGGAGAAGAACTGACTGTCATCAGGTAGGACTAATAACTTGGTTTCAAATGTGAGTAAGTAAGGCATTGAGCTACATCATAAGGTGCACCTGGAATGTGAGTAACAATATAAGAATAATCGTGTAAGTAAGCAGGTTGTTTGGTGTGTCTGGTTGATTTTCTGAGAAGTGCAGATGGTGGTTATGCTGCTGTTGTAGAAACTGGTGTTGTTGGGACAATTCTAGGAACTGTATGTTCGGGTAAAGAAGGAATCAAAGAATCAGTAGAATCATGAATATCAGGGGAAGTAACAATAGGAATGACAAAAGAAGAAGAATTATTAGAATTAGAAGATGGAACCTCAACTGAAACAGAATCATTAATTGGAGTTGAACAAGGAATATGATTTTCAGGAATGCACATAGGAGTAACAAATGAGTCATTACCTAAACTGGAATTGGCAAGGTCATCAACTTCAGAACTAAAAGGAAAAAGATCTAAAATTGATTCATTATCACCAGCAAAAGGGAAAATTTCTTCATGAAACACCACATCTCTGGACATGAAAACAGTACGTGTAGATATATTTAGGACTTTGTAACCTTTCACACCAAAAGGATATCCTAGAAACACACACTTCCTAGCTCTAGCAGTAAACTTAGACCTATTATGAGCTAAAGTAGATGCAAAACAAAGACATCCAAAAACCCTTAGGTGATCATAAGAAGGAGCATAACCATAAAGCACTTCATAAGGGGTTTTATGAAACAAAACTGAAGTTGGGATTCTATTAATCAAATATACTGTTGTTAAGACACAATATCCCCAAAGGTATAAAGGCAAGTGAGAATGGAACAAAAGGGATCTTGCAACATTTAAGACATGTTGATGCTTCCTCTCTACTATTGCATTCTCTTGAGGAGTTTCAACACAGCTTAATTGATGTAAAATTCCATTTTGGGCAAAAAAAATTGCTCATAATAAACTCTGTTCCATTATCAGTCCTTATAACCTTCACTTTTCTAGAAAATTGAGTCTCAACCATATTACAAAATTGTTCCAAAACAGATTGTGTTTGAGACTTGTGTTTTAGAAAGTAAACCCATGTAGATCTAGAACAATCATCTACAATGGTTAAGCAATATTTGCACGAATTAATGGTAGAAACAGAAAAAGGACCCCACAAGTCACAATGTATCAAATCAAAGCAATTTTCAGAAATATAAGAACTTTTATTAATAGGTAACCTCTTTTGTTTTGTAATAGGAAAAATATCACAAAGAAAGTCTTTATTTGAATCAAAAGGAGGCACATCATTGGACTTAATCAAAGCCAATTTGGCATTTGATAAGTGTCCCAACCTGAAATTTCATACATGTGACTGTGACTTATTGACTGAAAAAACTGAAGAAACTGAAGAAGAAGAAGAAACAAACTTGCTTTCTTTCAGAAGGTAGAGCCCATTGCACTCTTTACCCAGACCAATCGTGCTCCAATGAGCAAGGTCCTGGATAAAACATAAATTTCCAAAGAAAATAAGGCAACAAAGAAGTGATTTAGTAAGTTGATTGACATATATGAGGTTAAAGCTGAAAGAAGGAGCACAAAGAACATTGTACAAGATAAGGGTTTCAGTGATTTGGACAGTCCCAATGTGTGTGACCAAAGCAATTTCACCATTGGGTAGATTCACATGAGTATTCAAAGTGGCTGTGATATGTGTGAAACAAGTAATTGAATCTACCATGTGGTTAGTAGCCCCTGTGTCTATGACCCAGTTAGTGGATCCAAAACAAGTTCTATTAACCAATTTGGTTGAGAAAATAGAGTGTGTCAAATTGGGAGTAAAGAAAAGATTAGACATAAAACCTGACATGATTTCAAGGTAGTTATTATGTGCTTGAGGCTGGGAAGAATTGTCTGTCACAACAGCAACACCATGAACACTAGCAGATCTAGAGATCAATCCAAACAAACCATTACCAACACTTACATTAGCAACATGATGATTGTTACTAGGAGTTGATCTTGTATTGAGAAAAGCCAACAACTGCTCACATTGAGCCTTGGTGATAGGACATTGAATCTGACTTTGGGAAGAATTCTCAATTATAGTTCCTTGAGTGCAAGAAACTTGATTTGCACTTGATCTCCCTTTTAGCTTGTAACCAGGTGGGTATCCGTGTAACTTGAAACACTTATCAATAGTATGCCCAAACATGTTACAATGAGTGCACATAGGTCTCTCTTTTTTGTTGTTTCCTTTGTTCCATCTTGAATTACCAGAGCTGTTTCCCTTTGAGTTTGCATACATTGCCACAGTATCAGGTTTAGCAATATAGGATCCTCCATGTCCAGCATTCTTGTAAGACTCTTCTTGAAGGACTAATGCATAAACCTTGTTAATTGAAGGGAGAGGCTCATACATTAGAATTTGAGTCCTAATGGTTTCAAAATTTTCATTCAATCCCATAAGGAACCTCATGACATAGGCTTTGTCATGATCAGTACTTAGGGTTTTATTTGCACCACATGTACACTCTGGTAATGGTTCTATATTTAGCAATTGATCCCATAACCTTTTGAATTTTGTAAAATAATTAGTTACTGACATCTGATTTTGAGTAATATAACAAAGTTCCTTTTGAAAATTGTAGATTTTGGGACCATTACCTTGAGAGAAGACATTTTGCAATTCTAGCTACATCTCTTTAGCAGTTTGACAATACATCACACTGCCATACACATCTACGTGCATTGAATTGATCAACCAATCGTGTTGCAGCTTAGCCAATCTTCATAGAGAGGAGATTCTCGATCAAGCATAGCAATTTTTCCATTGATAAAACCTATCTTCTTCTTGGTAGTGAGAGCTAGAATCATGGCTCTTGACCAAGAGTAATAGTTTTTCATGCCCAACAGTGGTTGTGTAACCAAGATGCTACCTGGATTTTCATTTGAATTGAGGAAAAATGGATTTGAGAGATTAGAAGAGGAATTCAATTCAGTGTGGGCGTTAATATTCGGTTGTGAGGATGGATCGGATTGGTTGCTTGAATTTGGGGACGCCATGGATGTACCTTCAAGCTCTGATACCATATAAAAGGTTTCATGGAGAGAGAGAGAGTCTAATTAAACTTTGAGTTTTATTTCTTTAATCAAATGAAACTTACAAGCAACTCAGTTTAAATACAATCATTTAATCTACTTATATACAGAAACTGCTTAACTGACCAATAACTAACTTCCTAAAGAAAAGAAATGACTACAAAATACAACTAACATCACCAACATTTGTTGCCATCTTCTATCACAGTCCTATCTCTCCAAGCCACGTGGCAATAACTCTTCATAACTGTGTATGAATAATTAGCTATAAAACACTGCTTCTATAGTTTCCATTAGTTGATTAATTTTAATTGTTTCTGCTGCTTGATTAATTCTCACAATCTTTGTCTCTGCAGTATCACTATGCTCTGTTCCTTGTTGAATTACTTTAGTAACTAGCCCTTTATTGGTTTCTCCACACACCTGCTTTATATCCTCGCAGGGCTTATCAATCTTAACAAAAGAAGAGAAAAAAGTACAAAATTTTGATTCTAACTTTTATATTAAAAAATTCGAATGGAATTTTCAGAGATTTGAGTTTCAATATTCATGGCTTGATATTGGGGATTGACCACAACAATTTCTGTATCCATTTGTTTCAGAGAGAGAGAGAGAGAGAGAGAGAGAGAGAGAGAGAAGAGAGAATGATAAAATTTCGATTCTAAAACTCGGAGAGATTTGATGGGAAATGCAGATATGTCTTCTTAGTTATTTAATTCTTTATGAGCGTAGGAAATTAATAAAAGAAATTAACAGAATGAATCATATAGATGCATGGACTAATGCAACCTTTGAAAAACAATCGCCGGCGACTTCCCGACGTCGTCAAAAGTAGCCGCCACCTGTTTTTGCGGCGTCAGATGCTTCCCTCCCCTTCTATATATAAATAGCTGTTGTAGACATACGGTGACACAGATCTATATCTGAACCATAATTCATTCATCAGTTTTTGAAAGCAATTAAGAGAGAGAGAGAGAGAGAGAGAGAGAGAGAGAGAGAGTATAGTGATTGGAGAGAAGCTCAAATGGATGACACAAAAGAGAAAGGACGACAATTAGAAGCCAAAGCCCCCCTGCCACTTCTTACTCCCTACAAGATGGGCCGTTTCCATCTTTCCCATAGGTAATTATATGCATCTGCAATTCATTCATTTAAATTAAGTAGTGTTCGTCCCCAGATTAACTGCGACTTGCAAAACAAATGCATGGTTGATTAAATTTCTTTTTGTGCATGAAAAGTCGCAATCGATTTCTTGATTATTGTTGGTTTTGATTTCTTTTTTGTCGTTGGTTTCTCAAAATTGTTCTGGCGCCATTAGCCCGACAGAGATCTTACCACAATGCGCCTCAGCCGCATGCCATCTTATATTACTCTCAGAGAACCACCAAAGGAGGTCTTCTCATTGCTGAAGCCACTGGAGTTTCTGATACTGCTCGGTACGTACGTATACGTAGTTGCATGTGGCCATAGTTTTTTTTTTCATCAGAAATTAACAATTTATCATACATTAAAGCTGCATTTGGAAGCTGAAAATTTATCATAATTTTCTGCATATTACATTAGTTTTGTCTGAACCCAAATAAATTCAAATCTAAGAGTAAAAACTCATTTTAATTTAACTTTGTTGTTGATCGTGATTAATTAATTTAGGTATACAGATACCCCTGGTATATGGACTAGAGAGCAAGTTGAAGCCTGGAAACCCGTCGTAGATGCTGTTCATGTCGAGGGTGGCATTTTCTGTAAGAAAAGAAGAAGATAAAGCTGCTGCAGAAGGTGTAAGAGCAGAGGAAAGAAAAGGCAAAGCTATTGCAGAAAGCACTGAAAATTGTATTAATTTTCTGTGTGTATGAACTGTACACGGGCTTGGTTATTTATACAGGGAAAGGGAAAACAGAATGCAACAACCAAGGAATATTCTAACAACAAGTTAAAAACAAATTGAGTAATTACAAAATGGTACAAAGACACCTCAGCTGTAGATGGGGCTATTATGTAAATTCCTTGAATTAGCATCACATGAGGTGTACTCAGCTGGTGTAGGATATGGTTGAGTTGCAGCATGGGCATGGGACTGCTTTGATACCCCCCGGCAAGATGGAGAGTAGATGTCAGCTACTCCCAGCTTGGAAAGATGTAAGTAGAGTAAGTGAGATGGTAAAGACTTGGTAAACATGTCTGCAACTTGGAACCGAGTAGAAATGTGAGCAGTCCAAAGAGTGCCAGCTTGAATATTGTCCCGAATAAGATGACAATCCACTTCAATGTATTTTGTCCTTTCATGGAACACTCGGTTCACAGCAATGTGTAAAGCAGCTTGGTTGTCACAAAATAACTCAGCTAGTGAGTGAAAGAATTTTTGTGGTGGAGAAAGAATTTTTGAGTAAGTTCTCACTCACTCACTCTTTCCGATATCATTTCTTAGAGATAGTTATCGTGTTCGTAGCACAAGATAAAAGAAGAAGGTAAGTAAATTTGATTATATTAATTTTTTTTATTTAAAATTCATATCCGAATTTATTTTATAAGTAAATTTCAATTATATTAGTTAGTTCCACAAAATTTCTATGAGTTTATTTTTACGCATATCTAATTATACCAGTTCCATCTTTAATATACTTGCATCTATTTTTGGGTTAAGAAATGTTCTAATCTACTCAGGTAAATTTTTAGCATTTCTTTTTATTAAAAAAAATTATATATATTTTTAACACAAAAATTGTGTGGCATGAGTTTATTTTTACGTTACATTTTTTGTGAAAATATGAGTAAATATGAGATTTTCACAAGATTATTTTAAATTGTATAAATTATAATAAGATGATTTTAAAATCCCTTATGGCAAAGTAAGTTCAAAGTTACAGATGCTCGTTACTGCAACTTAAAGTTTAAACGGATCAGAGTGCACCCACACTGTTTATAGAGTGATTATTTATGTTAGTGAATTTCTCCTGAGTGCACACCTGGTGCCGGACCAGGACTTAATAAGGAAAATCTCACTTAAAGTTTACTTACGTTGATTTAGTTTGGTCGGCCAGCCAGATAAGTCCAATCTTCGAACCGCACAACCCAGTCATGGGGGTAAACATGACTTACGGCAAACAGACCCAAGGGTGATTTTTACTATATATGTTTATACATATTTAATTACGTGTATAAAGTTACTGATGATTTGAAGGAAAAATGTAAGTTTACATGAAAAACATCATTTTGGTGCTTAAATGACGATCTAAGGAAAATGTATAAGGAAAAGTATATGTATGTTTATCATTAAATATTTTTACAGTTTTAAAGTTAAGAGTTTAATTTAACAGTTATAGTATATGATTATAAAATTTTACTGTTGTAATTGATGGTAAAAGTTTTATGTAGAAATTTTTAAATGTATATTTATTCTAAAAGCAGTTTTGAAGTTATAGTATTAAATATTGTTTTACGAAATTTTTTAAAAAAAGCTCATTTTGGCCATACATTAATAATAATCTTATTTATTTACTGAGCGTCGTCTCACTCCAATTATATTTTTATTTCAGATAACTCTGAAGGGCATATCAGAAATTAGGCTTAGCAAGTATGCGGGTGGGGATAGAAAAATAAAGATTGATTAGAAATATTAGTATGATGTCAGATATTTATGCTTATGTAATTTTTCTTCTTTTGAAATAAATGATTGTAATATGGATAATTAGCGCTCTGATTTAAAATAATTGAGTTTATTTACTTCTGCTGTAAATCAATAGTAAAAAGTAAATATCTTAGACCCTTCGGGGTTGGGGTGTTACAAGGATTATTTGATGTGGAGTTGGGAAGAATTTCGGAAGGAGGAGTAGGATGTAATGAGGTAGATTGTATGGGATAAGGAGAGGGTAAAGATAATACAAAATTGGGAAAAGAAAAGAACACAATAAGAAAAGGAGTTGATTAGCTGTTTGACAGAAACCAAATTGAAATGGAAAGAGGGAACACATAAAACATTGTGTAAGGTTAATTTGGGATTGATACGGACAATACCAATGTGGGAAACAGGAGTTGTGTGACCATTAGGTAGCTTAACAAAAAATGAAACAGAAGATGCTATTGAGGAGAAAAAAGAAGTGCTGTAGATCAAGTGATCTGTAGCTCTTGTGTCCATTAACCAAGGAGTATGTGAAAATGGAGGGATACCATTCATGGTGGGTGAGTGTGAACATTCTGCCTAGACATTGTTGACTGAATGGGTAGCAATGGAAGTCCCAGTAGGCTTCAAAAGAGCCAACAACTACTGGTATTGAGTTTTGGTGAAGGTCATCTTGTCTTCTGAGATATCTTCTACTGGGCCAAGAGAAGACATATTTGCAGATGGATTGAACTGCGTGGATTTACCATGAACCTTGTGGCCTGGTGGGTACCAATGCAGTTTATGGCACTTTGTAGCAATATGGCTTGTCATATGACAGTGGGTGTAGGTTGGGGGTTGAGCATTTCCTGCTTTGAAGCAAACATCAAGAGTGTGGCCTTGAATTTTGCAATGGGTGCAAAATGGTCTGTCATGTTTGGATGATTTGGAAGGTTTAGGAGAGAATTTATAGGAAGGACAAGATCGGTTAACAGCAAGTGCCATGGATTCAGTAGATGGGAGATTAGGTACCATGAAATGTTGTAGTTCCTACTGTTGGACCATAGAGAAAACTTTGTTTACGGGAGGTAATGGATCCAAGATCATAATTTGATCACGGGTGGCATTGTATGAATCATTAAGGCCCATAAGAATTTGGATAAAATTAAGATTACAATTAAGATAAAATCAATCAAATTGGTAGTTACAACAAAGGGATAAATAGAGAGATAAATTGCACTATAAATTGCACCATCTGAAATTAAATTCACCGCGTTTTCCAACTCAGCTTCTCCTGGCTGTCTCCTGGTTGTCTTTTGCTTCCATTTCTAACAGAGCTGATCGAAGAGGGATTCGAGATCGGGACGGGTCACGAACTGGAAAGACTGGAAGAGGGGCTCAAGCAAAGCCGCGAAGCCAGGAAGAGGCAATTCGCAAAGAGGGAGAACCAGAGAACTGAGAAGTGGAGAGATTGATGTGGAGGAGAGGTGGTTGGATAGGGAGACGATTGGGCTCGAGTGAGCTTGAAACCGGTGAGGAGGAGCTGGGGGTGGTTCTCGGTGAACTGCTCTGTGAGCGAGACTGCAAAAGAAGAAAAATGAGAATGAGAGGGAGCTTTTGTGCTAGTGAAGATGGCCGACGACAACGATGGTGATGGGCGCAGGGGATGGCATCGGGTGAAGATGGTGGTGCGAGTTGCGGAGGACTGAGCTCGGGTGAGCGAGAGAGAGGCAATGAAGGCCTTTTGACTTCCGAGTTCTGAGAGTAGTGAGAATAGAATAATCGGATTTTCATTTACTAATTTAAATTTAAAATTTAATTAATTATTAAATCGGTTAATTGGTTAATTGAATTAATGTTTTCTATTCACCGAATCGAAAGCCCGATTCACCGAAATATTGGAAAGCATAACCGAACCGAATCGATTTTTTTAACCGAACCGAACTGACCAATTTCGGTCGGTTAACTCGGTTAATTCGATTTTTCCTGAATTATGCTCACCCCTAAATACGATGACTTTGGAAATTTCATATTTGATTTCCTTATGGTTGAATTGGGCTCTAACATATGGTGCATTTGGATATAGGTACAAAACGAAAAGTAAATATTAACATGTTCTCATCTTTATTGAACAAATTTTGTGGCATCTCATATTAAAATCTCTATTATTAATTTATAAATTGTCGAAAGTTTTCAATTTATGTCTCTTGTTCATTACATTCTTGAAAAAATATTTATTTTTCACATGTTTTCACATTTTATATAAATTAGTTATGAAATTATGATAAATAAGTCATATGACAGCAACATCGTTGCGCAACTCTTTGATTTTCTAGGTTCTTTCTCTCTCTCACGCACATGTAGAGGTTCTTTTTTTACTATTTCACAAATTAAAATTAATTATGGACCCATTTATCTATACTTTTTGGAGCAAAAAAAACGTACCTTGAATTTTATGGTACCTTTCAAATTAGAATGCCCAAATTACGTAATTTTTTTCTTCTTGTTTTGGGACTATTTAACATCACTATCAAAAATTAGGAAGTTGAAAAACATAAACAAAACTAAAACTAGAAACAAAATAATAAAACTATATTTTAAATAGATTTTATTATTTTTTTAAAATTATAGATATTTTATGGATATTTTTAGATTAATTATAGTTTAAATTCTCATGGTTATTTTATTTTAGTTTTAATTAAAAATTATTATAAAATGAATGATTTTGTCCACAAATTTTAGTTTTGCATATCAAAATATTCTAATAACAATTTGCCAAAAAATTGAAAACCATTAAATAAATTTTTTAAAATGAAATTGAAAAAAACAACTAAAAAAAAATTAATAGAAATAAATGACTGTCATAATTTATTTATTTTTTTAAGCATACAAAAATGATAGCAAAAAAAAAAAAAAAAAATGATACCAAAATGACTCCTTACTTTTAGATGATTAAATTAATTATCAACTCGGCCTTGACTGTCTGAGAAAATTAATTGGGTAATAGATGATTAAATTAATTATCAACTCGACCTTTACTTTTTTTCTTATACCTTTGCCCCCTCTCCCTTTCTTCGAGCAGGCATATCCTTTTTTTCTAAGGGAGTGTAACTAATGTCCATGCTAATATTTCA
Organism: Malania oleifera; assembly: GCF_029873635.1. NCBI lineage: Eukaryota > Viridiplantae > Streptophyta > Magnoliopsida > Santalales > Ximeniaceae > Malania > Malania oleifera. The sequence goes on along the minus strand of NC_080429.1, from coordinate 9,189,900 downwards.
AATTTTAAATTATAGAATCTAATATATGAATACATGTTAATTTTAGTTTTAATAATCTAATGTGAAATTGTTTGGTAGAAGTAAAAGATAGTTAATGTAAATAATGCTTTTCTTGCATATATTTATTTAATAGTTATAAAAAAAAAAAATACTTTATAGCGACTCATGAGGCAAAAATAAAAATTTATTATTTTTAATTTGACCTTTATTATTTATTTATAGCGACTCATGAGGCAAAAAAATTTCCATATGCCAAACCTACTTGTACCGGAAGCTAAGAGAGGCCAGACTAGGCTGAACTCTTCCTAAGCCCTATTTGGTGCAGCCAGATTAAGGGATTGAAAACAATGCTGTGCTTCCTCAAATGGTCGCTCCTTGTGTTCAATTGTAGCATGGCATGCATTTGCAGCCATGAACAAAGAACTCACCCTAGCCTTTGATTCATCGAGATGCTGAGCCAAATTCAGATGTCTCCTCTTCTTACATCTAAAGAATGGGCTTTCACCAAATATTTTGTAAATTTGCAGATGCATGGAAGTCTTTAAGTATCAATCAAAAACAATGCAAAATTTATGTCTCCAAGACTGAAAAAAGGTAATCTGCAAAGCGTGAAGAAAAGCTTGTCAGCAAGCACAATATCAATGCACTTTGTTTATTTCTAAGATATCTTTCATTTAACAATCAAAGTACAATATAATGGTCCCTTGAAAATGTTCAAGATGGATAATGGAATTGACGAGGAATTCAACAGATTCAAGAATTTTGATAATTATATGGTCATATTTATTTCCCAATTAACAGCCACATGTGAGCCCATTTTCCGTCTGGTTCCACTCGCTCCATTCCCATCCAACATTCCGTATGCAACTCTATGTTCACTATCATATGCTAAAGCTCATATGCGAGAACTTTCATTTATTTATTTCTTTTTTATTTATTATTTTTCCCTCTCTTTTAAGCAGAAGTTTCAAGATATGGATAATCAGTGTAACCAATCACAGGGTCCGGGGTGTAGACGGTGTTCCTATTGTACTTGTTGAGAGGAGCATTGAGCTGAAATCTCCTAGGCAAATCTGGGTTTGCCAAGAACAGACGCCCAAAAGCGACTAGATCTGTACGGTTCGTTGCCACTGCATTGTTCCCATCTTCCCGGCCATAGCCACCCGCCGAAATGAAAGTACCCTTGAAAGCCTCTCTCATGGGTAGAAGGCTTTCGGGGATATCACTTTTTTCTCCTAGTGTTTTCATCCTGGGCTCAACCATGTGGCAGTACAGAATTCCATATTTGTTCAAGGATTCAACCATATGAAGGCCTAGCGCTCTTGGATTTGAGTCTCCTGATTCCATATAGTCTGCAAAGGGAGAGAGCCTTATCCCAACTCTATCTGCTCCTACCTCATTAACAACTGCTTCGACTACTTCTAGAGCGAATAGGCAACGATTTTCCAAAGATCCGCCATATTGGTCTGTTCGGTCATTGACTTGGTCTTTAAGAAACTGGTCAATTAGGTAGCCATGAGCTCCATGAATCTCCACTCCATCAAAACCTATACATCAAATAAGCATCATTGTAGAGAGGAAAAAAAGAAGTGGCCAACAACCTGAGCCAATGCTTAGAATTACCGAAAAATAGGTTCAAGCCATGGCTTATGAAAATTCATTGAGCCATTCTTGCAGAACAAGATTGATTTGTTGGCTTATCATGATTCTACTTCAATTGTAAGAGTAACAATATTGAAATGACCCAAGTGATGCACTGCAACTGTTGCAAGGATCACTGCCTTTCCAGCTCCCAATATTTTGTTGAATCAACTTTCACATTGCATTTTGTACAACCATGGAAATCAGTAGTTGGGAATGATCCTTTACGTCATGTTTGGTTTGCTGAACGGAATGGGGTAGGAATGGTATGGAATGAAAATTTGAATGCAGAAAATGAATAATTCGAGTGATAAATTTGATTCCATTCCACATGATTTCATTCCACTTCTATAAACCAAACATGCAATTAGCGCAAATGGGTCAATACTTAGTACAAGTATACAACAATAGCAAATATAGAAATTTGGAATGACGTCATTTCAAAAAATCCAAAACTACTCCCATACCATCAAGTTTAGCAATGCCATCAACTTTGAACGATAAAAAAAATATTCCTTCAAAAGCCGTGATCGTAGGGGAGCCATTTTATTTCCACGGGATATTATATGCAGAGTTCGTTCAATAAGACTTGTTCCTACCATATTAAAAATGAATTAAGCCTCATAATGCCAAAATGCATTCAACTAATTTATCGAAGAAACTACCCATAGATTGAGTTCAATTCAAGATAAATTATAAATATATTTTTTTCACATAGCTGAAGTGTATGCTTTCAGGGCCCTTTGATGAGTAAATGTAGAAACCTTCAATTTTTTCCCCTTTAGTTTTGAAAGCCAATCAAGCTTAATTGTTCAAATCAAGGGTTACGTAGATCAATGACTTCCCTTTCTTGTGTTTTCACTACAAACAGAGGAAAAGAAAATTTTCCCATTTACTAGAAGAACATTAAAGCAGGTGTACAACTATTAATAATTTTTTACTATTGTTTAGAATAAATCTTTTTTTTTTTCAGGAAACTTTTTATCATCTCCTATGCATTTGGCAAATCAAATACAACCTACAATGCTTAAACTAAAACCAATTTAATCTTTTTTGCAACGATAAAATATTTAGCTCACGAGGAATTACCAGCTTCCATAGCGTTCCTTGCAGCAAGCCTAAAATCATTGACAATTTGAAGGATTTCCTCCGTCTTTAGCCGCCGTGGAGGTGAGAATTGTTCAACATCAAGAGCATTAGCACTAAGTTGAGGCGTCAATGGCTTGTCCGTGCTAGAGATTGGAGCTTGCCCATTAGGCTGAAAACCTGTATACGGTTATAAGGCAAATATATTTATTTATAGTATCAAACATATAGAAGGCCTTACATTTGGTAAATTTGAAGTACTTTATTTTATAAAACAGATGAGAATTCATTAGCCCACACCAGGAAATAAGTTCCTTCATAAATATCGAAGACATAGCACACTTATACAGATATTAAAACAAAAGCAATTGTCTCTTATCTCCACAATCCATGCTTTCTATATGCGTAAGGGTATAGATCAACAGAACATACAAGCGGAGATTGATGACTTCTTACAAGCTACACTGACAATAATGGCAGTCTAACAAGGCACTGAGGATGAAACCAAGTAAGAAAGAAGCCTCTTTGGTGCTGCAATTTAAGAAGTGAGGCTTTAAATTCAAGAATGAGGTGCCAGGGCTTTTTTGGATATTGTTGTATTTTTGTATTTCACACTATTTTACTAGTATACAGTCAGGTGACTCAGATCATAATTTAGTAAATTCTAGGATTTTTTAGGAGTGGGAAAGTTTTTCTCATGGTAGTTTTTTGTTCCTCTAGACACATGGACTAATTCCACCACAATTTATGCTCTAGTCACTCAATGAGAATTTAAAAGATATGAGATACAAAATCTTAAAGGAGAGCTTAGTAACTAGCTAGTACCCTATGATAAACAAGAAGGGAGAGAGCAGGTAGTAAGTCGAGAACATACCTCCATTTGAAACCCTTCCCACATGCAAAATCTGACAAAAGAAAATACCACCTTTGGCATGAACAGCATCTACAATGGGTTTCCACGCTTCAACTTGCTCCTTTGTCCATATACCAGGGGAATCTGGATAACTATATATTATAATGAACAAGGAGTTTAAAAAATTGTCCAAGAAATGAATTCTATGATGAAACTCGATTGAGGAAAAAAGCTATTGCCACAATTACCCTTGAGCAGTATCAGAAATTCCAGTGGCTTCAGCTATGAGAAGACCTCCTTTGGTGGTTCTCTGAGAGTAATATAAGATGGCATGCGGCTGAGGCACATTGTTGAAGGATCTCTGTCTGGTTAATGGAGCCAAAACAATTCTGAAAAACAATACAAAAAGAGAAATTAGGAAACTAGAAGAACTAAAAATGCATGGCCTTAAGAATTATAACAGAGAATAAGGTAAGTAGTGCCCTTTAATGTCAGCATAACATATTATTAAGTATTGAAAGTCGCAGTAACACACACGCAATGTTCAACAAGTATGCCACCGCCACCCATGAAAGGAAAATTAGCTTGTTTGCCGGCTGGCTAGCCATGGATATTGCAGTTAAGAATGACAATTTGATCACGATTAAAGGAGAAAAACAGACAAAATTACCAGTTAAAACAAACATATGGCAAGTTTCAGTCCCTCTTATTCAATAGAGAGCAGCGCTCAAAAACTACGCACACTACAATTCTAGAAGTTCCCTTTGCATTAACATGGAAGGCAGGGTAGCTTGGACCAAGATCCAGAACTTTATCATTTCGGGTAGCTAGGATTAAATATTCCATACCAAGTTATGCTGGATGAATCCATGATCCATGTTGCATTTCTTGGATTCCTAGTTTAAATGATTGGGGATTATGTTAAAAATTGCAGGTGACTCCTACCCTTCTATGTTGAACCCATCTCACGATCATGATTCACGACGAATTAATATAACCCCAAATCAAAGAAGAGAGAGAGAGAGAGAGAGAGAATTAGGGATAAAATGAAGATACCTATGAGAAAGATTGAATTTCCCCATCTTGTATGGAGTAAGAAGAGGAACAATGCTCTTCTCCTCTTCCGCATCTTGTCCCTGCACCTTTGTGTAACCCATTTTGATTTCTCTCTGTCCCCGATTGTCTCTCATACTCTCCCTCTTTCGGTTGCTGAAATTGAATGAATGGTTGATCACGGGTATTTATCGAATGGAGGGCGGAGGGAACCCTCGGCCCGGCGGAGAGAAGCATCCAACGCCGCGATAAATGGTGGCCTGTCATAAGTAAGTTTGTTTGTTTTGTGTCTGTTTCGTCATGCTTTACGCAGACCTGAACCTTGGCCTAATTTTGCCCATGCATATTCCATATTTCATCTAGTAGTTACGTAGAGGAAGATTCCTGTTTGCAGCAGTTAGAGGAGAGAGAAAGTTAGTTCCCTTTATCAAGGGAATTGAACCAACTTGCTGAATATTTAGAATTGACTGAGCTGAATCTGGGTCTGGAGGATGCTCCCTCGAAAAGCTTGGTTCCTTTCTCCTGTGATTATTTTCTTTCAAAGTTCCTGTAATTTCAATCTTTTTGTAAAGACGGGAAAAATAAAAATAATTAGAAAAAAATATAAATAAAATAACGAATAAATAAATAAAAGGAATGATGTGAGAAAAAGAAAATTTTTTTTAAAAAAATTAAATTAAATTAAGATAAATTAAATAATTAAATAATTAGTTATTAAATTAAATATTTTTGCATTGGATTTAAAAAAAAACTAATTGAAATAAGAGAAATATATATATATATAAGTAAGTTATTATAATATATAAATATATATATATGATAAATTAAATAATTAAATAATTAGTTATTAAATTAAATATTTTTGCATTGGATTTAAAAAAAAGACTAATTGAAATAAGAGAAATATATAGATATATATAAAGTAAAAGAAGAATATATATACTCAAAGGAGAAAGAAGTAGAAGTCAGGCCCCCAGGGCGTAGCTCAGGTGGTCGAGAGAATAACCGGGAGTGCCTTTCACGAGGTCAGCATTTGCGCCTCCCGGGTTCGATTCCTCCCCTGAGCTCCTGATTTACCTTCCTCGTGGTGATGTGGAGCCGGATCCACGGGGCGTGGGATTAGTCGTGGACCGTAAAACGGACGCGGACACCCGGCGTAACCCAAAAAAAAATAAAATAGAAGTAGAAGTCAGGAAGCACGCGCCCCCTCTCTGAAATTTATTTTTCCTGCGGTCAGCCACCTCCATCTCCATCTCTCTTCTTCTCTCAATTTCTCAACGGGTTTGCGTCGGATCGGGAAACGGAAGGTGCCGTTGGATTCCTGACTCTGCCATCGACATTTCTACTATAGCAGATTTGTCGTGGGAATGACTTAGACACTACTCTTGAGGAAAGGTAATTTTTTTCCATTTTCTCACTTTTGCTTTAAATCTGCTGTTAAATCGGCGATCGGGTTGGACCACGTGGTCCTAGTCGCGATTGCCGTCATTTTGACGTAGATAAATTTTCAATTAGAGTTTTCTAGGCCCTACTCTAAAGCGAGAGTGAAATTTGAAAAATTTGGCATTTTGAGTATATTTGCAGGTATTACTATTTTTTTAGGAATTATGACCTTAGGAAATATTTAAATAATATTTTATTTAGGAAAAATTTATTAGAGTTAGGAATTTTTTATTCAGAGTTCAAGTGAGCGCCGCAGGTATTTTTCGGAGTCCCTGTTGGCGTAGTTCAAGAAACTAGGTAAGGGAAAAATATATATATTAAATCAGAATTTTTATGAATTAAATGAAAAATAAATTGTGTTATATATACGTGTATATGTTTCGGTATCGGTAAAATGCCAACCATTTAAATTATATTTTTTCGAGTTTAGGGTTATTTATTAGATATGTATATGCGAAAATGAATTGATGAAAGTGGAAAAATATTTTCAGGATAATTATGTAAGAAATGAAAGATATTTTCAGTATATAAACATTAAATGTTAGTTGGTTTATTTTACAGGTAGTGTATAAATTTTATTACTAAATTGTGTGACATAAGTAAATAGAATGTTGTGTAGAAATATATATTAAATGTATGAGATGCAGGTTAAGTAATGCATTGTGAATAAAACATGACATGGACTATGTTACTTGTATGTGTTGATGCAATCATGTAAACAACTGAAATATGTTGTGTAAACAGCTAAAGTGGCTGGGTAAATGTGTAACAGCTGAAATATGCTGGGTAAAACAGCTAAAAGTGGTTGGGTAAATGTGTAACAACAGAAATATGCTGGGTAAAATAGCTGAAAGATGCTGGGTATGAAATGAAATGAAATGAAAAGGGAAATGAATGAAATGGAAATGAAATGTGAAATGTGAACAATGTAAAATGGGAAAGAGTCACTTAAAGTGAAATGTAATGCAATGTTAAGTCATGAATATGAACAAATGTGTATGATTGAATAATGATAGAAAGAATGATGTATTATGATATTAGAAGTATGTATATACGTAAAACATGTTACGATTGGGCGAAACATACCTTTTGCCTGAGGGCTTGCTGAGTAAGGCGAGTGCACTAGTAGTTACAGATGTGGCAGTAACCGCATAATGTACTAGGGTAGAGGGAACCTACTTGTATGGGCGGGTAGATTTCCCTATCCTTAGGGCTTTCGCCGATAAACTTTTGTATGAACTGTGTGAGTATGAGATCAATTTATTACTTGAAAGCTTACTGAGTAAGGTGAGTACCCTAGTATGCTTTAACTGCTACCTTTGGGTTGCCTAAATATCAAAGCAAAAGGGTGTTACTTATATAGGCGGGTAATCACCCCTATCCTCGGGTAATCTCGTGGGTTAAATATTTGTATGTGTTTGATTAGGTTCAGGGAATGATTTCAAAAATTGTGTTAATGATTTTTAAATGTTAAATATTATGTTGATTATAAACGCATGTTGGTCACACACTATTTTAATATATTATTTTTTCCCTTACTGAGATGTGTCTCACCCGAATATGAATTTATCTTTTTTTTTTTTTTTTCAGGATTTCCTCGAGATCGAGCTTTGAGAGCTTGATATTTTTATAGCATTATTGGGAAATAGAAAAAGAAAATCGTATATTTCTATGTTAATTTTGGGGAATGTAAATATTTATCTTGTATGTCTTTATGTTTTAAGGCTATTGAGTAAGGAATGATTGTGAAAATACTGAATTATTTTGGGAGTTACGTAAATTTATGGAAATGCAGGTGATGGATGATTTAATATAGATTATAGTTAGAATTAGTAAACTCTGGTATTATGTTATGTGGAGATTTTGTTTATGTTTTCCACTGCGTATATATTGGTTTATAGATTATCTGGGATTTTATCAGGTATAACGCACCGGACCCGGGATTAAGGGTTCGGGGCGTTACGGATGGTATCAGAACAATGTCCAGCCGGAAGTGTGATTAATTTCACATCGTTTGGATACAGAAATGTTAGAGTATTAGGTTAGAAATGATTTATACTAGAGTATATGAAACAGATAGGATAAAGATGCTATATGGATGGGTTAGGTTAGGTGTTGAGAAGTAGGTATGGTGTAGGGAAGTATAAGATTTTGTCTTATAACTTGGAAGCGGAAATCCCTTGGCAGACTTCTGTGATTTTCTGATTCAGTCGAAAGTTTCTGAAAACCACGGTAAATCCATCGACGGTGATATTTCCTAGTCGTGAGATTAGTCCTTATATGGAGAATTTGGATGTGTATTGGATCTAAAGTATATAATTATATTGTTGAGATTATGGTACGGGATATAGTAAATCGTAGAATTGTGGGAATGAAAGATCGGGTAACAAATTTCAAGGACGAAATTTCTTAAGGAGGAGAGAATGTAAAGACCCGAAAAATTAAAATGATTAAAATAATTAGAAAAAAATATAAATAAAATAACATATAAATAAATAAAAGGAATGGCGTGGGAAAAAGAAAAAAAATTAAAAAAAAAATAAATTAAATTAAAATAAATTAAATAATTAGTTATTAAATTAAACATTTTTGCATTGGATTAAAAAAAAAAACTAATTAAAATAAGAGATATATATATATATATATATGTACATATATACAGTAAAATAAAAATATATATACTGAAAGAAGAAAGAAGAAGAAGTCAGGAAGCACGCACCCCCCCCTCCCCCCTCTGAAATTTTATTTTTCCTGCGGACAGCCACCTTCGTCTCCGTCTCTCTCCTTCTCTTAATTTCTAGATTGGTTTGCGTCGGATCGGGAAACGGAAAGTGCCGTTAGATTCCTTGTTCTGCCACCGACATTTCTACTAGAGCAAATTTGTTGTGGGAATGACTTTGACACTACTCATAGGGAAAGGTAATTTTTTTCCATTTTCTCAATTTTTGCTTTAAATATACTATTAAATCGGCGATCAGGTTCCACCACGTGGTCCTAGTCGCGATTGCCGTCATTTTGATGTGGATAAATTTTCAATTAGAGTTTTCTAGGCCTTACTCCAAAGCGAGAGTGGGATTTGAGAAATTTGGCAATTTGAGTATATTTGCGGGTATTACTATTTGTTTAGGAATTATGGCCCTAGGAAATATTTAAATAATACTTTATCTAGGAATAATTTATTGGAGTTAGGGATTTTTTATTCAGGGTCCGGGTGAGCGCCGCAGGTATTTTTCGAAGTCCCTGTTGGCGTAGTTCAAGAAACCAGGTAAGGGAAAAAAATATATATTAAATCATAATTTTTATGAATTAAATGAAAAATAAATTGTGTTATATATACGTGTATATGTTTCGATATGAGTAAAATGCCAACCATTTAAATTATATTTTTTCGAGTTTAGGGTTATTTATTAGATATGTTTATGCGAAAATGAACTGATAAAAGTGGAAAAATATTTTCAGGATAATTATGTTAGAAATGAAAGGTATTTTCAGTATATAAACTTTAAATGTTGGTTGGCTTATTTTACAAGCAGTGTATGGATTTTATTACTAAATTGTGTGGCATAAGTAAATAGAATGCTGTGTGAAAATATATATTAAATGTATGAGATGCAGGTTAAGTAAGTAATGCATTGTGAGTAAAACATGACATGGACTATGTTGCTTGTGTGTGTTAATGTAACCATGTAAACGACTGAAATATGCTGGGTAAACAGCTAAAATATGTTAGGTAAAACAGCTAAAATGGTTGGGTAAATGTGTAACAACTGAAATATGTTGGGTAAAACAGCTAAAAGTGGCTGAGTAAATGTGTAACAACTAAAAGTGGCTGGGTAAATGTGTAACAGCTAAAAGTGGCTGAGTAAATGTGTAACAACTGAAAGTGGCTGAGTAAATGTGTAACAGCTAAAAGTAGCTGGGTAAATGTGTAACAGCTGAAATATGCTGAGTAAAACAGCTAAAAGATGCTGGTATGAAATGAAACGAAAAGGAAAATAAATGAAATAGAAATAAAATGTGAAATGTGAACAATGTAAAATGGGAAAGAGTCATTTAAAGTGAAATGCAATGCAATGTTAAGCCATGAATATGAACAAATGTGTATGGTTGAATAATGATAGAAATAATGATGTATTATAATATTAGAAGTATGTATGCACGTAGAACATGTTACGATTGGGCGAAGCGTACCTTTCGCCTGAGGGCTTGCTGAGTAAGGCGAGTGCACTAGTAGCTACAGATGTGGTAGTAGCCGCATAACGTACTAGGGCAGAGGGAACCTACTTGTATGAGTGGGTAGATTTCCCTATCCTTAAGGTTTTCGCCGATAAACTTTTGTATGAACTGTGTGAGTACGAGATCAATTTATCACTTGAGGGCTTACTGTAACGCCCCGAACCCTTAAACCCGGGTCCAACGCGTTATACCTGATAAAATCCCTGATAATCCATAATCCATAACATATGCAGCGGAAAATATAACCATAATCTCCACATAACATAATACTAGAGTTTACTAATTCTAACTACCAACCATAATAATTTAATCATCCACCAGTATTCAAATATATACATGTCTCCAAAATATTATCTAATAATACCAGTATATTTCACAACCATTCATATCTTATAAAACTTAAAATATAAAGACATAAAACATAAAATATACATATCAGAATTAACATAAAAATATACCTTTTTTCTTATATCTTCCAAAAATGTTATAAAATATCGAACTCTCAAAGCTCGATCCTACGAAATCCTAAAAAAAATGAGTTCATATTCGGGTGAGACACATCTCAGTAAGGGAAGAAACAATATATTAAACTCAGCGTGTGGCCATCATGAGATTATACATATCATTTTATAATATTTGCAAATCATTAACAAAATTTCTTGAAACCATTTTCTGATCCTAATCAAACACATATAAATGTTTAACCCACGAGATAACCCAAGGATAGGGGTGATTATCCGCCCATACAAGTAGCACCCCTTTGCTCTGATACTTAGGTAACCCTAAGGTCATAATTAAAACATACTAGAGCACTCACCTTACTCAATAAGCCCTCAAGTGTTAAATTGATCTCGTACTCACGCATTCAACAATAGTTTAACGGCATAGGCCCTAAGGATAGGGAAATCTACCCGCCCATACAAGTAGGTTCCCTTTGCCCTAGTACGTTATGCGGCTACTGCCACATCTGTAGCTATTAGTGCACTCGCCTTATTCAGCAAGCCCTCAGGCGAAAGGTACGCCTCGCCCAATCGTAACATGTTCTACGTACATATATACTTCTAATATCATAATACATCATTCTTTTCTGTTATTATACATTCATGCACATTCATTCCTGTTCATAACTTAACTTTGCATTTCGTTTCACTTTAAGTGACTCTTTCCTATTTGTATCATTTACCTTGGTTATTTCATTTCATTTTCATTTCATCGTCATTTCATTTCATAACATTTTCATTTCATTCCTTCGTACTATAGCTGGTCTTTAGCCATCATCAGTTAGTCTACGTAGAAACGTGCTATATCTGCTAACACAACTCCTTTTAACTGTCATCAGTTAGTCTACACAGAAGTGTGCTAGATCTGCTAACATGGCTGTCTTTCAGCTGTCTTACATTTATATGGTTGCATTTAACATACACAGGCAACATTGTCCATATCATATTTTATTTTCATTGCTTTACTTACTTTGCCTGCATCTCATACATTTGACATATATTTCCACAGATTCTCATGCCACACAATTTAACAGTAAAATTCATAGATTGCCGGTAAAATAAGCCAACCAACATTTAATATTTATATACTAAAAATACCTTTCATGTCTTACATAAATATTCTAAAAATATTTCTCACTTTCATCAGTTCATTTTCGCATATACATATCTAATAAACTGCCCTAAACTCGAAAAATATAATTTAAACAGTTGGCATTTTACCTATACTGAAACATATATACGTACATATAACATAATTTATTTTTCCATTAAATTTATAAAAATTCAATAAAAATTCAGATTTAACATATATTTTTCCCCTTGGTTTCTTGAACTACGCCAACAGGGACTCCGAAAAATACCTGCGGCGCTCACCCGGACCCCGAATAAAAAATTCCTAACTCTAATAAATTATTCATAAATAAAATATTATTTAAATATTTTCTAGGGCTATAATTCCTAAATAAATAAATATACCCTTAAATTTAGCCAAATTGCCAAAATTTTCAAATCCTACTCTCGTTTTGGAGTAGGGTATAGAAAACCTCAATTGAAAAATTACCTACGTCAAAATGACAACAACGGCGATTAGAACCCCGTGGTGGTGCCTGATCGTCGATTCAACAGCAGATTTAACCAGAAATTATGAAATTGAGAAAAAATTACTTTTCCCCAAGAGCAGTGCCTAAACCGATCCCACAACAAATCTGCTCCAGTAGAAATGTCGGCAGCGAAATCAGGATTCCAATGGCACCTTCTGTTTCCCGATCCGTCGCAAACTCGCCGAGTAATTGAGAGAAGGAGAGAGATAGAGACGGAGGTGGCTGCGCGTGCTGAACGCAGGAAAGTTTGCAGAGGGGCATGCCTGACTCCTTCTCTGTTCTTCTTCCTTCTTCTTCTTCTTTCTTCTTTCTTCTTTTTCTTCTTTTATCTCCTTTTACTTTACTTTATATATATATATATTTATATATATTTATATATTATATTAACTTACTATATAAGTGTATATATGTATATTTCTCTTATTTAAATTAGTTTTTTTTTAAATCCAATGTAAAAATATTTAATTTAATAACTAATTATTTAATTATTTAATTCATCTTATTTAATTTAATTTTTTTAATTTTAATTTAATTTTTTTCCCACGCCATTCCTTTTATTTATTTATCTGTTATTTTATTTATTTTTTTTTTCTAAATTATTTTAATCCTTTTAAATTTTCGGGTCTTTACACTTACTGAGTAAGGTGAGTGCCTTGATATGCTTTAGCTGCTACCTTTGAGTTGCCTAAACATCAAAGTAGAGGGATGTTACTTGTATGGGGGGGTAATCACCCCTATCCTCGGGTAATCGGGTTAAACATTTGCACGTGTTTGATTAGGTTTAGGGAATGATTTCAAAAATTGTGTTAACGATTTTTAAATGTTAAATATTATGTTGATTATAAACTCATGTTGGCCACACACTGTTTTAATATATTATTTTTTCCCTTACTGAGATGTGTCTCACCCGAATATGAATTTATTTATTTATTTTTTTCAGGATTTCCTAGAGATCGAGCTTTGAGAGCTCTAGGTTTTTATAGAATTATTGGGAAATAGAAAAAGAACATGGTATATTTCTATGTTAATTTTGGGGAATGTAAATATTTATGTTGTATGCCTTTATGTTTTAAGGCTATTAAATAAGAAATTATTGTGAAAATATTGAATTATCTTGAGAGTTATGTAGATTTATGGAAATGCAGGTGATGGATGATTTAATATGGATTATAGTTAGAATTAGTAAACTCTGGTATTATGTTATATGAAGATTATGTTTATATTTTCCGCTGCGTATATATTGGTTTATGGATTATCTGGGATTTTATCAGGTATAACGCACTGGACCCGAAATTAAGGGTTCGGGGCGTTACACTTTTGGCATTAATTCATCACAATCATTCCACAATTCTATCATTCCTCTCATTTCTTTTTCTATTTCATTCCATCACCTGTCATAAATCCCTATTATTATAGACCATCAACACAGGAACAAGCTCAGATCTGTTACAACTGGTATCAGAGACGACGGTCCTCCAGCCAGTTCCACCATTCCCGGCAATCCATTTCATCATCAGACCTTCATTCAGCCACTCATCTTGGCAATAATCTTTATCACCAACTCAACTCACCAGCAATTCATCTCGGTAGCAAATTGTATTTCACCCACTCATGGTAGATAATACACGCCTCAAGGATCTTAGCACTACTATGGCTAACCTGCAGAAGCAACAAGAAGCACTAAGTCAGCAACAACATCAACAACAGGAGGAAACAAGGAAGTCAATAGCAGATTTGACAGCTGAAACAAGGCAGTCTATAACAGAAATGGCTGCACATTTCAGCTCATTTGCAGCTGAGATGAGGGCCCTTCACTGTGAACCACCTATGCTAGACCCACCCAAAAGCAATTATAGACCACCACCAGCTTATGATGACATCAAGGATGTCAATGATTTGGTGCAAATCCAACCAGCTAGGCTTGAATTTCCTAAGTTTGAAGGTATGGATCCTACCGGTTGGCTTTTCAAGGTTAATCACTACTTTAAATTTCAGCAAACCCCTCCGAATCATAAGATCTTCTTAGCCTCTTTTCACATGGAGGGAAAAGCCTTGCTATGGTACCAAGATATAGAGGATTCAGGATTACTTACTAGTTGGGAGGCTTTTGTTAAGGCTTTGTTGGCTAGGTTTGGTCCTCAATTTTATGATGACTCGATGGAGGCTTTGATCAAACTTAAGCAAACCTCTAGTGTTGAAGCATATAAGGAGCAATTTGAATTCCTCTCTAATAGGTTGAGAAGATTACCTGAGGACTATAGGTTGAGTTGTTTCATTGGTGGATTGAAGGATGAAATTCGATTTTATGTCAAAACCCTCAACCTCCTTACTATTCCACAAGCCTATGGCATTGCTAAGTTACAAGAGGAGCATCAATGGGCTCTCAAAAAGTCACTATTCCCCAAAACTCACCATCAACCAGCAACCACAACTCACTCTCAGCCTTACAACCCTCCTAATTACCCAAAACAGCAGCCTAAACCCATGACCACCAACCAAATTACCAAAATGACTCCAAATCAGCTGAAGGAAAAGAGAGATAAGGGCCTATGTTTCAATTGTGATGCCAAATGGCACCCGGGTCATAAGTGTGGGGGTCCCAAATTATTTTTTCACATATATTTTTTAAGTGTGGGGGTCCCAAAATGACCTGCTCCTTTTTCACATATATATTTTTTTTAAATAAATTATCATCACATCATACATTCCATCTCAGCAGGTCACAATCCACCTGAGCCCGTGGGCACCAGGGATATATCAAAGCATAAAGTAGAAGCCCTAGCAGCAGAAAATATACAAACATGTACATCTCAATACCATATACCACAATATACCAGAGTTACTACAATCACTATATTTTCATATATACATCCCAAAAATAAAACCTAGGGACATTTCCCACAAAATCTAACTGTCCCTACAAAACTTACCCTTCAAAAAGGGTAGATAGACCGTACTATATCAATGAGGCTTTTCCCGCTCTCCTATCTGGGGCTCCTGAAAAGTTAATAAGATTTAGGGGTGAGACACCTCTCAGTAAGGGAAATAAACTAATACCAATGTGTGGCAACATGAGTATTATGTGTTCTACATATACCATACATAACATATTCAATACTGTTTATCAAATCTGGGAAAACATACATATATATCAACACATAGCAGAATATACTGCATTTTCATAAACATATCTCATCTCATACACTAATAATAACATAAAACAATCCTGGTGGGTTAGCTGGCTGTTGTCATGTATTACTCCCACATGACTGGGTTGTGTGGCCCGAAGGCGGGACCTGACAATGGTTGGCCGGCCACTGCCAAGTCAAATAGTAGTCTGTAGGTCCGATGGGTCTACCCAGACTGGTCCGTACACCAAGGGCGATAACAGCACACTTCTTGAAAATAACCACATCGACCATCCAATCTCACACCATTCCGTACAGCGGTGTTAACACAGATATCATGATCACGAGGACCATGGACACATAGCAACGGTACCGTGCAAGTGCTAGCCTAGACCAAGCCAACCAGGTTCTGATATCATATACATATACTAAAATCGTGATACATGGATATCTCATATCAATAAATATCAAATCATTCATATCATTTTTCACATATACATATATCATGAAAATCATCGGCCCGTACGCCGATATTTCACATTTTATCATAGCTCGGCCCGTACGCTGGCAAATCACATAACACAGCCCGTATGCTGGCAAATCACATAGCTCGGCCCGTACGCTGGCAAATCACGTAACACAGCCCGTACGCTAGCAAATCTCATCCACATAGCATGGCCCGTACACCGGCAAACATATCCACATAGCACGGCTCGTACGCCGGCAAATCACACACATATATATATATATATATATATATATCGGCCCGTACGCCGATTTTCCATCATAGAAATCCATATCGTCCCCATTCCCAGAAAACAGTATTTCACAATATTTTTATACTCATGGCACACTAAACAAATTTTCCACGTATTCAACACATCATCATTTAAACAGTATTTTCCAAATATAAATTATATATATAAATATATTTATTTTTCCTGAAACCAGATGCTACATATATATACATACATTTTCTCAAAACAAAATTAGTTTAGTTTATTCCCTTATCTGATTCCTGAAAAGCCCATAAGAAAATCTTCCCGTTACCCACAAGGTTCTCAACTCTACACCCTGAAAATGAAAACTCGCAGAATTAAAGTTTAGTATTTTTGTACGTACAACATTTTTTATAACTACCACTAAGTCAAATTCGACTTAAAAAGTCTTACCTCAACTTAGGGATGATTCCCAACGTTCCCAATTAACACCCTGGAACTGAAAATTTTTAGTATTAAAGTTCAGTATTTTTACGCGTATATCACTTTCTTCAACTGTCAAAAATCCAAATATTGAATATAAAGCCTTACCTTGGATTTGGGATGAAATCCAACTTCGTTTCCCTGACAATCCGCTCCGGCAGACTTGTAGAGAACTTCGCCAAGAGCGTCGTGGTGGCTTCGGTTTGTCGATCCGGCGTAAAACTAGCCTAAAATCGAAGAGAGAGAGAGTCGTAGGAGAGGGAGAGAGAGAGAGAGAGTGCACTCATGCACACCAAAAATTCAATTCAATTTGGATTTTGACTTTCAAAGCTTCTTGAAGAAGCTTGTGTTATTATATATATATATATATATATATAGTAAACATTAATTAAAGTAAAGCTTCTTGAAGAAACATTCACACTTTATATATATATATATATACCTTTAACCTATATATTAAATGCGTATCATAATAACTTACTTATATATATACACACACACACACACACACACACACACACACACACACACACACACACACATATATATATATATATATATATATACATGCTTTAATATTTATATATATTTGTTCCTTATCATACTATTCATTTTACTTGTTAATTTAAATAATTAATTTTATTTTATTATTTTATTATTATTATTTTACTTTAAAATTTTATTTTTTTCCCGATTACTACAAAGGGACTTATGTTCTCAAAACATAATAGTCAGTCGATGGTTTATGGGTATACGGATGCGGATTGGGCTGGTAATATCACTGATAGAAAGTCTACATCAGGATATTTTACATTTGTTGGAGGAAATCTTGTAACTTGGAGAAGTAAGAAACAAAAAGTGGTAGCTTTGTCAAGTGTTGAAGCTGAGTTTAAGGGAATGGCTAAAGGTCTTTGTGAACTCTTTTGGCTAAGAAAGCTACTCACTGAAATCGGGTTTGCCTTCACTTCCGAGATGGATCTCTTGTCTGACAATAAAGCTGCAATTGCCATTTCTCACAATCCTATTCAACATAATCATACTAAACATGTGGAGGTAGATCGACACTTCATCAAAGAGAATCTTGAAGTAAAAACAATTAGGTTTTCATTTGTGAAATCCGAAGATCAATTGGCAGACATCCTTACAAAAGCTGTATCTAGTAAGGACTTCTACAACTCACTTGACAAGTTGGACATGCGAGACCTCTATGCATCAACTTGAGGGGGAGTGTTGGCATGAGCTGTCATTGTAAACAGCCAAGAGAGATTTGAGGCATTTGAAATTTGTAACATCCCATAAATCAGGGTGGTTAGCTTGAGTCTAGGAGATGAAAAACTGTATAGTAAAGTTAAGTTTTTTATATATAAGAAAGGAAAGACGGTTGAAAAAAAAAAAAAAAAAAAGGATGAAGAAGGAGTAGAATACAAAAGACAGATTTTTTACATTTTTGAGGACAGACAATGGGGATCTTTGTGTTGGGATTCGAAGGGCAAAGAGAGGCAGAGGTGCGTCGGAATTGGCATTTGGTTGGAATCCGGCCGGTGGAAGTTGCACCGTTCCTTATGGAGGTTTTTTCTGCTTTCTTAAGGGAAGATGAGAACAAACTAATGAGAAATGTGAATGGCAACAGTCCATGCTCCAATGGGAGTTTAATGGCTAAGTTGCTTCTTCCCGCTGCCGTCCCTTTAAATCTCGCAGCTTAAAGCTGCGAGATTTGCTCGTGCGCCTGCCACGCGTCACTTTTTCCCTGGCTGCTCCCTTTAAACCTCGCAACTTGGAGCTGTGAGATTTGCTCCCCTCCGTGCCACGCATCAATTTCCCAGCGGTCCATTAGTTTAAATCTCGCAGCATCAAGTTGCGAGATTACATGAACATTAGTTTGGAAATTTTTTTCCCAATTAGAGTATTATTTAATATTTTATTTATTTTTAATAATAAACCTTCACTATTTTAATTTATAATACTATAAAAATAGTAAAAAAAAAAAAGTAAAGCATGATCTTTTCTTTTTTCTGACTTTCTTTGATTTGAACATGGCTGCAAAGTGGGGTGCCTTCATGATTCTAGTGGAGGTGTTGGAGTGTTTTACAATGCATTTTCAAAAATAATATTATTTTATTTAATATTCTTTTAATTTTAATTTTAATTTTAATTTTTATGTACTTTTTAAAAACTCATAAGACTATTAATTTTGAGAGTTTTAATTAGATAAATAAATTTTGGATAAAAGATTTCGATGTGACTTGTTATCAAATTTTTATGCAAGAAACTTAAATCTCTTCTTCGAATGAGTTTTTGTGGTCAAATTATTATTCTTATTTAGATCTAATTTCAAAACATAGAAATGTTTTGTGCCAAAGACTTTCGGAGCATGTGATAACTATTTTAATTAGGATGGAGGGTGGAGTTCATCCTAAAATGGGTGAATGGTAGGAATGAAAAATTTTCAATTAAGATGCTAGTGGAGAGGACGGAGACTAGGGGTGTGCAATTGACCAATCAACTGAATTAACTATTTTTTTTTCTCAATTAATCTAATCGCATAATTGAACTGATCGAATTGAACTCTTTAATCGAATCGTACTCAAACGAATCGAATTATCAGGTAATTCGATTAACCGAATTTAACCTAAAAAATTAAAATTAATTATAAAAAAATGAATATATAATTTATATGTTGATGGGATGATTTTTGAATAACTTTGAATAAATAATTAATATTATTTCTTGAAGAAATACTTTTTTTTTTTTTTTTGGGTTCGTCCCGGGTATCCACCTACCGTCAACGACGTCCGTTTTACAGTCCGTCGCACCGGCCAGTGACTAATCCCATGCCCTGCAGTGCGGCCCCACATACCACAGAGATGCAAATTTCAGGCGCCCAGCAGCAGGCTTGAACCCGGGGTACCAGGATTAGGTTCACCTCGTGAAAGGAAACGCCCGAAGTCCACTCTGTCAACTGAGCTCAGCCATGGGGGAAAGAAATACTTTTCCTTGTGACCGGCTTGTAGTGGTCATGGGTTGACGTGATAAGGAGACTGCCTACCAAGACCATCCTTTTAACACCTCATGCATGATGATTTTTAACTGCTACCTGCATTGTCTTTGACTTTGTTAGGTTTGAATTTTTGTCATCCCAACGAAGGGGTGTACAAATTACGAAAAAACTGAAAATTGGATCAAAATTGAATCGGCAAGCGACTTAATATTTTAGTATTCGATGTCAATTTCCAAAGTATGACTGAACCAGAAAATAAAAAAAAATGAATAAATTTTAAATTATATATATAAATTAATATAATTACTTAACTAGTATATTAATATGTCTGTTTAATATTTAGAAATCAAAATATTTAATAAATTATCAACAATCCTTGTGAAAAGAAATTGTTGAAAAAAAAAAAAAAAAAGGTAACCGAATCGCCAAATATTTGGTTGGGGATAATAAATTCGGTTTAGTTTCGGTTTTGATTTGGGATACTAAAAATTGCAAGGTTCGGTTCGGTTCGATTTTTGGTTTGGTTCATAATCAAATCATAATAAACTGATTGCACTCCTAAACCTGCCTCCTCTACAACTTTCAAGAATATATATGTTAAAAAATAAAAAATAAAAGTAAAAAATAGAAAAATTTATTATTACTATTTTCAGGATAGTAAGAAGTATATAAATAGAAAAATAATAACACCAATTAAAAAATATTAAAACTAATAAAAATCACTATTATAAAATAAAAATAATGCAAAATTAAATAATTATGCATTAGGAATTTTTAACAAAAAATCCTATCTCAAGTTCAAATTACAATGTATTTTTATTTTTTTTATTTTTATACATATACATGTGATGTGAGATTAATTAAAAATGGTCAAAAATAAATATTTTATAGTTCGAATTTACTAGCTCTAAATTTGTTGTATAATAATTATTTTGTAAAAGAATCCATTATTAATCATGTGTAAAATAAAATTTGTTCATTGATTTTATTATTTATATTATATTTTAAAATTTTTATTAATGATTAATCTATTTACATTTTTTATTTAAATTTTTTATTACGTTTGACTCTCAAATATTGAGAGAGGAGAAAAAAGTTGATCCGAGGAAAAACCACAGCATTCCAAGACTTCATCCTCCATAATGAATGTGCCCAACTTTACGGCCAAATTCAAATCTAAGAAAGTGAAAAATAGAGATGGCAGAGGCAGTAGTCTACCTCTTTCCCATATAGAAAATTAAATTAATGTAGTTTGTCATTATTGCTTGTTTGTTTCCCATGAAAATCCATCAATCGTCATGCATGATGAACACACTGCCCCGTCATCCAAGCATGCAGCGTCATAATTTATAAATTATAGATATAAAATCGCATGTCCTCATAAATTATGAAATTATAAATTAATTCATCAAAATTCCAAATCTTTAGAACATCAACCAAAAAATAAATTTAAAAAAAAAGAAAAAAAAGGTTTCACGAGGGAGAGAGAGAGAGAGAGAGAGTCTAAATAAACTCTGAGTTTTATTTCTTTAATAAAAAAAAACTTACAAGCAACTCAATTTAAATACAATCATTTATTCTACTTATATACAGGAACTGCTTAACTGACCGATAACTAACTTCCTAAAGAAAAGGAACGACTACAAAATACAACTAACATCACCAACATCTGTTGTTATCTTCTATCACAGACCTATCTCTCCAAGCTATGTGACAATAACTCTTCATAGTTGTGTATGAATAATTTGCTGTAAGGCACTACTTCTATAGTTTCCATTAGTTGATAAATTTTAATTGTTTCTGTTGCTTGATTAATTTTCACAATCTTTGCCTCTGCAGTACCACTATGCTATGTTCCTTGTTGAATTACTTTAGTAACTTGCCCTTTATTGGTTTCTCCACACACCTGCTTTATATCCTCACAGGGCTTATCAATCTTAACACACCCCCCTTAAGAGCAAAGCTCTTGCATTATGATCTTACCTTCACATAATCTGGATATTCAATTTTAGGAGCAAATATGTTGATCAACCCCAACTTCTTGACTAATATGATGTGATTATCCACACCAAGTGCCTTAGTAAAGACATCTGTCAATTGATTCCTAAAAGCAACATGAAATGTTTTGATAGTACCATCAAGAACTCTATTTCTCACAATATGACAATCTGTCTCTATGTGTTTTGATCTCTTATGAAACACAGGATTTGTAGCAATATGCAAAGCTATCTGGTTGTCACCGTACATTAGAACTGACTTATCATGCTTCACTTGAAGATCTCTCAATAGATACAATAACCAAGTTATTTCATAGGTAGTACTTGCCATTGACCTATATTCAGCTTTAGCCAAAGACCTTGACACCATTGACTGTTTCTTTGATTACCATGAAATTAAGGTATTCCCAAGGAAAACACAATAACCAGTTAATGATTTTCTAGTGTCTGGACATCCTGCCCAGTCAGCATCACAGTAGGCTTTCAATTGTAAATCTGAATCACTAGGGAAGAATACCTCTTGCCCTGATGTTCCCTTGATATATTGCAATATTCTAGTAGCTTCCTGCATGTGTGGAAGCCTTGGTTTAGCCAAAAACTGACTTAATGTAGTTACTGCATATGTCAAATCAGGTCTACTCAAGGTTAAGCACATCAGTTTTCCTATGAGTCTTCTAAACTTGCTCGAGTCTGACAACAAGTCTCCATAATCCTTGGACAACTTCAACTACTGCTCTATGGGAGAGTTAACAGGCATGTATCCCATCATACCTGTTTCTTTCAATATATTAAGAGCAAACTTCCTTTGATTCAAGCTAATACCCTTCTCACTTCTAGCAATCTTGAGCCCCAAGAAGTATTTAAGTGAACCAAGATCCTTAACTCCAAATTTGGCATCTAAAATTGACTTCAAACCAGCAACATAGTCTTGATCATTTCCTGTGATGACCATGTCATCCACATATACCAACAAAGCTGTAAACAAAGAACCTTTCACATGCACAAACAAGGAGTGATCAGTAGTAGATTGAATGAAACCAAGTTGTTGAATAGTGGTGGAAAGTTTAGTGTACCATTGTCTAGAGGCTTGCCTTAAACCATAAAGAGATTTGAGTAACTTACAAACAACAGGAGAAGAGGAAGTAGGTGTTAAGGAACTCCCCCCCTTGCCGTGATAACTAGAAGGCAGGGACATATATACTTCCTCATCTAAATCCTTATGCAGAAAAGCATTGTTGATGCCTAATTGATGAAGAGGCCAAGCTTTGGCAGTTGCTAATGCAATCAAGTCTCTAACAATGACTGTTTTAGCTATTGGAGAGAAGGTTTCAAGAAAATCTAGACCTTCTCTTTGAGTGTAACCCTTCGTAACGAGTCTTGCCTTGTATCTTTCAATTGAACCATCAGAATTTAGCTTAATCCTATATACCCACTTACATCTAATGGGTGATTTACCAGGTGGCAAAGTAGAGAGGTCCCAAGTGTGAGTTTTCTCAAGTGCCTGAATCTCCTTGTCCATTGCCTCTCTCCAAAGAGGATATTTAACTGCTTGAAAGAAAAACTAAGGTTCTTGAGGAGAAGAACTGACTATCATCAGGTAGGATTGATAACTTGGTTCCAAATGTGAGTAAGTAAGGCATTGAGCTACATCATAAGGTGCACCTGGAATGTGAGTAACAATATAAGAATAATCCTGTAAGTAAGCAGGTTGTTTGGTGTGTCTGGTTGATTTTCTGAGAAGTGCAGATGGTGGTTATGCTGCTTTTGTAGAAGCTGGTGTTGTTGGGACAATACTAGGAACTGTATGTTCGGGTAAAGAAGGAATCAAAGAATCAATAGAATCATGAATATTAGGGGAAGTAACAATAGGAATGACAGAAGAAGAAGAAGAAGGATTAGAATTAGAAGATGGAACCTCAACTGAAACAGAATCATTACTTGGGGTTGAACAAGGAATATGATTTTCAGGAATGCAAATGGGAGTAACAAATGAGTCATTACCTGAACTGGAATTGGCAAGGCCATCAACTTTTGAACTTAAAGGAAAAAATCTGAAATTGATTCATTATCACCAGCAAAAGGGAAAATTTCTTCATGAAACACCACATCTCTAGAAATGAAAATAGTATGTGTAGATATATCTAGGACTTTGTAACCTTTCACACCAAAAGGATATCCTAGAAACACACACTTCCTAACCCTAGCAATAAACTTAGACCTATTATGAGCTAAAGTAGATACAAAACAAAGACATCCAAAAACCCTTAGGTGATCATAAGAAGGAGCATGACCATAAAGCACTTCAGAAGGGGTTTTATGAGACAAAACTGAAGTTGGGATTCTATTAATCAAATATACTGTTGTTAAGACACAATGTCCCCAAAGGTATAATGGCAAATGAGAATGGAACAAAAGGGATCTTGCAACATTTAAGACATGTTGATGCTTCCTCTCTACTATTGCATTCTATTGAGGAGTTTCAACACAACTTAATTGATGTAAAATTCCATTTTGGGCAAAAAATATTGCTCATAATAAACTATGTTCCATTATTAGTCCTTATAACCTTCACTTTTCTAGAAATTGAGTCTCAACCATATTACAAAATTGTTCCAAAATAGATTGTGTTTGAGACTTGTGTTTTAGCAAGTAAACCCATGTAGATCTAGAACAATCATCTACAATGGTTAAGAAATATTTGCATGAATTAATGGTAGAAACAGAAAAAGGACCCCACAAGTCACAATGTATCAAATCAAAGCAATTTTTAGAAATATGAGAACTTTTATTAAAAGGTAACCTCTTTTGTTTTGCAATAGGAAAAATATCACAAAGAAAGTCTTTATTTGAATCAAAAGGAGGCACATCATTGGACTTAATCAAAGCAAATTTGGCATTTGATAAGTGTCCCAACCTGAAATGTCATACATGTGACTGTGACTTATTGACTGAAAAAACTGAAGAAACTGAAGAAGAAGAAGAAGAAACAAACTTGCTTTCTTCCAGCAGGTAGAGCCCATTGCACTCTTTACCCAGACCAATCGTGCTCCAATAAGCAAGGTCCTAGATAAAACATAAATTTTCAAAGAAAATAAGGCAACAAAGAAGTGATTTAGTAAGTTAACTAACATATATGAGGTTAAAGCTGAAAGAAGGAACACAAAGAACATTGTACAAGATAAGGGTTTCAGTGATTTGGACAGTCCCAATGTGTGTGACCAAAGCAATTTCACCATTGGGTAAATTCACATGAGTATTCAGAGTGGCTGTGATATGTGTGAAACAAGTAATTGAATGTACCATGTGGTCAGTAGCCCCTGTGTCTATGACCCAATCAGTGGATCCAAAACAAGTTCTATTAACTAATTTGGCTGAGAAAATAGAGTGTGTCAAATTGGGAGTAAAGAAAGGATTAGACATAAAACCTGACATGGTTTCAAGGTAGTTATTATGTGCTTGAGGCTGGGAAGAGTTGTCTGTCACAGCAACAACACCATGAACACCAGCAGATCCAGAGATCAATCCAGACAAACCATTACCAACACTTACATTAGCAACATGATGATTGTCACTAGGAGTTGATCTTGTATTGAGAAAAGCCAACAATTGCTCACATTGAGCCTTGGTGATAGGACATTCAATCTGACTTTGGGAAGAATTCTCAATCATAGTTCCTTGAGTGCAAGAAACTTGATTTGCACTTGATCTCCCTTTTAGCTTGTAACCAGGTGGGTATCTGTGTAACTTGAAGCACTTATCAATAGTATGCCCAAACATATTACAATGAGTGCACATAGGTCTCTCTTTCTTGTTGTTTCCTTTGTTCCATCTTGAATTACTAGAGTTGTTTCCCTTTGAGTTTGCATACATTGCCACAGTATTAGGTTTAGCAATATAGGATCCTCCATGTGCAGCATTCTTGTAAGACTCTTCTTGAAGGACTAATGCATAAACCTTGTTAATTGAAGGGAGAGGCTCATACAAAGTTCCTTTTAAAAATTGTAGATTTTGGGACCATTACCTTGACAGAAGACATTTTGCAATTCCAGCCACATTTCTTTAGCAATTTGACAATACATTACACTGCCATACACATCTTCGTGCATTGAATTGATCAACCAAGAAATTACCAACGTGTTGCAGCGTAGCCAATCTTCATAGAGAGGAGATTCTTGATTAGGTATAGCAATTTTTCCATTGATAAAACCTATCTTCTTCTTGACAGTGAGAGCTAGAATCATGGCTCTTGACCAAGAGTAATAGTTTTTCATGCCAAGCAGTGGTTGTGTAACCAAGATGCTACATGTATTTTCATTTGAATTGAGAAAAAAATGGATTTGAGAGATTAGAAGAGGAATTCAATCCAATGTGGGTGTTAATATTCAGTTGTGAGGATGGATCAGATTGGTTGCTTGAATCTGGGGACGCCATGGATGTACCTTCAAGCTCTGATACCATATAAAAGGTTTCACGGAGAGAGAGAGAGAGTCTAAATAAACTCTGAGTTTTATTTCTTTAATCAAATGAAACTTACAAGCAACTCAGTTTAAGTATTATCATTTAATCTACTTATATACAGAAATTGCTTAACTAACCGATAACTAACTTCCAAAAAAAAAAAGGAATGACTACAAAATACAACTAACATCACCAACATCTGTTGCCATCTTCTATCACAGTCATATCTCTCCAAGCCACATGACAATAACTCTTCATAGTTGTGTATGAATAATTAGCTATAAGGCATTGCTTCTATAGTTCCATTAGTTGATTAATTTTAATTATTTCTGCTACTTGATTAATTCTCACAACCTTTGCTTTTGCAGTATTACTATGCTCTGTTCCTTGTTGAAGTATTCTAGTAACTAGCCCTTTATTGGTTTCTTCACACACCTACTTTATATCCTCACAGGGCTTATCAGAAGAGAAAAAGTACAAAATTTTGATTCTAACTTTCATATTCAAAAATTGGAATGGAATTTTCAGAGATTTGAGTTTCAATATTCATGGCTTGATATTGGGGATTGACCGCAACAATTTCTGATCCGTTGACTGCCAAAATTCAGAGAGAGAGAGAGAAAAGAGAGAGAGAGAGAATGATAAAATTTCGATTCTAAAACTCGGAGAGATTTGATAGGAAATGCAGATTTGTCTTCTTAGTTATTTAATTCTTTATGAGCGTAGGAAATTAATAAAAGAAATTAACAGAATGAATCATATAGATGCATGGACAAATGCAACCTTTGAACAACAATCGCTGGCGACTTCCCGACGTCGTCAAAAGTAGCCGCCACCAGTTTTTGCGGCGTCAGGTGCTGCCCTCCCCTTCTATATATAAATAGCTGTTGCTGACATACGGCGACGCGGATCTATATCTGAACTATAATTCATTCATCAGTTTTTGAAAGCAATTAAGAGAGAGAGAGAGAGAGAGAGAGAGAGAGAGAGAGAGAGAGAGAGAGAGAGAGAGAGAGAGAGAGAGTATAGTGATCTGAGAGAAGCTCAAATGGATGACACAAAAGTGAAAGGACGACAATTAGAAGCCAAAGCCCCTCTGCCACTTCTTACTCCATACAAGATGGACAGTTTCCATCTTTCCCATAGGTAATTATACGCATCTTCAATTCATTCATTTAAATTAAGTAGTGTTCTTCCCCAGATTAACTGCGACTTGCAAAACAAATGCATGGTTGATTAAATTTCTTTTTGTGCTTGAAAAGTCGCAATCGATTTCTTGATTATTGTTGGTTTTGATTTCTTTGTTGTCGTTGGTTTCTCAGAATTGTTCTGGCGCCATTAGCCAGACAGAGATCTTACCACAATGTGCCTCAGCCGCATGCCAACCACCAAAGGAGGTCTTCTCATTGCTGAAGCCACTGGAGTTTCTGATACTGCTCAAGGGTACGTACGTATACGTAGTTGCGTGTGGCCATAGTTTTTTTTTTTTCTCGTCAGAAATTAACAATTTATCATACATTAAAGCTGCATTTGGAAGCTGAAAATTTATCATAATTTTCTACATATTACATTAATTTTGTCTGAACCCAAATAAATTCAAATCTAAGAGTAAAAACTCATTTTAATTTAACTTTGTTGTTGATCGTGATTAATTAATTTAGGTATACAGATACCCCTGGTATATGGACTAGAGAGCAAGTTGAAGCCTGGAAACCCATCGTAGATGCTGTTCATGCCAAGGGTGGCATTTTCTTCTGTCAGATTTTGCATGTGGGAAGGGTTTCCAATGAAGGTATATATATATGTTCTATGCTCTTCATTAATTTCCCGTCTCATCTTGTATTTCTTCACATCCCTCATAGATTCAAACCCAAGACTTCAAATACAAATTAGAACTCAAGACCTCGAAATAAGCTTAAGTTTTAATCATTGGAATGTCTCGTCCTTCCTTCGATATGTTTACTATAAATCTATTTGCTTGGACAGGTTTTCAGCCTAATGGGCAAGCTCCGATTTCTAGTACAGACAAGCCTGTGACATTTCAACTTATTAGTACGAATTCTGGAGATGATGCTGGACAATATTTCTCACCTCCACGGCGGCTAAAGATTGATGAAATCCCTCAAATTGTCAATGATTTTAGGCTCGCAGCTAGGAATGCTATGGAAGCTGGTAATTCATCCTTCCCGTTGTCAAAGATTTTAGGCCTGACCTTAATTGATGTAAAATTCCATTTTGGGAAAAAAAAATTGCTTATAATAAACTCTGTTCCATTATCAGTCCTTATAACCTTCACTTTTCTAGAAAATTAAGTCTCAACCATATTACAAAATTGTTCCAAAACAGATTGTGCTTGAGACTTGTGTTTTAGCAAGTAAACCCATGTAGATCTAGAACAATCATCTACAATGGTTAAGAAATATTTGCATGAATTAATGGTAGAAACAGAAAAAGGACCCCACAAGTCATAATGTATCAAATCAAAGCAATTTTCAGAAATATGAGAACTTTTATTAAAAGGTAACCTCTTTTGTTTTGCAATAGGAAAAATATCACAAAGAAAGTCTTTATTTGAATCAAAAGAAGGTACATTATGGACTTAATCAAAGCCAATTTGGCATTTGATAAGTGTCCCAACCTGAAATGTCATACATGTGACTGTGACTTATTGACTGAAAAAACTGAAGAAACTGAAAAATAAGAAGAAACAAAGTTGCTTTCTTCTAGCAGGTAGAGCCCATTGCACTCTTTACCCAGACCAATCGTGCTCCAATGAGCAAGGTCCTGGATAAAACATAAATTTCCAAAGAAAATAAGGCAACAAAAAAGTGATTGACTTACATATATGAGGTTAAAGCTGAAAGAAGGAACACAAAGAACATTGTACAAGATAAGGGTTTCAGTGGTTTGGACAATCCCAATGTGTGTGACCAAAGCAATTTCACCATTGGGTAGATTCACATGAGTATTCAAAGTGGCTGTGATATGTGTGAAACAAGTAATTGAATGTACCATGTGGTCAGTAGCCCCTGTGTCTATGACCTAATCAGTGGATCCAAAACAAGTTCTATTAACCAATTTGGCTGAGAAAATAGAGTGTTTCAAATTGGGAGTAAAGAAAGGATTAGACATAAAACCTGACATGGTTTCAAGGTAGTTATTATGTGCTTGAGGTTGAGAAGATTTATCTGTCACAGCAGCAGCACCATGAACACCAGCAGATCCAGAGATCAATCCAAACAAACCATTACCAACACTTACATTAGCAACATGATGATTGTCACTAGGAGTTGATCCTGTATTGAGAAAAGCCAACAGCTGCTCACATTGAGCCTTGGTGATAGGACATTGAACCTAACTTTGGGAAGAATTCTCAATCATAGTTCCTTGAGTGCAAGAAACTTGATTTGCACTTGATCTCCCTTTTAGCTTGTAACCAGGTGGGTATCCGTGTAACTTGAAACACTTATCAATAGTATGCCCAAACATGTTACAATGAGTGCACATAGGTCTCTCTTTCTTGTTGTTTCCTTTGTTCCATCTTGAATTACCAGAGCTGTTTCCCTTTGAGTTTGCATACATTGCCACAGTATCAGGTTTAGCAATATAGGATCCGCCATGTCCAGCATTCTTGTAAGACTCTTCTTGAAGGACTAATGCATAAACCTTGTTAATTGAAGGGAGAGGCTCATACATAAGAATTTGAGTCCTAATGGTTTCAAAATTTTCATTCAATCCCATAAGGAACCTCATGACATAGGCTTTGTCATGATTAGTACTTAGGGTTTTATTTGCACCACATATACACTTTGGTAATGGTTCTAGATTTAGCAATTGATCACATAACCTTTTGAATTTCGTATAATACTTAGTTACTGACATCTGATTTTGAGTAATATAATAAAGTTCCTTTTAAAAATCGTAGATTTTGGGACCATTACCTTGAGAGAAGACATTTTGCAATTCCAGCCACATTTCTTTAGCAGTTTGACAATACATCACACTGTCATACACATTTGCGTGCATTGAATTGATCAACCAAGAAATTACCATCGTGTTGCAGCTTAGCCAATCTTCATAGAGAGGAAATTCTCGATCAGGTATAGCAATTTTTCCATTGATAAAACCTATCTTCTTCTTGGCAGTGAGAGCTATAATCATGGCTCTTGACCAAGAGTAATAGTTTTTCATGCCAAGCAGTGGTTGTGTAACTAAGATGCTACTTAGATTTTCATTTGAATTGAGGAAAAATGGATTTGAGAGATTAGAAGAGGAATTTAATTCAGTGTGGGCGTTAATATTCGGTTGTGGGGATGGGTCAGATTGGTTACTTTAATCTGGGGACGCCATGGATGTACCTTCAAGCTTTGATACCATATAAAAGGTTTCACGGAGAGAGAGAGAGTCTAAATAAACTATGAGTTTTATTTCTTTAATCAAATGAAACTTACAAGCAACTCAGTTTAAATACAATCATTTAATCTACTTATATACATAAACTGCTTAACTGACCGATAACTAACTTTCTAAAGAAAAGGAATGACTACAAAATACAACTAACATCACCAACATCTGTTGCTATCTTTTATCACAGTCTTATCTCTCCAAGCCACGTGGCAATAACTCTTCATAGCTGTGTATGAATAATTAGCTATAAGGCACTGCTTCTATAGTTTCCATTAGTTGATTAATTTTAATTGTTTCTGCTGCTTGATTAGTTTTCACAATCTTTGCTTCTGCAGTATCACTATGGTCTGTTCCTTGTTTACTTTAGTAACTTGCCCTTTATTGGTTTCTCCACACACCTGCTTTATATCCTTGCAGGGCTTATCAATCTTGACAAAAGAAGAGAAAGAAGTACAAAATTTTGATTCTAACTTTCATATTAAAAAATTCGAATGGAATTTTCAGAGATTTGAGTTTCAATATTCATGGCTTGATATTGGGGATTGACCACAACAATTTCTGTATCCATCTGTTGACAGGGCCGGCTCTTGACAATATGGGGCCCTAGGCGAATAATTTATTCAAGTATCCTTAATATTTTGTTTAATTTTTATTTTTATTTAAAATTAATTTTTCTAACTTTTTGAAATGCAAAATCACTAATTAAAGTTTTATATTCAGGATTTTCAAGTATTAGCTAGTAGTTGGTTATTTAATTTTTGACCAAATAACTTACAACAAAAACAAAATACTCTATCTAAATCTTTAGAATATATAAGTCATTTTCTATCATGTTTCTCTCCATTTGATAATTTTCGAATATAATATATATTTAAAAAATGTCTTGAATTTTCATCTTTTGGAAAAGTTAAATCATTATCCCTAATAGGACCTTTTCCAACTAGTAAATTTTGTAATTTGGTATCTATATTTTCCCAATGTTTTGGATCATAAATATTATCATCATTATTTATTTTTTTTTCTATATTGTTAAAATGTTTTTCAAAAGAAATATCATTAGTGAACATTTCCTGTATATCAATGTTATCTTTATCACTATTATTATTATTATTATTATTATTATTATTATTATTATTATTATTATTATTATTATTCCATCTCTGGAATTGATTGCTCGTTTTTTGGAGGATTTTCATCTTGCTCATTTATATTTTACTTAGAATTAAAAATAAATTTATCAAGAGCTCCCTTTTGAGATGACACTAATTTTTCTATTTTTTTTCTTTCTTCGTTTTTCATATCCGGAGTCATATTTTCTCGTTGACATAATTAAATTTCAAAATTAACACTAACTATAAATCGACAAATTATGTAAACAAATAAAAATAAATTTAATAAATCTATAAAAATAGTAGATTGAAACAATATAACCTGATTATTATTATTATTGTAAATCGATCGGCGAGTAAGACTTTAGAGATATCGGATTCTTACTGGATACAACGCTATAATTTCAAAGCTTTCAAAATCTAAGAAAAAATAGAAAAAAAAAATTCAGAGTGAAAATAATAGAAAAATAATATACAAACATTAAAATAAAAATTAGAGTTGATGAAAATTACATAGAATCGGAGGCCCGAAGATGATGAACACAATAGTTGGAGCAAAAATCATAAAAAAACCAAGAGATGAGAGTGTGAGAGATGAAAAATTTTTTTTAGAGGGACTAAGAGAGAGAGATGGGAGTAATAGATAATTTGAAATATAATAAAGTTGTTAGTTGAGAAATATAAGACTTGAAAAAAAAGAATTAAATTGTATTTATTTTATATTTTAAAATATAATTTTATTATTTATTAATTAGTTGGGAAGTCAATTATGGGAATAGAGCATAATAAATAATATTAATATCATTTAATTAAAAAAATTTTGGAACTTAAAAATAATATTATTATATTAAAAAAAATTGAGCCGCCAAGGCGCCTCCCTCAATTGCCTAAAGCAAGGCCGCCCCTGTCTGTTGACTGCCAAAATTCAGAGAGAGAGAGAGAGAGAGAGAAAAGAAAGAATGATAAAATTTCGATTCTAAAACTCGGAGAGATTTGATATGAAATGCAGATTTGTCTTCTTAGTTATTTAATTCTTTATGAGCGTAGGAAATTTATAAAAGAAATTAACAGAATGAATCATATAGATACATGGACTAATGCAACCTTTGAACAACAATCGCCGGCGACTTCCCGACGTCGTCAAAAGTAGCCGCCACCAGTTTTTGCTGCGTCAGATGCTTCCCTCCCCTTCTATATATAAATATAGCTATTGTTGACATACGGTGACACAGATCTATATCTGAACGATAATTCATTCATCAGTTTTTGAAAGCAATTAAGGGAGAGAGAGAGAGAGAGAGAGAGAGAGAGAGAGAGAGAGAGAGTAGAGTGATCGGAGAGAAGCTCAAATGGATGACACAAAAGTGAAAGGACGACAATTAGAAGCCAAAGCCCCTCTGCCACTTCTTACTCCATACAAGATGGGCAGTTTCCATCTTTCCCATAGGTAATTATATGCATCTCCAATTCATTCATTTAAATTAAGTAGTGTTCTTCCCCAGAATAGCTGCGACTTGCAAAACAAATGCATGGTTGATTAAATTTCTTTTTGTGCATGAAAAGTCGCAATCGATTTCTTGATTATTGTTGGTTTTGATTTCTTTGTTGTTGTTGGTTTCTCAGAATTGTTCTGGCTCCATTAGGCAGACAAAGATCTTACCACAATGTGCCTCAGCCGCATGCCATCTTATATTACTCTCAGAGAACCACCAAAGGAGGTCTTCTCATTGCTGAAGCCACTGGAGTTTCTGATACTGCTCAAGGGTACGTACGTATACGTAGTTGCGTGTGGCCATAGTTTTTTTTTTTCTCGTCAGAAATTAACAATTTATCATACATTAAAGCTGCATTTGGAAGCTGAAAATTTATCATAATTTTCTACATATTACATTAATTTTGTCTGAACCCAAATAAATTCAAATCTAAGAGTAAAAACTCATTTTAATTTAACTTTGTTGTTGATCGTGATTAATTAATTTAGGTATACAGATACCCCTGGTATATGGACTAGAGAGCAAGTTGAAGCCTGGAAACCCATCGTAGATGCTGTTCATGCCAAGGGTGGCATTTTCTTCTGTCAGATTGTGCATGTGGGAAGGGTTTCCAATGAAGGTATATATATATATATATATATATATGTTCTATGCTCTTCATTAATTTCCCGTCTCATCTTGTATTTCTTCACATTTATATATATATATATATATATATATATATATATATATATGTTCTATGCTCTTCATTAATTTCCCGTCTCATCTTGTATTTCTTCACATCCCTCATAGATTCAAACCCAAGACTTCAAATACAAATTAGAACTCAAGACCTCGAATTAAGTTTAAGTTTTAATCATTGGAATTTCTCGTCCTTCCTTCTATATGTTTACTATAAATCTATTTGCTTGGACAGGTTTTCAGCCTAATGGGCAAGCTCCGATTTCTAGTACAGACAAGCCTGTGACATTTCAACTTATTAGTACGAATTCTGGAGATGATGCTGGACAATATATTTCACCTCCACGGCGGCTAAAGATTGATGAAATCCCTCAAATTGTCAATGATTTTAGGCTCGCTGCTAGGAATGCTATGGAAGCTGGTAATTCATCCTTCCTGTTGTCAATGATTTTAGGCCTGGCCTTATATACATTTAGCCTTGCGGAAAAGATTATATTTGGAATATTTAATTAGTATGTTTAAGCACAGTAAGTTATATTTGATTCGCCAAATGCTCAAGATACGATAATATGTTTCATGAAAATAAAAGATTTACTAAAAAGTAACTACTCCAAATTTGTTTTACGAAACACATTATTCAAAAAATAGTCATGATAAGTCCGCAAATCATTGCCTTCTTCTGCAAAGATGGCTAAATGAATTTTCATGATGAGCCATGGGTTGAACAGGTATTTCCAAGCAAAGACTCTGGTTGTTGGCCTCCTATATAATGATGTTTATTTTATGTATATAGGTTTTGATGGAGTGGAGATTCATGGAGCTCATGGCTACCTAATTGACCAGTTTCTCAAAGACCAAATCAACGACCGAACTGACCAATATGGCGGATCCTTGGAAAATCGTTGCCGATTTGCTCGGCAAGTAGTCGAAGCAGTTGTTAATGAGGTAGGAGCAGACAGAGTCGGGATAAGGCTCTCTCCTTTTGCAGACTATATGGCATCAGGAGACTCAAATCCAAAAGCTTTAGGTCTATATATGGCTGAATCCTTGAACAAATATGGCATTCTATACTGCCACATGGTTGAACCCAGGATGAAAACACTAGGAGAAAAAAGCGATTGCCTCGACAGCCTTTTACCCATGAGAGAAGCTTTCAAAGGCACTTTTATTTCAGCAGGTGGCTATGAGAAAGAAGATGGGAATACTGCAGTCGCTGAGAACCATACAGATTTGGTTGCGTTTGGGCGTCTGTTCTTGGCAAACCCAGATTTGCCAAGGAGATTTGAGCTCAATGCTCCTCTTAATAAGTACAATAGGAACACTTTCTACGCATCAGACCCTGTTATTGGTTACACTGACTACTCATTTCTTGAAACTTCGACATAATTATATTTCTACGCAAGAGAATGGCAACTTAAATTCCTCATCATATATTGTTACCTGTGCAATTCATCTTGAACTTTTCTAGGAGAGATCCTTGTTTTGTACTGTGATTGTTACAGAAAATTAATAAAATATTACAAAAATATTGCTTTTGAATACAATGCCTTTCTTTTAAATGTGCCGATGTGACTTTGTTTAACTGGTTAGGAATAATTTTATGGTTCAAATATACAAAATCTAAATTGGGTAACACTAGAAAATGAATTTCTCCTTGCAAATTCATAATCATCTATAGTGCATAAGTCTAATGTTCACACAATTTTTGGGTAAGAAAATTTTACAAGCATCATCCATTAAACTTGAAATATGCTTCTGAATGCAAATAAATCAATCAACCCTCGCATTAAAAAGAAAAAAAAAAAAAGCTTCACTTTTTATATACAAATAAACCATGCATATAGAGAAAGCATACAAAGAGAAACCTAATTGCAATCTCTCTCTCTCTCTCTCTCTCTCTCTCTCTCTCTCTCTCTCTCTCTCTTTCCTATTGATTTGATAGAATTTAAATACACAGGTAATTCCAAATAAATTTTTTTCTTCTGTTCCCCAAGGCTCTATTTCGAATTCAAAAATATTAGGAAAAAAAAATCAAAAAATCCACATTTTTATGTTTAATTATCAAGAAAAATGAAAAAGGAAAAAAAAATACCAAATCTATGACACATTATTCATATTTAATTTTTCTTAATTTTTAGTCGTATTAAAATAAACTTTCATTTTTGATAGTATTTAATAGAAAAGGAAATTATAAGGAAAAATAAGTTTCCTCTTTACTTACCTTTCCTTTTCTAAGCAAAATCCTTGTTCCAAACAAATTCTAAGTGTCCGTTTGGAACTCAAAAAATATTATAAAAAGGAAAAAAAAATATCATAGAAAGGTAAGTAAAGAGGAAAAAAAAATATTATAAAAAGGAAAAAAAAAATATCATAGAATCCTCAGTTTTATGTTTGGTAATCAAGAAAAATGAGAAAGAAAATAAAAAAAATGCTAAATCTATAAACAAAAATTTGATTTTACACATCATTAATATTTAATTTTTTCTAATTTTTAGTCATATTAAAATAACCTTTTATTTTTTATAGTATTTAATAGAGAAAAAAATATAAAGGAAAATGTGTTTCCTACTTATTTTCTTTTTCTTTTCTTTTCCCAAATAAAATTCTTGATCCAAACAGATCCTAAAACATTGAGCTCTTTTTATTTTTTTCGGAGTTGTCTGATAAAAATATATATTTATTTTTCACTATTTCACATTATATATATATACCTTGCATTTCCTTAATTAAAATTTTTACGCTCCACTAGCTTTTTTCTCTACCATCATTATGAGTGCATTTTTGCTTTTCTCTGGTGAATTAATAATTTTTTTTATATTTCTTTGTATATTATATGTGTATGATTGTATATTTCTTGCATTTAAATGGCTCCACATAAAAGTAATTATGTTTATTTTATTTTATGAATACCATAGATAGATAACGGGCCTGAATGAATTTCTTAAATTCAAATATTACCTTTGCAGTGGGCTTCAACGTCTAGTTAAAATTTGCAGACTTAGTAGTAGGCCCAACCCAACTCATGATTGTGTTAACAGTGGTGGGATTGTGAGAGAATACAATGCCACCTGAGGGTACACATTAAGCAGAGCCAAGGCCCATGTGCGTTGGGCTCGGGATGGGCCAAGTTAAAGTTCTCACAACAGCCCAAACCCAACCAAAGAGTAAACCACAGGATCCAAGCTGACCCCAGGCCCACTTTGTCCCATATTTAACTCTTGTCAAGACTCGAGAGGTCTTCAAGCTAGGTCTTTCGACTCACCGAGTCTTATCTTGGAAGAGATATTGAGTTTGAGAGTTTCACGATACGGATCTCAAGTTCGAAGTTTGAAGTAAGGCAAAGCATATAAGATATAGGGTGAATAGGACTGTAAAATGAATCGAATCGCTAGTGAGCTTCTCAGTGCTCGACTAGGTAATAGCTTCCTCGAACTGGTTTATTAAGTCAAACGAGCCTAGTTCGGGCCACTTCATACTTGACTTGTTAAGCTCGCGAGCTGACTTGTTTAATAATTCTCGAGCTGACTCGTTTAACAATTCGCGAACCGACTTATTTATTAGCTCGTTTAGTAACTTATGAACTGACTCAATATTGAGTTTGTGAAATAACTTGATCTTAAGTTCGTGAACAAACTCAAGATTTGCAAAGTCAATAGATTTAGATGAGGATAAACCATAACCTAAACCTTCTTTGAAATTCCAATTTTTTGAAAGCAAGTAATTTGTCAAAATTTTATTTTCCATTGGTAAACTTATAAATGATATTACTTTGATCCTCAATTTTCTTTTTCAAAGTCATGTTTTCTTTAAAACTCTCATCAATTTGATTTTTCAAGTTTTTCAATTTTCTTTTGAAGAAATTCATGATCTTTTTGAGAATTTTTAACAAGCTCTTCATTTTTCATTTTAAGAGATGCATTTTCTTCATTTAGAATAGAACAAAGACATGTCTCATTTTGCTTGCATTTTGAGCGTATTTCTTTAAGATGTCTATTTTTTCTTTTAGTTGCAACTAACTCATCATATAGTTTTTTGCAATTATCTTTCAATTCATCATAAGAGGGGAAGTATTCATCATCGGAACTAACCTCATCTTGATCCTCTGCCATGAAACAAAAGTTTGCTACTTCCTCTTCATTTTCTCCATCAGTTGAAAGCTTGTCGAGTTCGTCCCATCCGATTGCATTCATGACTTTGTACTTCTTCTTATCTTCTTGTTGATTATTACCTTTATTTTTGAATTGTGAACAATCAGCCATCCTGTGTCCGATTTTCTTGCAATTATAACACCTTATGCTAGATTCTCCTTTTTCTTTTTGCTTGCAAGGCCTCTTGTTCAATAATAATTTTCCAAATCTTCTTGTAAGAAGAGCCACTTCATCTTCATTGTCACTCTCTTCTTCCTCCACTATTTCTTTCTGGCTTGCTAATTTTAAGGCAATCCCTAGTGTCTTTTTGGGCTTTTCTACTTCAAGTGTTGAATTTTTCTTTTTGATCTCATATGTCATGAGAGATCCGATAAACTCATCAAGGGTGACCTTTGAGAGATCCTTTACTTCTTCAATACCTGTTGACTTTGCATGCCATGATTTCGATAATGATCGAAGGACTTTCTGCACATTATCTTCCATAGAAAAATCCCTACCAAGTGCTTTTAATTCATTTGTTATATTTGTAAAACGAGTAAACTTGGAAATAATTGATTCTCCTTCTTCCATTTTAAATATTTCATATTATTTTACCAACATATAAATTTTAGAATTTTTAACTTGAGACGTACCTTCATATGTTACCTAGAGCTTATCCCAAATTTCTCTTACGGTGTCGCACCCACAAATACGGTTGTTTGCTTCATCACTCACTACACAAGAAAGAAAGTTCTTGGTCTTCAAATTTAGTTGAACTAACATCGATTCGTTGTCTAACAACTCTTCAATTTGTTTAGGTACACCTTTGTCATCTTTGAATTAATAATCTCCCTTTGTGATAACTCGCCACATTTTAAGATCATGGGATTGGATGAAAATGGTCATTCGGTTTTTCCATGCTGGGAGTTGCCCTGCTAAATTTAGGTGGACGATCAACGAATTGTCCCTGGGTGAGTGGTGCCTCAATTGTATCCGCCATTTGATCTTTGCGTTCTAAAAATAACTCTAAACGTCAAGCGACTAGCTCTAATATCACTTGTCGGCCCAAGAGTGTGTCTAAAGGGGAGGCGAATAGAAAACTTTCGCAAATGATGTATTTTTCTACAAAACAATAAATATTGGCAAGATATAAGTGATTTAAATCACAATAAATTGCAAAGTAAATAACACAAGTAAATAAAGTAAATAAGATGGAGAAGAACTTAACACCGAGATTTAACGTGGTTCAGCACCTAACCTACTTCCACGCCTTAAGACCAACTCAAGGTTTGCCAAATCCACTATCAAATCTCCTTTCAAGACGGAGAAGCCTTTACAATCGGGAATCAATCCTAGCTGCTCACCAAGAGCTACAACAAGGAGTTCACCAAGAACCTCCTTACAAATGGTTCACCAAGAACCTTCAATCTCACAATCAATCAATAGTAAATGAAGAGAATACAGAAGATGATCCTTTTTGATATGATGATATAAAGTAAATTCTCACACTACTCTTTCGAGCAAATGATATATAACAAGAATAAGGTGCAAGGGAGCTTTGACCAAATATGAAAACCTAGAATGAATGCACAAATCAAATATTCAATAATAATGCTCCAAAAGGTTGTCAAATTCATTCTAATAGCTCATATTTATAGCCAAGAATCCCAGGTAGTCGTTATCTAACCGTTGGATGCTAAACCCCTTTGTTTGGCTTGAGAACTAGTCATTTTGTAGCCATTGGTCTTCAGGTGTCGATATTAATCGTTGACGAATTGCACTCAATTGTCGACAAGTGATCTGTAGTCATCGACGAATTACCCTTTTTCGTCGACGAGTGACCTAGGCTGCAAAACATAATATGCTACTGGAAAAATTCGTCGACGAGTCTCTCTCATTCGTCGACAAGTCAACCTTATTCATCTATGATTCAACCCCATTCGTCGATGATTGGTTTGGGCAGATTCTTATTAAGGCTCCTAGTTTATTAGTCGACGAATGCACTCCATTAGTCAACTAATCCCTTGTTTTTCATACTTAACAAGCCTTTGAATGAGTTACCCCATGCTAGGACGAGTGCATAAGAGTTATATTGAGTCAAATTGTGATAAAAGCTTGTCCTTATGATTTTCGAAAGGACCATAAGATATCTTGAATATGAAGGTGCCTTTGAAAACTTATTTTGATATCTTATGCATTATATTCAAAAAAAAAAAATATGAAAACTCATTTTGATGTTCTACACTAGTATGAACTATATGCACATGCATTTGCTCATCTCTTGCTAAGTTATTCTTACTAACATCATAAGCACAAGAGTTACAAGAAGCTCTACCACACACACAACACATTAGATATGTAAAACTTCATAAGGCTTTAGTTGGTTGTGCTTGAATCTTCCTTTTGTAAGCTTTGACTATGGCTTTATTTG
This sequence comes from Malania oleifera, assembly GCF_029873635.1. Classification (NCBI taxonomy): domain Eukaryota; kingdom Viridiplantae; phylum Streptophyta; class Magnoliopsida; order Santalales; family Ximeniaceae; genus Malania; species Malania oleifera. The sequence goes on along the minus strand of NC_080429.1, from coordinate 9,149,456 downwards.
AATTCATCTTATTCTTGTGCTTGCTTTGGTAATGACCTGTTCTATACTGAACTAGATTGTGTAGGTTGGTTAGTCCTGAGGGTCACAAATAGGTTGTTATCATCAAAACCAATTGGATTGAGATACCTTAGCCACTAAGGCTAACAATACTAATAGCTTAATAAAAAATACTTAGATAATTATATTATTCAAAATAATTTTGCAATATACAATTTTCATACAAATTAAATAACTAAATATATTTTTAAAAATAAAATATTATTTACTTGGACAGGTCAGTTGGTCAAATAATGGTTCACTTTCTGAGTTTAGTTGAATCTCATACTTAATAACCTAAAAACTTGGATAAAATCATTAAAAAAATTTAATGAGTTGACTTGAACAAATGTCAACAAACAAATTTTTAAAAAATTGAGTTTTCTTTATTTATGTAGCGCTCATACACACACACACACACACACACAGAAGAACTAACCAACTTTATAATTTTAATTTATGAAATTAAACTTTGAAATTTTACTTTATGCTTTTTTAACATCATTTTTGATAGGTAACTTAAATTTTTAAAAAATATTGAATTATATTTTTATTTGTTTAATGATGTGTTTAATAAATAACTTTTTATGAAAAATACATCTAGCAAACATATTGGAGCATTATAATTTTTAGGTATTTTCATGATTTATCAATAATTTTTATTTTATATACATTTTGACATTTTTAAAATAATAGTATAAGCATTTTGTTATACTAATGTGAATTGATTGACTCAAAGATTGGACCAGATAGATAGGCAATTCACAAATCGGTTAGATCTCTGTTTCACTTATTTAGTTTTCAAGATATTCTACCAACTAGTTTTTTAATTAATTTATTGAATTGATGGTATTTTTAAATATCATTTTATTAAGATTAAAAATTATTTTTCCATATATATTTAATGATTGATTAACGGACAATCAAAGAAAAAGTTTATTTTGTTAATAAAATTAAATCTAAGGGATTTTTTTGATAGTTTTTAAAAACTCAGGGGAGAAGTGTTGTATTCGAAAAACTTAAAGGGTACTATTGTATTTTAACCATAAAATTAAATCACAAGATTTGTTTGATAAATTTTAAATTTCAAGAGACAAAATGTCATATTGAAAATAAAAAATAAATAAAACTATTTTTACCAATGTACAGCCCCTTAAAAATTTTATTCATGTTTTTTTTACCAAATTTTACATTTCCCTTCGTTTCATTTGCAAATATTTTGAAGATGATGATCTTAAAATCATATCTTTTTATTATTGAAAAGGGGTTTAAAAAAAAAAACACTTAACACAGAGATTAGAAAGACAAAAATGACATCGTTTAGTCTGTTTTTTCAAATCATATTAATGAACTTAGTCTTTATGGCCTATTTGTTTGCCACGAAAATAAATACGGGATCGTCATGTTTGATGTACAGAGTGCCCAATCCTCCTTTTTTTTTTTTTACATAGGTACCTTCATTGTATCCCCAATCCTTTTTTTTTTTTTCCCTTTTTTTTATTCTTTTTTGAAACTTGAAAAATATCAAAGAAGGAATAATAAAAATGAAGAATACCAAATTTTCATGTTTGCTTATCAAGAAAGTTGAGAAAGAAATTAAAACAAAAATCAAGTCAACGAACAAAATTTTGATTTTTAACATTTTTTTTTTCTTAGTTTTTAATATAATTTTTTCATTTTTAATGATATTTGATATAAAAAAAAATATAATGGAAAATAAATTTTCTTTTTATTTTTTTCCTTTCCCTTTTCTCAAGCAAAATTTTTAATCCAAACTGGCCCTTAAACTAAGCATCGAGTATAACTAGCTACAACTTGCAAAACAAATAGTTAAATTGTAGTGAGACCAAGATTGATGTGCAAAAGATTTTCCGTGCTTAATAATAATGTTTACTAACCTCACTTTTGGAGAGACTTTTGATTTGGATTTATATTGGATTTCAATAAAATATAATATAAAATTACATTTAAATTTGTTCAAATCTAAATTTAAACTCTAAAATCCACTCTTCCAAATGTAGCATTACTGTATATCATCCCTATCCTAAGCCTCCTTGTTTAGGGATGCCCTTTATTTGGTAGCTGCTCTCTCCCTCTCTTCCTCTTTGTCACTAGGTGGCTAACTAGTGACTAGTTAAGGTCTCCTTGAAGATTTGATACTTTGGTAGATATATAAAATGAAGGAGTGAGGTATCTACCCAATCACTATCTCATCCCGGGATTCGAATTTAAGACCATTAATATAAAAATTTCTATTTTAATTGACCATATTTTAAAATATCTCATAGGTGATGCATCGACAAAATTCACATCGAGCATGAATCATGAGAATGCAAAGTTTCAAATTTTAATGGAATGTCTCATCCTTTTATATGTTTTGTTTAATGCAAACCTATCTGCCTATACAGATTTTCAACCTAATGGACAAGCTCCAATCTCTAGTAAGAACAAACCAGTAATGATTTTCATCCTTTTATATGTTTTGTTTAATGCAAACCTATCTGCCTATACAGATTTTCAACCTAATGGACAAGCTCCAATCTCTAGTACGAACAAACCAGTAATGATTTTCACCTCCACGGCGGCTAAGAATGGAGGAAGTCCCTCTGATTGTCAATGATTTTAGGCGTGCTGCTAGGAATGCTGTGGAAGCTGGTAATTCATCCTTCACATTGCAATGATCTTAGGCTAAGGCTACTGGCTTCCTTCTTTCTTTCTTTTTTTCGTCCTTGTCTTATACAATGATGTTTATTTAGTGTGTAGGTTTTGATGGCGTGGAGATTCATGGAGCTCATGGCTACCTGATTGACCAATTCTTCAAAGACCGAATCAATGATCGAACAGACAAATATGGTCCATCTCTAGAAAACCGATGTCGATTCGCTCTAGAAATAGATGAAGCAATTGTTAATGAGATGAGAGGAGATAGAGTTGGGATAAGGCTCTCACCCTTTGCAGACTATATGGATTCAGGAGACTCAAATCCAAAAGCCTTGGGCCCTCATATGGGTGAATCCTTGAACAAATATGGGATTTGTGCTGCCACAAGGTTGAGCCCAGGATGAAGACAATTGAAGAAAAAGAGTGATAAGACTCAACAGTCTTCTACCCATGAGAGAGGCTTTTAATGGTGCTTTTATTTCAGCAGGTGGCTATGGTGGGGAAGATGGGAACAATGCAGTGACTAAGAACCATACCGATTTGGTTGCTCTTGGGCGTTTGTTCTTAGCAAATCCTGATTTACCTAGGAGATTTGAGCTCAATGCTCCTCTTAACAAGTACAATAGGAGCACTTTCTACACATCAGACCCTATAATCGGTTATACTGATTATCCATTTCTCGAAACTCACTTAATTTGGTTTCTCAGAAACATCATATATTACTATTTTTATCTTGGTTTCTTAATCCATCTTGAAATTTATCCTTGGATACGTGATTGCATTGCATTTTGATTGTTAAAAAAATGAACAAAATTGTAAAACAATATTGCTTTTGAGGACAGTTTATATCTTTATTAATATGCAGATATTGCAAAAGTATGTGATTGATTAAGAGTAAATTTTATGGTTCAAATATACAAATTCTAAATAGGGTAACTCTAGAAAATGAATTTCTTCTCATAGATTGATAGTCCATTGTAATTGCACTTAATGATCACCTAATTAGTCATAAAAATCATACACCATCAAATTAAGATGAGTATATATATATGCAGAAAGCAAACAAAAAGAAAGTGCAATCTCTCTCACTTATAAATTTTCAATTGTATTGATAACTATGCATATCAATACAAATACATCATTGTCGTTCATTTTATACTAAATATCTATAAATTGAACCACCAAATGAATGACATTGATCATGCCAAAACCCAAGCATAAACCCTAAAAAAAAAAACACACACACACACAAAAAACGAAGGAATACACACACCACACACACACACACACACACACACACACACAACAAACACTTGCTAATTAATTAGCCTCCACCATAAGAAACTCCACGTCATTCTCCAACCTCTCCATGGCCGCACCATCTAAGGTAATCTCCAAATCAAATGCAAAATGTCATATTGAAAATAAAAAATAAATAAAACTATTTTTACCAATGTACAGCCCCTTAAAAATTTTATTCATGTTTTTTTTACCAAATTTTACATTTCCCTTCGTTTCATTTGCAAATATTTTGAAGATGATGATCTTAAAATCATATCTTTTTATTATTGAAAAGGGGTTTAAAAAAAAAAACACTTAACACAGAGATTAGAAAGACAAAAATGACATCGTTTAGTCTGTTTTTTCAAATCATATTAATGCACCTTAGTCTTTATGTCCTATTTGTTTGCCACGAAATAATACGGATCGCATGTTTTGGATGTACAGAGTGCCCAATCCTCCTTTTTTTTTTTTTACATAGGTACCTTCATTGTATCCCCAATCCTTTTTTTTTTTTTTCCCTTTTTTTTATTCTTTTTTGAAACTTGAAAAATATCAAAGAAGGAATAATAAAAATGAAGAATACCAAAATTTTCATGTTGCTTACCAGAAGTTGAGAAGAATTAAAAAAAATCAAGTCAACGATCAAAAATGGGGAAGTGTTAACATTTTTTTTTTCTTAGTTTTTAATATAATTTTTTCATTTTTTAATGATATTTGATATAAAAAAAAATATAATGTAAAATAATTTTTCTTTTTATTTTTTTCATTTCCATTTTCTCAAGCAAAAATTTTAATACAAACTGGCCATTAAACTAAGCATCGAGTATAACAGCTACAACGTGCAAAACAATATTAAATTGTAGTGAGACCAAGATTGATGTGCAAGATTTCGTGCTTCATATAATGTGACTACCTCACTTTTGAGAGACTTTTGACATTTTGGATTTATATTGGATTTTCAATACATATTATAGAATTACATTTTAAATTTGTGGCAAATCTCAAATTTACACTCTAAAATCCACTCTTCCAATTTAGCATTACTGTATATCATCCCTATCCTAAGCCCTCTGTTTATGATTGCCCTTTATTTGGTACTGCTCGCTCCCTCTCTTCTCATTTGTGCATAGGTGCTAACTATGAACTAGTTAAGGTCTCCTTGAAGATTTGATACTTTGGTAGATATATAAAATGAAGGAGTGAGGTATCTACCCAATCACTATCTCATCCCGGGATTCGAATTTAAGACCATTAATATAAAAATTTCTATTTTAATTGACCATATTTTAAAATATCTCATAGGTGATGCATCGACAAAATTCACATCGAGCATGAATCATGAGAATGGCAATTGCAAATTTAATGAATGTCTCATCCTTGTATAGTTGTGGTTAGTGCAAACCTATCTCCTATACAGATTTTCCACCTAATGGACAAGCTCCAAGCTCTATAAACAAAACCAGTAATGATTTTCATCTTTTATATGTTTTGTTTAATGCAAACCTATCTGCTATACATATGTTTCAACCTAATGGACAGCTCCAATCTCTAGTACTAAACAACCAGTAATGATTTCACCTCCACTGCGGCAAGAATGGAGGAAAGTCCCTCTGATTGCAATGATTTGGCGTGCTGCTAGGAATGCTGTGGGAAGCGGGTAATTTCATCTCACATGCAAGGATCTTAAGCTAAGCGACTGCTTCCTTCTTTCTTTCTTTTTCGTCTTGTCTTTAATACAATATGTTTTATTTTAGTGTTGTAGGTTTTGATGCGTGAGATTCATGGAGCCATGGCTACCGATTGACCAATTCTTCAAGACCGAATCAAGGATCGAACAACAAAATATGGTCCATCTCTAGAAAACCGAGGTCGAGTCGCTCATAGAAATAGATAAGCATTGTTAATGAGAGGAGAGGAGATAGAGTTTGGGATAAGGCTCTACCCGTTTGCAGACTATCTGGATGCCAAGAGACTCAAATCCAAAAGCCTGGGCCCTCATATGGTGATCTGGACAATATGGGATTGTTTTTTTGGCCCTTTGTTGGGCCCAAAAAAAACAAGGTTGAGCCCAGGATGAAGACAATTGAAGAAAAAGAGTGATAAGACTCAACAGTCTTCTACCCATGAGAGAGGCTTTTAATGGTGCTTTTATTTCAGCAGGTGGCTATGGTGGGGAAGATGGGAACAATGCAGTGACTAAGAACCATACCGATTTGGTTGCTCTTGGGCGTTTGTTCTTAGCAAATCCTGATTTACCTAGGAGATTTGAGCTCAATGCTCCTCTTAACAAGTACAATAGGAGCACTTTCTACACATCAGACCCTATAATCGGTTATACTGATTATCCATTTCTCGAAACTTCTACTTAATTGTATTCTCGAAACATCATATATTACTATTTTTATCTTGGTTTCTTAATCCATCTTGAAATTTATCCTTGGATACGTGATTGCATTGCATTTTGATTGTTAAAAAAATGAACAAAATTGTAAACCATATTGCTTTGAGGACCTTTAGATTTTATTAATATGCAGATTTGCAAAGTTGTGATTATTAAGAGTAATTTATGGTTCAAATCTACACATTCTAAATAGTGGTAACCTAGAAATGAATTTCTTCTCAGAATGATAGTCCATTGTAAATTGGCACTTAATGATCACCTAATGAGTCATACAAATCATACACTCATCAATAAAAAAAACAAAGATGATTATATATAGGCGAAAGCAAACAAAAAAAAGTGCAATCTCTCTCACTTATAACGTTTCAATTGTATGATAACTAGCATCTCAATACAAATCATCAATTGTCGTTCATTTTATACTAAATATCTATAAAAGTGAACACCAAATGAAGACATTGAGCATCCCAAACCCAAGCATAACCCCTAAACACAAAACACACCACACACAAAAACTAGGGATACACACACCACACACCACACCCCCACACACACACACACAACAAACACTTGCTAATTAATTAGCCTCCACCATAAGAAACTCCACGTCATTCTCCAACCTCTCCATGGCCGCACCATCTAAGGTAATCTCCAAATCAATGCTCCTCCCCCCACTCTTCCCCTGGTACAGGTACGCCATCCCGTCGAACTTGTTGTTGGACCCACTCCTCACCCTCTCCGGCGACCCCCACCCGAAGTCCACCTCATAAACCCTAAACCTCGGCGAGCTCCCCACAGCCACGCAGTTCACCCCCGCGTCCTTGTACTCGAAAATCACCGGCTTCTCCTCCCACTCCGCGTTCCTGCCCTCTATCGCCGCCGCGTCGTGCGCCTCTATCGCCTTTTGTATCATCCCCGCCGCCGCCTCCGCCGGCTGAGCTGCCAGCAGCCCCGCTGCCGTCCCCGTGAACACCGCCTGAATCAGGTTCCCGAAGTAGCTCTCCGGCATGGGCGGGTCCACCCTCCGCCGGCAGTCCACGAACATCGTGAACACCGTCGGGTCCTCCGGCCTCAGCTGCCTCGCGCGCGTCACGGCGCGCCACACGTGCGACGACAGTGACTGGAACGTCGAGAAGGGCCTGGCGCCGGCGGGGAGGTTCGCGTTGAGTTTTGACTTGATCGCGTCGATCGCGGACCCGGAGAATCTGAAGATCTTCTCCCGGATGGATTGTGGGCTCGGCTTTGCGTCGCCGTTGGATGAGGCCACGTTATCGGCGGGCCCCACCGGGAGATCGAGCTTGACTCTGGTGCTTCGCACTTTGGTGCGCTCGAGGAACGGCGGGGCCGACACAGTCTTGGACCCGCGGCAGATCTCGGCCCAGGAGCTCATGAAGTGCCACGTGGCGGTTCCATCGAGGATCGCGTGGTTGAACGCGCACCCTATCACCAGCCCGTCTCTTAACTTGGTGAACTGTAGCAAAACAGGGCGTGGGGACCCATTAGAGGAATATAAAAATAAATGGAGGGTTGCGATTTGCATCAAGGCACATGGAATAGTAAATATCAGCACGTGGAAGGCCCACAGAGGATGGTCCAACCGTTGTGGCTGGCGAATGTAGACAATAAAAACTCCGCGTCACCGTAGACGGGACTCTTGGGCCGTGGGCCCGCAGACGCTTAATATGCCGCCACAGAATCATCGTTTGGTGGAACCCATGGGCTCAACATTCAAGCTCTTGTAGATGGGGGGCCAACTGGGCTTGTCTGCCACGCTTTTGTATGGGCTTGTATGCCCATACATGTGAACCGTGGCCATATCAACAGCTTTTTTTTCCCCCTTTTGGAAAAGCTAAATGTCCTTTTCCTCATTTCATGTGTGTGTGTGTGTGTGTATATATATATATATATATATATATATATATATATATAGAGTAAAAAAAACATTCTGAAAATATTATCCTAATAAATAAATAATAATATAATAATACTCCTGAATTCAGACCACTATGAACCTTTCTAAGGATCTTAAGACCGACCAAATGGAATAAAAATAAATTTCATACGATAAGTTATTTCAAATGGTCATTTTATTGTTATGTATTTTTTTTAATCTAATTAGTTAACATTTTATTTATTCTTTTTTTAACCCATTCAGTATGTTCTTTAATGAAGATAATTTATTAGTTTAAGTAAGAAATATTTTTACTAGAAAAAATTACAAATGAAATTTAAATATAAAAAAAAAAAATGCTCATTTCATTTTCAAGTCATGCCTAAACTTCTCAATATGAATGTAAAGAATATTTTCTTTCATATAGAAGTGTACTTGATTTTTTTCAATATAAAAATAAAAATAAAATTTTTGGCTTTGTGATCCGGGTTAGATTGCGTCTCAATGGATAGATGACTTTTATCCAAATTTAAATTATGAAAATTCAAACAAAATTTCACATATAAATTTGGTGTTTGAGAAGATGAATTTTAATTATTAATTATTACTGTAAATTTACGAGAATTTGTATGAAATTTCAAATATAATTTGGACCATTTTTTTCTCAAATACTCACAAATCTAACGGCAAACATAAATTAATAAGTAATAACTTTAATTAAAAAAACGGCTGTAGAAAGAAATTTACCGTGCTACAAAACAAAGATTTGCTTTTTTATTTTTATTTTTACTTTTTACCTGCACAGCCAACAGCGGGCGGCGAAGACCTTCTAAGTTCAGGACTCCGTTGTACGGCACCATCTCCATCAAGTCGAGAGCGCAATTTTCGTCCGTCAGATCGGCGACGGCGACCCCGTCCGCTGCCGCTTCCGCCACCTCCACGCCGTCCATTTCGTCGTCGTACTCGACTTTGAAAACGCCGTCGTCGTACTTTCCCAGTCTCCCGGCGAGCTGATAATACTCTTCTAAAACTACCCCCAGCCCCTCCTTCAATTTCCCCACCGTGCCCTCGAAATCGCCCCCCTTGTAGAACAGCAACTTCTGGTTGTAGTAGAAGGCCAAATAGGGAAGATCAAATGTGATCAGCTGGCACTCTCTCCTCCCCACCCTCCTGCACGGTTTGACATGGGTTTTAGAAGTGACCTTCACCTTCGACAGCTGTTCTTCCTTCTTCCCTGCTTCGGCCGCCATGGATCAAGATGAAGATGATAAAAAACAGAGGTTCCGAGAAAAACCCAAATGCGAAAGAAGAAGATCAGAACAGGGGACTTTGAACTGTGGAGGAATTGACAGCAGGGGGGAGGGATGGAGGGGTACTTATGCAAAGTTCAATTAATGTGGTTGGGGGGGTTGCATTTATGGGAATACTTATGGGTTTTGTAGTAGCAGTTGTGGGTAATCAATGCCTCTCTTTTGGGTTTTGGATGAAAAAAACACACCGTGGGTGAATGGACGAGGACAAACAGTATCTCTCTGCTTTCTGGTGCGAGATTAATTAATGCAATTGTTATCAATTTTCAACTCTGATTTGACTTAGTCCTGCATTCATTACGCAGAGCTCCCTTCTGATCAGTCGCGAGTTTGAAGATCACAAACTGCCATTGACAATGAATCAATGATTTTGTTTTGTGGTAATTAGTCCTTGTAGTAGTTGCAAACAAGCAGAGGCTTATTGAGCTTCCACTGAGCAAATAAATAGGGATAATTTCAAACACAGAATTAGTGATAAGTTCAGCATTTTAAATTTACTTCTATGATTTTATGTTGTGAAAGAAATATAAGAGATAATAAAGTTTAAGTCACTGATGATTTGAATGAAAATATTTCTAAAAAATACAGAGCTAACAAAAACTTAAATCAAAATGCATTTAAAGGTTTTAGAAATGAGACTCTTATTGAGACAAGTCAAATTTTGAACTTCAAAGTAAGTAAGTTCATAAACTTCCTTAATAAATTAGTTAATGAGCTTATTGAATTAGCCTATTGTTGAGTTTATAATCAAGTTGAGTTACAACAGAGTATGACTGATTTTCCATCCCCAGGGTGTGATTCAGGTGGTAGTGTGGGCTGCGGGAGCGCCTCTCACGAGGTCAAGTGTTCAAATCCTCTCAGGTTCAAAAAAAAGTATGACTAATTTTCCAAGTTGAAATGAGCTGAGCTGATTATGTTCTAATTTAAATTTGATTGATGTTGTTTTGAACTTGATTATCTTATTGAATAAGTTTAATATTATTGTCAAACCACGAATCAATAATTTGCAAATGATTTACCAAGATCAAGGTTTTTTTCACTCTATATATATAGGTCTTCAATTTGGAGTTTTATTGAATTTGGATAATATGTAATATAAAATTGTACTAAAATTTGTACAAGTCTACCTAAATCCCAAATTCTTGATTATGCTTGAAACTTGGCTCAAGTCTCATTCCTAAGTTTGAACTTGATCCATTAAAATATTCAAGTAAAATTGAGTCAAATCTAGTTAGGGGACAAATCAACTCTGAATAGCCCGTGAATAGACTTGACTCATTTTCAATGCTATCAATGAAACTTAGTTGAGTTTTTCTTATGATTGATGTGTCATAATGAGTGTGACACACTTAAGTAGGTGAGTGCAATTTTCCAACTATAATTTTAGACACATAATGACAATACGGTAAGGGTGTTGTGTTTAAATGTAGGAGATTATTGACAAGATTGGAGAAATCGACAATTCAATTATAATATGATTGGATAATTCATCAAAATGTTTTTTTTTTTTTTTTGTGACACGTGATAGGAGAAACCAACAATTTAACAATAATATGACCAAATTTATTTTTAATAAAATATTTATTCACAGTCTAATAGTAATAAAAAAATCATCATTTTTAAAAATATTTTTAATAAAAATATTTATTTTTCTTCCCTAAAAAGTTGAATGTAAGAAATATTTAGCATTAGGTAGCAATAAAATGTTTATTTAGTTCTTGTACAAATGTTATTCATGTACACAATTTATAATATCATTCCTTGTTTAATCAGATCATACATAAATACACACACATTTAGTTCATTGATTCGGAACCCTCTACTTAAATATAAAATGTTATACCGAGGTTTTTTATTTTCTTATAGTTTTTATTATATTTAAAATTTTACAACCAAATATCCAAATGCTATTAATTTTGTACTTCAATAATTTATCATTGTTAGCATATCTCCCTAATTAAGTTGATTGACCAATCTCCATGATTTGGTCAATCTCCATGATTTGTGTAATGAGAGCATGATTTATGTAATTAACATTAATGACATTAATGATTTACCTTTGTGACCTTACCTATTTCACCTATAAAAGGATGACCCTTGTACAATTTTATTTACAACTCTTTCTTTCTTTTCTTAGTTTTAACATGGTATCAGAGCCAAGTTTAGTTCTTGACCGCTAGTTGGTGTCTTTCTTTTGGTTCCGCCACACTCTCGCCATTGGAATTCCAATACCATAAATCGATTCCGTTGCTCCATAGTTTTTCGCTTGGTGCAAAAATCATTTCGATCCGACGTCGCACACCTCATGAGCCTGGTTACCAGCAGCCAGATAGCGTCGCATTTGCTGCTGTTCGCCATCATCTCCGGCGACCTTCCAGCAATTTTCCAGCCACCATCCATCGCCACCTTCGGCGAAGTTGGTTTTCTTTGACTAGTTTTTCGTACTCATTCCATTGACGCCCTCCTTTTGCTCTGAATCGGTCAGCATTATCATTTTTTTATTTTTTTTTTCCTGTTATGGCTTCTTTAAATGATGTTGCTCGCCCTATAGAGATTGTTTTGAATGACTCCAACTATAATGTTTGGGCCCAACAAATGTCAGTTTTTCTGATTGGTTGGAAATTATGGCGTTTTGTCACTGGAATAAAACAAAAACCCACAAAAACTGACAAGCAAACCATAAAGGAGTTTGATGAGGCTCTTGATGAATGGGAAAGTACTCACTGTAAGATTCTTTCCTAGTTTATTAATACATCAGTTCCTTCCATTCAGAGTACTTCCTAAGTTTCAGAATGACAAACTTGCTTGGGATTTTTTGGCAAAACGATACCACTATAGTAGTAATGCTGCTCTCGAGTTTCAGTTAGAAACTAGGCTTTCCCAGATGCTTCAAGAACCTGGATAGTCTATTGCCGAACTTCAAGCTCAGGTTAGTAGCATTTGGGACCAGCTTTCTCAAGCTGACCCTGTTTTTTCTAATGAGTATTTGATTAAGTTTTTTGCTGCTTATCGAGATCGTCGTCAGTTCATATATTTTATGATGCATATCAGGGATGAATTTAAGAATACTCAAGCATCTTTGTTACATCGATCTCCTCTTCCTACACTTGAGGTTGCTCTTACGGAACTAATTTTTGAGGAGACACGACAACAAACTAGTCGGGTTCATTCTACCGATATGGTCTTGGCTACTGCTCCGTCTAGCTCATCTACTGTGGCGACTCCTGCTGCAATTGTTGCTTCTTCTAAATCGCGTCGTTTCAATGACCAATGCCACTATTGTAAGGAAGACGGCCACCGTATTTCCGATTGTCCTAAGAAGAAGGCTAAGGATGCTAGGGATGTAAGGACATGAACCTGAGTGGGTTCCTACATATAAATTTTTCAACGAATACAGATAAATCTAAATTATTTTTATTACCAGAGCACTAATTAACTTTATTACACATATATGTCTCAACTATTAAAATGAATATTTCTAAAATTCTAAAATACACAAACATATTCTAAATTATATTATGTGAAATTTTTATTCTACTCTGTCCTTTCTACTCTCGCCCATGCACTTGCTATGCCAGATTTTAGGTATACTTTTCAAAATTATCTGAAATGTAAAAGAATGATTGGGGTAAGATGACGCTCAGTAAGTAAATAAGATTATTATTAGTGTGTGACCAAAATGAGCTTTTATAATATTATAATTTTGTAAAATAATATTTAATACTATAATTGTTGACTTTTTGAGTCCGATCTCTATTTTGATGTTGACAAACTACCAGTGTCTTATGTGTGCATTTAGTGCGAGAACAGATTTTCATTTCAGTACAAACATAAGATACCGAAAGATGAAAGTCAGCAGGAACTTAAAGCTCACATTAATCTAGTGCATTCCATGGAACTGAAGAGCAAGACAGAAGAAGACGTACATTTACTATTGAAATTGCATTTGTTTTTATATTCTGGCCTGTAATAATGTATTGCATGCATGATGTGAATGGATAGCTCAGAACGACCATAGACAGACCTTAGAGACCAACAGTTTACACAAAATCTAATTTCTAAGATAACTAACTGGTTTGAGTTAAAGATCAGAGCTAAAACGAAGTTTACAAAAACTTCGGTCGACCGACACCAGATTTTTTGGACAAGTTAAAAAGCTAAAAGACATATATTGACTTTAGGTCCCAAATTATCACATAAAAAGTCTCTATAATCTTAGAATCAATTATCATGTGAATAAGTGTGACTTCATAAGAAGAATAGGACTGAATTGCACAAGTTTGGTGTGTTCGGTCGACTGAACCCCAACACACAGAGAACTTCGTTCGATCGAAGTTCCTAAAGGTCAAAAGTTTGACCAGTTGGTCAACCAAACCAGGAATGTACTCCAACGCCCTGGTCGACTGAACCTCCCTAGGGTCAACAAGTTTACTCTTCGGTTGACCAACTAGAAATGAGTTACAATGCTCTAGTCAATCGAACCACCTCGAGGGACGTCTCAACTGTCACGCCCCGAACCCACAAGTGGGTCCCAAGTGTGAATTTAGTAACCTAACCTGTCTCTATATCAATTTAAACATACATGATACAATACAAATAAGCGGTCCGATCCTGTGGGGTTCACGGTTGCCCTATATACATACACATACCAATTCATACTCATCAGATACGCAGTGAAAATATGGTCTTTTATACATAAACAATATCATACAAGAGTCTACACAAATTAGGATATACATTCTCAAAATAGAAACATACCCCAGGCGTCTACAAAAACCATCCCAACAACCTGGATACCAAAACTCGTACCTAAAGGTACTAGTAGTAGCTACAACACCCCTTGCTTCCGAATGCTAGGATGCTACTTATCGCTACCTGAAGGTCCTAAAAATATTGTACGTGCATTCAGGGTGGGACACCTCTCAGTAAGGAAGAAAACAGTTTATATCAGTGTGTGGCTTACCAGTGTCATATTACATACTTCATAACATTATACATACGATACAGTTTGAAACAATTCATACAGTTTCATACAAATACATATAGTTCCAGTATTTTCACAAAAACCATTCTAGTTCATATGATACCCAATACACATACATACATACATACATACATACATACATACATACATACGGTCAGTGTCGTCACACTAGTACGCAACTACACAAGGTCACCCCGTCTCACAGCGATTACACTGCTACATACGCAACTACGCTGCGACGCCCGAGGCCCAATAGTGATTACATTCCTCCATACGCAACTACACAAAGGTCACCTAGTCTCACAGCGATTACATTGCTACAGATGCAACTACGAAGTAACGACTCAGGCCCAATAGTGAGTACATTGCTACATACGCAGCTACACAAGGTAACCTAGTCTCCCAACAATTACATTGCCACATGCACAACTACGCTGCGATGACCTAAGCCCAATAGTGAATCCATTGCTTCATACGATGTAGCATATAGCTCACACCACTTTGGTGACCAATCGAAATTAGACTAGTGATATTTCACACCCTTGGATATAGAGCTGGTCACTCTCGGCGTACGGTAATTAGCCGCCCCTAGCCGATTTCACAAAACTTGGAATCATTTTGGGACTCACGTCCCTATACATTTCAGCGTACGGTAATTAGCCGCCACATAGCTATTTTAGAAATATCTGAAACAAATACATACATCCATACATACCACACTTAATAGGTTTACGACAAATCATATCATTTACAATTTCAAGTATACAATTTATGCAAATATGGATTATGGTCACCTCAATAATACAGTTTTAACACAGCCAATAGTTTTCCAAACAAACTAGAGATGATACCCGAAATCCCCAAAATTTCCCAAATACTGTAACCCGAAAATCCCGCATTTTTACCTGATAAATTTCCCCAAATAAGTTACGAAAACATACATATGATCATACCCTACAAGCTTACCGATCATGATTTCGAAAATGGACTGATATAAACAGAATCCCCTTACCTCAACCCGAATTCTAACTCCGAACTCTATAGTCCTCAAAACTATGAACCGAGACTCCAAAACCTACAAACCACAGTACAATACATGCTTACAATCCATACTACTACACATATACTAAATCAGAAATGAAAACTGAGCCTTACCTCGATTTTAGCCCGAAACCCGAAAATCTCCGAAATGAGATTCTGATCCACTAGAAAAATAGAGAATCCTTCACTGATCCTCACAGTAACTTCGGATTTGCGATTCAGGCGACATATGGCGAAGAAATTTATAGAGAGAGAGAGAGAGAGAGAGAGAGAGAGAGCTTCGAATCCTAGAGAGAGAGAGGGGAAAACCATAACTTAGCAATGAAGCAACCCAAAATATCCTTTTATAAGCCTTTGACCTGGGGAATTTTGTCGACGAATTGGGATCCTCGTCGATGAATTCTTCACAAGATTCGTTGACGAACCAGATATTTCCATTTTTCTTGGGCCTCTCGGTATTCACTCGTCGAAGAGTTTTTGAATTTCGTCGACGAGTTCTTCACTAGATTCGTCGACGAATTATGGCCTCGTCGACGAAGTCTGCAGAATTCCCTTTTTTCCCCTCTTTTACATAATTAACCCATGCACCACGATTCGGGTTCTTGCAATCTCCCCTCCTTACAAAAAATTTCGTCCTTGAAATTTGCAATCTCTCGTTACAAACACATTCATACTACCACATACATACATACTCTGAAGTGAAACGATGATTATCAATACACAGTCCCTCTACGATACATACATACACACTCTAGAGGATATGGAGAACATTTATACGCAACCCCGTTTCAATACATACATACACACTCTAGAGATTACGGCGGCTATTTATACGCAGCCCCATTACCATACATACATACCAACTTTAGAGCATACGGCGACCATTTATACGCAGCCCCGTTACGATACATACATACATTCCCTCACTTATGGCAGAGGAATACCATTGTTACATACATACACGGTCTCAGGAGCTTACAATACAACAGGACTCTCCCAGAGACTAACCACTAAATACAATACTATAACAGAGGTTTACATACATACATACATACATACATACATACATACATAGTCGTACCACCCTGTTATCCAAATACTACTCAAAACAACTGCGGATACTTCCGGCGTATTTCCGTCTCTAGTTCCCAAGAAGCTTCCTCAACCTCGTGGTTTCGCCACAATACCTTCACTAACGGTATTTCTTTGGTACGAAGCTTCTGAACTTTACGGTCCAAAACCTGAACAGGTATCTCCTCATACGCTAAAGTATCCCCAATCTCCAACTCATCACAACTAATAACATGAGCTGGATCCAGCACGTACCTTCTCAGCATGGATACGTGAAATACATCGTGGACCCTCGAGAGTGCTAGGGGTAATGCAACTCTGTAGGCTACCAGACCCACTCGCTCGATAACCTCGAATGGTCCGATATACCTTGGGCTCAACTTGCCCTTCCTTCCGAATCTCATCATTCCCTTCATCGGAGTGATTCTAAGGAATACCTTACCCCCCACCTCGAAGTCCAACTCACGGCGACAAACATCTGCGTAACTCTTCTGCCGACTTTGAGCCAATCTAATCCTCTCCCGGATTAAACCTACCTTCTCAGATGCCTACTGCACGAGTTCAAGTCCCAATACAAAAGAGATCGACACCTCCTACCATACAAAGCCTCGAATGGTGCCATCCCTATACTAGCCTGGAAGCTATTGTTATAGGCAAACTCCACTAGTGGCAGAAACTGAATCCAACTACCACCGAAGTCTAATACGCAAGTCCGTAACATATCCTCCAAGATCTGTATCATCCTCTCCGACTGTCCATCAATCTGGGGGTGGAACGTTGTACTGAATGTAAGCTTCATCCCCAATGCTTCCTGCAAGCTCTTCCAAAATCGAGAAGTAAATCTTGGATCCCGATTTGAAACAATGGACACCAGCACTCCGTGCAGTCTAACTATCTCCTGCACATATAGGTTCACTAGCCTACTCAAAGGGCAGCTGACCTTCATAGGCAATCCAGTGGATTTCGTCAATCTATCCATGATTACCCAAATAACATTCTACCCGTGAAGCGCTGATGGCAATCCAGTAACAAAGTCCATGGAAATGTGCTCCTATTTCCATACCGGAATAGGCAAAGGCTGCAACGGCCCAACCAGCCTCTGATGTTCAGCTTTTACCTGCTGACATGTCAGGCACTGCTCCACAAACCGGGCAATATCCCTCTTCATACCACTCCACCAGAAAGACTTGCGCAAATCCCGATACATCTTCGTACTACCCGGATGTACTGTATATAGAGAACGATGCGCTTCCTCCATAACCGTATTTCTGATCTCATCATCATTTGGGACGCAAAGCCTGGTCCCAAATCTCAACACACCTCTGTCAGAGATGTTAAAATCCGCAGCCAAACCCTGCTGCACTTCCTCCAGAATCTCAGCTAACTCTACATCATTAGCCTGCGCGGCTTTGATACGCTCATACAAGGTCGGATGAATCACCAAGCTAGCAATGAAAGTTTAATGATCACTGGACACCATTTCCACGCCAAGGCTTTCCAGATCTCGTCTGACATGATATTGAGCTACCACTGCAGATACTGCTGCATGTTCTGACTTCCGACTCAATGCATCAACTACCACATTAGGCTTACCTGGGTGATAACTGATCGTGCAGTCGTAGTCTTTAATCAACTCTAGCCACGACCTCTGTCTCATGTTCAACTCCTTCTATATGAAGAAATACCTGAGGCTCTTATGGTCAGTGAAGATCTCACACTACACCCCGTACAGTTAGTGTTGCCAGATCTTCAATGCGTACACCACAGAAGCCAACTCCAAATCATGCGTAGGGTAATTCTTCTTATACTCCTTAAGTTGCCGAGATGCATAAGCTACCACCTTACCCTGTTGCATAGGCACACATCCTAAACCCTTCAAGGATGCGTTGCTGTAGATCACAAAACCCCCATCCCCTGAAGGAATGGTTAATACCGGAGTAGTAACCAGCCGGTGCTTCAATCCTGAAAGCATTGCTCATAATCACTAGTCCAATTAAACTTCACTCCCTTCTTAGTCAATCGTGTCAGAGGTCCAGACAATTTATAAAAACCCTCCACGAACCAACGATAGTAACCCACCAGTCCTAGAAAATTTTGAGCCTCTTGAACACTCTTCGGTCTAGTCCAGTCGACCACAGCTTCGATCTTGCTAGGATCGACAGAGATACCGCCCTCAGACACCACATGGCCTAAGAACGTGACCTGATTCAACCAGAACTCACACTTTTTCAGCTTAGCATACAACTTCTTCTTCCGCAGAATCTGTAGCACTAATCTCAAATGTTCCACATGCTATTCCGTACTCCTCGAGTATACCAGAATGTCGTCAATGAATACCACTACAAATCGATCTAGGTACTTATGAAAAACCCTATTCATCAAATCCATGAATACTACCAGAGCATTTGTTAACCCAAAAGGCATGACCAAGAACTCGTAGTGGCCATATCTGGTTCGTAAAGCGGGCTTTGCTACATCCTCAGATCTAACCCTCACCTGATGATACCCAAATCGTAGTTCGATCTTTGAAAAGACCTGCGTTCCCTGCTGCTAGTCAAAAGGATCATCTATACGAGGCAAAGGGTAACAGTTCTTCACCGTCACTTTGTTGATCTCACGGTAGTCAATGCACATACGCATCGACCCGTCCTTCTTCTTCACAACTAATACTAGAGCTCCCTAGGGCGAAACACTTGGTCGAATAAAACCTTGGTCTAGTAGTTCCTGCAACTGCTCCTTCAACTTTCGAAGTTCTGGTGGAGCCATTTGGTACGGAGCTTTAGAGATCGGTGCCTTACCAGGCAGCAACTCTATCGCAAACTCCACCTCACGATCTGGAGCTAAACCGGGTAAATCATCTAGAAACACATCTGGGAATTCACTGACTACCCGTATATCCTCTAGTCTTAACTCATCCCGCGGCAGTTCCTTCATAGAAGCTAGGTACCCCTGACATCTGTCCAAGAGTAGCCTCCTCGCCTGTAATGCCGATATAATCTGTGGCGTCAAACGCACACACGATCCCACAAACTCATACTCCTACTCCCCAGGAGGTCTGAACACTACTACCTTCTTCCGACAGTCAATCACCGCATAATTGGAGAACAACCAATCCATTCCCAGTATGACGTCGAAATCTGACATGTCGTATACTACAAGATTTGCCGGTAGTAGTCTCTCCTGAATCACAATTGGGCAGTTTCTTAACATCTTTTTACAAAGCGTTACACTCCCAGTTGGCGTAGTTACAGACAGCATCTCATTCATCACACAAGTTTCCGCCTCACACAACTTCACAAAACTAGCAGATATGAACAAATGGGTTGCCCTCGAATCAAATAAAACAACAGCTCTATTTGAAAGCAATAACATGGTACCTATCACCACGTTCCCAGTGTGTTCCGCATCTGCTGGAGTAAGTGAATATACTCTCACCGGAGCCGTGGTTGCCTGGTAATTCACCCGAGGCACCTGGTTACTTCCACGATTCTGGCTCTGTGCAGGCACATCCTTCCTTGGTTCTTGGCAGCTCTTCGCCATGTGGCCCAACTTGCCACAGTTGTAACAAACACCCCAGAATGGCTGACACTCGCCCTCGTGCCATTTACGGCACTTAGTACACGGTGCGGATGATGGATCCCCCTGAAAACTCGGTCACTCGGTGTTCTGCCGATAATCAAAACTGTAATTCTTCTTCTTCTTCCACTGAATCTGCTGATAACCACTCTGAGGACCAAAAGATACTGGCCTCTTCCCCTGAACCTGCACCACCTCATCTCCCTGAAGGTCGGTCTCAACTATGGTGGCTTTATCCACCAGGACAGAGAACTCATGGATCTGCAGCATCCCCACAAGACGGCGGATGTCCTTCTTCAGACCCCTCTCGAACCTACGAGACTTCTTGTGCTCATTCGGGACCAAGTACGGCGCAAATCGAGATAACTCGATAAATCTGGCAGCATACTTCTACACTGTCAAAGTACCCTGTATCAGGCCTGAAAACTCATCGGCCTTCGTATCCCGAGTGGAGACCGAAAGTATCTTTCAAAAAATACCTCCTTGAAACGGCCCCTTGTCATACTAGATGGATCAACTCTCTACCTCTCCAGTAGGCTCACTGCCGTCCACCATCGCCCCCCGGCTCTCTAGTCAATTGGAAGGTAGCGTACAAGACCTTCTGCTTCTCAATGCAGTGGAGGACTTATAAAATCCTCTCGGTCTTCTCGACCCAGTCCTCCACCACTATCAGACTGGATCCTCCCGTGAATGTCGGAGGGTGCATGCGTGTGAACCTCTCGATGGTACACCCTACATCAGTAGGAGAGCTCTCTCGTCTCCTAACACTCCGCCCAATCTCTCGGATCACCTGTCTCGCTAAACCACGAGACACAGAAGGAGACTCATCGCTTGCCGTCTCCTCGGAGCCACTTTCCAAGCTATTATCCTTGGGCTCTATTCTAAAAACAGAATAGGAATCGGTTAGAATTCCTATATCGTACACAGTTAACACAATCATAGACCTAATCATGTCAGCTACTACTCTCACAGGTCTAAGCCTGTCCTGTCACACCGATACGAAAGTCATCAATGGTCTGCCTTGCTTTTATTGGAATCGTCATCCTAGGAAAAACACAGAATACCGCCCAAAAATCCCAATCTAGCAACAAAACAACCCCCGACCAACACTGCCCATTTCCTACATCCTATACTCTGGTATGTACACATCAATACTCCTAACCAAGTCTAAAAGACCTATCAACCTGGTTAGCTCTAATACCAAGCTGTCACGCCTCGAACCCACAGGTGGGTCCCAAGTGTGAATTTAGTAACCTAACCTTTCTCTATATCAATTTAAACATACATACAAATAAGCGGGTTCGACCCTATGGGGTTCATGGTTGCCCTATATACATACACATACCAATTCATACTCATTAGATACGCAACAGAAATATGGTCTTTTATACACAAACAGTATCATACCAGAGTCTACGCAAACTAGGATATACATTCCCAAAATACAAACATACCCGAGGCGTCTACAAAAACCATCCCGACAACCTGGATACCAAAACTCATACCTAAAGGTACTAGTAGTAGCTACAACACCCCTTGCTTCCAAACGCTAGGATGCTACTTACCGCTACCTGAAGGCCCTGAAAATATTGTACGTACATTTCGGGATGATACACCTCTCCGTAAGGAAGAAAACAGTTTATATCAGTGAGTGGCTTACCGGTGTCATATTACATACTTCATAACACTATACATACGATACAGTTTGAAACAATTCGTACAGTTTCATACAAATACATACAGTTCTTGTATTTTCACAAAAACCATTCTAGTTCATATGATACCCAATATGCATACATACATACATACATACATACATACATACATATGGTCAGTGTCGTCACACTAGTACCCAACTACACAAGGTCACCCCGTCTCACAGCGATTACATTGCTACATACGCAACTATGCTGCGACGCCCGAGGCCCAATAGTGATTACATTCCTCCATACGCAACTACACAAAGGTCACCTAGTCTCACAGTGATTACATTGCTACAGATGCAACTATGAACTAACAACTCAGGCCCAATAGTGATTACATTGCTACATACGCAGCTACACAAGGTAGCCTAGTCTCCCAACAATTACATTGCCACATGCACAATTATGCTGCGATGACCTAGGCTTAATAGTGAATCCATTGCTTCATACGATGTAGCATATAGCTCACACCACTTCGGTGACCAACCAAAATTAGACTGGTGATATTTCACACCCTCGGATATAGAGTCGATCACTCTCGGCGTACGGTAATTAGCCGCCCCTAGCCGATTTCACAAAACTTGGAATCATTTTGGGACTCACGTCCCTATACATTTCAGCGTACGGTAATTAGCCGCCACATAGCTATTTTAGAAATATCTGAAACAAATACATACATCCATACATACCACACTTAATAGGTTTACGACAAATCATATCATTTACAATTTCAAGTATACAATTTATGCAAATATGGATTATGGTCACCTCAATAATACAGTTTTAACACAGCCAATAGTTTTCCAAACAAACTAGAGATGATACCCGAAATCCCCAAAATTTCCCAAATACTGTAACCCGAAAATCCCGCATTTTTACCTGATAAATTTCCCCAAATAAGTTACGAAAACATACATATGATCATACCCTACAAGCTTACCGATCATGATTTCGAAAATGGACTGATATAAACAGAATCCCCTTACCTCAACCCGAATTCTAACTCCGAACTCTATAGTCCTCAAAACTATGAACCGAGACTCCAAAACCTACAAACCACAGTACAATACATGCTTACAATCCATACTACTACACATATACTAAATCAGAAATGAAAATCGAGCCTTACCTCGATTTTAGCCTGAAACCCGAAAATCTCCGAAATGAGATTCCGATCCGCTAGAAACGTAGAGAATCCTTCACTAATCCTCGCAGTAACTTCGGATTTGCGATTCAGGCGACATATGGCTAAGAAATTTAAAGAGAGAGAGAGAGAGAGAGAGAGAGAGAGAGAGAGAGAGAGAGAGAGAGCTTCAAATCCTAGAGAGAGAGAGAGAGAGAGAGAGCTTCAAATCCTAGAGAGAGAGAGAGAGAGAGAGAGAGGGGAAAACCATAACTTAGCAATGAAGCAATCCAAAATATCCTTTTATAAGCATTTGACCCGGGGGATTTCGTCGACGAATTGGGATCCTCGTCAACGAATTCTTCATAAGATTCGTTGATGAATCGGTGGCCTCATCGACAAACTAGATATTTCCATTTTTCTTGAACCTCTCGGTATTCACTCATTGATGAGTTTCTGAATCATCGACGAGTTTTCACTAGATTCATCGACGAATTATGGCCTTTTCGACAAAGTCTGCAGAATTCCCTTTTTGCCCCTCTTTTACATAATTAACCCGTACACCAGGATTCAGGTTCTTACATCAACTGTTTGGTTGACCAAACCTTTAAGTTCAAAAGACCTTGGTTGGCCGAACGGAGATCAGAAATCGCCTCAAGTCTGGTCGGCCGAACTCGTAGTTCAAATTCTCCCTAGTCGACAGAACTGGGCACCACGGTCAATCAAACCATTAAGATGGTCAACTGACCCTCTCGAGTTGCCCAATTTTTTACCAAGTTTAAACGAGATTAATTTTAATTAAACATCATTAATTTTTTTCTCAAATGACCTTCGTGTCCCCAACGGTCATATTTTTCTCTAAGTCTATATATACCCCATCATTTGTCTTAATTAGGGTGAGATTAGCAAAATCATTAAGAAAATTTTCTCTCAAATTTTTATATCATTTTGGTCATATTCTTTCAATTTTTTTCAAAGTATACTACTCATACTTTCTCTCTCTATCTCATTTAATTACTGCATTTTAATTTTCATATGTGTATGTTTGCTTGTCCACTGTTATAATTATTCGCATGCACACATTTAATTTAAATAAGATACGCGCGTATGTCTGCACTGATAACTTAATTGTTTTACATACATGCTTTCAATATTATATCAGATATGAACTATGGTGAATCGACGAAATGTTTTAAATTAGCAGAAAAGTTTTAAATGTTCAATTCACCTCCCCTTTTGGGATCACACAAAAGTCAACAATAACTTCAAAACTACTTTTAAAATAAATATAAATTTCAAAATTTTAACATAAAACTTTTACCATCAACTATAGCAGTAAAATCTTATATTCATATATTGTAATTGTTAAATTAAACTTTTAACTTTGAAACCATAACTATAATATTTAATTATATATACATATATTTTTCCTTATACGTTTCCTTTAGATCATCATTTAGGCACAAAAATGGCCCTATTCACATAAACATATATTTTTCCTTCAAATCATCAATAGCTTTGTACACATAATTAAATGTTTATATACATATATTGTAAAAACCACCCTTATGCCTATTAGTCGTAAGTCATGTTACTCTCATAACTGGGTTGTGCGGTCCAAAGATTGGACTTAACTGGCTGGCCGGTCAAACTAAATCAACGTACATAATCGTTAAGTGAGATTTTTCCTGTAAAACCCTAGTCCGACCTAGGTGTGCACTCAGGAGAAATCCACTATCACATAAAATCACTCTGTAAATAGCGTGGGTGTACTCTGATCCGTTTAAACTTTAAGTTGCGGTACTGAGTATTCATAATTTTATGTATCATTTGAGCCATAAGGGGTTTTAAAAACATCTTATTATATAATTTATACAATTAAAATAATATCATGAAAATCTTATTTTTACTTATATTTTCGTAAAATATACAACGTAATAATCAACTCATGTTATCTTTACTCATATTTTCATAAAATATGAAACGTAAAAATAAATTCATGCAACACAATTTTCATGTTAAAAATATTTTCTTGAATAGAAATTAATACTCTAAAACTCGAGAGATTTAGAACATTTATTAACTCAAAATAAACGCAAGTATATTAAAGGTAAAACTGGTATAATTTAGATATGTGTAAAAATAAACTTGGGAGAATTTTATGAAAAAATAATTAACATAATCAAAATTTACTTACAAATAAATTCGGGTACAAATTTTAAATAAAAATATAACATGATCAAATTTACTCACCTTACTTAACCTTGTGATACGATCACAACGAATATCTCTAAAAAATGAGATCGGAAAAAGTAGGAGAGTGAGAATTTTAATTATAAAAAATGAAAGTTGAAAGCTTCCTATTTATAGAAAAATTTTGGGGAAAAAATAAAATTTGTAAAAGTGTGGGGAGAGGAGTGAAATTATAATTTTTTTTTTTTAAAATAAAGGAATGGGTAAGGAATGAGCATGAGATGTGAGGTATGAGATGAGAATGGTGGTACATGTGGGGAAAATGAGTGTAACACCCCATCCCCGAAGGGCCTAGGATATTAACTTTTTACTATTGATTTACAACGAAAGCAAATAAACTTAGTTATTATTAAACCAGAGCGCTAATTATCCATATTACAATCATTTATTTCAAAAGAAGAAAAATTACATAAGCATAAATATCTAACATCATACTAATATTTCTAATCAATTTTTATTTTTCTATCCCCACCCGCATGCTTTGCTAAGTAAATAAGATTGGAGTGAGACAATGCTCAGTAAGTAAATAAGATTATTATTAGTGTGTGGTCAAAATGAGTTTTTTTAAAATTTCATAAAACAATATTTAATATTATAACTTTAAAACTGTTTCTAGAAAAAATTTTTACATAAAACTTTTACCATCAACTATAACAGTAAAAATTTATAATCATATACTATAACTGTTAAATTAAACTTTTAACTTTAAAACTGTATAAATATTTAATGATAAACATACATATACTTTTCCTTAGACGTTTTCTTTAGATCTTCATTTAAGTACTAGAATTATCCTTTTCATGTAAACTTACACTTTTCCTTCAAATCATCAGTAACTTTGTACACGTAATTAACTATGTATAAACATATATTGTAAAAATCACGCTTAGGCCTGTTTGTCGTAAGTCATGTTTACCCCCATGACTGGGTTATGCAGTCCGAAGACTGGACTTAACTGGCTGGCCGACCAAACTAATCAACGTACGTACACATTAAGTGAGATTTTCCTTATTAAGTTTTGGTCCGGAACCAGGTGTGCACTCAGGAGAAATCCACTAACATAAATAACCACTCTGTAAACAGTGTGGGTGCACTATGATCCTTTTAAACTTTAAACTGCGGTATCGAGCATTTGTAACTTTGAACTTTCGTTGTCATAAAGGGTTTTAAAATCATCTTATTATAATTTATGTAATTTAAAATAATATCGTGAAAATCTCATCTTTACTCAAAAATGCAACGTAGAAATAAACTCATGCCACACAATTTTTGTGTTAAAAATATATATAATTTTATTTTTGAATAGAAAGAAATACTGAAAGTTTACCCGAGGGGATTAGACCATTTCTTAACCCAAAAATAGATGCATGTATATTAAAGATAGAACTGGTATAATTAAATATGCGTAAAAGTAAACTCATGAAAATTTTGTGGAACTAATTAACATAATTGAAATTTACTCATAAATTAAACTCGGGTATGAATTTTAAATAAAAAAAAACTAATATAATCAAAATTTACTTACCTTTTTCTTTTACCTTGTGCTACGAACACAATAATTATCTCTAAGAAATGAGATCAGAAAG
This sequence comes from Malania oleifera, assembly GCF_029873635.1. Classification (NCBI taxonomy): domain Eukaryota; kingdom Viridiplantae; phylum Streptophyta; class Magnoliopsida; order Santalales; family Ximeniaceae; genus Malania; species Malania oleifera. The sequence goes on along the minus strand of NC_080429.1, from coordinate 9,122,536 downwards.
AGTGGGTGAGTGAGAACTTACTCAAAAATTCTCTCTCCACCACAAATTCTTTCACTCACTAATCCTTCTCTTCTTTGGAAAAATTGTTGTGAAGAATGAAGGTTGAGAGCTTCCTATTTATAGGAGAATTTTGGGGAAGAAATGAAATTTATAAAAGTGTGAGGAGATAGGTGAAATTATAATTTTTTTAAAAATTAAATAATGGGCAAGGGATGAGCGAGGTATGTGTTGAGTATGGGATGAGGATGAAGGTCATGTGGGAGTGCTTGCCACCATTCCCATTAAATACATTTTTAATTAATTACTTACCTAACTAATTAATCAATTAGTTAATTAATTATTTTATTATTTTATTATTTTTCTTAATCATTATTATCATTATTATTATCATTGTTATTACTTTTAAACTATTTTTAGTATTTATTTATTTTATTATCTATTTTTAAATAAGAATTAAATTTGAATTTTGAAAACTCATGTGGGCCCTACACAACTTCGAGACCCAAATGGATCCTACTTAACTCTAATAATTCTTATACGATTTTATAAGCCCTACGCAGTTTCGAGACTCATGTAAACCTCCACACGGCTTCGAGACTCATGTGGGCTCCGCATATGATACCAATATTATTATTATTTTATCATATATTTCTACAAATTATGTTAGTCAAAACATTATTTTATGTACTTATTTGCGTATATAAACAGTGTCTACCCTGTTTATCTTATGAAATTCCATTTTGACCAAGCCGACCTCCAGGGAGCAACTGAGCCGCAATGGTCTCTGAGCACTCGCTAAGACAAGGTATTTCTTTGGCATCAAACATAGAATCAAGGATCCTACAGAAAAACTCTTCTGTATTGATATTAACTTAATGATCATTTATATTATTTTATTATTATTGTGTTTTAATCGTATATATATTTTTTTGGGTCATCACAATGAGAGTGCTTGCCGACACTCTCATTTAATTAATTTACATAATTAATTAATTAGTTTTTTTTTGAAATTATTATTATTATTTTTAAGTTATGTTTTAGTATATATATGAAAAAGAATAAAGTTTGAATTTTGAAAACTCATGCGAGCCCCACATGATCTTGTGAATCCTACATAACTTCGAGACCCAAGTGGGCCTTACGTAACTTCAATAGTCCTCACACGATTTTATGGGCCTTACATAACTTCGAGACTCATGTTGGCGCCACATAGTCTTGTGGGCCCCTCATAGGATGCCTATATTATTATTATTTTATCATATATTTCTACAAATTATGTCAGTCAAAACATTATTTTATGTATATATACTTATTTACGTGTACAAACAGTGTCTATCCTGTTTATCTTATAAAATTTCATTTTGACCAGGCCAATCTCCAGGGAGCGACTGTGCCGTAATGGTCTCTGAGTACTCGCTAAGATAAGATCTTTCTTAGGCATCAAACATGGAATCAAAGATCCTAACAGAGAAACACATTTGTATTGATATTAACTTAATGATCATGTTTATTTTATTATTATTATTATTATTATTATTATTATTATTATGCTTTAATCATATATACATTTTCGGGGTCATTACATCCTCCATCCTTATAAAAATTTCGTTATCAAAATTTACTAATTTAAAATGAGTATTGTATAATTAGTTGCACTCTTAAATTTGAAAGGATAATTTGATGAACGATCTGGTTAAGTGTTAGAATAGATTGATGGTCAATTTGGTAAAATATTTTATTTTGAGAATTGAAGTGTGAATCGTCGATCTAATAGGAGTTGAAGTGGAAAAGAAATTCAAAAAATGTGGAAAAGGATAATTTATGTGATTACGTGCTTAAATTGCGTAATTAGGTACTTTAATTCTTGCATTATGAACTATATTTTTTATTTAAATGTCTAATTACTCTCAATATTCTAACATTGTATTTTATTTATAATATTTGAGTTTTATTGAGTAATTTATGAAATTTTAGTATTTTTTATTGCATGGCAACTTTTGAAAGCTAAAAATCGATGGTACTTTGTAATTTGCTTGTAACTCTCTCATCTGACCTCCAATTTAGATGATTTAAGATGTCATAGAAAGATAAGAAAACGTTCTACAATTTTTATGTTTTGAGTTTTGCAAAATACTTGTTGTATCAAGGTTGAAATCAAAAGTGAAGTTACCATATGCTGTTTTATGGACTAGTTCGACAATTCTCTGTAATCTAGGTATAACTTTCTCGTCCGAATTCCAATCGAGACGATTCAAAATTCTAGGGAAATATGATAAAGAGTTCTACAACTTTTATGTTTTGAGTTTTGAGAGTTACGGGCTATAAGAGGGTCGAAAGCGATATTGAAAGTGGAGGGCAGCCGTATGCTTTTGAAAAAAGAAAAAATGAAATAAAAAATAAATATTAAAGATGATGTGACCCGGCCATCTTAGCAACATGCTGGTGAGGAACAAAAGAAAGGAAAGAAAGAAAGGAAAAGAAAGGAAAGAAAAGGGAAGTTGGAAAAGTCAAAAGGGAAAGAGACATTTTTTTTTTTTAGGATTTTTTTTTTTTTTTTGGATTACGCACCGGGTATCCACGTGTCCATTTTACGGTCCACGTGACTAATTCTGCGCCCCTTAAAGTTGACCCCACAACTCCAAATGGAGGGTAAATTCAAGAGTCCAGGAACGGAAACGAGCCCGGGAGGGTTTGAACACCTGACCTCGTGAAAGACACTCCCGCAGCCCACACTACCACCTGGTAGGGAGCCGGGTGACATGCAAGAGGGGGCAGCATGCGCTGGGGGCATGCACGAATAGGAGGGAATTGAATACAAGAAAAAAAAAAAAAAAGAGGTTTTGGATTCTTTTTTTTTTTTAAGAACCCTATTGGAGGCTGCATGCGCATAGGGAGGCTTTCTTGGAGCCTTTCTTGGATCTTGGAGAGGCAGCATTGTAAAAAAAAAAAAAAACAATATGAACATCGGCAAAGGAGAGGTGGTGGCGCATAGAAAAATAAAATCTTTTCGGAATATGAAGGTGGCGAACAACAACGGTGCTCAGAGTGTTTGCGACGCGCGACGGCGGTACTACGAGTATTGATTTTTCCTGTACGCTCCAAATAGAAGAAAATATGGTGAAATTTGTTATGTTGGATTTAATTTTTGGAATGAACTAAATTTTTGTATTCTAGGAAAACGATGTAGTCAGTTTCGAACTATGTTTGCTCTTTGATGCTAATCTGAAGTAGTTTTCATTAATGTTTGTTTGAGTTATTCTGCGCGTAATGCTTTTAATTAACTGACTATTAATTAGATGACATTAATCTTGTGATTTGTTACCGAAAGGGGGGATTATTGGATAAATCTTGGATAATTCAACGTAGGTAAATATAGAGATCGAAAGATTTGTATGGACCTACGTAGCATTAAAAATTGAGGGTCTTATTGCGTTCTTGCTTTATTAATTTGCATAATCATATGTTAAATAATAAACAAGAATAGGTTCTAATTGACTATCAAAAGCGGCTTTTGAAAAAATTGGAGATTTACTAGCAAACAAAGAATACGAATTCGAATTAACTAGATGAGTAAAGCATAATGAGAAATTAGGTGAAATCGATTTCTTAGAAGTTTTCACCACTAGTAATTTGATACGCGCCATCCAGTTTTAAATTCTCTTGAATAGTTTATTTAAAGTTGCTTTGTTTAAATTTCGCAATCTAAAATTATTAATTTTTCTAAATAAAATCAAGGTTATTATAAATTCGGTACTTAGTAAAATGAAGACATCAATCCCTGAGGATAATACTCTACACATCATTATATTATAAAATTACTATACTGTGCACTTGCAGTTTGCACTGATCAAGTTTTTGGCACTGTTGCCGGGAATTGAGTTTTTATTTTTTTTGTTAATATCGATACAAAGTAATCTTGGTTTTAATTTATAATTTTATTTTTATATTTTTATTTATTTCTTTTCTTTTTATTTTGTTATAATTTTTTTCTCTGTATTTATGGTGTGTTTTTTATGTTGAATGCGCAGTGCTAGAACACGTGCCATTATTCCTTTTGATCCGGAGATTAAAGAATGCTTAGAGTACTATGGAAAAAGAGGGCATTAGCCATGGAGAATAGACAAGATAACATGCAGCCACGCGCCCTAAAGGATTATGTATGACCAGTTGTGAATGACAACTATTCGGGTATCAGACGCCAGCCCATTAAAACAATTTCGAGCTTAAACCCGCATTAATCAGCATGGTGCAGCAGGCCCATTTCAGTGGATCACCACTTGATGATCCCAATATCCATCTGGCGATGTTTCTGGAGATTTGTGACACTGTGAAGATCAATGGTATTACTGAAGACACCATTAGACTGAGATTGTTCCCTTTCTTTTTTAGGAACAAAGCAAGAGGTTGGCTACAGTATTTACAACCTGGGAGTATCACGAGTTGGCAGGACATAGCAGAAAAATTTCTCACTAAATTCTTTCCACTTGCAAAAATAGCTCAACTCAGGAGTGAGATTGGTCAATTCAAGCAACATGATTTTGAATCACTCTATGAAGCATGGGAAAGGTATAAGGATTTGATTCAACTTTGCCCACAACATGGATTGTCGGATTGGTTACATATTCAAATGTTCTATAATGGGTTAAACGGGCAAACACGGACTTTAGTTGATGCTGCATCTGGGGGAACTTTTATGTCAAAGACACTTGAGGGAGCTACTGCTCTTTTGGAAGAAATAGCCTCAAATAACTATCAATGGCCAACCGAGAGAACTATGGCTAAGAAAGTTGCTGGAATTCATGAATTGGAGTTGTTTGCTACACTTTCAGCTCAAGTTGCTTCTATGTCTCATCATATTTCGGCTTTGACAACCCAAAGGATACCATAAAGTGCAGAATATGTGGTAGCTACAAGTAGGACAAATCCAAACAATGGAGCGGGTCAAGAACATGTTCAATACATCAACAATTGGAACTACAATTATCGTGGTGATACTTTGCCACAATATTACCATCTAGGGCTTCAAAATCATGAGAATTTGTCTTATGGAAATACAAGGAATGTGCTACAACCCCAGGACTTGATAGTCAACAAAGTGAGAAGAAGATGTCACTTGAGGATGCCATGATATCATTTGTTGAGGAGACAAAAGTAAGGTTTAAAAAGACAGATGCACGACTAGACAACATCGAGGCTCATTGCAACAATATGGGAGCCACTGTGAAGAATCTTGAAATGCAAATTGGGCAACTGGCCACGACAATAAATTCCCAACAAAGAGGAACTATTCCTAGCAACACAAAGGTAAACCCAAAGGAACAATGCAAGGCCATCACACTTAGGAGTGCAAGAGAAATTGAGAAGTTACTAGCAAAGGAAACCATGTCCGCACCTACAACTAAAAAGAATGGCTGAAACAAGAATAAAGGGAAAGAAGAGGAGATGGTGAATGACACACCAGTAGAGACTGACACGTCACCGGAAATTTCATTTCCTTACAATCCGCCTATTTTCTCTACTCCACTTCCTTATCCTCAACGCTTTCAAAAACAAAAATTAGATAAGCAATTTTCTAAGTTTTTGGATATTTTAAAGAAAATTCACATAAATATTCCTTTTGCAAATGCCTTGGAACAAATGCCAAATTATGTCAAATTCCTGAATGACATCGTTTCAAAGAAAAGAAGGTTGGAGGAGTTCGAAATAGTGAAGCTTACCAAGGAGTGTAGTGCTATTCTCCAAAAGAAATTCCCTCAAAAATTAAAAGATCCAGGGAGCTTTATTTTGCTTTGCACTATTGGAAATTCATTTTTTGATAAAGTTTTATGTGATCTTGGTGCTAGCATTAATCTTATGTCACTTTCTATTTGCAAGAAATTGGGACTTGGAGAGATGAAACAAACAACCATTTCTTTGCAACTAGCAGACCAATCCATCAAGTATCCACGTGGAATCATGGAAGACGTATTGGTAAAGGTGGATAAATTCATTTTTCTTGTTGATTTTATGGTGTTAGATATGGAGGAAGACCAAGAAGTCCCACTAATTCTTGGCCGACCATTCTTGGCCACTGGAAGGGCTTTAATTGATGTTCAAAAGGGCGAGTTAACATTGAGAGTGGACAAGGAAGAGGTTATGTTCAACATTTACCAAGACATGAGATTCCCAGAGGATCTAAGCACTTGCTTTTAGGTAGATGTCATTCAACAAGGTGTAGAAAAAACCTTTCAAAAAGATGTACCAGCTGATCACCTAGAACGATCCTTACAGCAGATTACAACATAGCAACGTGTAGGGAGGCTAGAACCTATGGTAGCAAAGATGGATTCTCTAATCTCTAAAGAAAAGATGCAGCAACCTATATCTCTAGATTTGAAGCAATTCCCTGAGCATCTTCGCTATGCGTTCTCAGGTGATGCATGTGAAAATGCAAAAATCTACAAAGAGCAGACAAAGAAGTGGCATGACAAACAGATTCTTAGGCATGAGTTTGCTCCAGGACAACAAGTTCTACTCTTTAACTCAAGATTAAAACTCCTCCCGGGTAAGTTGAGATCAAGATGGACAGGTCCTTATACAATTGACAAAATTTTCCCTTTTGGAGCAATAGACTTGAAGGACAAGACAAGGAAAATATTCAGAGTTAATGGTCAGAACAAGCGCTTATGAGAGGCAACCCAAAGAGTTTTTCTTTTGTTTATTTTTTTTTATATTTATTACTTTATTTATTTATCTATGCACTTTTGAATAAGTTAGATTTTTTATGCAGGTTTATTTGGCACGAGTACAAAACTGAAAATTTAATTTCTCGATGAATTCACCAAGAAGCCAGGGAAGTTTCTTTCTTTTCTTCAATCTTTCTCATTTTTGAATAACATTGAAAAAAAAATGTGTGAATATGGATGATTATATAATGACCCGAAGAATAATGGTATTTAAATAATAATTAAGAAATGAAAAAATGGAAATAGGGAAAAGGGGATGAGCTCGTCGACGAAGGAGAATTTTATCGATGAGCAGATACCAAGAGGATTTTTGGGGCGACTCTAAATTTCGTTGAGGAAGGGGAGAGTTCGTCGATGAATTGCCTATTGACCTTGTCGACAAGATGACGTGGCTTATCGATGAAGCCCCTAGTATAAATACTGTGAAACTCGGTTTTAAAAGCAGAAAAATCAGGAAATTCACTTTCTCTCTCCTCTCTTTGGTTTCTCCTCCTTCTCTCTAAGTTTTCGGGCCAGATTTACGCCAGTTCGACGATCAGAAGCCACCACGACACTTCTGGGGAAGTTCTCTGCATATCTGCCAGAGTGGATCGTCTGTGGGGCAAGTTCGAAATTCATCCTTGATTCGAGGTAAGGCTAAATATTCAGAATTTGGTCTTTTTATAGTTATATGAAATGATATTCACTTGAAAATACTAAAATTTAGTTCTGAGAGTTGTTGAATTCAGGGTGTTGAACGGGAAACCCTGCGGGTGCAAAACGAGTGAAATTAGGGGGTTTCTTTTCAATACCAGGCAAGGGAATAAACTAAAGCAGTTATTTTTCTATGCAAATTAGTATTATCTATCAGCAAATTAATTTTTAGGAAAGCATGTTTTATATTTGAATATTATTGAGAAAATCCATATTTGGGAAAATACTATTGTTATACATGAAATGTAATTTTAGAATGAAAAGTATGATTTTACACAGCATTGTGTGACATGAATATTATTTTTACATGATACATATTATATTATAACATTTTACACAACATTGTGTGGCATGAATATTATTTTTACATGATACATATTATATTATAACAATTTTACGAATAAGCATGTTTTCAGGAATTATAAAATAATGCAGTATATGATGACTTTGAAGTATATGATAAAATACTTATTTACTCAGAATGATATGTATGAGATTTTCAGCGCAAGGCCATGATTGATAGTTGGCACAAGGCCGTGTATGTTGTATGCTTCCAACGCAAGACCGTGTTTATAAAATATTTGGTGCGAGGCCGTATTTACGAAATGTTCGGTGCAAGGTCCTATTTATGAAAATATAGAAATGCTATCAATCCATTTATGTTAAATGATATATTATCATGTACTATATGTTATCAGAACCCGGATGTTAGTTTAGTTCAGTTCAGAAACACGGTACCGTAGTTATATAGATCAGATATCTATGTTTAGATTTGTGCTAACCGCCCCACGAGGGGGTGGGAGATGGATAGTTGATGTGACTTTCAGTGTAGAGTTGTAGACGTCCACCTGATAGTCCGGATCAGGGTGTGGCGGGTCCATCGTACTTACGGACATTTTTAACTCGGCAGTGGTCGGCCAACCATTGTAGGGTCCCGCCTTGGGGCTACACAACCCGTCATGGGGGGTAATACATGACACTAGCTAGCTATTCATCCTGAGTCTGTTTTCAGTATTATCAGCTATACCAGACATTTTATGAACTATATGATTTATTAGAAAATACTAAAATATATGATTATTCAGTATGTTATGATGAATGTTTCAGATATATAAAGTGTACTACATATGTATAATTGCATTAAATGTTCATGTTGCCATACAACTGTATTTAGTTTATTTTCTCTTACTGAGAAGTGTCTCACCCTCGAACATTAAATAATTTTCAGGAAACCGGCGGGGCGAGGCTGCTGTTGAGTTAGTAGTACTACCCCACTAGGAGGGTAAGTTTTGATCTAGGGACACTAGATGCGTGTTGTGGGTTCCTAGATATGCATATATGTTTTGTATTTTGGGAGATGTATATAAATACCATATTTATGGATTATAGTTAACTCTGGTATTATATCTTTTGTGGTTATGATGATAATGTTTTTCATTTACTGCTGCCTAGGTTCCGCTGTGAATGACAGGTGTCCCCATTATCCACGGGTTTGGGTTAACTTATTTATTAAATTCGTATTATTACATGATTAATTAAGCAGGACGTTACAGATTAGGCCATGAGTGACACTACTTATGTCTTTCATATACTTGCATATAACCTAGGAGTACACACTTGGGTCATTTATGTGTAGTTTCTATTTATGTGGCTAAACTAGGAATCGTAACTCATTGAAGGTTGATTGGTTGTTAAATTGTGTTATTCTAGCTACATAAACTCTTGTATCTACATGGTATCTATTGAGGCTTAAAAATTATATGTTCATGTGACTTGTGACACTTAGGGTTCCTTGTGAACACTGAGAGGGCGCCCATGGCGACTTTGATACCTTGTGAGGTACTGTTGAGTCATTTATCGTTCTTTTGAGTTTTTGACGTCAACTCTAAGTTCATGAAACTCAACTTTCCGTATTTTTATTTTTTATTTTTGGATATTCTTTGTACACTATTCTTGGGTTTTGACTTGCTAGCCTAGAGGTGACATCTAGTGGGGAGATAGAAACCTAAGTCTTGTAGCTTACTCAAGATGTGAAAGCTGAATCACCCCTACAAATAGACTTATTTCATGAACTCTTGTTCGAGCTTAATGCACATGGGTGGTATGAAAATAATAAAAGAAGTGTTATGATTGTCCTAATTGACCATGAAAAAAAAAATCGAAAAATGAGCAGAACAAAGAAAAAGAGAAATAGAAATACCCCAGAAGAGGTGAAGGATTAATATTTGCTCCACACAACTACAACAAAAGTCAGGGACACGACACATGTTCTCCATTTATGAAGACTCTTCACTCGCCTAATGCCTCAGATGTATTCATGCCTGATTTGTGAATAAGTTGATCTAGGGTGGCCTTGGTTGGATATGGCGAGTAGGTGAGAAGATGCTAGGGTGAAGGACCCGACACCTCGTAAATAAGTTGGACCCTTTTCATACTAGTCCACTTGGTACATTTAGCTTTTGTTCCTTATAGTATGTGGTATGTTTGATCATGACACTCCTCCTCACACACAATGAGTGAAACCATCATTTTTGAGTGTTTTTGAGGGTATACCAGTTAGGCCAAGTCAAAGCAGTAGTTCTGTAGGTGACCACGGATCTCCTAGGTGTAACGAGTCATACACATTACACATGCTTCGATATTTCTCCTATTTATACTCGAGTTTATATGACTACATTAACTCTCAATTGTGACTGCTGGTTAATCTTATGTGAGTATAATGTGCTTAATGGCTATATAATGATGAAACTTACACGAATGACTTATTTCGGAGTTGCGTGAATTGGGTATGAATGAGTTTGTGTGTAATTTGGTGATATTATTATATGTGAAAAGGTATGGTTGTGTTGCATGTACATTCACTCACTGAATTTGTTATGACACAACCCTGAATTTCATTCACGTTATGTTGATTAAGGTGTAATCCCAAGAGGGGGGTGAATTGGGTATTTTAAAAAATTCTTTGAAACCTATTTACCAATCAATCCCTATTTCTATGTTTAACTAATTAATGGTAGGGACTTATGTCTGAATTAAAGTTATTTTATCAATGAATTCCTTTTTACCCAATTAAGTACGTGTAAAGTTAGTCAACATACACAAGCAAGTAAGAAATTAAAATACGATGTGAAAAATAAAAAGGATAAAGGAAGAGAGAATGCAACCACGATTTTACGAGGTTCAGCCAACCCGGCCTACTTCCTCGCTTTGAGCAACTCACTCAAGGATTCCACTATAATCCCTACTCCTTAAATTGGGATGGAGCTTCCCTTACAGTCCGTTGCTTACAAGAGGTATAGCTCCCTCCTAGTCCGCTGCTTACAAGAGATACAACTTCCTCCTAATCCGCTGCTTACAAGAGGTACAACTTCCTCCTCACACTCGGTTCACAATCCGAACCGTGTTTACAATTTAGGCTCAAATCTGCAAACACTCAATGTTGCTTCTAACAAAAGCTGGTGAGTACAATTCAAAGTCTTAGTACATTAACATATGATGTAACTTGAAGCTCAGAATGTATGGAAATGATACAATCGTTTTATGAATGATTATGCTTCAACACAAAAATCCCTCTTTAACCCAAACTCCCAAGTAAAGAAATAATTGAAATGTTTTGGAGTATATTAGGGTTCTAGTTCACTTTGTAAAGATGCACAAATATGTCTAATGTGAACTTGATAAAAGCCTTATCTTGAATATTTAATCAATCTATATCAAAAAACTTTCTATCAAATATTTAATCACAACTCGATCTTTGTAATATGTAAATAGATATATGATATGTAATTCAAAGATCAAAATACCGAGTATAAGGTTTTCCAAACAAAATATCATTCAATAAGATAAATATTTATGAATACCAAGGATATATATATATTCAAGTGTTTTAATATATCTAAAATATGAATCTTTTAACTTAATACACACTTGAATCAAACCATTTAATCAATCACACAACCTTAATCAAGTAATGATCTTGTTTAAAAATAACTATGTATATGTATAGGCACTTTCAAGATCAATCTTTCAATCAAAATAGATTTTTTCAATAATAAGCTCTATAAACAATATATATATATATATATATATATATATATATATATATATATATATTTATTTATGTACTATTGAATCAAAAACCAATTAATCAATTGCTAAACAACTTTCTCAAGTAATGATATTTTCAAAACAATTTTTATATGTTTGTACACACACAAGATCAAACTTTTCTAATGAAAATCATTAACAAGTAATGAGATGAGAAGTTCTTGAAAATAATAACTTGAATGATCAAAACAAGTAATGAGATGAGAAGTTCTTGAAAATAATAACTTGAATGATCAAACTTCAATACCAAGTTGACAATCAAGATGTATGAGAGAGATCCCTTTGAGATTCTAAATTGATTTGCCCAAGCTCGATGAGTAGAAGTTGAAGTGTAGGCAATCGTATAGTAATGAGAGCAAATTTCTCAATATTCTTTCAATAATATGTATTCTTCTCTTCTTGTATGTCTTTCTTGTGTTCTGGGATTTAGATATTCAGAATATATAGTATATTACCCTTAGGATTGATCTCAGCCGTTGGATCAGTAAAATAGCTCATGAGTCCTTTTAATAAAAATATGATTTTTAGACTTTCCTGCGACTTCAAGCAACCGAAGTGGGGTTCGGGCTCCTGAAGTGACAACTTCAGGCGCCTAAGGTTCCAGGGTCAGGCGACCGAAGTACTTCTGTCAGGTTCTGTGTTTTCCATTTAATTCTTCAGGCTACCAAACTTAATCTTCAGGCAACCGAAGGAATTCTTCAGGCGACTGAGGTTGAGTTCAGGCTACTGAAGTCTCCTTTTTCTTAATTATTCATTTCCAGTTTAAAATTCTGCTTTGTTCCTTTTCTTGGGTCTTTTATAAAACAAATTTTTCACGATTTTAAAAACATTTCTAAGTCCATGGAAGTTCCCTAATGATGTACATGAAATGCATGAATCCTAAAATCATTCTAAGTTATGTTGAGCATCAAATTAAATCATACGAGAATGTAAATACATAAGTTTTAAATACCCATTCCCAAGATGTTCTTGAACTTTGCCGTTTGCATCTTGATTCTCGTACTCTTTGAGTTCCATGGATCTTGCCAAGATTTGTTAGCTTTACTTTGTGACTTCCATGACTCGTTATCCTTCCGTGCATGCTTAATACAGGTCCTGTTCACAAACTCAATGCACAGATCAAATACCAAGTGATTTGTCATTATCAAAACCGGATTGGACTCGTAGAGTCAACACGTTATTTGCTAGGGACTAGCAAAACTTTAGTTGGGGGGTGTGATTACGCTTAAATTGCGTAATTAGGTGTTTTAATTCATGCATTACAAATTATATTTTTTATTTAAATGCCTAATTACTCTCAATTTTCTAACATTGTGTTCTATTTATAATATTTGGGTTTTATTTAGTAATTTATGAAATTTTGGTATTTTTTATTGCAGGGCAATTATTATAAGCTAAAAACCGATAGTACTTTGTAATTTGTGCCTAACTCTCTCATCCGACCTCCAATTTAGATGATTCAGAATGCCATAAAAATATAAGAAAACTCTCTACAATTTTCATGTTTTGAGTTTTGCGAAATACTGGCTGCATCAAGGTCAAAATCAGATGTGAAGTTACCATACACTATTTTATAGACTAGTTCGACAAATCTCCGTAATCTGGGTTTAACTTTCTCATCCAAACTCCAATCGAGATGATTCAAAATTCTAGGGAAATCTGAGAAAGAGTTCTACAACTTTTGTGTTTTGAGTCTTGAGAGTTACGGGCTGTAAGAGGGTTGAAAGCGGTATTGAAAGTGGAGGGCAACTGTATGCTTTTGAAAAAATAAAAAATAAAATAAAAAATAAATATTAAAGATGATGTGACCCGGCCATCTTAGCAACACGCTGGGTAAGGAACAAAAGAAAGGAAAGAAAGAAGAGGAAAGAATGAAAGGAAAAGAAATGAAAGAAAAGGGAAGTTGGAAAAGTCAAAAGGGAAGGAGACATTTTTTTTTAGGTTTTCTTGGTGGGAGCCAGGTGACATGCAAGAGGGGGCAGCATGCGCTGGGGACACACGAATAGGAGGGAATTGAATACAAGAAAAAAAAGAAAAAAAAAGAGGTTTTGGATTCTTTTTTTTTTTTTTTGAGAACCCTATAGGAGGCCGCACACGCACAAGGATGCTTTCTTGGAGCCGTTCTTGCATCTCAGATGGGCAGTGCTGTAAAAAAAAAACAATACGAACAGTGGAAAAGGAGAGGTGGTGGAGCGTAGAAAAATAAAATATTTTTAGAATCAAAAGGCGGCGAACAACGGCATTGCTCAGAGTGTTTGCGACACACGACGGCGGTATCACGAGTGTTGATTTTTCCCATACGCTCCAAATAGAAGAAAATATGGTGAAATCTGTTATGTTGAATTTAATTTTAGGAATGAACTAAATTTTTGTATTCTAGGAAAACCATGTTAGTTTCGACCAATGCTTGCTCTTTGATGCTAATTTGAAGTAGTTTTCATTCATGTTTGTTTGAGCTATTCTGCATTTAATGCTTTTAATTAATTGGCCAATAATTAGATGACATTAATCTTGTGATTTGCTACCAAAAGGGGAGATTATTGGATAGATCTTGGATAATTCAACGTACGTAAATATAGAGATCGAAAGACTTGTATGTACCTACGTAACATTAAAAATCGAGGGTCTTATTGCTTTCTTGCGTTATTAATTTGCATAATCGTATGTTAAATAATAAACAAGAATAGGTTCTGATTGACTATCGAAAGAGGTTTTTGGAAAAATTTGAGATTTGCTAACAAACAAAGAATACGAATTCGAATTGGCTAGATGAATAAAGCATAGTGAGAAACTAGGTGAAATCGATTTCCTAGAAATTTTCACCATTAGTAATTTGATACGCGACGTGCAGTTTTAAATTCTCTTGAATAGTTTATTTAAAGCAGATTTGTTTAAATTTCGCAGTCTTAAATTATTAGTTTTTCTAAATAAAATCAAGGTTATTATAAATTTGGTACTTGGGAAAATTAAAACATCAATCCCTGAGGACGATACTCTACACATCATTATATTATAAAACTACGATATTGTGCACTTGCAGTTTGCACAGATCAATATATATTATACATATCCTATAAATTATATATATATATATATATATATATATATATATATATATGTTGGCCTTACAAGGCTTAAAATCTTATTATTGTGTTTTGATGCTAACAAACAAGTGGAATTTAAAATATTTGTGTGAGTAATGTTATTTGAGGGCTCACATATGAGAAAGCAAGGTCAAAGTGCTTACAAGGATCAAATGAAGTTTAAAAGGGGGAAAGTATGGATTTAAAGATGATATATTAAACCTTGAAGAATATGAGGTCATGCATGCCAAGAAATGTTTAAAATCAAAAGAGCCAAAGAAAAGTAAAGTGAGAGAGCTAAAAGAATATTAAAACTTGAAAACCAAGAAAGGGCCAAAGCAAACATGAAGACTTGAGCTTTAGAATGTTATGTCTTAGAAGTCTCATGTAAGTGCTTTAATGTTTAAAATATCGTTTGAAACATTTTGAAGCTCTTAGGTTAACTTCTTGGATCTAAATACCTTTTAAAATATCTGAAAAATATTTTTATAAAGTCAAAAATTATTTTAAAAAGGTTAGAATCATTTTTGGAATGAAAAGCATCAAAAAGAGTTTTTTCCAATTGCTGTCAGTTTTTATACAGCCAAATTAAGGTTAATTTTCTCTATCTAAAACTCATTATTTTAAAAAGTGTTCAACATGAAAGTTGTATGATTTTCTCTTAGATTTCTTTTGACACTAAGAACACCTAATTTGGAGTTATAAAAAAAATGTTATGGTCAAAATACTGAAGCGGGGTCACTGCTGTCAGACATGTGAACACTGTTCAACGGGCAAATTTTTGAAATTCTAATATTTTAAAATATAGCTGTTTGAGCTCCAAACTTTCTAAAAATTTGAGAAACTCTCAAAGGAAACTTTTGCAACATGGAAATAAGTTTGAAAGCCTATAAATACATGGTTTTTCAAATCAAAATACATTCAAGAATTGAAAATTTTATTTTGAGAAGCTGAAAGCACTCTTGTTCTTCCAAAGCTCTCTTGCTCACTCATTGAAAAATTCTTTTACTGAGATATTCTGAAAGTGCTAATCCTTCCTCCTCTGAATTTCTACTGTTAATCCTCATCTAAGAAGGATATTGGTGAATTCTACACTTGAGCTTCATTCTATTTCATATTGGTATTTTACATTCAAGTATATAGTGCTGAAATTGTACTAACTTGCTCTTTGAGAGAGTATCCTTGTATGCAGATTATATCTTGTTTTCTTGTAGTTCTTTGATGTTCCAAGGATTGTTCGGATCGTTGGTTAAGTAAGGGCATATTGCTTAGAGAGGCGGGCTCTAGCCTAAAGGAGTGACCGAACAAGGGGACATCGTTTGGAGAGGCGAGCTCTAGCCTAGTGAAGGAGTGTTTGAGCGTGGGGCATCGCTTGTAATCAGGTTTTGTTCCACCCTTCAACGGAATAAGTTTAGTGAATCCTTTGGTGGTTTGCCAAAGGCGAGGACGTAGGCTGGGTATAAGCCGAACCTCGTAAAAATCTCTGTCTCACTCTTTCTTTCCCTATTCTTTATTTTCAGTGCATATTTAAATTGTGTGGATGGTTTAAATTTGAAAATCATATAAACTACGTATATTTGGAAATCAAACAAACTTAAGGTTTAATTTTGATTTAGGTTACAAAAACCGAAAGGGAGTACGTTGGTCACACCTATCTTGCGGAAATCATACGGGAGTACGTTACTTGGTTAACATCCTAAAGATAAATTTACCAAGAGTTTATTTAAGTTCTAAATATTTGGAAAGAGTGATTTTATTCATCTATACAGGGCTTTACATTAGCAAGCATAATTTTTCATTCACTACAGGGCTGAACACAATACAAAAGCTGAAAGTTACATATACCATTAATATATTGTGATTGTATGGTATAAAGCTTGAGATTGAGATTGAGTGAAGTGATTGTATGGTATAAAGTTTATATTTTAGATAGTGCTAAATCTTGAATAATTTCATAAATCTAATGGTGCTGAAGTGAATTTATATTTGGAAATCAAATTGGTTGTTGGTTTAAGCATTGTGGTTGATAGGCTTGACTAGTTTAATTATTTGTGTGGTTGAAGATTGAATGTTTTATTAGTTGTCTTGTTTATTGTTTAAGAGAAACCAAGTTATTGTTTGATTAAAAAATAGATAAACAAGTCAAAGATTTGGTTAAATATTAAAAGAAGTTAAGTACTTTAAAAAAGAACTAAAAAGAAAGTTTTAAAAGCCAATTCACCCCCCCTCTTGGGAAGCTATTCCTAATTTCAATATATAACAAAATAAAATGAAATACAATCCAGTCTTTAGGGCCTTAACTTAACGTCAACATCTATCGAAGTGTTAGCGGTGTCACCACTATCTGCTTGGGTTCTTTCTTGGCGGCGTTGACCTCTTGTAATGTCGCCGGCTTGGGTTGAAAAAAGGAGAGAACACCCATTTGTTTGGCAAGGGAAGAAGAGCTGCCCTCTTGCCCTTGTGGCCTTCGATGGGGATGTTCGTAATGAGCCATCAGTGGCCTGTACATGAGTCTCAACGCGTATTGGATCTCTTGGAAATGGTGGAGTTGGCCAACATTATTCGAAACCCTTAGTGTGGTGACTGCGATGTTGCCATTGCAAGGGGTAAGGCTCATTGGTGTGATGTTAGGGTTAAGCTTCATAGACGGAATATTGTCGATTGGGATAAGGGTACGTGTGGTTGAGAAAATGGCGAGGGCACTGCTCGGGGCGGTAGTGGTAGAAGAGGTAAGATGGATAATTGGCAGGGGAGTAGTTGAAATGGTGGCCTCTTCAACTGATCCCTGCCTACGCCTATGGTTCTGAAACCAAAAGCATACATTTTTCGACTCGATAATGTAGGAGTTGTGTTGCAAGCAAGATAGCTCGCGTGCAAGCAAGATAGCTCGCTCCATAGAAGGGAGATCCCAATAACTGATGCAGAAGGCCTCCTCTAAAATCTCCAGTTGTTCCTTATTGGGTTTCCACCTTTGGATTACCGATCTAGTACTGCTCTCAGCAACTTGAGGAGTTGGGTGATTTGGCAATATTTCAGTTAAATGAAACGAGTAATGAGACAACCAAGAGAAAAGTTGGGGAGCTAATCTCTGCAAATCGAAATGTGGTTGTTTAAGATGGTAGAAAGCTGTGATGCTTAGCATTCAAGGAGTGTATACCCTTTTTATAGGGTAATGGTCATATGTCGTGGAAATCAAGAGAGAGCAACGTGAGCCGTGAGAATCGAGAGAGAGCGACACGTGTCGCAGATATCGAGCGCGCGACGCATTTTACGTAAATCAAGGGAGAGCGATGTGTGTTATGAGATTCGAGGGAGAGTGACACGTTCCGTGAGTGACGCATTTTGCAAAAATTGAGGGAGACCGATGTATGTTGCGAAAATCGAGAGAGAGTGACGCGTGCCGCGAGTGATGCTTTTTTCAAAAATTGAGGGAGAGCGATGTGTGTCGCGGAAATCAAGAGAGAGTGACGCGTGCAGCGGAAATCAAGCGAGTGACGCGTATTGAAAAATTTGCAGACTCAAGGTTCTGTTTATGTTTCTTCATCTTTATTATTGTTTTAACTATAAGTAAATAAGATTATTATTAGTGTGTGGCCAAAATGAGCTTTTAAAGAATTTCATAAAATAATATTTAATACTATAACTTCAAGACTGCTTTTAGAATAAATATAAATTTAAAAATTTCTGCATAAAACTTTTGTCATCAATTTCAATAGTAAAATTTTATAATCATATACTATAACTGTTAAATTAAAGTTTTAACTTTAAAATTATAAAAATATTTAATGATAAACATACATATACTTTTCCTTATACGTTCTCCTTAAATCGTCATTTAAGCACCAGAGTGATCCTTTTCAAGTAAACTTACACTTTTCCCTCAAATCATCAGTAACTTTGTACACGTAATTAAATATATATAAACATATATTATAAAAAAAAAAACCACCCTTAGGCCTACTTTCCATAAGTCATGCTTACCCCCATGACTGGGTTGTGCGGTCCGAAGACTGGACTTAACTGGCTGGCCGACCAAACTAAATCAACGTACGTAAACTTTAAGTGAGATTTTCCTTATTAAGTCCTGATCCGAAACCAGGTGTGTACTCAAGAGAAATCCACTAACATAAATAACCACTCTGTAAACAGTGTGGGTGCACTCTGATCCATATAAACTTTAAGTTGCGGTATCGAACATCTGTAACTTTGAACTTGCTTTGCCATAAAGGGTTTTAAAACCATCTTATTATAATTTATGCAATTTAAAATAATCTCGTGAAAATCTCATTTTTGCTCATATTTTCATAAAAATACAACGTAAAAATAAACTCATGCCACACAATTTTTGTGTTAAAAATATATATAATTTTATTTTGAATAGAAAGAAATGCTGAAAGTTTACCCAAGGGAATTAGAACATTTCTTAACCCAAAAATAGATGCATGTATATTAAAGATAGAACTGGTATAATTAAATATGTGATAAACTCATGGAAATTTTGTGAAACTAATTAACATAATTGAAATTTACTTATAAAATAAACTCGAGTATAAATTTTAAATAAAAAAAACTAACATAATTAAAATTTACTTACCTTCTTCCTTACGAACACTGTAACTATCTCTAAGAAATGAGATCAGAAAGAGTAGGTGATTGAGAACTTATTCAAAAATTCTCTCTCCACCACAAATTCTTTCACTCACTAATCCTTCTCTTCCTTGGAAAATTGTTGTGAAAAATGAAGGTTGAGAGCTTCCTATTTATAGGAAAATTTTGGGGAAGAAATGAAATTTATAAAAGTGTAGGGAGATAGGTGAAATTATAATTTTTTAAAAAATTAAAGAATGGGCAAGGGATGGACAAGGTATAGGTTGAGTATGGGATGGGGATGGAGGCCATGTGGGAGTGCTTGCCACCATTCCCATTAAATAAATTTTTAATTAATCACTTACCTAATTAATTAGCCAATTAGTTAATTATTTATTATTTTAAACTATTTTTAGTATTTATTTACTTTATTATTTATTTTTGAACAAGAATTAAATTTGAATTTTGAAAACTCATGTGGGACCCGAATAGATCCTACGTAACTCGAATAACTCTTATACGATTTTATGCATCTTACATAGCTTTGAGACTCGTGTAAACTTCCATACGGCTTCGAGACTCATGTGGGCCCCACACAGTCTTGTGGGCCCCGCATAGGATACCTATATTATTATTATTTTATCATATATTTTTACAAATTATATCAATCAAAATATTATTTTATATACTTATTTACGTATATAAACAGTGTCTTGTGACTCCAGGACTCATGTGGACCCCACATAGTCTTGTGGGCCCCACATATGATACCTATATTATTATCATCTTATTATGTATTTTTACAAATTATGTCTGTCAAAACACTATTTTATGTATATATACTTATTTACGTGTACAAATAGTATCTATCTTGTTTATCCTATGAAATTTCATTTTGATCAGGCCAACCTCTAGGGAGCGACTGAGCCCCAATGGTCTCTGAGCACTCGCTAAGACAAGGTCTTTCTTAGGCATCAAACATGGAATCAAGGATCCTACAGAAAAACACTTCTGTATTGATATTAACTTAATGACCATTTTTATTATTTTATTATTATTGTACTTTAATTATATATATATATATATATATATATTTGGGTCATCACACAAGTTGTAAGAACTCGATCCGAGAATTTTGAATTAAATAAATAGGAAAAGGGAAGGAAATTTAAAAAGGAAAAATCAGCAGGGCTCGTCGACGAGATTCCTTCTCTCGTCGTTGAAGTCCTTTCTACAGCTTGATGATGAAATTCAGAAGTTCGTCGACGAGTGGATGTCGAGAGATTTTGGGAATTCAAAAATCTCAGGCTCGTCGACGAGGCCAACTCCATCGTCTACAAACTCCCTTCTTATGCTCGTCGATGAGGACATCGTCTCGTCAACGAGTCTAGCCGGGTCAAAGGGGTTATAAATATCTATTCATTTCTTCATTGCTAAGTAAACTAAGATTCTCTCTCTCTCTCTCTCTCTCTCTCTCTCTCTCTCTCTAGAACTCGAACCACTCTCTCTATATTTAGGGTTTTGGGTCGTCTGTTACCCGAATCAACGATTCAACGTTACCACATGGATCAAGAGGAGAATCTCTATGTTTATAGCGGATTGGAATTTCGTTTCAAGGATTTTCGGGTTTTATCCCAAAATCGAGGTAAAGGTTGATTTCATTTTTTGATTTGGTAGATATGTAGTAGAAAGAATTATATTGAAGTATCGTTCTTCAATTTTTAGGTTTTGGGGGTCCCATGATGCTGTTTTGGACCGAGTTAGTTCATGTTTTGGTTTTCGGGGAAAGGTAAGGGGTTTCTGTTTATATCAGTTGTTTTTGTAATCTGAATCGATAAAACTGTAGTTTATGGTTCTATGGATGCTTTGGTTACTTAGTTGGAAAAATCTATTAGGTGAAATTATGTGATTTTCGGTTTACAATTTTTAGGAAAAATTAGGGGTTTCGGGTATCATCTCTGTTTCTATTAGAAAACTTTATATTTGTATAAACTGTGGTATAGAAATGATTCTACCTTTGATTGTATAAATTGTATTTCTAGAATACCTGATATGTGATTGTGTGTTTATCCAAATAAGTGTGGAATGAGATAATGAATTTAAGTGATGTATTTTGTGAAAAAGCGTGTCGGTTAACTACCGTAGGTTGTATGTATTTAAAATGATGCATAGGAATGTGAGTTCCAAAATGTTCCAGGTTTTGTGAAAATGCCGAGTCGGGTTAATATCGTAGGGGATATGTGATGACCCAAAAATATATATACGATTAAAGCATAATAATAATAATAATAATAATAATAATAATAATAATAATAATAAAAATGGTCATTAAGTTAACATCAATACATAAGTGCTTTCTGTAGGATCCTTGATTCCATGTTTGAACCTTGTCTTAGTGAGTACTCAGAGACCATTGCGGTTCAGTCGCTCCCTGGAGGTTGGCCTAATCAAAATGAAATTTCATAAAATAAACAGGATAAACACTATTTGTACACGTAAATAAGTACATATACATAAAATAATGTTTTGATAGACATAATTTGTATAAATACATGATAAAATACTAATAATAATATAGGTATCCTATGATGGGCCCACAAGATTGTGTGGGGCCCACATGAGTCCCAAAGTTGTGTAGGCTCATAAAACTGTATGAGGACTATTGAAATTACGTAAGACCCACTTGGGTCTCGAAGTTGTGTGAGGCCCACAAAACCATGTGGGGTCCACATGAGTTCCGAAGTTGTGTGGGGTCTACATGAGTCCCAAAACTATGTAGGACTCATAAAACCGTGTGAGGACTATTGAAGTTACGTAAGACCCACTTTGGTCTCAAAGTTGTGTGGGAATCACAAGACCATGTAGGACTCACATGAGTTTTCAAATTTTGAATTTAATTATGTTTAAAAAAAATACTAAAACATGGCTTGAAAATAATAACAATAATAATAATAATAATAATAATAATAATAATAATAATAATAATAATAATAATAATAATAATAATGATTTAAAAAAAATTAATTAATTAATTAAGAATTAATTAAATGGGAGTGGTGGCAAGCACTCCCATATGGCCTCCATGCCTATCTCATACTCAACCCATACCTAACTCATCTCATGCCCACTCTTTAATTTTAAAAAAATTATACTTTCACCCCTCTCCTTACACTTTTACAAATTCAATTTTCCTCCCCAAAATTTTCCCATAAATAGGAAGCTCTCAACCTTCATTTTTCACAAAAAATTTCTAATGGAAGAGAATGATTAGTGAGTGAAAGAATTAGTAGTGGAGGGAGAATTTTTGCTATAATTAAAATTCTCATTCACCCACTCTTTCCGATCTCATTTTTTTTAAAGATATTCGCTGTGATCGTAGCACAAGGTTAAATAAGAGGTAAGTAAATTTGATTATGTTAGATTTTTATTTAAAATTCATACCCGAGTTTATTTGTATGTAAATTTCAATTATGTTAGTTAGTTTCATAAAATTCTCTTGAGTTTATTTTTACACATTTAATTATACTAGTTTTATTTTTAATACACTTACATTTATTTTTGAGTTAAGAAATGTTCTAAACCCCTCGGGTATTTTACAACATTAATTTTTATTCAAGAAAATATTTTTAACACGAAAATTGTGTGGCATGAGTTTATTTATACGTTACATATTTCACGAAAATATGAGTAAATATTACGTGAGTTGATTTTTTTTACAATGCGTATTTCATTAAAATATGAATAAAAATGAGATTTTTATGATATTATTTTAATTGTACAAATTATATAATAAAAATTTTTTTAAAACCCCTTATGGTAAAGAAAGTTCAAAGTTACAGATGTTCGGTACTGCAACTTAAAGTTTAAACGAATCAGAGTGCACCCACACTGTTTACACAGTGGTTTTATATGGCAGTGGATTTCTCCTGAGTGCACACCTGGGTCGGACCAGGGTTTAATAAGAAAAATCTTACTTAATGTTTACGTACATTAATTTAGTTTGGTCAGCTGGCCAGCTAAGTCCAGTCTTCGGACCGCACAACCCAGTCATGGGAGTAAATATGACTTACGATTAACAGGCCTAAGGGTAATTTTTATAGTATATGTATATACATATTTAATTACGTGTACAAAGTTAGTGATGATTTGAAGGTAAAGTATAAGTTTATATGAACATTATTGTGCCTAAATAATGATCTAAAGGAAACGTATAAGGAAAAGTATATATATGTATATAATTAAAAATTATAATTACAGTTTTTAAAGTTAAAAGTTTAATTTTACAGTTATAGTATATGATTATAAAATTTTACTGTTGTTGCTGATGGCAAGTGTTTTTATGCAAAAATTTTTAAATTTACATTTATTTTAAAAGCATTTTTAAAGTTATAGTATTAAATATTATTTTACAAAATTAAAATATTTTGAAAGCTCATTTTGGCAACACACTAATAATAATCTTATTTACTTACTGAGCGTCGTCTCACCCAATCATTATTTTACATTTCAGATCATTTTGAGGAGCGTACCAGAAATCTAGAGTAGCAAGTGCATGAGCAGGAATAGAAATAACAGAGTAGAATAAGAAATTTAGCATAATACAATGTTTGTATCTTTTAGAATATTAGAAATTTGCATTTTAATAGTTGAAACATATATTTGTAATAAAGCTAATTAGTGCTCTGCTAATAAAAATAATTTAGATTTATTTGCGTCCGCTGAAAAATTTATATGTAGGAACCCACTCGGGTTCGGGTCCTTACAGGATATATCAAAGCGGGCCGGATTAAAACATCGTAGGCTGAGATATTGAATTGAGAACAAATGAGACCGTAGGCTTTGATGTCTGGCTTTTACCAAAGAGTGCGCAAAACCACTAGACCGGCCGATTTTTACCGAAGGGTGGGAGAACACCAGATTTGCACCAGCTCGACGCTGCAGGGGCTTATGCTATGCCAGGTTACCGGGGGCACCGGCTTTTGTCGAAGGGTGTGAAATACCACCAGACAATCTGGCTTAGGCCGAAGGATGTGACGACGCCAGACCGTATTGCTTTGTATAGTATGTATACTGGAATTGTATTTGTGAAAATACTAGTATTGTGAAATGTATGTATGTTTTCTATTGAAATAACGTTCATGTATCCACAAACTGATATAACCCATTTCTCCCTTACTGAGAGGTGTCTCACCCTTATCATAGAAATATTTTTCAGGTCCTTCGAGTAGCCGACTAGCGTTCTACGTTTCTAAAGTGCGGTGGTTGGTTAGCTGTATAGAAGTACTTGTGTAAGTACTGATCCTTAGTCGGGTTGTCATTTTGGGTTATGTAGACACCCGGGGTATGTGTTTATTTTTAGGAAACTAGATCCTGTTTTATAAAGACTCTGGTATGGTTTTATGAATGGATTAGGTTGAATTTTCCGTTGCGTATATACTGTGTATGTGATGATGGATAGGGTATACGTGAACCCTATAGGGTCGGACCCTTATGTTGTGTAGTATCATGGATGTTGTATGATACAGGGACAGATTAGGTTACTTAATCACACCCTTGGGCCCATTCCCGGGTTTAGGGCGTGACAGCTTGGTATCAAAGCTAACCAGGTTGTTAGGTCTTGTAGACTTGGCTAGTTTTGATTTCGTGAACATACCAGAGTATAAAATGTAGAGAATTGGTAGAGTAGATTGAGGGTTGTCTTGTAGCTAGACAAGGATTCATTGGCAGTGTTCTGTGTTTTTCCTGGAATGACTATATCAGTAAAATCACGGCAAACCATTGATGGTTTCGTGTTTGTGTAGTAAGGCAGACCTAGGCCTGAGAGTTTAGAGTTTAACATAATTATTCTATAAATGATTGTGGTAATTGTGCTATGATATAGGAATGCTAATCTATTCCTATACTATTTTCAATATGGAGCCTAGGAATAGCAATTGAGATAGTAGCTCGGAGAGTACTGCGAGTGAAGGGTCACTTTTTGTGTCTCAGGGTTTGACCAGACATATTATGCGAGAGATCGGGCAAAGTTTTAGGGAACGGGAGCGTCCACCTACAACTTCGGGTTGCACCATTGAGAAATTCACCCGCACGCATCCTCTGACGTTTACTCGAGAGTCTAAACCGATTGTAGCAGAGAATTTGGTGCAAAAGACAGAGAAGATACTGGAAGTTCTACATTGCACTGATGAGCAGAAAGTTCTCTATGCTACATTTCAGTTGGCAGGAGAAGCTGAGAGGTGGTGGGTGGTTGTGATCCTGCTTGAGGAGTAGAGGGTCGATTCACCTTGGATGACGTGGGGTCGTTTTAAGTAGGTGTTCTTCGAGAGATACTTCCTAACTTCCGTCTGTGACCCAAAGGCAGACGAGTTCTCAAGTCTGACTCAGGGGACCCTGACAGTACAGCTATGCATCTAAATACATTGAACTATCTCACTTTGTGCCATGTATGATCTCGAACGAGTACGAAAAGGCTTGGAGGTTTGAGAAGGGCCTGAGGAAGGACATCCGTAGGCTAGTGGGAATGCTGCAGATTCGAGAGTTACCTATTCTGGTGGAGAAAGCCACCATAGTTGAGGCTGGTTACCAAGAGGATGATGTAGCACAGGATCAAAAGAAGTGGCTGATACCTTTTGGTTCTCATACTGGTTCTAGGGAAAATGGAAGAAGAGGAACTATGGTTCAGGTAATCGTTAGAGTACGAAACCGCAGGGTCCACAAGGGGAAAAATCTTGCATGCGTTGTGCCAGGTGCTACAAATGGCATGATGGTGAATGTTAGGCATTTGGGGGTAATTGTTACAACTCTAGCAAAATAAGCCACAAAGCCCGAGACTGTCCTACATCAATGACTGGTACGGCTGCACCGAGTCAGAACCGGGGATACAACCAGGTGCCTTGGGGAAATACAACTCAGACAAGAGTGTACTCGCTTACTCCAGCGAATGCAGAACACGCTGGTAACATGGTGACAGGTACCATGTTACTACTTTTAAATAAAGCTGTTGTTTTATTCGGTTCAGCAGTAACCCATTCCTTTATATCTTCAAATTTTGTGAAGTTGTGTGGGGCTTAAACCCAAGTGATGGATGAGGGGTTGTATGTGGCGACACCATTTGGGAATGTGTTGATAACTAGGAAGATATTAGAGAACTGCCCAGTGGTAATTCAGGGAAGGTCGCTACTCGTGAATCTGGTAGTATATGTCATGTACGGGTTTGATATTATATTGGGGATGGATTGGTTATCTTCCAGTTTTGCGGTGATTGACTTTCGTAGGAAAGTGGTGGTGTTCATACCTCCTGGGGAGCAGGAATATGAGTTCATAGGATCGTGTGTGCGTTCGACGCCACAGATTATGTCGGCTATGCAGGCAAGAAGGTTACTCTTGGACGGTTGTCAAGGGTACCTAGTTTGTGTGAAGGAACCACCTCAGGATGATTTAAAACTTGAAGATATCCGAGTGGTTAATGAATTTCTGGATGTATTCTCGAAATACATACCCGGTTTACCTCTTGATTGTGAGGTGGAGTTCGCTATTGAATTGCTGCCAGGTAAGGCACCGATTTCTAAAGCTCCATACCGGATGGATCTAGCTAAACTTAGAGATTTGAAGGAACAATTGTAGGAACTACTAGATAAGGGCTTTATCCAACCTAGTGTTTCGCCCTGGGGAGCTCTAGTATTGTTCACGAAGAAGAAGGACGGGTTAATGAAAATGTGTATTGATTACCATGATATCAACAAGGTAACAGTGAAGAACCGATCTCGTTGCCTAATATAGATGATCTACTTGACCAGCTGCAAGGAACACAGATCTTCTCGATGATCGATCTATGGTTAGGGTATCATCAGGTGAGAGCTAGGACTGAAGATGTTGCGAAAACTGCTTTTCGAACCAGATATGGTCACTACAAGTTTCTGGTCATGCCTTTTGGGTTGACAAACGCTCCAATCATATTTATGGACCTAATGAACAGGGTTTTCCATGAGTACCTGGATCAGTTCGTAGTGGTTTTCATCGATGATATTCTGGTATATTTTAAGAGTTTGGAAGAGCACGAAAACCATTTGAGGTTGGTACTTCAGGTACTATGGGAAAATAAATTGTATGGCAAGTTGAAGAAATATGAGTTCTGATTAAAGCAGGTCACATTTCTTGGCCACGTAGTGTTGGGAGGTGGCATCTCAGTTGATCTAGGTAAAATAGAAGCAATGGTTGACTAGGTGAAACCAAAGAGCATGCAGGAAGTTCGGAGTTTCCTGGGACTGGCTGGGTACTACCGGCGGTTTGTACAGGGATTCTCTAGTTTATCTGGTCCTTTGACATGGTTGACGAGGAAGGGTATGAGATTTTATTGGACCGACGAGTGCAAGCAAAGTTTCCAGGAGTTGAAACACCGACTAGTGACTGCTCCAATTTTAAACATCCCATCTGGGGATGGTGGTTTTGTGATTTACAGCGACGCATTGCTAAAGGGTTTGGGATGTGTGCTGATGAAACAGGGGAAAGTAATTGTTTATGCTTCTTGGTAACTCAAGGTGTACGAGAAGAATTACCCCACGCATGATCTGGAGTTGGCAGCAGTAGTAAATGCTTTGAAGATTTGGTGACACTACTTATACGGTAAACAATGTGAGATCTTCACGGACCACAAGGGTCTTAAATACTTTTTCACGCAGAAGGAGTTGAACATAAGGCAAAGGAGGTGGCTGGAACTAATCAAGGACTACAACCATGCCATTAGCTATCATCCGGGGAAAGCTAACGTCGTAGCTGATGCATTGAGTCAGAAGTCAGAGCATGCAACAGTATTGACAGTGATAGCTCATCAGATGGGATCTTGAAAGCCTTGGCATGGAATTGGTGGGCGAAAATCATTAGGTTTTCATTGCTAGCTTTGTGATCCTGTTGGCATTACTAGAGAGGATTAAAGTCACACAAGCTAATGATGAAGAGTTAATCAAGGTTGTGGAGAAGGTACAGTAGGGATTGGCTGCAGATTTTAACATCTCTTAGGGAAGTGTATTAAGGTTTGGAAACAGACTGTGTGTTCTAAATGACGAGGGGATAAGGAGGACGATTCTGGAGGAGGCGCATCGTTCCTTGTATATGTTACATTCGGGTAGCACGAAGATGTATCAAGATATGTGCACATCTTTCTGGTGGAGTGGCATGAAAAGGGAGATTGCTCGATTTGTGGAGCAATGCTTGACGTTTCAGCAGGTAAAGGCTGAACATCATAGGCCGATAGGGCCATTGCAGCCATT
Source organism: Malania oleifera (assembly GCF_029873635.1). NCBI lineage: Eukaryota > Viridiplantae > Streptophyta > Magnoliopsida > Santalales > Ximeniaceae > Malania > Malania oleifera. The sequence continues at coordinate 9,094,075 of NC_080429.1, read as the reverse complement.
GAGCATTTCGGACTGGAAATGGGAGCACATCTCCATCGACTTTGTCACCGGGTTACCACCAGCAGTTCACGGGCAAAACGTAATCTGGGTGATTATGGATAAGTTGACTAAATCTGCTCACTTTGTATCGATGAAGGTTAGCTACTCCTTGAGTAGGCCAACAGATTTATATGTGCAAGAGATAGTCAGAATGCACGGGGTACCGGTGTCCATTGTTTCAGATCGAGACCCGAGATTAACTTCTTGATTCTAGAAGAGCTTACATGGAGCACTAGGGACGAAGCTTACTTCCACGACAACATTCCACCTCCAGACTGATGGGTAGCCATAAAGGACAATACAGATCTTGGAGGATATGTTACGGGCTTGCGTGTTAGATTTCAGCGGTAGCTAGATTCATTTTCTACCATTAGTGGAATTTGCCTATAACAATAGCTTCCAAGCTAGTATTGTTATGGCACTGTTTGAGGCATTGTATGGTCGGAGGTATCGGTCTCCTCGTACAACAAGCTTCTGAGAAGTTTAGGTTGATTAGGGATAGAATTAAATCAGCTCAAAGCCGACAAAAGAGTTACACAGAAGTTCACCATCATGAGTTGGAATTCGAGGTAGGGGGTAAGATATTTCTGAGACTCACTCCGATGAGAGGAGCAATAAGATTTTGGAAGAAGGGCAAGCTGAGCCCGAGGTATATTGGACCATTCGAGGTACTTGAACGAGTGGGTCTAGTAGCCGACAGGATTGCACTACCTCCAGCACTTTCTCGAATCCACAATGTGTTCCACGTATCCATGTTGAGAAGGTATGTTTCGGATCCATCACATGTGATTAGTTATGAATCCTTAGAGATTGGGAATGCTTTGGTGTATGAGGAGATACCCGTTCAAATTCTAGACCAGAAAGTTTAGAAGTTGTGTACCAAGGAGATACCATTAGTGAAAGTACTGTGGCGAAATCACATGGTTGAGGAGGCTTCTTGAGAATTAGGGACGAAAATACATTGGAAATATCCACATTTGTTCTAAGGGTAATGTGTATGGGTACGGTTTAGGTAAGTATTTGATGTATTTGCTTAGAGTATTAATGTGTGGTTAGGCTCTAGGAGGGTTTTTTGATATTGTGAACTCCCAAGACGCTGTGTATGTAACCACGATATTCCTTAACCATAAGTTAGGGTATGATATATATTTGGGACGAGGCTACTTTATGGGTGGCCGCCTACTCATTCTAGAGTCAAGTATACGTTTTGGTATGTGGATGAGTTATCTAGCGAGAGATTACAAATTTTGAGGACGAAATTTTTGTAAGGAGGGGAGGTTGTAAGAACTCGACTAGAAAATTTTGAATTAAATAAATAAGAAAATGGAAGGAAATTTAAAAAGGGAAAATCAGTAGGGCTCGTCGATGAGGCTCCTTCTCTTGTCGACAAAGTCCTTTCTACAGCTCAGCAATGAGGACGCCATCTCATCGATGAATCTGGCCGAGTCAAAGGGGTTATAAATATCTATTCATTTCTTCATTGTAAAGTAAACTAAGTGTAGCGCCCCGACCCCCTAAGTGGGCTTGGAGTGCTGCTAATCCATTCATTTACCTAATAATCCACATTTTAACATCATTTATGCAACGGGAAACATAACTAAAATCTTTCAACAAATATAACACCAGAGTTTTCTACATCCGTCTACATTCTAACACAATCATGCATCAACATGTATTCACATAAATACATATCTTCAAAACATAACCTACACTTCCAGTATTCACAAACACCAGTATGTTTCACAACCATCCATTACTTAGAAGACTTAAAACATAAAATATAAAACATAAAATTTATACATTCCTAAAAGTATCATAAAAAATTATACCCTTTCTATTACTATATTCCAATAATGATATAACAACCTTGAGCCCTCTAAGCTCGATCCCGTGGAGGTCCTAAAAAAGATTAGTTTATATTTGTATAAGACACATCTCAGTAAGGGAAGAAACAATATATTAAAACGTTGTGTGGCCAACATGAGTTTATATATAACATATTATTCATCATTTTCAAATCATTAAGATAATTCCTGAAATCATTTTCTGATCCTATTCAAACATATGCAAGGTATTTTACTAATGAGATTACTTAAGGATAGAGGTGATTACCCGCCCATATAAGTAGCACCCCTCTGCTCTGATACTTAGGCAACCCAAAGGTCATAGTTAAAGCATACTAGGGCACTCACCTTACTTTGTAAGCCCTCAAGTGATAACTTAATCTCGTACTCACGCAGTTCATACAAAAGTTTATAGGCGAAGGCTCCCAAGAATAGGGAAATCTACCTGCCCATACAAGTAATTTCCCTCTGCCCTAGCACGTTATATAGCCTGCTGCTACACTTGATACAACCAGCGCACTTGCCTTTCTCAGCAAGCCCTCGGGCAAAGAGTTTGTCTCGCCCAAATGTAACATGTTCTACTAGCATAAATACTGATAATACCATAATACATTATTTTGTTTGCCATTATTCTACATCTCTCAACTATTCATGTCTTCACCTTTTCATTTCATTTCACTTTACATGGCTCTTTCTCATTTTACATTGTTCACAAATAAGTGTCAAATGGGATAATGAATTTGAGTGATGTACTTTGTAAAAAAGCATGCCAATTAACTACCGTAGGCTGTATGTATTTGAAATGATGTATAGGAACATGAGTTCCAAAATGTTCCATGTTTTGTCAAAATGCCGAGTCGAGATAATATTGTAGGAGATATATCAAAGCGGACCGGATTAAAATGTCATAGGCTGAGATATTGAACCGAATCGGAATAAGATCGTAGTCTTTGATGTCTGGCTTTTGCCAAAGAGTGCACAATACCACTAGACCGGCTGATTTTTATCGAAGGGTGTGAGAACACCATATCTGCACTGGTTCAACGCTGTGGGGGCTTATGCTATGCCAGGTCACTGAGGGCACGAGCCTTTGTTGAAGGGTGTGAAATACCACCAGACCATCCGAATTTTGCCAAAAGGTGTGAAATACCACCAGACAATCCGGCTTAGGCCGAAGGGTGTGACGACACCAGATCGTATTTCTCTGTATTGTATACTAGAACTGTGTTTATGAAAATACTGGTATTGTGAAATGTATGTATGTTTGTTGTTTAAATAACGCTCATGTATCCACACACTGATATAACATGTTAGTTCGTTACTAAGAGGTGTCTTACCCCTATCATAGAAATATTTTTCAAGTCCTTCGAGCAGCCAACACTAGCGTTCTACGTTTCAGGAGCGTGGTGGTTGGTTAGCTGTATAGAAGTACTTGTGTAAGTATTGATCCTTGGTCGGGTTGTCTTTTTGAGTTATGTAGACACCTGTGGTATGTGTTTATTTTTGGGAAACTAGATCCTATTTTGTATAGACTTTGGTAAGGTTTTATGAATGGATTAGGTTGAATTTTCAGCTGCGTATATACTGTGTATGTGATGATGGATAGGGTATACGCGAACCCTATGGGGTTGGACCCTTATATTGTGTAGTATCATGGATGTTGTATAATACAGGGACAGGTTAGGTTACTAAATCACACCCTCGGGCCCATTCCGGGTTCGGGGTGTGACATAAGTGGTCTCATGCCTTGGCCTTAATTCGGGGATAAGTGAGCTATAGCCAATGATTCCCACCTATGAGGCTATTTTATTTATTTATTTTTTTATTATTAAGTTACTTTGAGTCACCTATGTGACAACCTAAATAATAAGGGGATTTAAATAATAAAGAGGAAGGGAAATGGAAACAGTAACAGAAGGAGGAAGTCGACTTCGTCAACGAACGTGTCGACGACATTGTACTTTGGAAGGAATAACCGAGGGAAATCATCACGGCTTCGTCAACGAAATTATAAAGGATTCATCGACAAATGGCGTGGCTCGTCAACGAATCCAATTCTATAAATACAAAAATCTGGATTTTTATTACTTTACAATTAAGCAAACTCATCCTCTCTTTCTCCCATTCGACCCTCTCTCTCTCTCTCTCTCTCTCTCTCTCTCTCTCTCTCTCTCTCTTCGATTTTGGGCCGGATTTATGCCAGATCGACAATCCAAAGTCACCATGACGCTCCTGGGGAAGTTCTCTCCAAATCTACCGAAGCGAATCATTGGTGAAAGCAAGTTGGAATTCATCCCTAAGTTGAGGTAAGGCTTTTTAAGTCAAATTTGACCTTACGGTAGTTATAAGAAATGATGTACACGTAGAAATATTGAAGTTTAGTACTGTGAGTTTTCATTTTCAGGATCTTGATCAGGAAATCCTACGGGTGTTAGGCTAGGATATTTTAGGGGGCTTTCTCAGTAGCCCGGTAAGGGAATAAACTAAAGCAGTCATTTTCAAGCAAATTATTATTATTTATGAGAAAAGTTATTTTCTGGAAAGCATGTATTATAGCTATAGATTACGAAGGAAAATGTACGTTTGAGAAAAATGTTGCTAATATGTTGAAATGTATATATATATATATATGTATGAGATGCCAGAAAGTATGATTTTAAAATGCAATGTATGGTTTTATATAGCAAATGTGTGGCATGAATATTATTTTACGTGGAAAAAATATTATGATATAATAATGATATGAATGCACTATGATATGAGAAGTTATGGAAGTATATAGTACATTATGATTCTGAAAAATACATGATTAAATGATTATTTTCAGAAAGACATATTTATGTATGATTCGGCGTAAGGTCGTATGTCTCTATGATTCGGCGCAAGGCCGTACGTATGTATGATTTCAGCGTAAGGCCGTATTTATGAAATGTTCTGCACAAGGTCGTAATTATGAAATGTTCGACGCAAGGCCGTAATTATGAAATGTTCGGCACAAGGCCGTAATTATGAAAGATGCTATAATATCACGTATTATATGTTATCAAAACCCAGATGTTAGTTTAGTTCAGTTTCAAGAGCTCGGTACCGTAACTATATAGATCAGATATCTATGTTTAGATTAGTGCTAACCTCTCCACGAAGGGGTGGTAGATGGATAGTCGTTGTGGCTTTCAGTAGAGTGTGGACGTCCACCTGGCAGTCTGGACCAGGGTGTGGCGGGGCCATCGTACTTACAGACATTTTTGACTCGGCAGTGGTCGGCCAGCCATTGTCACGTCCCGCCTTCAAGCTGCACAACCTGTCATGGGGGGGAATACATAACGTTAGCTAGCTATTCATCCTGGGTGTGTTTTCAGTATTATCAGTATAACAGATGTACGATATGACTTACTAGAAAATATGAAAGCATGTGATTATTCAGTATGATATGATGAACGTTTACGAAAATATGAAATGTACTGTATATGTATAATTGCCTTAAATTTTCATATTGTCACACAGCTGTATTTAGTTTATTTTCCCTTACTGAGATGTTTCTCACCCCCAACGTCAATTAATTTTTTAGGAGACCCTGACTGACCGGCGGGTCATAGCCGTTGTTGAGTCAGTGATATTACCCTGCTAGGAGGGTAAGATTTTGGTACTAGGGTCAGAATTATTTTGTGTTTGATCCTAGAGTTATTTTGATGTTTTGGGAGGATGTATGTAAATACAGTATTTTGATGATGTAGTAAACTCTGGTATTATGTTTTATGGTTGGATGGTTAAGATTTATACTTACTGCTACTTAGGTTTTCGCTGTGATTGACAAGTGTCCCCGTTACCCACGGGTTCGGGTTGACTTTTCTATTTATTATGTTACATTTTATGTTAAGAAATTGAGGTCGTTACATTTGGTATCAGAGCCTAGGATATTAGGTTCTGTAGACTCTAAAGTGCAGCAGTAATAATACCAGAGTATAGGATGAGGGGATTTGAGGTTTGGTTTTGTAGTCTAGATGTAGGACTTCCGTGGTGGTTTGTGTGAGTTTCCTGAGGTGACGATTTCAGCAAAGTCATTGTAAACTATCATTGGTTTGGGTATCTAGGTTGCAGGATTGAACCTTGAATTAAGATCAGGAGAATGAATTAAATAGGAGAATATACTACATGAGTTGAGTGATATGTATAGAGAAGGAGATTTTGAGTTAAGTTACATGTTTTTCAGGATGGACCTTGGTGGCAATAGTGCCCACGCCAGTGGGAGTGAGGGTGCTGGACCCTCAAGCACTGCAGGTAGTGATTCAGACGCCGTTTTACACAGCGTGGCACAGCAGGTTATGGGTAGAAATTGCTAGGAGTTCGAAGGAACCAGGTGGTCCATCGACAGGCCACGGTAGTTCGATGGAGAAGTTTATTAAGATAAATCCTCCGGCTTTCTCAGGAGGGACAGATCCTGCAGTTGCTGAAAACTGGGTGTAGGAGATAGAGAAAATATTTGCAGTGCTGCAGTATTGAGAGAAGCAAAAGGTGTTGTATGCCACCTATAGACTGACTGGGGAGGCCGAGAGATGGTGGTCTGCAGTGAGAATTTTAGAACAGCAGAGGACTATACCTATGGAGATGGCATGGAAGCGGTTTAAAGAAATATTCTTCAATAGGTATTTTCCAGCCTCGTCCAGGGAGGCTAAGATTGAGGAGTTCCTAAATCTGAAGCAGGGACAGCTATCAATACAGAAGTACGCAGTGACGTTCATCGAGCTATCCCACTTTGCCCTGTACATCATTCTAGATGAGGCGAAGAAGGTACGACAATTTGAAAGAGGCCTGAGGAGAGAAATATACAAGCAGGTATCGATACTGAAGTTGCAGGACTTCACCGAGCTGGTTGACCGAGCCACTATAGCAGAAATTGGTGATCGGTTGGAGGTTGAGGAACAGATACAGAAGAAGAGATTCGCACGTTCCGATTCCCAGCAGGGAGTCGACCGTGCTACGTGGAAGAGAGGTGGCTATTATAGAGACCAGAGACAAGAGACCGAGAATCGCGATTTCCAAGGTGTGCAGCCATCTCTAGCTTGCCCATCTTGCGGGAAGAGGCACCCAAGAGAGTGTCGTGCCGGGCGAGGTGTTTGTTACAGGTGCGGGGAGCCAGGACATATGATGAGGGAGTGTTCGACGAAGATTGGTGTTGCTCCTACTCCTAGACCTGCACGAGGAGGTTACCAGGTGCCACGAGGGGGCTAGCAAAGGTCTATGGCCCCAGCCAGGGTTTTTGCTTTGACACCGGGTGATGCTGAGGCAACCGACGACGTGGTTACAGGTACTGTTAATATGTTTTCATTTAAAGTTATTGCACTTTTTGATTTTGGTGCCACACACTCATTTGTGTCCTTGGGGTGTGTTAAATTATGTGGGGCAGAAACACAATCATTAGATGTTGAACTGTTAGTGGGAACACCGACAGGGTCAGCAGTGAGATCTAGTAGGATGTTCTGTGGTTGTCTAATTGATGTTTAGAGAGAATTTTATCTGCTAATTTATTGGTGCTGGATATGCACAGGTTTGACATTATCTTTGGCATGGATTGGCTAGAAGCTAATTATGCTATTATAAACTATCATGCAAGAGAAGTGATATTCAGACCTCCAAGGAAACCAGAATTTAGATTTACAGGGTCACGAGTGTAATCCTTACCTCAGATGATCTCAGCTATTCAGGCGAGGAGACTGCTCTAGAATGGTTATTTAGAATTTGTGGCTTTTGTGAAGGAAATGTCAGAAAATGAATTAAATCTTATTATTACACCTATAGTAAAAGAATTTACAGATGTGTTTCCAGATGAATTACCAGGTTTTCCGCCTGATCATGAGGTGGATTTCTCTATTGATCTACTTCCAGGTACAGCGCCAATTTCTAAAGCACCGTATCGAATGGCACCGGTAAAGTTGGCAGAATTGAAAGGTCAATTGTAGGATTTTCTTGATAAGGGCTTTATACGACCTAGTGTGTCTCCGTGGGGAGCTCCAGTGCTGTTTGTGAAAAAGAAGGACAGGTCTGTGACGATGTGTATAGATTATAGAGAGATTAACAAAGTGACTATCAAGAACAAGTATCCTCTACCCCATATTGATGATTTATTTGACCAGCTCCAGGGTACACGGGTATACTCTAAGATCGATCTCAGGTAATGCTACCATCAGGTAAAGGTGAGAGCAGAAGATGTATCGAAGACGACCTTCAAGACCAGATATGGGCATTACGAGTTCCTTGTTATGTCGTTTGGTCTGACGAATGCTCCTACGATATTTATGGATTTGATGAATCATCTTCCACCCATATTTAGACTAGTTTGTTGTTGTTTTCATTGATGATGTACTAGTCTATTCGATGAGCTATGAGGAGCACGAGATACATTTGAGGCAAGTTTTACAAATGCTTAGGGAAAAGAAGTTGTATGCAAAGTTCATCAAATGTGACTTCTGGCTCAAGAAAGTCGTGTTTTTGGGGCATGTTATTTCAGGAGACAGAATTTCTGTAGATCCCAGTAAGATTGAGGCGGTATTGAATTGGGCTAGACTGAGGAACGTCCAGGAGATTAGGAGTTTCTTGATTAGCCGGTTATTATCATCGTTTTTTCGAGGGGTTCTCAGCTTTGTCAGGGCCTTTGACATGACTGACGAAAAAGAATGAAAGATTCGAATGGGATGACAGTTGTGAGCAGAGTTTTCAGGAGTTGAAGCAGAGGCTAGTCACAATGCCGATATTGATCATCCCGTCTGGGGGTAAGGGTTATACTATCTACAGTGATGCATCCTTAAAGGGACCTGGCTGTGTGTTGATGTAGCATGGCAGGGTAGTTGCGTATGCGTCTAGACAGTTGAAAGAATATGAAAAGAACTACTCTACCCATGATCTTGAATTGGCTGCAGTGGTACACGCATTGAAAATTTGGAGGCATTATCTATACGATGAGTAGTGCGAGATTTTCTCTGACCACAAGAACTTAAAAAATTTCTTCACCCAAAAAGAATTGAATATGAGGCAGAGAAGGTGGTTAGAGTTGATTAAGGATTTTGATTGTACTATCAGTTACCACCCAGGGAAAGCAAACGTGGTAGCTGATGCACTAAGCAGGAATTTTGGGGTATTAGCATTGGCAGCTATGGAGATCTAGCGCCCAATCATGATAGATCTAGAGAGACTCGGTATTGAATTAATAGAGAATAATACTCCAGTATGTATCGCCAGTTTAGTGGTACAGCCTACTCTGCAAGAAAGAATTAAAGCCGTCCAGAAAGAAGATCTAGAAATGGTGGAAGTAATGGACAGAGTGCAGAGTGGTCAGGGAGAGGAATTCTACATTTCAGATGATGGAGCTTTGCGGTTCCGTTCCAGGCTGTGTATTCCTGCTGATGCTAACATTAGGAGAACTATTTTAGATGAGGCTCACAGATCCTTGTATACGGTTCATCCCAACAGTACGAAAATGTGCAGGGATCTGCGAGAGTTTTATTGGTGGAGTGGAATGAAGAGGGAGATTGCTAAGTATGTAGCCCAGTGCTTGACGTGCTAGCAGGTAAAAGCTGAGCACCAGAGGCCAGCGGGTCAGTTGCAACCGCTATTTATCCCAGAGTGGAAGTGGGATCATATATCCATGGACTTTGTTTCAAGGCTACCGTCGACATCACATGGCCAGAATGCGATCTGGGTGATAGTAGACCGGCTGACTAAGTCTTCCCATTTTCTCCCTATCAAGATCAGTCATTCCCTCAGCCGATTGGCATAGATTTACGTCCAGGAGATAGAGCTTGGTATGAAAGGCTAGAGCGGATTTCTGTTAGAAAATGGATTTATAAGAGGAAAGATAGATACAACCCTGTTCATAAAGGCTAAGAAAGATGTTATTCTCCTAGTGCAAGTATATGTAGATGACATCATCTTTGGCGCTACCGATAAAGAATTGTGTAATGAATTTGCCAATATAATGCAAAATGAATTTGAGATGAGCATGATAGGTGAACTAAATTTCTTCCTTGGACTTCAGATTAAACAAGCAAATCATGGAATTTTCATAAATCAATCAAAGTATATTAGAGACCTACTCAAAAAATTTAACATGGAAGACGGAAAAATACTAGGTACACCTATGAGCACTTCATAGAAATTAGATAAAGATGAACAAGGTATACCAGTAGATGTCAAACTATATCGTGGAATGATAGGTAGCTTGTTATACCTGACTGCCAGTAGACGAGATATAATGTTTAGCGTATGTTTGTGCGCAAGATTTCAATTTGCTCCAAAAGAGTCTCACTTGCTTACTGTTAAACGTATACTTAGATATTTGAAAGGAACCGTGGACATTGGATTATGGTGTCTTAAGCACACATCATTTGAGATTCTTAGTTATTCAAATGCTGATTATGCAGGTAGTAAAGTGGATAGGAAGAGCACTAGTGGTACTTGTCACTTCTTAGGACACTCCTTGGTCTCTTGGTTTTCCAAGAAACAAAATTCAGTCACTCTTTCCACAGCTAAAGCTGAATACATAGCGGCAGGTAGTTGTTGCGCTCAAACGCTTTACATGAAGCAACAACTAAACGATTTTGGATTAAGCTATGAAACAATTCCTATAAGATGTGATAATACGAGTGCAATAAATATCTCAAAGAATCTCATATTACATTCACGAACTAAGCACATAGAAATACGACATCACTTTCTTCGTGACCATGTACAAAAAGGGGATGTAAGACTTGAGTTTGTATGCACAGATGAACAATGGGCCGATATATTCACAAAACCACTTGCCGAGGATAGATTTATACAAATTAGACGTGAATTAGGTCTCATGCATAGTCGAGAGGTTGCTTAGAATCATGATTAAATGATATACTTCCGGGGGAGCAACATCTCTTACGACTTAATCCCTTGAACGTGCATATTATTAATATTTGGTATCAAAATTTGGATACATTCCAAACCTTAAGATCTCTAAAGGGAAAAGAACATAAGGTTGCATCTACTCATGCTTTATTTGTTTACACCTTTATTTGTTTACACCTTTTTGTTGATGTCAAAAGGGGGAGAAAATCTAGAAAAGCAAAAAATAATAAAATGAAAGCAAAGAGTCTTGGTAAAACTGTTATAGATGTTATGCAAAGGGTGAGATAAACAAAGGGGGAGAAACTGTTATTGATGTCATAATTGAAACATCATGAGCATATTCATTATGAGCATATTTCATATTTCATTTGGATTCAAGTTAAACACTTGGTGTATGAACATGAGCATATTGTCATTCATTGAATATTTGATGCATTAATTGAGGGGGAGTCTTAGTTGGGCGTAACCCATTATATATTTTTGCTCGTGCATTTGTCATCATCAAAAAGGGGGAGATTGTTGACTCTACGAGTCCAATCTTGTTTTGATAATGACAAATCACTTGGTATTTGATCTGTGCATTGAGTTTGTGTACAGGACCTATATTAACCATGCACGGAAAGATAACAAGTTATGGATGCCTTCAAGTAAAGCCTACAAATCGTGGAAAGCATCTTGGAACTTAAAGAGTACGAGAATCAAGATGCAAGCGGCAAAATTCAAGAAACTCTTGGGAATGGGTATTTAGAGCTTATGTATTTACATTGTCATATGATTTATTTTGAAACTCATTATAACTTAGAATGGTTTTAGGATTCATGCATTTCATGTACATCATTAGGAAACTCTCATAGACCTTGAAATGTTTCAAAATCATGAAAAATATAATTTATGAAAGATCCAAGAAAAGAAGCCAAGCAGATTTTTAGTTAGAAATAAAAAATTTGAGAGAATGGGAAGTTCGGTCACCTAAACTCAAACCTCAGTAGCCTGAAGAATTTCTTCGGTTGCCTGAAGATTAAGTTCAGTCGCCTGAAGAATTAGATGGAGAAGACAAAACCTGGCCGAGGCTCTTCGGTCGCCTGACCTTAGAACCTTAGGCGCCTAAAGTTGACACTTCAGGAGCTTGAAGTCGAGTTCGGTCACCTGAACTTGCGGGAAAGCCTAAAAATCAGCTATTTATTAAAAAGACACGCGAAGTATCTTATTGATCCAATGGCTGAGATTAATTCTAAGGGTAATATAATATATATTATGAATATCTAAACCCTAGAACATATATACAAGGACAAACCAAGAAAGATATACTTCTCATTGCAAGATTTGAACCCAAAAGCCGGTTTTCTGCACTTCACTCTTCTTCCATCTTCGTTTGGGAAAATCTCTTCTGAAATCAAAAGAGCATTCATTCATCCAACTAAACTTTGATCCAGTATTAGGGTTTGATCTGTCAAGTTATCATTTTTCAAAAATCTCTCATGTCTTTACTTGTTTATCGTTAGAAAGAGGTAATCTTGAGTGTGTATTCACATATAAAAACTGAATTTTGGGAACATCATATTTTGAGAAAAACTTATTAGCTTGGTTGATTGATTTGAACTTCAAGAAGTAGATAAACACATATTCACATATATTGTTCATTGGGCTTCTTATTGAAAAACCTACTTTGATTAAATATTGGAACTTGAAGGAAAACTTTGTGATTTTTGATTGAGTTGTATTCAAGTCAAATTTTTGTTAAATAACTCACTTCAAATATACTTGAGCATCTTTACAAAGTGAATCAAGAACCCTAGTGGACTCCAAAGCATTCCAAATATATTTTCACTTGGGAGTTTTTGATTAAATACGAATTTGTGTGTTGACACAAATCATACATCAAACGATTGTATCGTTTTTGTGAGGAGGAAGCTGTACCTCTTGTGAGTAGCGGATATGGAGGGAGTTGTAGCTCTTGTAAGCAGCGGTTTGTAAGGGAAGCTCCGTCCCACTTTAAGGAGCAGAGTTATTAGTGAATCCTTAAGTGGTTGCTCAAGGCGAGGACGTAAGTTAAGTCGGCTGAACCTCGTAAAGTCGGAGCGGATTGTTGGTAAAAGTAAATTGGAAATCATCTGGTCTTACGATAGTTATAGGAAATGATATACACATGAAAATACTGAAGTTTAGTACTGGGAGTTTTCATTTTTAGGGTATTGATTAGGAAATCCTACAGGTGTGAGACCAAAGTTTAAAGGGGCTTTTCTCAGTAGTCAGGTAAGGGAATAAAGTAAAGTATTTTTTTTTTCATGCAAATTATTATTATGTATGAGTAAATTTACTTTCAGAAAAGCATGTATTATATTTGTATATTACGAAGGAAATTGTACATTTGGGAAAAATACTGTTAATATATTGAAATGAATCTGTATGTATGAGATGTCGAAAACTATGATTTTAGAATACAATGTATGGTTTTATACAGCAAATGTGTGGCATGAATATTATTTTATGAGGAAAAATATCATGATATGACAATGATATGAATGAAAAATTTTTTGAGAAATTATAAAAGAATACAGTACATTATGATGTTGAAAGTACATGATAAATTGATTATTTTCATAATGATATACACATATAAAATGATTTCGGCGCGAGGCCGTATTTATGAGATGATCGGCATGAGGCCGTATTTATGAAATTATGAAAGATATTATATTATCATGTACTATATGTTATCAAAACCCAGATGTTAGTTTAGTTCAGTTCAAAAGCTCGGTACCGTAGCTTATAGATCAGATATCTATGATTAGATTGGTACTAACCACCCCACGAGGGGATGGGACATGGATAGTTAATGTGGCTTTCAGTAGTGTGAACGTCCACCTGGCAATCCGGACCAGGGTGTGGCGGGCCCATTATACTTACAAACATTTTTGACTCGGCAGTGGTCGGCCAGCCATTGTCGGGTCCCGTCTTCGAGCTACACAACCCGTTATGGCGGGTAATACATGACATCATGTAAGAACCTAAACCGTGATATATGGGTTTGTTATGTAAAAGAGGGGTAAAAATGGAATTGTACAGATTTTGTCGACGAGGCCATAATTCGTCGACGATGCAAGTGAAGAATTTGTCGACAAAATTCAGAAGCTCGTCGACGAATAAATGCTGAGAGGTTCAGGAAAAAATTGAAATATCTGGTTCGTCGAAGAGGCCATAATTCATCGACGAAGCTAGTGAAGAATTCGTCGACGAGGACCTAATTCGTCAACGAATCCCCTCGGGTCAAAGGTCTTATAAAGGGATATTTTGATTGCTTTGGGACTAAGTTTCCTAAATACTCTCTCTCTCTCTCTCTCTAAAACTCTCCCTACACTCTCTCTCTCTAGTTTTCTTTGCCGATAGTTACCCCGTTCGTAAATCCAATGATACTGCAAGGATCAGTGAAGGATTCTCTACGTTTCTAGCGGATCGGAATCTCGTTTCGGAGGTTTTTGGGTTTCGGGCTAAAATCGAGGTAAGGCTCGATTTTTATTTCTGATTCAGTATATGTGTAGTAGTATGGATTGTAAGCCTGTATTGTACTATGGTTTGTAGGTTTTGGAGTCTCAGTTCATAGTTTTGGGGACCGTAAAGTTCGTAGTTGGAATTTGGGTTAAGGTAAGGGGATGCTGTTTATATTAGTTCATTTTCGAAATCAGGATCGGTAAGCTTATAGTCTACGATCGTATGTATATCTTGGCTACTTATTTGGGGAAATCTATCAGGTAAAATACGGAATTTTTGGGTTGTAGTTTTCGAGAAAAATTGGAGATTTCGAGTATCATCTCTGCTTTGTTTGGGAAACTATTGGTTTTGTTAAAACTGTATTACTGATGTGAACATAATCTATATTTGCATAAACTGTATACTTGAAATTGTAATTGATATGATTTGTCGTAAACCAAATAAGTGTGGTATGTATGGATGTATGTATTTGTTTCAGGTATTTGTAAAACAGCTATGTGGCAGCTAATTACCATATGTTGAAATGTATAGGAACGTGAGTTCCAAAATGATTCTAGGGATTTGTAAAACAACCATGTATCGGTTAACTACCGTGGGTGAGAGTGGCCGATTCTATATCTGGGGTGTGAAATATCACTAGTATGTTCCAGCTGGTCATTGTGGGCCTAGGTTGTCGCAGCGTAGTTGTGCATGTGGCAATGTAATCGTCATGAGACTAGGTGACCTAGTGTAGTTGCGTATGTGGCAATGTAATCACTGTGGGTCTGGGTCGTTGCTTCGTAATTGCGTGTGTACCAATGTAATCACTGTGAGACTAGGTGACCTTGTGTAGTTGCGTATGGAGCAATGTAATCATTATTGGCCTTCAAGCGTCACAACGTAGTTGCGTATGTAGCAATGTAATCGCTGCGAGATGAAGTGACCTTGTGTAGTTGCGAATTAGTGTAACGACACTGCCCGTATGTTTTGGGTATTGTATGTACTGGAATGGTTTTTTTGAAAATACTGGAACTATATGGAACTGTATGTATGTGTATGAAACAGTATGGAAATGTTTCAAACTATATCGTATCTTTTATAGTGTTATGAAGTATGTAAAATAACACTGGTATGCCACACACTGATATAACCTGCTTTCTTCCTTACTGAGAGGTGTCTCACCCTGAATGTACATACAATATTTTTTAGGTCCCTCAAGTACCCGTAAGTAGCTTCCAAGCATCTGGGAGCAAGGGTGTCGTTGCTACTGCTAATACTTACTAGGTACAAGTTTTGGTATCCAGGTTGTCGGGATAGTTTTGTGGACACCTGGGGTATGTGTTGTAATTATGGGAATGTATGTCCCAGTTTTTATAGACTCTGTGTGGTGACCCAAAGAATTATAGCATTTTAGTAATAATAAAAGGGAGAGAAATAGAACCAGAAACAGAAGGAGGCCGTAGACATTGCATTTTGGAGATAATATTAAATAATCATAAAATCAAGATTTTGCCCAACTTCGTCAACAAACACAGGGTCTCGTCGACGAACACAGGTCTTCGTCAATGAGAAAATACCGAAAGACTATTCGCGCTGCTCTGAATTTCGTCGATGAACACAGGGCCTCGTCGACGAATTTTGTGAAGGACTCGTCGACGAGGCGACATGTCTCGTCGACGAACCTGGCTCTATAAAAGGCGGGAAACCGGGATATTTCTCATTTCTCTCGCCACTCTCTCTCTCCTCTCTCTCTCTCTCTCCTACGACTATCTCTCCCTTCTCTCTACATTTCCGGCCCCACCAGTCACCAAATCGACGATCTGAAGCTACCACGACACTCCTGGCGGAGTTCTCTACGCATCTATCGGAGCGGATTATCGGGAAATCGGAGTTGGAAATCATCCCAAATTCAGGGTAAGGCCTTTTAGCCTCTTTTTCGCCTCATGGCAGCAGTAGGAAATAATGTGGGTAGGAAAATACTGATATTTAGTTCTGGCATATGTTGGTTTCAGGGTGTTTTGTAGGAGGCCCTGCGGGTGTTAGGCTTGTTTTCCCTAGGGACTTTTCAGTAGTAAGGTAAGGGATATATGCTATGCTAGGAAGTTTCAAAATGCTATACAATTTATTTATTTAAGAAAATTATGTATTAAAGTATGGTGTGACTTGAGAATATGCATGTAGTACGGGAGTATGTTCTATGAATTGTATTTTCATGATTTTATGTATTTTAGTGCTATGATTATGTGAATTACAGTACCATGATTTTATGGATTTAATACCATGATTATATGAATTACGGATATAGTATCATGATTATGTAGTTCCAGTATTATGATTTACAGAGTTAAAGCATGTCATGTTTTCTATTACCATGACATACAGAGTATACAGACAAAGCATTTATAGAATATATAGACAGTTATACAGAGATAGCATCGAGATGCTACAGTTACAGTATTTACAGTACAGAAAGAAAGAGTTATGGTAATTTTGAATACATGATGAAAATAGTAAAAGAGTATATATATGAATATGTATATTGTATCAGACCCTGTTGGACCATACAGTTTACAGAGTATGGTAATGTAGCTACATGCAGTATATAGTTTACAGAGTGCAACCACCTATTCAGATAATAGGCTGTAGGTCAATTGTATAGTGCCCTTGACGTGGACACGCTCCCCATCGGATATGGGTAGAGGTGGGCAAATTGACCGAGGGAGTATAGTGATTTACCTGGTCGGCCAGCCAGTGTAGATCCCGCCTACGGGCCGCACAACCCTGTCATGAGGGGTTAAATCAAGACATACAGACATCCACAGGGGAAAGTTTACAGTTATTACTATGTATATTCTGATTTACAGGGACAAGGGAATTACTTATGTATGTTAGAAGTATTTTGAATAGTAACTTAAATACAGATGTGTTAAATGACATGAAAATGGTAATGAATATTATGATTTGTACTATATTTATAGAATTAGATATACATGATTATATGGAAATGGATTTTTATGATATAATGACTCATTTGCCACACACAAGTAATAGCATATATCGTCTTACTGAGCATTGGCTCATCCCAGTATTGAAACCATTTTCAGGTGATCCAGGTAGGCGAGCAGATTAGGCTCGCAGGTAGAGGGGCGTCTGTAGTGCCCTGACAGCAAAGTGAGTACAGTGGAGTGTTTTTGTATTTGACCTAGCTAGCTGAGGGCAATTTTGGGGATTTAGTAATACATGTATATATTTTTTTTTGGGAAACATGATAGCACTCTAGTGTTGTACAGTATGGTATATCATTATGTATGGAAATTTTTATTTGTATTATGCTTCTCGCTGCTTAGGATAATGTTATGGTATCAGAGTATGATAATTATTATGTTTAAAAAAAAAACCCATTTAATAAGCAGGTCGTTCACTCTGGTATGATCTTGTTTATGTATAAAATACCGTATTTCGTTGCGTATCTAATGAGTATGGATTGGTATATGTATGTAAATAGGGCAACCGTGTTCCTCATGGGGTAGGACCCTCTTATTTGTATTGTATCATGTATGTTTAAATTGATACAGAGACAGGTTAGGTTACTTAAATTCACACCTGGGACCCACCTGCGGGTTTGAGGCATGACACATCAGCTAGTTATTCATCCTAGGTATGTTTTCAGTATTATCAGTTATAACAGATGTTTTATGTACGATATGATTTATTAGAAAATGTGAAAGTATACGATTATTCAATACGATATAATGAATGTTTACAAAAATATGAAATGTATTGTATATGTATAATTGTCTTAAATGTTCATGTTGCCACACAGTTGTATTTAGTTTATTTTCCCTTACTGAAAAGTGTCTCACCCTCGAACTTAATTAATTTTTCAGGAGACCCTGAGAGACTGACTGGTCATGGCCGCCGTTGAGTTTGTAAAGTTACCCTACTATGAGGGTAAGATTTTGTATTAGGATCAGGATTATTTTGTTGTGAGATCCTAGTTGTATTTGGAATGTTATGGGAGATTGTAAATATATATATATATATATATATATATATATATATATATGTGTGTGTGTGTGTGTGTGTGTGTGTGTGTGTGTGTGTGTGTTATCTTGGTATAAGTAGACTTTGGTATTATGTTTTATGGTTGGATGGTCGAGATTTTATACTTACTGCTGCTTAGGTTTCCGCTGTGATTAACAAGTGTCCCCGCTACCCACGAGTTCGGGTCGATTTTTCTATTTAATATATTTTATTTTATATTAAGATTTTTGAGGTAGTTACATAAATAGCCAAGAATTATTTTGCTGCAAGGTATTTTGCATGCAGGTTGTCTCTCTCTCTCCCTCCCTCTAAAATCATCCCTCCCTCCTTCTCTCTTTGATACCGGCTCCGTTCTTCGTCGGTTCGACGATCCGAAGCCGCCATGTCACTCCTGGGAAGATTCTCTTCAAATCTGTTAGAGTGATTTATTGGTTAGGCCAATTTGGGAACCAACCTAAAATTTGGGTAAGTGAATTTTTAGGTATTTTTAGTATTACCTGTATTATTCGAGGCCAGATTTTGTATAACATTAGAATATACTGGTGTTTTGTAGAATAAATTTGGGGTGTCATATTTTCAGGAATAGGGTGTTTTGGACCTCTATAGTCTTGGATTGAGGACCCCAGCAAGTATCTGTTTAAGGAACCTAGGTAAATTATAGTTTAAGAAATTTATGAATAGGCAATTTCAGGACTTATGGGTGTATTGATTTATTGGAGAATATATATATATATATATATATATATATATATATATATATATATATATATGTAAATGTAGGTTTTTGAGGTTGGTACATCAAGGGTGTGAGAGTGGAGTGGAATGGAGGCCAGCCTCCCAGTCAGATAGGTAAGGGAGATATGCTATGCTAGGAATTTTTAAAAGTTTACCAGAAAATTATGTGTGTGTGTGTATATATATATATATATCAGCTTATTATTCAGTTTTTCCATAATATTATTATTATGTTAGGAGATGCAGATTTTAGAGCATGAGATTTTAATTACTCAATTGTGTGGCATGAGTTCATTACAGTTCAGTATGGTATTGATATAGTTTTACAGATATCATGTTATACAGTATTTTAGCAGAAAATATCAACATGCAATTTTTAGAAAATATGATATATAGTATTTTTCAGAATGCCATGATCTCTAAAAACCATAACACTCAAACATTACAGTTATTTCAGTCAGATATTACAGTTATTTCAGTTAGATATTACAGTTATTTCAGTCAGATATTACAGTTATTTTAAACAAATAATACAGTATTTCAAATCAGATTTATAGTGTTATGGTTATTTTGAAATCATGATAAAATAGCGAGATAATTATATATATTAGTAATATACAGTATCAGATCCTTGTGGAAATATTTTGTCAGATTCAGATAGTACAGCACAGTACCGTTTCTATTTCAGATCAGAGTGCAATCACATATCTCAGATAGTGTGTGGATTCCGTCTACCGTGCTAGGAGAGATTGCAGTCTCCCCAAAGAGCTGGGTTGAGGTGGCCGGTTTGACGAGGTAGAGATTAGTAGCGTGCTTGAAGAGACTGCAGTGGGTCGGATTGCTGATTGGTAGAGTTTTACATTGACTTACCTAGTAGGCCAGCCAAAGTTAAGTCCAGCCTATGGGCTGCACAACCCTATCATGAGGGGTTAAATCATGACATTCAGTCCTCAGGATATTATCACAGCTATTTCTATAAATACAGATTTACGGTACAGCAGCAGATTTATTATAATATTAGAATTATGTGTAACTAGAAAACTCAGATATACAGTTATATTTTAAACTATAATAAATGTAATCTGTACGGTATTCTAGACTATCAGTTTTACAGTTTCAGTATTATATCAGTGTATTAAATGTGTAACGCAGTTGCCACACACTAGTGATAGCATATCTTCTCTTACTGAGCATTGTCTCATCCTAGTGACTTAACATGTTTCAGGTGATCCAACTAGGCGAGCAGATCAAGCTCGCAGGTAGAGAGGTTCTTGTGCTGCCCTTTTCGGAGGGGTGAGTGTTTCTTGAGTGTTGGTTATTTGGGTAGATCCCAAGGTTTTTGATTGGCGTCACTAGGTATTTTATGATGTATATTTTGGGACTTTTTTTTAGATTTTTGGTATTGTAAATACAGTTTACAGTTTTATATTTACCGATGCCTAAAAATGTAATGTGAATAAAGTTTTCTCAGTGCTCCCTTAAGGTCTAAGATGTTTTTAGCACGTAATAGAGAGAATTGCTATATATGTGTTTAAGTGGGAAAAAATTGCATGAAAATTAGGTTGTTACATATACTGTTTGTAATTTTACCCTTTAATTTTGGTGTGACTACAAATGATACTGATCAGGGCACTCACCTTACTCAGTAAGCCCTCGGGCGGAGAGTTTTTGTAACAACCCCGACCCGCCGATTGGGCCTAGAGTGCTACTTTAGTAACGTCAATGTACCTGATACCGTATTCATCAAATATAAAATACACATACGCAGCGGAAATAAAATATAAATCCTCAAATTACATTACCAGAGTTCTAACTATCTTTATACACAAATATACCCATTTTCACATAATTATATCCCATAAAACTAAACAAAAATAAAATCTCTATCTACACACTACCTACATAAATTTACACCTCTAGCCTGGCTCCTCTAGCCCGCTATACCCGATTTCTAGGATTTCTTGAAAAGATAGTTTGTAAAGTAGGGGTGAGGCACAGCTCAGTAAGGGAAAGATTAAGTTAATGTTAGTGTGTGGCCAGCATGCATTTAGTGTATAGAATATAACAATTTCACTAAATAGATAAACCATTTATGAAAACATTCTTAATTTACACTCACACGCCCAATTAGCTGAGGATAGGGAAGATTACCTGCCCATACAAGTAGTTTCCCTCTACTCTAGTACCATTACTGCTACCAGGGCACTCACCTTTCTCAGTAAGCCCTCGAAGTTATCTTATTAATTAACCGTATTCACATAAATTGACAGATATGCATATAAGACACTCCCTGTGACAAACACGCCATTTACATCCCCATGGCATAGGTTGTGCGGCCCGAAAGCTAGACTAATGTCCTGGGGGATCCACTCAAACAGTAGTCATCCATACTCTCCGCTAACATACTCCGCGGGTACACGCAGCTCCAACTGCCGGTCCGATTGCCCTCACCTAAGGGTGCATTCTCCTTATGTAGGCAAATCGGACAAGGCCACCCTACACCTCTCAGCACAGGTGTGGCGCACACGGCCACATAACAAATCTCTAGCAACGGTACCGTGCTCACACTACACTGGTCTCCAAGGTTCCTAAAGCATATCATGCAATTTAAATAATAGAAAATATCATTTAAAACATTATTTCACATATATTTCTTGTTATTCCAAAAACCCGGCCCTCGGCCAAAAATACAATTCGACATATAGCCATCAAATAAAACTCGGCCCTCGGCCGTCAAATAATAATCCTGACCCTTGGCCAATCAAACAAAACCTGGCCACTGGCCGTTAGTTCAAACCCCCTGCATTTCATAAATAGTTCTAATATTTTCACAAGCATTTCTAGTATTTTTCACAACAATTCCAGTATTTCAAAATCCCAAATCCAGATATACAATAATCCATACGAATTAAATCATCTGCCACACAATTTTCCACATTCTAACTTATCCATATAAATAAACAAGCTTTCCACCGTTCATTTTATTCAAAAAATATCATACCGTATATCCTACGTTTGTAAAACTCATTTCGAACAGTTGGTTTCCAAAATAACATTTAAATTCCCAAATGAATAAATAAATAAATATATTAATTTAATCGTTTCAAATTAAATAAAATTCCTGACTTAACTTAATCCCCTTACCTGATTCCTGAAAAAAGCCCGCTAATACCTCGGCCTACGCCCCAGTAGAGATGTCGCTGGCGGCAAGCAGAGCCCAACAGTATTTTTGGATTTTTGATCAGCCGAATAACGGAGATGAGATGGAGGAGAGTGGGAGAGAGGGGAAGCGGAGAACAGAGGCAACCTCTGTACGCAGGCTGAATGAAAACTAAAAAAAACCAGAGGCTTCCTAAAGGATCAAAGATCCTTCAGGATAACTTAGTATAAAAGATATAATATATTTTATTATAATATTATATTATTATTATTATATTATATTATATTACTTAATTAATAATTATTATGTAATGAATTAATTAATGATTTTTTAAAAAAAATTTAAAATTTTAATTTTAATTTTAATAATAATAATTTTTATATATATTATTATTTATTTTTTTTAATTAATTAATTTTTTTAATTTAATATATATATATTTTTTTAGGATTATTACATTTTCCCCTCCTAACAAAAATTTCGTCCACGAAATTTGTTAACTATTACCAATTATCTCCTTAATTCACAATCCTTGTCTGCAGAAGAGTCAGTAGCCACCCACGTAGCAGCCCCGTCCCAAGTTTATTAACTACCCTCACTTATGGCGGACGAATATCGTGGTTACAATACTGCCTTTGGGAAATTACAATAATCATAACAATTTTTTTCCAAAGACTATCCATACCTAAAACTATACACAACTAACCACACAACCTACTTTAATCCCTCTATATACAACCATACCCTTACCCGTCTGGCACTAACCCTCGTTGAACAGCTGTAGGTATTTTTGGCGTATTTCCATTTCTAACTCCCAAGAAGCCTCCTCAATTGCATGATTTCACAACAGCACCTTCACTAACGGTATATCCTTAGTACACAGTTCCTGTATTTTCCGATCCAAAATCTAAATTGGAACCTCCGCGTATGCTAGAGTATCCTGGATCTCCAACAATTCGTAACTAATCACATGCGAGGGGTCTGGAACATACCTCCTCAACATGGACACGTGAAACACGTCGTGTATCCTAGACAGCGCTATGGGTAGTGCTATCTTGTACGCCACCGAACCAATCCTCTTCAGAATCTCGAGCGGTCCAATGTATCTAGGGCTCAACTTGCCCTTCTTTCCAAACCTCATCACTCCCTTCATCGGAGCAATCCTCAAGAATATCATATCACCTACTTCGAACTCTAGCTCCCGTCAGCGAGTATCCGCATAACTCTTCTGCCAACTCTGGGCTACCCTGTCACGCCCCGAACCCGGAAATAGGACCCGAGGGTGAAAATGTAATCTAACCTGTCACTGTATCACACAAATCACCACAGATACAGTACAAAGGATGAGGGTCCGACCCCTTGGGGTTCCTAGGCACCCTAAACACATCCAAACACAATCATATACGCAGCGGAAAAAGGTCATCTTTATACATATGCAGTACCATACCAGAGTCTATACAAGAGTAGAACATGGCTCTAACAAAATGTACAAACTGGGTGCCCAAATACAACTCAAAATGGCAACCCAACAAAACTACAGTCCTAGCACTTACCCAAGCGCTAACGCAGTACACCGACCACTACGCTCCCTACACCAGGACACTAGTTCCGGTCACCCGAAGGACTTGTAAAAATGTACGTACAGTAGGGGTGAGACACCTCTCAGTAAGGAAGAATACAGGTTATATCGGTGTGTGGCATTTGAGTGTTATCATGATACAACATACACACATTTGAATGCAATCCAGTACTGATTCACACAGTGCATACACGCACGCATACGGCGACCATTTATACGCAGCCCCATCACAAAACACACATATGATCAGTAATACACAGTATCGTCACACTCATCGGCTCAAAGTCGGTCCAGCATTCTGGCGTTGGCCCGCAGCCAACTCGCGAAGCACGGTGCTACCAGCACATAGCTAGTCCTCGACTTCCATGGTATCGTACCGGCGCTAACTGGTGGATCCACACCCTTTCGCCTGATCTGCCGCCGGAATAGGCTCACGCCCTCGGTTATAGAGCCGGACACTCTTGCTTACGTGGTAGGTGATAACACGCCTTCGGATATAGAGCCGGACACTCTCAGTACCTGGAACAATTTCGGAACCGTGTTCCTACTAGCATTTCAACATATCACACACACATGCATGCTCATATAACCAAACAAACCACACTCATTTGGTAATCTAAATCAGGGTTTCCAAAAAAATACAGTTTAAACAAAGTCAAGGCACGGTCATCCCAATATCACAGTATAAATCACACATATACTCGGTTTTCAACAAAACCCGGGATTCAGCCCGTTGCCCCCTTTTTTTTCCCAAAAACTGTAATAATGAAAAACCCATAGTTTTCCCCATTAGATTCCCCCAAATGAGTAGCCAAAACACACACAGGACCGTGGACTACAGTTCCACCGTGTCTGATTTCAAAAATAACCAATATAACACAGTTTCCCCTTACCTTAACCCCGTAAGCAAATCTCGAACTCCAAGGTCCCTAACAGCGAACCGAGTTTCGAAACCTACAAATCACAGTACAGAATATACTCACAAGACTGATACCTTCAAAACTACCGGATCAAAATTAAAAATCGAGCCTTATCTCGATTTTACGCCGAAATCCAAAAATCTCTTAAACGAGATTCCGATCCGTAGAAGTTGTAGAGAATCCTTCCACGATCCTCGTGGTAGCTTCCGTTTTCCGATTCCGTCAACGATTGATGAAGAATTCTAGAGAGAAGGAGTAGGAAGAGGTTTAGAAAAAGAGAGAGAGAGAGAGAGAGAGAGAGAGAGAGAGAGAGAGAGAGAGAGAGATATTTGAGATTTCTTAATGAGGAAGCAAAGGAAATTTCCTTTTATAGCCCTTTGACCTAAAATTTCCAATTTTGCCTCTCTCTTAATATTCAAACCCATTTTTCATATTTTGGGTTCTTACAATCTCCCCTCCTTACAAAAATTTCGTCCCCAAAATTTGCTATCTCTCATTCACAAACTTACATACAACCGAATACCAATTTGTCACATATTTACCACTCTAGAGAAAACTGGCGACCACTATAGTGCAGTCCCATCATACACATACTACTGACAAGAACTGGCGGTCACATCAGCACAGTCCCATCATATACGAACTACTAACAAGAACTGGCGGTCACATCAGCACAGTCCCATCACATACATACACATACATACCCTCACTTATAGCGGAGGAATACCGTGGTTACATATACAACAGTCTCAGGAGTTCACAATACACACACACTCCCGACGACTAACCACCTATCCCAACCCATAGTAGGATCATGTACAAGTGCTCAAAACAACTGTGGATACTTCTGGCGTATTTCCATTTCCAGTTCCCAAGAAGCTTCCTCAACCTCGTGGTTTCACCACAATACCTTCACTAACGGTATCTCTCTGGTGCGAAGCTTTTGAACTTTACGGTCCAGAACTTGAACAGGTATCTCCTCATACGCTAAAGTATCCTCAATATCCAGCTCATCGTAGCTGATAACATGCGAAGGATCCAACACGTACCTTCTCAACATGGATACGTGAAACACATCATGGACCCTCAAAAGTGCCGAAGGTAATGCAACTCTATAGGCTACTGGACCCACTCGCTCAAGTACCTCGAATGGTCTGATATACCTCAGGCTCAGCTTGCCCTTCCTGTCGAATCTTATCACCCATTTCATCGGAGCGATATGCAGAAATACCTTACCTCCCACTTCGAACTCTAACTCACGGTGGCGAACATCTGCATAACTCTTCTGCCGACTCTGAGCTGATTTAATCCTCTCCCGGATCAAACCCACCTTCTCAGACGCCTGCTGCACAAGTTTAGGTCCTAAAACCTGACGTTCACAAACCTCATCCCAACAAAGGAGATCGACACCTTCGACCATACAAAGCCTCGAACGGTGCCATCCCGATACTAGAATGGAAGCTGTTATTATAAGCGAACTCCACAAGTGGCTTAAACTATATCCAGCTACCACCAAAGTCTAACACGCAAGCTCGCAACATATCTTCCAATATCTGAATCGTCCTCTTTGACTGTCCATCAATCTGGGGGTGGAACGCTATACTGAAAGTAAGCTTCGTCCCCAATGCCTCCTGCAAGCTTGGCTAGAATCGAGAAGTAAACCTCGGATCTCGATCTGACACATTGGACACCGGTACTCCGTGCATTCTTACAATCTCATGCACGTACATATCAGCTAGCCTACTCAAAGGATAGCTAACCTTCAACGGTATGAAATGAGCAGATTTCATCACTCTATCCACAATCACCCAAATAGCATTCTGCCCATGAAGCGCTGGCGGCAAATCGGTCACAAAATTCATGAAAATATGCCCTCATTTCCACACCGGAATAGGCAAAGGCTGCAAAGTCCCTACCGGCCTCTGATGTTCAGCTTTCACCTGCTGACACGTCAGACACTGCTCCACGAAATGAGCAATCTGTCTCTTCATACCAGACCACCAGAAGGTCTCGCGCAAGTCCCGATACATCTTTGTACTATCAAGATGTACCGTATACAAAGAACAATGCGCCTCTTCCAGAATCGTCCTTCTGATCTCATCATCGTTCAGAACACACAATCTGGTCCCAAACCTCAACACACCTCCCTTAGAGATGTTAAAATCTGTAGCCAGTCCCTACTGTACCTTTTCCCTAACCTCTGCCAACTATGCACCACCTGCGCGGCTTTTATACTCTCAAACAAGGTCAGTTGGACCACCAAACCAGCAAGATAAGCCTGATAATCACCAACCACCAACTCTATACCTGAGCTTTCCAAATCCTTTCTAATGTGACACTGAGTTACAATCGCAAATACAGCCGTAGGCCCTGACTTCCGACTCAACGCATCAGCCACCACATTATCCTTCCCCGGGTGATAACTGATCGTGCAATCGTAGTCCTTAATCAACTCCAGCCACCGTCTCTGCCTTATATTCAACTCCTTTTGCGTGAAGAAATACCTGAGGCTCTTATGGTCATTGAAGATCTCACACTGCACCCCATATAAATAGTGTCTCCAGATTTTCAGTGCATACACAACAGTAGCCAACTCCAGATTATGCATAAGGTAATTCTTCTCATACTCCTTCAGTTGTCGAGAAGCATATGCCACAACCTTACCCTGCCGCATAAGTACACATCCCAAACCTTTCAGAGACGCGTCGCTAAAAATCACAAACCCACCATCCCCCGAAGGAATGGTCAACACTAGAGTAGTAACCAGCTGGTGCTTCAACTCCTGAAAGCGCTACTCGCAATCACTAGTCCAGTCAAACTGTACTCCCTTCTTGGTCAACTGTGTCAGAGGTCCAGACAGTTTAGAGAAACCCTCTATGAACCGACGATAGTAACCCGCCAGTCCCAAAAAACTCCGAACCTTCTGCACATTCTTCGGCCTTACCCAGTCGACCACAACTTCAATATTGCTAGGATCAACTGATATTCCATCCCCAGTAACCACATGGCCTACGAACGCAATCTGACTCAGCCAAAATTCACATTTTTTCAACTTAGCATACAACTTCTTCTCTCGCAGAATCTGTAACACTAACCTCAAATGTTCCACGTGTTCTTCCGTACTCCTTAAGTATACCAGAATGTAATCAATGAATACCACCACAAACCGATCCAGGTACTCATGGAAAACCTTGTTCATCAAATTCATGAACACCACAGGAGCATTCGTCAACCCAAAAGGCATAACTAAGAACTCGTAGTGGCCATATCTGGTTCGAAAAGCCGTCTTCGCTACATCCTCCGCTCTAACCCTCACCTGATGATATCCTGACCGCAAATCGATCTTCGAAAAGACCCGCGTCCCCTGAAACTGGTCAAAGAGATCATCTATACAAGGTAAAGGGTAACGGTTCTTCACCGTTACTTTGTTGATCTCATGGTAATCAATGCACATACGCATCGACCCGTCCTTCTTTTTCACAAATAGTACTGGAGCTCCCTAGGGCGAAACACTAGGTAAAATGAACCCCTATCCAGTAGTTCCTACAACTGCTCCTTCAACTCCCGAAGTTCTGCTGGAGCCATTCGGTACGGAGCTTTAGAAATCGGTGCCTTACCAGGCAGCAATTCTACCTCAAACTCCACCTCACGATCCGAAGGTAAACCTGGTAAATCATCCGGAAACACATTTGAGAACTCGCTGACTACCCGAATATCCTCAATTCTCAACTCATCCCGCTGTGATTCCTTCATACAAGCTAGGTACCCCTGACATCCGTCCAAGAGTAACCTCCTCGCCTGTAGTGCCGATAGAATCTGTGGCGCTGAACGCACACACAATCCCATGAATTCGTACTCTTGCTTCCCAGGAGGTCCGAAAACTACCACCTTCCTACGACAGTCGATCATAGCATAACTGGAGAACAACCAGTCCATCCCCATAATGATATCGAACCCCGACATGTCGTATACCATAAGATTCTCCGGTAGCAACTTCTCATGAATTTCCACTGGGCAGTCTACCCACATCTTCCTACAGAAGGATACACTCCCAGATGCTGTAGTAACAGATAACACCTCATTCATATCTCGAGTCTGAACCCCACACCGTCCCACAAAATTCATAGACACAAAGGAATGGGTTGCACCCGAATCAAACAAAACAGAAGCTTTATTCAAAAGCAATAATAAAGTACTTGTCACCACGTTACCTGCATGCTCAGCGTCTGCTGGAATAAGAGAGTATACTCTGGCCGGAGCTGTATTCGTATGAGCGGTTCCCCGAGGTATCTGATTACCCCCTCGGTCCCCACTAACTGCAGGCACGTCTCGCCTCGGTGCTCGACAATCACGAGACACGTGGCCTGGTTGGCCACAGTTGTAGCAACTACCCCCAAATGACCGGCACTCTCCCTCGTGCCACCTGTGACATCTGGTACAACGACCACTGATTTGGCTCGTTCGAGAGTCCTGGCGCTCGGTATTCTAGCGGTTTCCCGAGCCCTTGCTCCTCTTCTTCCACTATCCCTGACGAGATCCTGTCGGAGAACTAGAAGGTACAGTCATCTTCCTCGATTCCTAATCTGCCTCATTCTCTCGAATACCACTCTCGATCACCGTGGCCTTATCCACCAATACCAAGAACTCGCGGATCTAAAGCATACCCACCAGTCTACAGATATCCTTCCTCAAACCCCTCTTGAACCTCCGAGTCTTCTCATACTCACTCGAGATCATACATGGTGCAAAACGGGACATCTTTATGTATCGAGCCGCATACCCCTGCACCGTCAAACTCCCCTGCGTCAGAGCAGAAAACTCATCTGCCTTCGCATCACGTACTAAAGCTGGGAAGTATCTATCAAAGAACATCTCCTTGAATCAGCTCCACGTCATCTCCTCAGGACCATCTCTCTGCTTCTCCAACAGATTCATTGCAGTCCACCATCGACCCACTTCCCCAGACAGCTGGAACGTGGCATAAAGAACTCGCTGCCTATCCGTGCAGTCAGGACCTCCAAGATCCTCTTAGTCTTTCCATCCAGTCCTCTGCTGTCGTCGAGTTAGTTCCTCTAGAGAACGTCGGAGGATGCATACGTGTGAACCTCTCAATGGTGCACCCCGCAGCAGTAGGAGAGTGCTCGCATCTCCTCACACTCCGCTCGATCTCCCGTAATACCTGCCTCGTCAAACCTCGAGGCACAGAAGGGGACTCATCACTCGCAGTCTCCTCGGAGCCACTTCCCAGATTATTATCCTTGGGCTCCATTCTACAACACAATAGGAATCTATCAATATCCCTATAACATATACAGTTAACACAATGGTCTACACTAATCGTGTTAACTACTTCCTGCCAGGTCTAGGTCTGTCCTGTCACACTGACACGAAAGTCATCAATGATCTGCCCTACTTTTACTGGAATCGTCATCCCAGGAAAAACACGGATACCATCGACAATTCCCAGTCTAGCAACCGAACAACCCTCAACCAACTCTACCCATATCCACATCCTATACTCTGGTATATACTCATAACTAAGCCTAACCAAGTCTACAAGATCTAGTAACCTGGTTAGCTCTGATACCAAGCTGTCACGCCTCGAACGCGGAAATGGGACCCGAGGGTGAAAATGTAATCTAACCTGTCCCTATATCACACAAATCACCACAGATACAGTACAAAGGATGAGGGTCCGACCCCTTGGGGTTCCTAGGTACCCTAAACACATCCAAAAACAATCATATACGCAGCGGAAAAAGGTCATCTTTATACATATGCAGTACCATACCAGAGTCTATACAAGAGTAGAACATGACTCTAACAAAACGTACAAACTGGGTGCCTAAATACAACTCAAAATGGCAACCCAACAAAACTACAGTCCTAGCACTTACCCAAGCGCTAACGCAGTACACCGGACACTACGCTCCCTACACTAGGACACTAGTTCCGGTTACCCGAAGGACCTGTAAAAATGTACGTACAGTAGGGGTGAGACACCTCTCAGTAAGGAAGAATACAGGTTATATCGGTGTGTGGCATTTGAGTGTTATCATGATACAACATACACACATTTGAATGCAATCCAGTACTAATTCACACAGTGCATACAGCGACCATTTATACGCAGCCCCGTCACAAAACACACACATGATCAATAATACACAGTATCATCACACTCATCGGCTCGAAGCCGGTCCAGCATTCCGTTGTTGGCCCGTAGCCAACTCGCGAAGCACGGTGCTACCAGCACATAGCTAGTCCTCGACTTCCATGGCATCATACCGGCGCTAATTGGTGGATCCACACCCTTCTGCCTGATCTGCCGGAATAGACTCACGCCCTCGGTTATAGAGCCGGACACTCTTGCTTATGTGGCAAGGGATAACACGCCCTCGGATATAGAGCCGGACACTCTCAGTACCTAGAACAATTTCGGAACCACGTTCCTACTAGCATTTCAACATATCACACACACATGTATGCTCATATAACCAAACAAACCACACTCATTTGGTAATCTAAATCATGATTTTCTAAACAAATACAGTTTAAACAAAGTCAAGGCACGGCCATCCCAATATCACAGTATAAATCACACATATACTCGATTTTCAACAAAACCCGGGATTCAGCCCGTTGCCCCCTTTTTTTCTCAAAAACTGTAATAATGAAAAACCCATAGTTTTCCCCGTTAGATTCCCCCAAATGAGTAGCCAAAACACACACAGGACCGTGGACCACAGTTCCACCGAGTCTGATTTCAAAAATAACCAATATAACACAGTTTCCCCTTACCTTAACCCCGTAAGCAAATCCCGAACTCCAAGGTCCCTAAACAGCGAACCAACATTCAAAACCTACAAATCACAGTACAGAATATACTCACAAGACTGATACCTTCAAAACTACCGAATCAAAATTAAAAACCGAGCCTTACCTCGATTTTACGCCGAAATCCGAAAATCTCTTAAATGAGATTCCGATCCGTAGAAGTTGTAGAGAATCCTTCCACGATCCTCGTGGTAGCTTCCGTTTTTTGATTCCATCAACAATTGGTGAAGAATTCTAGAGAGAAGGAGTAGGGAAAGGTTTAGAGAGAGAGAGAGAGAGAGAGAGAGAGAGAGAGAGATTTGAGATTTCTTAATAAGGAAGAAGAGGAAATTTCCTTTTATAGCCCTTTGACCTGGAATTTCAAATTTTGCCTCTCTCTTAATATTTAAACCCATTTTTCATATTTTGGGTTCTTACATGCCCTGATCCTTTCCCTGAAAAGTTCGACCTTTGTAGAGGCCTACTGAACAAGCTCTGGTCCCAAAATCTACTACTTGCTTACTTCATCCCAGTACAACGAAGATCTGTACCGGCAACCATACAAAGCCTCATATGGTGCCATTCCAATGCTGGCCTAGTGACTGTTATTGTATGCAAACTCAACCAACGGCAAATATCAGATCCAACTGCCCCCAAAATCTAAAACACATGCCCGTAGCATATCCTTAAGAATCTGAATGGTTCGTTCAAACTGTCCATCCGTTCAAGGGTGAAATGCAGTACTAAAAGTGATTTGAGAACCCAACGCTCCCTACAAACTCTTCCAGAAATGGGAAGTGAACCACGGATCCCGATCTGAAACGATGGACAAAGTCACGCCATGTATTCTGACTATCTTCTAAACATAGAGTTCTGCCAGCTTATCCATAGAATAACTGGTTCTAACTGGAATGAAATGGGCAGTCTTCATCAATTTGTCAACCACTACCCATATGGCATTCTGCCCATGCAACGCTTAAGGCAATCTCGATACAAAGTCCATCGAGATATGCTCCCACTTCCACGTAGGGATGTCCAGTGGTTGAAGTGGTCTTGCTGGCCTCTGTTGTTCTGCCTTCACCTGCTGACATGTCAAGCACTGACCCACAAATTTAGCAATTTCCCTCTACATGTTACTCCACCAGAATGTTTCACGCAAGTCTCTATACATCTTCGTGCTACCTAGGTGAACAGTATAGAGAGAACGGTGAGCTTCCCCTTGAATCGTCTTCCTTATCTCTGCGTCATCTCGCACACACAATCAAGTGTAAAATCTGAGAACTCCATCCTCAGCAACATTAAAGTTTGTGTGCTACTCATCCTGTATCTTCTCTACAATCTCCATCAACTCTGCATTTTCAACTAAGCTGTTTTGATTCTTTCTCGTAAATTCGATTAAACCACCAGACTGGAAATGAGCACCTGATAATTCCCTTCTACCAATTCTACACCCAACCTCTCCAGGTACATCACAATATAATGAGAAGCCATAACTACTGAGGCTGACGTACCACCAGATTTTCGACTCAATGCATCGGCTACCACGTTCACCTTTCCTGGGTGATAACTAATGGTGCAGTCGTAATCCTTTATCAACTCAAGCCATCTGCGCTACCTCATATTCAATTCCTTCTGGGTGAATAAGTACTTGAGACTCTTATGGTCAATAAAGATCTCACACCTTACACCATAAAGGTAGTGTCGCCAGATCTTCAATGCAAACACAACTGCTGCAAGCTCCAAGTCATGCGAAGGATAGTTCTTTTCGTACTCTTTCAGCTAACGATACGCATATGCAATGACTTTCTCCTGCTGCATTAAAACACAACCAAGTCCCTTTTGTGATGCATCACTGTAAGTTACAAATCCACCCTCACCTGATGGAAGGGCCAAAACTGGGGCAGTGACTAAACACTATTTCAATTCCTGGAAGCTCTGCTCACATTCATCGATCCAGTCAAACTTCAAATTCTTTCTCGTGAGTCATGTCAAAAACCTTGATAATCTCGAGAACCCCTAGACAAATCGGCAGTAGTATCCGGAAAGACCTAGAAAACTTCTAACTTCCTGCACATTCTTCGGTCTTGCCCAATCAACTACAACCTCCACTTTGCTCGGATCCACTGAAATCCCTTCCTTGATACCACATGACCCAGAAATGCAACCTGCTCTAGCCAGAATTCACATTTCTTAAGTTTAGCAAATAACTTCTTTTCCATGAGCACTTGAAGTACTAGTCTCAGATGAGCTTTATGCTCCTCAAGGCTCCTTGAGTAAACCAAAACATCATCTATGAACACAATAACAAACTAGTCTAAGTACTCGTGGAATACCCTATTCATCAAATCCATAAATACCGTTGGAGCATTCGCCAACCCGAATGGCATAACCAAGAACTCGTAATGGCCGTACCGAGTGTGAAAAGCAGTCTTCGATACTTTATCTTATCTAACCTTCTCCTGATGATATCCAGATCGCAGATCGATTTTAGAGAAAATCTGCGTACCCTGAAACTGATCAAACAGGTCATCAATTCAGGATAATGGATATTTGTTCTTCACTGTTACCTTATTAATCTCTCGGTAGTCGATGCACATCCTCATTGACCCATCCTTCTTCTTCAAAAACAACACCGGTACACCCTAGGGTGATACACTCGGTATAATAAACCCCCTGTCTAGAAGTTCCTTTAGTTGCTCCTTTAACTCCTTTAATTCAGTTGGAGTCATTCCAAATGGGGCTTTGGAGATTGGTGTTGTACCTGAGATCAGATCAATTGCAAATTCCACCTCCTAATCAGGAGGCAATCCCAGTAAATCCTCTGGAAAAACATCAGAGAATTCCCTTACCACTGGGATATCTTCCAACTTGAGTTCCTCCTTTGGCACTTCCTTCACCATTGCAAGGTAACCCTGGCATCCCCCCAAAAGTAACCTCTTTTCCTAGATAGCCGTAAGGATTCGTGGTGCCAAACGCGCACACGACCCAAACAATACAAATTCCTACTCCCCAGGAGGTCTTAATACCACCTCCTTCCTACGACAGTCAATGCTTGCGTAACTAGATGCTAGCCAGTCCATACCCAGAATAATATCAAAACCATGTATATCAAGGACTATCAAATTAGCAAGCAGCACTCTCCCCTGAATTTCTACTAGATAATCCCTGATCACCTTACTACACACTAACACTGACCCTGTCGGTGTGTCCACCACTAACTCTGTCTTTAACAGTTGAACCCCTAACCCACATAGTTTAACAAATCCCCGAGACACAAACAAGTGGGTTGCACCTAAATCAAACAATACAATACTATCTAACAATATGGAAATGGTACTTGTCACCATATTGCCAGCGTTCTCCGCATCACCCGGTGTAAGGGAGTATACTCGCGCCTGAACCGCACCCCGCTGGTGACCACCTTGGGGTGTCTGGTTTCCTCCTCGATATTGTGGCTGTGGCGGTGCGTAGTTCAATACCGCATGACAATCTTGCATCCGATGTCCCACCTCTCCACATTGATAGCAAACAACTGATCCTCCCCTGCACTTGCCCCAATGCCTCTGATGGCATCTGGAACAGATAGGACGCTGGGGACCCCCCCTCATGACCTTGGTACCCCATCTCCTGTCGCTGGCCTGAGAAACTGCCAGGCCGCTTCCATGAGCCCTGGATAGTACTGGTTTGAAACCCCTGAGGCAAGGGCCTCTTCTTCTGGTTCACCACTCTCTCCCCCTCCTGAATGTTGGCCTCAACTGCCATGGCCCGATCCACCAACTCAGAAAAGCTTAGAGTCAACAATGCCACCACCTGTGCGTGTATGCTTTTTCTCAGTCCCCTCTCAAACATCCGTGCCTTCTGCAGCTCGTTCGGAACCATGTGTGGAGAAAAACAGGACAATTCCACAAACTTGGCAGCATACTGCTGCACAGTCATGGGCCCCTGAGTCAGCTGCAGGAATTCCTCTACCTTGGCTATGCGAGAGACAGCGAGGAAATACCTATCGAAGAATACCTCCCTGAACCAGCTCCAAGTGACAGCCGCCAGCCCTGGGCGCTGCTCCTCCACCATTTTCCCCGATCGCCACCATCTCCTTGCTTCCCCCACTAGTTTGTAAGTGGCATACTTCACCTTTTGCTCCTCAATACACTCTAACACCCCCCAACAGCTCCTCTATTTCCTGAATCCAATCTTTGGCTACGATTGGGTTCGGTCCACCTGCAAACGCCGATGGGTTCGCCTGGGTGAACTGCTGAAATGGGCAACCCCTATCAGCCACTGGCTGATCCTGCTCTCTAGAGTCCCTCTTGTTTTCCTTTCTAGCCTGCCGCGCTATATTTCGCAACACTGCTGAAGCATCAGCATCATCCTCACTAGAGGTATCTCCTCCAATCACAACGTCTTTTCCCCTGGAATCCATCCTGTAAATAGGATATAACCCGACTTAGAAATTTCACCTTTAACATAATTAATGCAAATATAGAATAATGGAATTGATATAATATACAGGTTCTAACTTAATAATATTCATATTCCTATTCTATGACAAACCATTGAGGTATTCCAACCTAAATTTTCTGAGTTCAAGTCCCTCAGCCTAGAAACAAAACCATCGATGGATTTACCATGGTTTTCTGAAACTCGCGACTGATTCAGAAAATCACAGAATTCCGTCAATAAATTTCTGCCTCCAAGCTTCCAGACTAAAACTCATTTTAACATACCCACTCCTATCCCTATCTTATCTCAACCTATACTATGGTAATTATCAATCCTCGAAGTCTGCAGAACCTATCAAACCTAGGCTCTGATACCACCTGTAACCACCCCGGCCCGCCGATTGGGCCCGAAGTGCTACTTTAGTGACGTCAGTATACCTGATACCGTATTCATCAAATATAAAATACACATACGCAGCGAAAATAAAATATAAATCCTCAAATTACATTACCAGAGTTCTAACTATCTTTATACACAAACATACCCATTTTCACATAATTATATCCCATAAAACTAAACAAAAATAAAATCTCTATCTACATACTACCTACGTAAATTTACACCTCTAGCCCGGCTTGTAACGCCCCGAACCCTAAACCCGGGTCCGGCGCATTATACCTGATAAAATCCCTGATAATCCATGATCCCTAACATATGCAGTGGAAAACATAACCATAATCTCCATATAACATAATACCAGAGTTTACTAATTCTAATTACCAACCATAATAAATTGATCATCCACCTATATTCAAATATATACATGTCTCCAAAACATTATCCACAAATACCAGTATGTTTCACAATCATCCATATCTTATAAAACTTAAAACATAAATCATAAAACATAAAATATACATATCATAATTAACATAAAAATATACCATTTTCTCTTTTTATTTACCAAAAATGCTATAAAATATCGAGCTCTCTAAGCTCGATCTCGAGGAACTCCTGAAAAAGATAATTTCATATTTGGGTGAGACACATCTCAGTAAGGGAAGAAACAATATATTAAAACAGTGTGTGGCCAACATGAGCTTGTATATGACATATTATTTAACATTTAAAAATTGTTAACATAATTTATGAAATCATTCCCTAACCTAATCAAACACATGCAAATGTTTAACCCACGGGAGTACCTAAGGATAGGGGTGATTACCCGCCCATACAAGTAACACCCCTCTGCTCTAATATTTAGGCAACCCAAAGGTCGCAGCTAAAGCATACCAGGGCACTCACCTTACTCAGTAAGCCCTCAAGTGATAAATTGATCTCGTACTCACACAGTTCATACAAAAGTTTATTGGCGAAGGCCCTAAGGATAGGGAAATCTACCCGCCCATACAAGTAGGTTCCTTCCGTCCTCGTACGTTATGCAGCTACTCCCATATCTGTAACTACTAGTGCACTCACCTTACTCAACAAACCCTCAGGCGAAAGGTACATCTCACCCAATCGTAACATGTTCTACGTACATTCATACTTCTAATATCATAATACATCATTCTTTCTATCATTATTCAATCATACACATCTGTTCATATTCATAACTTAACATTGCATTACATTTCACTTTAAGTGACTTTTTCCCATTTATATCATTCACATTTCACATTTCATTTCATTGCATTGTCATTCCTTGTCATTTCATTTCATTGCATTGTCATTCCTTGTCATTTCATTTCATAACATTTTCATTTCATTCATTTGTACTACAACCGCTCTTTAGCCGTCATCAGTTAGTTCACATAGAAATGCACTAAAATCTGCTAACAGTTAGTTCACATATAAATGAGCTAGATCTACTAACCCGGCTTTTAGCTGTCGTACATTTACCTAGCATCTTTCAGCTATTTACATGGTTGCATTAACACACACAAGCAACATAGTTCATGTCATATTTTATTCATAATGTCTTACTTACTTAGTCTACATCTCATACATTTAACATATAATTTGCACAAATTCTCATGCCACACAATTTAGTAGTAAAATTCATACATATTTCTCATAAAATAAGTCAACCCACATTTAACATTTATATGCTCAAAATACATTTCATTTCTTATTTAATTCATTAAAAAATTCTTTCCACTTTCATTCGTTCATTTTTACATATACATATCTAATAAACAACCCTAAACTCGAAAAAAAAATACAATTTAAACAGTTGGCAGTTTACCCATATCGAAACATATATACGTACATATAACACAATTTATTTTTCCATTGAATTCATAAAAATTCTGATTTAATATATATTTTTTCCCTTACTTGGTTTCTTGAACTATACCAATAGGGACTCCGAAAAAATACCTACGGCGCTCACCCAGACCCTGAATCAAAAATTCCTAACTCCAATAAATTATTCCTAAATAAAATATTATTTAAATATTTTCTAGGGCCATAATTCCTAAATAAATAAATATACCCTTAAATTTAGTCAAATTACCAAATTTCTCAAATCTCACTCTCGCTTTGTAGTAGGGTCTAGAAAATCTCAATTGAAAAATTACCTACGCCAAAATGTCGACGACGATGACTAGGACCACGTGGTGGTGCCTGATCGTCAATTAAATAGCAGATTAATAGCGAAATTAAGAAAATGAAAAAAAATTACCTTTCCCTAGGAGTAGTGCCTAAGCCGTTCCCACGACAAATCTACTCTATTAGAAATGTTGGTGGCGGAGTTAGGAATCCAACAGCACCTTCCGTTTTTCGATTAGTCGAATATTTATCGAGAAATGAGGGAAGAGAGAGAGACGGAGACGGAGGAGTGACGAAGCGCAGGATCCCTCTCTGTCTCTCTCTCTGAAATTCGCAGGTGAAGGCTTTCTTCCTTATCTCCTTTCTTTTCTTTTCTCTTCTTTTTTTTTTAACTTACTTTTAACTTAAACATCATATATTATATTTATATATCATATCCTTCTATATATATCTTATCCTTATATATTCATATATGTATATATATATATATATATAATCACCAGTTTACTTATATTAATTAATTCAAGTTTATAATGTTTAACTAATTAATTACTAATAAATAATTTTAATTAAATATAATTCTTTTTTCTATTTTCTTTATTTGTTTATTTAATACATTAATTTAATAATATTTAACTGATTAACTCATCAATAATTACTTTTAATTTTAATTTTTTTAATTAATTAATTTTTTTAAAAAAAAAATTTCGGGTTATGACACGGTTCCTCTAGCCCGCTAGACCCGATCTCTAGAATTTCCTCAAAAGATAGTTTGTAAAGTAGGGGTGAGGCACAGCTTAGTATGGGAAAGATTAAGTTAATGTCGGTGTGTGACCAATATGCATTTAGTGTACAGAAAATAAGCAGTTCACTAAATAGATAAACAATTTATGAAAACATTCTTAATTTACACTCACACAACCAATTAGCCAAGTATAGGGAAGATTACCCACCCATACAAGTAGTTTCCCTCTGCTCTAGTACCATTACTACTACCAGGGCACTCACCTTTCTCAGTAAGCTCTCGAAGTTATCTTATTAATTAACTGTCTTCACATAAATTGATAGATATGCATATAAGACACTCCATGTGACAAACACGCCATTTACATCCCCATGGCACGGGTTGTGCGGCCCGAAAGCTAGACTGATGTCCTGGGGGATCCACCCAGACAGTAGTCATCCATACTCCCTGCTAACATACTCCACGGGTACATGCAACTCCAACTACTGGTCCGATTGCCCTCACCCAAGGGTGCATTCTCCTCACGTAGGCAAATCGGACAAGGTCACCCTACACCTCTCATCCCCAGTGTTCCTAAAGCATATCATGCAATTTAAATAATAGAAAATATCATTTAACATTATTTCACATATATTTCTTATTATTCCAAAAACCCGGCCCCCAGCTAAAAATACAATTCGGCATATAACCATCAAATAAAACTCAGCCCTCGGCCATCAAATAATAATCCTGGCCCTTGGCCAATCAAACAATACCCGGTCACTAGCCGTTAGTTCAAACCCCTGCATTTCATAAATAGTTCCAATATTTTTACAAGCATTTCTAGTATTTTTCACAACAATTCTAGTATTTCAAAATCTCAAATCCAAATATACAAAAATCCATACAAATTAAATCATCTGCCACACAATTTTCCACATTCTAACATATCCATATAAATAAACAAGTTTTCCACCGTTCATTTTATTCAAAAATATCATACCGTATATCCTACGTTTGTAAAACTCATTTCAAACGGTTGAATTCAAAATAACATTTAAATTCCCAAATGAATAAATAAATAAATAAATATATTAATTTAATCGGTTCAAATTAAATAAAATTTTTGACTTAACTTAATCCCCTTACCTGATTCCTGAAAAAAGCCTGCTAATACCTCGGTCTACGCCCCAGGCGTTAAAAAAAAAAATCCCTGAGCCCCAAAATTCAAAATTCACTATATTATTCGTCATAATTCCTAGAGCAACTTTCCCTAAAATTTCCCTAAGTTCTGAATACCCTAAAGAGCCTAATAAAATCTTAAATTATTAAACTTACCCTCGATTTAGGATTAGTACCCCGGAACTCCAATTCTAAAACTCGCTCCTGCTAGATTGTAGAGAATCTCCCTACGAATCTCCTGATAATTTCCATTTGTTAATGGGACTTATAATTTAAGAGAAATTGAGGTAAGTTTAAGATTTGACCTTACTCCAGGAGATATGCCTACGCCACTCCTACGACATATCCGCTCCAATAGAAATGTCGGTGGTGGCAAGCAAAACCCAACGGTATTTTTGGATTTTTAATCAACCGAATAACGAAGATGAGATGGAGGAGAGTGGGAAAGAGGGGAAGCGGAGAACAGAGGCAAGCTCTGTACGCAGGCTGAATGAAAACAAAAAAAAAAATCAGAGGCTTCCTGAAGGATCAAAGATCCTTCAGGATAACTTAGTATAAAAGATATAATATATTTTATTATAATATTATATTATTATTATTATTATTATATTATATTATTTAATTAATAATAATTATTTAATGAATTAAATAATAATTTTTTAAAATTTTAATTTTAATAATAATACTTTATTTATTTATTTATTATTATTATTTAATTAATTATTTTTTTTAATTTAATTTAATTTTTATTTTATTTTTTAAGATTATTACAGTTTTTATTTGCCATAAATATTTGTGCAATTAAATTCACACACATATCCCCCGCACACCCAACATTAATCATATTTCAAAGATCCACATATTCACATACATCACAACACATCCACACAGGATACAGTACATGTCATTCACCTCCACACAAGATTCACATCCACACAGGATACTACACAAGTTATTCCCAGCCACCATCCACTGTTACACTTTCACAATGATGTATCCACTTTATATCAGTAAAACGAACTCCTCGGGCCTGCCAACGTTTTACCCCTGCTTATATAAATGACAAAATAACAAACTCCTCAAGCCTGCCAATGTTATATCGTTATTTATACTCAAAGCAATATAACGAACTTGTCAGACCTGCCAACGTTATATTGTGAAATACGCGAATAACTACAAAAAATAACCCATCGAAAGACATCAATGTATTTTCAACAATATTCACAACATCCAGACACATCCATGAATTCACCACAATATTCACAACCAGACAATATTCTCAATCGGTTAATTATTAAGGGTTATTCTCATGCCACACGAGTTTTCCCCAATTATAAATTATATTAAAAACCATCATTTTTCAAATGCTTAAACCGTTTAGAAATTCATACTCATATATATAAATTTACATACTCGAATTTAACCAGTTCAAAATTATTAAAAGTTGTTATAACTTATTCTCCTTGCCTATTTTTTTCAAAAATGACCCAAAACGAACGGAAAAATCGAAACCCTAGCTGCTCAAATCTATCGAGGATCGTCAACCTACATGCCGAGAAGAGGGAGAGGGGATCGTGGAGCACCCCAGAGCTACCAAGAGGCTTAAAGTAGAGAGAGAGATATGATAGAGATTCAAGGCTGAGAGAGAGAGAGTGCAGAATTTTGAAAAAAAAAATGACCTAAGATCTATTTATAAGTGAGCTGTCTCCGCAGAAAACCGTCGACGATTTTGCTGGCCATCTTGAAACGGTCGACGAAAAACCTGAGTTAGAGAATACCGAGAGCCTTTCTGGAGGAAACCGTCGACGGTTTTTGTAACGAGGGAGAGAAATGGAAACAGTAATAGAAGGAGGCCGCCAAATTTGCGTTCATCAACAACGTTGCACTTTGGATGTAATAATCCCAAAAAAAATTTCTACGCCTCATCGACAAACACAGGGGTTTCGTCGACAAGAGTTCTTCAGGATCTCGTCAATGAGGTCCCGTATCATCGTCGATAAGATACTGAGAGAGGATTTTCGGGAAGTCTGAAATTCATCGACAAGGGTGCAGGTTCGTCGACGAACTTTCTACAGGACCCGTCAACGAGGTGACATGGCTCGTCGATGAATCCCACAGTATAAATAGCCTAAATCCGGGTTAAATGCATAATTTTTCAGCAAAACTCTCTCATTTTCTCTCTCCTACGATCTCTCCCTTCTCTCTTTTCGCTTTCGGCCCCGTTAGTCGCCAGATTGACTATCTGAGGCCACCACGACGCTCCTGGGGAAGTTCTCTCTATGTCTACTGGAGCGGATTGTCGGTGGGACAAAGTTGGATTTCATCCCAGATTCAGGGTAAGACCTTTTTGTTGGAATTTGACTTTCCCACAATTGTAGGAAATATTGTAGATGTAGAAACAGTGATATTTTGTTATGGAATATATGGTTTTTAGGGTGTTGAGTGGAGAACCCTGCGGGTGTAGGACCCGTCATAGTAGGGGAATTTTAGCAGGAATCAGGTAAGGGAAATATGTTATGCTAGACGATTCTAGTATGTTTTAGTATAAATTATACGTTTTTACCAGATTATTATTCACAGTAGAAATTTATACAGTTTATTCGTTATGTATAATATGTTTTAAATCACTGTGTGGCTTGAAAATATAGATATAGTATAGAGACATGTTTTACAGTATTTTTCAAAGCTATGTTTTAAAGAATATACATACAGTGAATATATTTTATAGTAATTACAGAATACCATGATTATACAGCTGATACAGA
Organism: Malania oleifera; assembly: GCF_029873635.1. Lineage (NCBI taxonomy): Eukaryota > Viridiplantae > Streptophyta > Magnoliopsida > Santalales > Ximeniaceae > Malania > Malania oleifera. Next base: position 9,050,936 of record NC_080429.1, on the reverse strand, counting down.
TACAGCTTACAATACCATGATATACAGTTTTACAATTCATTTTAGAAATAGAGTTGATACAAAAACAATTTATTACAGTGTCATGGTTAATACAGATATTACATAATCATAGTAAAACAGATAGATTGTATATAGTAATGTATTATTTAGTATTATACCCTGATGGACCATTACGGATTACAGAGCACGGTACCATTGCTACATACGGTATAGAGTGCAACCACCTATTCAGATAATACGTGGTATGAAAGTCGATCGTATAGAGCCCACGAGTGGACAGGCTCCTCATCAGATATGGGTTAAGGAGGGCTGATCAGACTGATGGAGTATAGTGGTTGGCCAGTTAAGGTAGATCTCGCCTACAGGATGCACAACCCTGTCATGAGGGTTTAAATCATGACATATAGTTATCCATAGGGAAGTTTTCAGCTATTAGATGTATATACAGTTTTGCAGTAACAGTGGGGATACTTATGTATAGTAGAAGTATTATGAATGGAAAACTTATAAAAACAGATATGTTAACCAACATGGGTACAGGTGGTGGTTGTATATGTTATTTGTACGTGCATTCTCATATTCAGTTATACATGATTATTTAGAAACAGATCTTTAAAGTATTGTAACTCATTTGTCACACACTAGCAATAACATATTTCGTCTTACTGAGCGTCGTCTCATCCCATTACTTTAACATTTTTCAGGTGATCCAGGTAAGCGAGTAGATCAGGCTCACAGATAAAGGGGCTTCAGTACTACCCTGTCAGTAGAGTGAGTATTTTTTAGAGTATTTATGTATAGCCCTAACCCAGTTGAGGGTACTTTGGGAAACAGTCATATATGTATATTTTTAGGACACATTTTAACACTCTGGTATTGTATATTTTCTTGATTCTGTTTATATGGATTCCGCTTCTCGCTACTTAGGTTGATGGGTTGGTTTAGTCTAGTAGACACCAGAGCATTATAAATTTCATAGTATAAAAAAAAAAAAAAAAACCCCCCAGTTAAATAGCAGGTCGTTAGAGTTAAGTTAAATAGCAGGTCATTACAGTTTTGTTTGGGGTTCCCCAAACCGTCGACAGTTTTGTCCTGTCCTTCACCGTTTTTCTTATTTTTCCTCTTCTTTATTTATTCCCCTTTTCTTTTATTTATTTTTATTTTATTTTTTGGATTCGCATTACTACACCAGATATTGCCTATGCAGTGCACCTTGTTAGCCAATTTATGTCAGCTCCTCGTTCCATTCACTATGCAGTTGTTCTTCGCATCTTGCGTTATGTGAAAGGAACATTATTTCATGGGCTTCATTTTTCCTCTCACTCATCCTTAACGTTGCAGGTTTATTCTGATGCTGATTGGGCAGGGGACCCTACTGATCGCCGGTCTACTACTGGTTTCCTTTTTTTACTTGGTGACTCTCTTATCTTTTGGCGGAGTAAAAAGCAAACTATTGTTGCTTGCTCTAGCATTGAGGATGATTATTGGGCCCTTGCTGATGCTACTTCTAAGCTTCTTTGGCTTCGTTGGCTTCTCCAAGATATGGGTATTCCTTAGCCCTTGAGTACTCCGCTTTATTGTGACAATCATAGTGTTGTCTAGATCGCTCATAACGATGTCTTTCATTAACTCACCAAACACATCGAGATCGACTGTCGTTTTGTGCGTCATCATCTTCAGGAGGGGACACTTCGCCTCTTGTCAGTTCCTTCGGCTGATCACACTTGGTCGCCATCGTGCTTTCGTTTGCAAACTCCAGTTGGCATCTTCGATTCCACCTTGAGTTTGAGGGGGGATGTTAGCATATTTCCCTAATTAAGTTGATTGACCAATCTCCATGACTTGGTCAATCTCCATGATTTATGTAATTAGCATTAATGACATTAATGATTTACCTTTGTGAGCTTGCCTCTTTCACTTATAAAAGGATGACCCTTGTACAGTTTCATATATACAAAAAAATACAGAAGTTATTTACAACTCTTTCTTTCTTCTCTTAGTTTTAACAATCATTTTATATTTTGTTCAAATGATTTTTAAAAAAAATAAAATAAAAATATTTAGTACTCGGATTTTACACTTTACCTCCAAAATACCAACCTAATTAACTCGGAAAATTTTAAACAAAACTTTAAAAAGAAAGAATCAAAATTGTAATTTTTTTTACCGATTTTAATGTCAATACTTTCCAAAATATTCTAATTAATTTTACCACTTTTTCATTATTACTATTTTACAAAAGTAACTAATGCTCTATATTAGCCAATCTTTATTAGGGTTGGTGTGACAATTTATGTTTTTTCTTTTTTATTTTCCTTACAGAATTGGGGCCTATCATTCATGATGCAATCACTTTTATTTCTAGAGACGAGAGCTACAATTCCATAGGACCACCAATCCAACCGGGAACAATTGAGTGATGGGATATTTCGAGTGAGGTGCTACCAATTATGAATATGAGGGAGCAAAGATATATATAAATGATATAACAAAAAATATTTATCATATTTTTTAAGGTAAGTAAATTAAAACACACATATTTCTTATTTAATGCTGTTGATAATTATTTTAATTAACATTTTTCACCACGATGTTTTGATTTTAGGGCTTATTTCATTCGAGAATGGGGGGAAATGGAAATGATTATTTTCAATGGAGGCATTTTCCTAATCTATGACTTTGCTTTAAAATTTTATGTATTCTGAATGAAAATTAATGATAGGAATAATAAATTGAAAATTTTTATATTTAAAAAATGAATATTTATTTATTGAGTTTTGAGGTTCTTGGTTGTAGCAAGAAATTATTATAAGAGGTAGCCAATAGCTTAAATATGGAAAATGTGGGGTACACATTTTTCCGCAAATCAACAAGAAATAGGGTAAGGAACAAAGAGAGAGAATTTGGTAAAGTAGAAAGAGAGTGAAGAATATAGGGAGAAAGTGAAGAATAAAAATAGAGCGAGAAGACTAGAGAGAGAGAGAGAGATCTGCGAAGGATACAATGAAGGTAAAAGAGAAAGCAAAAGGAAAAAAGAAGAGCAAGAAAATATATATATATATATATATATATATATATATGGGTCGTGTGTCACCGTCCACATGGTGACATGCAACACAACCACGTCCTCATCTTCAGATGGCGACGTGGCGCAATCCTACCAGTCCAAAATGTGTTTTCTTTGGACGGTCAGATTGCTGTCACGTTAACAATTTACGTCAAATTTTCAAAACTAACCAATTGTTGGCACGTGGCAGATGACATCATGCTGGTGTCGCCCTATTACAGTAAATTCAAAAAAAATGAAAATAGAGAAGTTGTCACGTGATGGGTGATGTCATATTGATGTGACCCTATTATGGTAAATTAAAACAATAAAAAATAAAAACGCCACGTGTCTCCACCGCTGGCGAACATGTGGTCCACTAATCCCAACTGACTTAAACTCAATTTAGACTGATTGAATCGGTCTAATTTTTGAATCATCGTTCTATTTATTTTATTTTTAAATTGATTTTCAATTTTTAAAAGTCAAGGAAAATCATAAAAAAATATATTTTAAAAATTAGAATAAGTAAATAAAAATTATATGATTTATTTTTTCTCGAATAAAAAAAATGCCAAAAAAAATAAAGAAAAAGTCTTTAAAATTTCTGAAATTTTTTAAAAAACGTTGAAAATTTTTCAGAAAAATTCTATAATGTTTTTTTATTAGAAAAAAAATCTGAAAATATTTTAAAAACTCTTTTTGCTCAAATTGAATGGTTTTATTTAATTATCGATATATATTCTTTTTTTTTTTTTGCCCTCCAATGATTTAACAAACGATAAAGAGTATTTTAGACCTCACCTATATTAGTTATGAGTGGAGTTTATCAAATAAGGTCACCTCATTTGGAGGTCTCATTAGACATTCCTGAATTGCACTTTATTTTTTATTTTATTTATTTTAAATGAGTTAATAAAATATCATTATATTCAATTTATGAATTATTCGTTATTTATTAGGCAACATTCGTGGAACAGATGTGTAGGAGGTGCTGATACATTTCCTTCACATAACTGAACTTCCAATCAAACTTTAGTAAAAGCAGACCGAGACTATTAGTTCCTTGACTTAAGATTAGTTTGGAAGAACAATCAACAAATAATAATTAGGTCATCTAACAGCACATAAGTAAATAAAAGGTTAGTAACGGTCCATCAAACTTTTAATATTATTATTTCTTACCATTTCATACTTTCTCTAGGATTTTGCGACATCACTATTGAAAAAAAATTGTAATACTACTAAATTAGAATGACAAATTGTACATAGTTTTATCTTTGTATTAAAGTTTTTATGATTTAAAAATTAATAATAAATTCAATTTTTAATTTTTGAGAGAAATTCTTCTAACTTAAAAAATATTTTTACATGATCGAATTTGATTGTATTCCATGGGCAAGGATGATATAAGAGTAAGTTTTGAATCAAGTTTTTTAATTTTAACGAGTTTGATTCTTTCATATATGAAATTTAACAAATTTAAAAAATAAAATGATATTTTATTTTTATAATGATTATTTTTTACAACCAGTCCCTATAACTAATTAAATTTTATTCCATTTAGCTTTACTCTATGTTTGTACACTCTTCAATTCTAAATTTGTATGGAATTTAGATAGACTGTAAATTAAAATTATATCATTTTTTTTTCAAATTTATTCAAATTTAATAATTTAAACTTATATGATATACATCTTTACTTAATTGAAGAAACTCATAAAGTGGGATGCTGTTCATTGATGTGTCGGTTGTGGCCGGAAACAATGTCAACCCCCAGTGGCCTCATCGGAGCCTGGGCTGCTGCGGCGGCGGGCCGGCCAGTAATTTTGAACCGACGAGCAGGCAATTAATGCTAATAAATACTCACACGGGCCAATTACTTTTTGAGAGTTTAGGGATTTAAAGGTTTTACCTACATTTGACCAGAAACAATTTAATTCGCATTTGTAAAAATTATAATATTGAATTTATCCTTCTCATGATTTCGTCTTTTCATGTCGCCTCGTGACACCACCGACTTGCGATGAATAGCAGAGCACTTCCTTATTGTTTTTTCTTTTTTTTTAATATCATTCATAATTCTCCGAAAAGTAAAATTAACAATTTGTTTTTATTTTTTAAAAATGAAAAATTATGAGTGAAAGAAAAGAAAAATATAAAAGCATTCACTTTGTGATGTTTGCTTATCAAGAAAATTTAAAATATATATATAGATATGTCAAATCAATGAAGAAAAATTTAATTTTATACCGCACTTATATTTTTTTATTATTTTTTAATCATATTAGAACAAATTTCTATTTTTAGTAATATTTGTTATAAAAAAAATACAATGAAAAATAAGTTTTATTCTCATTTTCTTTTTCTTTCCTTTCCAAATGAATCCTAAAATTTGACAAGAAAAAAATGCAAATCTCCCTAGAACTTAAAATCTCACAAACCTCTATTAATATTTGATTTTTAAGACGTTTATATTCCTTTGTAGGTTTCTCCTCTTGTCGATCATAAGTTGAGATGTATGTTTTTTTTTTTGCAAAATCTTAGGGAGGCCCCTACGATTTTTTTAATGCCAAATTTAGTTTTTTTGCTAAACTTTGGAAAAAGTAAATAGAAGTTATCTTTTTTTATTAAAAAAAAAAAGATGAAAATTTTATGCTTTATTTGGAACTCAAAAAATATTAGGGAAATGAAAGAAAAATATCAAGGAATCTATATTTTTATGTTTTGTTATCGAGAAAAGTAAAAAAGAAAATGAAAAATATACCAAAATCATGAATCAAAATTTTGATTTTCAAATTATTAATATTTCGTTTTTCTTAATTTTAAATCATAAAAAAAAAAAAACTTTAGAATCTAATATAGAATAAAAATATAATAGGAAATGAGGTTTTTACTTTTTTTTTTATCAAATAAAATCTTTGATCCAAAAGAATTGTTAGTAAACATAAAAGTCACAAAATATGAGGGAGAAAAATGTCAAGAGAATTTTTTCCAAACATTATGCTCACACGCAAATGTAAAATAGGAAAATTTAGGGATTTAAATATTTAATCTATGCTTGGAAGTTTGAATTCAGACTCTAAATTTTAACTTGTATAAATTTCAATAAAATGTAATAAATAAATATATTAATTTTCATTTGAATGAATAAAATTGAACCAATGTTATGTGAATTGTTCGAGGTCGGTTTTATAAAACCAAATTGTGAATTCCTTTAACCAGAGAGGTTATGGATGAAGGAGGAGCTACTATTTCAATATGACATTCGGATCGTAGGTATTTAGATCACGGGTTACTTGACCTGGATCCTGAATAAAATACCAAAAAAATAAAATTTGATTCATTTTGTCTATAATAAAAAAAAAATACCAAAGAAATAAAGAAAAAGTTTTTAAATTTTCAAAAAAATTTTGAAAAATGTTGAAAAATTTTCAAAAAAAATTCTATAATGTTTTTTTATTAGAAAAAAAATCTGAAAATGTTTTAAAAACTCTTTTTGCTCAAATTGGATGGTTTTATTTAATTATCTATATATATTCTTCTTCATTTTTTTGTGTGCCCAACTGATTTAAAAAAAGATAAAAAATATTTTAAACCTCACCTACATTAGTTATGAGTGGGGTTTATCAAATAAGATCATCTCATTTGGAGGTCTTATTAGACATCCCTGAATTTTACTTTATTTTTCATTTTTATTTTAAATTTTTTTTTACTTATTTATATTTTAAATAAGTTAATAAAATATCATTATATTCAATTTATGATTAATTAAGCACAATTTGTGAAACAGATGTGTAGGAGGTGTTGATACTTTTCCTTCGCATAATTAAACTTCTAATCAAACTTTAGTAAAAGCAAACCAAAACTATTAGTTCCTTGACTTAAGATTAGTTTGAAAGAATAATCAACAAGTAGTAATTAGGTCTTCTAACAGCACATAAGTAAATAAAAAGTTAGTGACGATCCATTAAACTTTTAATATTATTATTTCTTGCCATTTCATACTCTTCTTGGGATGTTACGACATCACTATTAAAAAAAAATTGTAATACTATTAAATTAGAATGACAAATTGTACATAGTTTTATCTGTGTATTAAAGTTTTAATGATTTAAAAATTAGTAATAAATTCAAATTTTAATTTTTGAGAGAAATTTTTCTAACTTCAAAAATATTTTTACATGATCGAATTTTATTGTGTTCCATGGGCAAGGATGATATAAGAGCAAGTTTTGAATCAAGTTTTTTTAATTTTAACGAGTTAGATTCTTTTTACAATAATTATTTTTGACAACCAGTCCCAAATAATTAATTAAATTTTATTCCATTTAGCCCTCTATTTCATTACTACATACAGTATAGAGTGCAACCACCTGTTCAGATAATATGTGGTATGAAAGTCGATCGTATAGAACTCACGAGTGGACAAACTCCCCATCATATATGAGTTAAGGAGGGTTGATCAGACTAATGGAGTATAGTGGTTTATCCTGGTCGGCCAGCCAGGGTAGATCCCGCCTACGGGCCACACAATCCTATCGTAAGGGGTTAAATCATGACATACAGTTATCCACAGGGAAGTTTTCAGCTATTAGAAGTATATACAGTTTTACAGTAACAGTAGGGATACTTATGTATAGTAGAAGTATTATGAATAGAAAACTAATAAAATCAGATATGTTAAGTAACATGGGTACAGGTGGTGGTTGTATATGTTATTTGTACGTGTATTCTCATATTTAGTTATACATGATTATTTAGAAACAGATTTTTAAAGTATTGTAATTCATTTGTCACACACTAGTAATAGCATATTTCGTCTTACTGAGCGTCGTCTCATCTCATTACTTTAATATTTTTCAGGTGATCCAAGTAGGCGAGTAGATCAGGCTCGCAGATAAAGGGGTCTCAGTACTGCCCTGTCAGTAAAGTAAGTATTTTTTAGAGTATTTATGTATAACCCTAATTCAGTTGAGGGTACTTTGGGAAACAGTCATATATGTATATTTTGATAACACATTTTATGTAACGATCCGAATTTTTAAATGAAATTTAAATAATAAAGAGAGAAAAATTTGAAATTATTATAAGAGGTAGCCAATAGCTTAAATATGGAAAATGTGAGGTTCACATTTTTCCTACATTGTTTGCCTTTTTTCTTCTTTGATAAACAAGTTTTGCCATTGGGGTCCTCAAATTGAATTTTGAATCATGAGTACTGCAGTGGCACATGTTTAGTACTTCAAATTAATTAATTCTTGATTTCACTTGTTGACACCCTATTTTGTTTAGGGGCTGCTTATATAACAAAAATTGAGTAATATTTTCATTTCTTAAAATAAAAAATATATATAAGAAAATAAAAAAAAAATACAGGGAAATAGAAAGAGAGTGATATGAGTGAGAAAAAAGGAAATATAGAGAGAGACAAAGAGTGATGTGTGAGAAAAAGAGAAATAGAGAGAGAAGGAGAATGATCTGTGTGAAGAATAGAGAAAGAGAGAGCGAAAGATAAATCCGCAAATCGACAAGAAATAGAGTAAGAAACAAAGAGGGAGAAATTGGTAAAGTAGAAAGAGAGAGTAAAGAACATAGAGAGAACGTGAAGAACAAAAATAGAGAGAGAAGAATAGAGAGAGAGATTTGCGAGGATACAGTGAAGGTAAAGAGAAAGCATAAGGAAAAAAGAAAAGCAAGAGAATATATATATATGGGACGTGTGTCACCGTCCACATGGTGACATGCAACACAACCACGACCTCATCTTCAGAGGGCGACGTGGCGCAATCTCAGCCGTCCAAAATGTGTTTTCTCTGGACAATCAGATTGTTGTCACGTCAACAATCTATGTCAAATTTTCAAAACTAACCAATTGTTGCCACGTGGCAGATGACATCATGCTGGTGTCGCCCCATTACAGTAAATTTAAACAAAAAAATGAAAATAGAGAAGTTGTCACATGGTGGGTGATGTCATGTTGATGTCACCCAATTACGGTAAATTAAAAAAAATAAAAATAAAAGCACCACGTGCCTCCACCGCTGGCGAATATGTGGTCCACTAATCTCAACTGAGTTAAACTCGATTTAGGCTCGTTTAATGGGTTTAAAAACTCTTTTTGCTCAAATTGGATGGTTTTATTTAATTATCTATATATATTATTCCCTTTTTTCTTTGCACCCCAATGATTTAATGAATGATAAAAAGTATTTTAAATTTCACCTGTATTAGTTATGAGTGGGGTTTATCAAATAAGGTCACCCCATTTGGAGGTCTTGTTAGATATTCCTGAATTGCACTTGATTTTTCACTTTTTTAAAATTATTTATTTATTTATTTATTTTAAATGAGTTAATAAAATATTATTATATTCAATTTATGAATAATTCATGATTAATTAGGCACCGTTCGTGGAATAAATGTGTAGGAGGTGCTGATACCCTTCCTTTGTATAACTGAACTTCCGATCAAATTTTAGTAAAAGCAGACCGAGACTACTAGTTCCTTGACTTAAGATTAGTTTGGAAGAACAATCAACAAGTAGTAATTAGGTCATCTAACAACACATAACTAAATAAAAGATTAATGACAATCTATCAAACTTTTAATATTATTATTTCTTACCATTTCATACTCTTCTATGGGATGTTGCGACATCACTATTAAAAAAAATTTGTAATACTATTAAATTAGAATGACAAATTGTACATAGTTTTATCTTTGTATTAAAGTTTTTATGATTTAAAAATTAGTAATAAATTCAATTTTTAATTTTTGAGAGAAATTCTTCTAACTTAAAAAATACTTTTACATGATCGAATTTGATTGTGTTCCATGGGCAAGGATGATATAAGAGCAAGTTTTGAATCAAGTTTTTTAATTTTAACGAGTTCAATTATTTCGTATATGAAATTTAACAAATTTAAAAATAAAATGATATTTTATTTTGACAATGATTATTTTTGACAACCCACCCCAAATAACTAACTAAATTTTATTTTATTTAGTCTTACTCTGTTTGAACTCTCTTCAATTTTAAATTTGTATCGAATTTAGATAGACTATAATATAAAATTATATCATTTTTTTTCAAATTTATTCAAATTTAAAATTGAAGTCTAAAAATTTAAACTTATATGATATACATCTTTCTTAATTGGAGAAAGATTTGTCGGTTGTGGCCGGAAACAATGTCAACCCCCACCGGAATCATCGGAGCCTGGGCGGCTGCGGCGGCGGGCCGGCCAGTAATGTTCCTGCAGTTGCAGATCCCACCCCAACGACCTAAATACCCCAACAATTTGACCTAGAAAATTTTGCACCGACGAGCAAGCAATTAATGCTAATAAATACTCACACGGGCCAATTACTTTTTGAGAGTTTAGGGATTTAAAGGTTTTACCTACACTTGACCAGAAACAGTTTAATTCTCATTTGTAAAAATTATAATATTGTATTTATCCTTCTCATGATTTCTTCTTTTCATGTCGCCTCGTGACACCACCGACTTGCAATGAATAACATAGCACTTCCTTATTATTTTTTCATTTTTTTTTTCATTCATATTTCTCCAAAAAGTAAAATTAACAATTTGTTTTTACTTTTTAAAAATAAAAAATTATGAGTGAAAGAAAAGAAAAATATAAAAGTATTGAATTTCTTATGTTTGGTTATCAAGAAAATTTAAACTATATATAGATATGTCAAATTAATGAAGAAAAAATTCGATTTTATACAATACTTACAATTTTTTCTTATTTTTTAATCATATTAAAGCAAACTTTTATTTTTTATAGTATTTGATATAAAAAGAAAAATATAATGAAAAATAAGTTTTCTTTTCATTTTCCTTTCCTTTCCAAACAGACGCCTAAAATTTGACGGAAAAAAAATACAAATCTCCCTTGAGGCTAGAACTTAAAATCTCACAAACCTTTATTAATATTTGATTTTTAAGACACTTATATTCCTTTGTAGGCTTCTCCTCTTGTCAAACATAAGTTGACATGTATGTTTTTTTTGCAAAATCTTAGGGAGGCCCCTAAGATTTTTTTAATGCCTTTTTTGCTAAACTTTGGAAAAAGTAAATAGAAGTTTTTTTTTTTTTTTGTTTAGAAGACAAAAATTTTACGCTTTATTTGGAACTCAAAAAATATTAGGGAAAAGAAAGAAAAATATCAAGGAATCTATATTTTCATGTTTGGTTATCGAGGAAAGTAAAAAAGAAAATGAAAAATATACCAAATTCTTGAATCAAAATTTTGATTTTCAAATTATTAATATTTAATTTTTCTTAATTTTTAATCATTAAAAAAAACTTTAGAATCTAATATAGAATAAAAATATAATAGGAAATGAGGTTTTTACTTTTTTTTTATCAAATAAAATCTTTGATCCAAAAGAATTGTTAGTAAACATAAAAGTCACAAAATATGAGGGAGAAAAATGTCGAGAGCATTTTTTCCAAACATTATGCTCGCACACAAATGTAAAATAGGAAAATTTAGGGATTTAAATATTTAATCTATGCTTGGAAGTTTGAATTCAGACTCTAAATTTTGTTGGGCTTTTGTGGAGCCTAGTTGTGTTAAATTTGGATGATGACCCGACCATTCGAACCGAAACCCTATGCGCAACATATAAAAGGATTGCTTTTGGGTGATTAGGGTTTGTGATCAAACCTCGCAAGAGAGCGAGAGGGAGAGTATTGTACCACTGCACTCTCCGTAATATTTCTCTCTGATAATAGTGAAATCCCTGCAGCTTCGTGGACGTAAGCAAAATTGCCGAACCATGTAAATATTGTCTTATGCGTGTGATTCATTTTTCTTTGGTGTGTATTCTTTCTCTATTTTGTTTCTCACAAGTTTCGAAATTTGTTTTTAATTCCCAATAACTGGTATCAGAGTATAGGGTTAGGTTTGAGTGGGAGCAATGGCAGAGGAAGCAGGAAAGGCGTCTGGAATAGAAAAGTTTGATGGCACAAATTTTGGATTCTAGAGGATGCAGATCGAGGATTATCTCTATGGGAAGAAGTTACATCTACCACTTCTAGGAGAAAAACCTACTACTATGAAGGACGAGGAATAGACTCTCATTGACAGACAGGTACTAGGACTTATAAGATTAACTCTGTCTAGGTCTGTTGCACACAACGTTGTGAAGGAGAAGACTACAGCAGATCTGATGAAGGTTTTTTCTGGTATGTATGAAAAATCGTTAGCAAATAACAAGGTACATCTCATGAAGAAATTATTTAATTTGAAGATGGCAGAGAATGCATCAGTAGCACAACATCTGAATGAGTTTAATACTATCACAAATCAATTATCGTCTGTAGAAATTGATTTTGATGATGAGATTCGTGCACTGATCGTTTTGGCTTCGTTGCCAAACAGTTGGGAGGCAATGAGGATGGCAGTAAGCAACTCTACCAGAACATAAAAACTGAAGTATAATGATATACGGGATTTAATTCTAGTTGAGGAGATTCGTATAAGAGATGCGGGTGAAACCTCAGGATCTGGCTCTGCCCTAAACCTTGAGACCAGGGGCAGAGGTAATGACTGAAATTCAGATCGGGGTAGATCAAAATCCAGAAACTATAATTGAAACATAAGTAAATCTAGATCTAGCCAAAAGGGACAATGCTAGAACTACGGGAAAACGGGTCACTTTAAGAGACAATGCAAAAGTCTTAAGAAGAAGAGTGAGGATGATTCTGCTAATGCTGTAATAGAAGAAGTACAGAATGCACTACTTCTTGCAGTAGACAGTCCACTTGATGATTGGGTTTTGGACTCACGAGCTTCGTTTCATACCACTTCACACCATGAAATCTTACAGAACTATGTAGTCAGAGATTTTGGTAAGGTGTATTTGGCTTATGGTACAACCTTAGATGTTGTGGGTATGGGAAACGTCTGAATGTCGTTGCCCAATGGGTCTGTTTGGTTACTGGAGAAGGTACGACATATTCCTGACCTAAGAAGGAATTTAATTTCTGTCAGACAGCTTGATGATGAAGGGCATACAATGTTGTTTGCTGGTGGCACTTGGAAGGTTACAAAGGGAGTCAAAAACTGGCTCGTGGAAAGAAATCTGGTACTTTATACATGACCTCAAGTCCAAGAGACACAATTGCAGTTGCTGAAGCAAATACTGATACAAGCTTATGACACCGTAGACTTGGTCACATGAGTGAGAAAGGAATGAAGATGCTGCTGTCAAAAGAGAAACTACCGGAATTGAAGTCCGTTGATTTTGACTTGTGTGAAAGCTTCATCTTAGGAGCAGAAAAGGGTGAGTTTCTTGAAAAGTGGCAGAACACCGAAGGCTGAAAAATTAGAGTTAGTGCACACAGATTTGTGGGGGCCTTCTCCTATTGCATCCCTTGGAGGTTCAAGGTACTACGTTACTTTCATTGATGACTCAACCAGAAAGGTATGAGTTTATTTTCTGAGAAATAAATATGATGTATTTGAAACTTTTAGGAAGTGGAAGGCTATGGTTGAGATAGAGACAGGTTTGAAAGTAAAGTGTTTGAGGTCGAACAATGGAGGAGAGTACATAGATGGAGGGTTCAGAGAGTATTATGCTGCACATGAAATCAAAATGGAAAAGACCATTCCTAGGACACCACAGCATAATGGTGTGGCTGAGCGCATGAACAGAACTCTCAATGAGCGTGCTAGGAGTATAAGGTTGCACGCTGGACTACCAAAAACTTTCTGGGCTGATATTGTTAGTACTGCAGCTTATCTGATAAACCGAGGACCTTCAGTTCCCATGGAGTTTAAACTTCCTGAAGAGGTTTGGAGCGATAAAGAGGTAAAGTTTTCTTACTTAAAAGTTTTTGGTTGTGTTTCTTATGTTTATATTGATTTTGATGCTCGTGGTAAACTTGATTCAAAGTCCAAAATATGCTATTTCATTGGCTATGGTGATGAGAAATTTGGCTATCGGTTGTGGGATGAACAAAACAGGAAAATCATCAGAAGTAGAAATGTGATATTTAACGAACAGGTTATGTACAAGGACAGGTCAATTGTAGTGTCAGATGTCACGGCGATAGATTAGAAGAAATTTGAGTTTATTAACTTAGATGAGTTGACTGAAAGTACTGTCCAGGAAAGGGGTGAAGATGATAGGGAGAATGTAGAATCACAAGAAAATCAAAATACACCTGTAGCTGCGGTCCGTAGATTTTCCAAGGCCATTAGACCTCCACAGCATTATTCACCTACTTTAAATTATCTCCTGTTAACTGATGGTGGTGAGCCAGAGTGTTATAATGAAGCCTTGCAGGATGAAAGTTCAAGCAAGTGGGAGTTGGCTATGAAGGGTGAGATGGATTCCTTGTTGGGGAATCAGACATGGGAACTAACTGAATTGCCAGTAAGGAAGAAGGCTTTACACAACAAGTGGGTATACAGAATAAAGAAAAAACATGATGGTAGCAAACTCTACAAAGCCAAATTAGTTGTCAAAGGGTTCCAGCAAAAGGAGGGCATTGACTTCACAAAAATATTTTCTCCAGTTGTGAAGATGTCTACAATTAGACTGGTACTGGGAATGGTGGCTGCAGAAAATCTACATCTTGAGCAGTTAGATGTGAAAATGGCATTCCTTCATGGTGGCTTGGAGGAAGACATTTACATGATTCAACCAGAAGGGTTCATTGTCCAGGGACAAGAGAATTTAGTCTGCAACTGAGAAAGAGCTTGTATGGTCTAAAACAAGCTCCAAGACAATGATATAAGAAATTTGATAGTTTTATGCTTAAAATTGGGTTCAAGAGATGTGAAGTTGATCACTACTGTTATGTTAAGTTCTTTGACTATTCTTACATCATTTTACTTTTATATGTAGATGATATGTTCATTGTAGGGTCTAGCATTGAGAAGATTAATAATCTGAAGAAACAATTGTCAAAACAGTTTGCAATGAGCTGCAAAGCAAATCCTTGGAATAAGAATCATTAGAGACAAGGCTAATGGTAGATTGAAGCTTTCACAGTCAGAGTATGTGAAGAAAATTCTCAGCAGGTTCAACATGAATGAAGCTAAACCAATGAGCACACCCTTGGGTAGTCATTTCAAACTAAACAAGGAACAGTCACTGAAGATAGAAGAAGAAATGGACCATATGAGCAAGGTACCCTATGCTTCAGCTATTGGCAGCTTGATGTATGCTATGGTGTGTACAACGTTAGACATTGCACATGCAGTGGGAGTTGTTAACAGATTCATGAGTAGGCCAGGAAAGCAGCATTGGAAGGCAGTAAAGTGGATTCTGAGATATCTGAGGGGTTCATCAAATACATGTCTTTGCTTCAAAGGTGCAAGTTTGAAATTGCAGGGTTATGTAAACGCTAATTTTGCTGGTGATAATGATAGTAGAAAGAGTACTACTGGATTTGTATTTACTCTGGGTGGTACAGCTATATCTTGGGCTTCAAATTTGCAAAAGATTGTTACTTTGTCTACTACAAAAGCTGAGTATGTTGCAGCAACTGAAGTTGGAAAGGAGATGATTTGGTTACATGGTTTCTTAGACGAATTGGGTAAGAAGCAGAAGATGGGCATTCTACACAATGATAGTCAGAGTGCAATTTTTCTTGCCAAAAATTTGACTTTTCATTCAAAATTGAAACACATACAGACAAAATACCACTTTATCCGTTACCTTGTTGAAGATAAGCTGGTAATATTTGAGAAGATATGTGGATCTAAAAACCCGGCAAACATATTGACTAAGGGTGTTACTATTGAGAAACTGAAACTGTATGCAACTTTAGTTGGTCTTCTAGCTTGAGGACAGAAGGTTGAGTTGAAGGGATGAGGGATTGCTCATTTGGGAGGATTGCAGTTGATATTGGTGATTGAACTAGTCTCCAAGTGGGAGATTTGTTGGGCTTTTGTGGAGCTTAGTTGTGTTAAATTTGGATGATGACCCGACCATTCGGAACAGACCACCTATGCGCAACATATAAAAGGATTGCTTTTAAGTGATTAGGGTTTGTGATCAAACTTCGCGAGAGAGCGAGAGGGAGAGTATTGTACCGCTGCACTTTTTGTAATATTTCTCCCTAATAATAGTGAAATCCCTGCAACTCCGTGAACGTAGGCAAAATAGCTTAACCACGTAAATACTGTCTTATGCGTGTGATTCATTTTTCTTTGACGTATATTCTTTATCTATTTTGTTTCTCACAAGTTTCGGAATTTGTTTTTAATTCCCAACAAATTATAACTTGTATAAATTTCAATAAAATGTAATAGATAAATATATTAATTTTCATTTGAATGAATAAAATTGAACCAATGTTATGTGAATTGTTCGAGGTCGGTTTTATAAAACCAAATTGTGAATTCCTTTAACCAGAGAGGTTATGGATGGAGGAGGAGCTACTATTTCAATATGACATTCGGATCACGGGTTACTTGACCCGGATCTTGAATAAAATACCAAAAAAATAAAATTTGATTTATTTTATCTAGAATAAAAAAATACCAAAAAAATAAAGAAAAAGTCTTTAAAATTTCAGAAAATTTTTAAAAAACGTTAAAAAATTTTCAAAAAAAAATTCTATAATGTTTTTTATTAGAAAAAAAATATAAAAAATGTTTTAAAAACTCATTTTGCTCAAATTGGATGCTTTTATTTAATTATCTATATATATATATATATATTTTGTGTACCCGAATGATTTAAAAAAAAGATAAAAAGTATTTTAAATCTCACCTATATTAGTTATGAGTGGGGTTCATCAAATAAGATCACCTCATTTAGAGGTCTTATTAGACAATTCTGAATTGTACTTTATTTTCCATTTTTATTTTAAATATTTATTTATTTATTTATTTTAAATAAGTTAATAAAATATCATTATATTCAATTTATGATTAATTAAGCACCATTCGTGAAACAGATATGAAGGAGGTGTTGATACCTTTCATTTACATAACTGAACTTCCGATCAAACTTTAGTAAAAGCAGACCAAAACTACTAGTTCCTTGACTTAAGATTAGTTTGAAAGAATAATCAACAAGTAGTAATTATGTTATCTAACAGCACATAGGTAAATAAAATGTTAGTGACGATCCATTAAACTTTTAATATTATTATTTCTTACCATTTCATACTCTTCTTAGGATTTGCAACATCACTATTAAAAAAAAAATTGTAATACTATTAAATTAGAATGACAAATTGTACATAGTTTTATCTTTGTATTAAAGTTTTAATGATTTAAAAATTAGTAATAAATTCAAATTTTAATTTTTGAGAGAAATTCTTCTAACTTAAAAAATACTTTTACATGATTGAATTTGATTGTGTTCCATGGGCAAGGATGATATAAGAGCAAGTTTTGAATCAAGTTTTTTAATTTTAACGAGTTCGATTCTTTTTACAATAATCATTTTTGACAACCAGTCCCAAATAACTAATTAAATTTTATTCCATTTAGCCTTACTATGTTTGAACACTCTTCAATTTTAAATTTGTATCGAATTTAGATAGACTGTAATATAAAATTATATCATTTTTTAAAAAAAATTATTTAAATTTAAAATTAAAGTCTAATAATTTAAACTTATATGATATACATCTTTACTTAATTGGAGAAACTCATAAAGTGGGATGCTGTTCATTGATGTGTCGGTTGTGGCCGGAAACAATGTCAACCCCCACCGGGATCACCGGAGCCTGGGCGGCTGCGGCGGCGGGCCGGCCAGTAATGTTCCCGCAGTTGCACGATCCCATCCCAGCTACCAAAGTACCCCAACAATTTGACCTAGAAAATTTTGGACCGACGAGCAATTAATGCAAATAAATGCTCACACGGCCAATTACTTTTTGAGAGTTTAGGGATTTAAAGGTTTTACCTGCACTTGACCAGAAACCGGCTCGTGATACCAGCAATGAATAGCATAGCACTACCTTATTGTTTTTTTTTTTTTTTATCATTCATAATTCTCCGAAAAGTAAAATTAACAATTTGTTTTTATTTTTTAAAAATGAAAAATTATGAGTGAAAGAAAAGAAAAATATAAAAGCATTGAATTTCTAATGTTTGGTTATCAAGAAAATTTAAAATATATATATAGATATGTCAAATCAATGAAGAAAAATTTGATTTTATATGGTATTTATATTTTTTTATTAATTTTTAATCATACTATAATAAATTTTTATTTTTTAGTAGGATTTGATATAAAAGGAAAAATATAATAAAAAATAGGTTTTCTTCTCATTTTTCTTTCATTTCCAAATGGACCCTTAAAATTTGATAGAAAAAAAATGCAAATCTCCCTAGAACTTAAAATCTCACAAACCTCTATTAATATATGATTTTTAAGAAGCTTATAAACCTTTGTAGGCTTCTTCTCTTGTGGAACATAAGTTGAGATGTACGTTTTTTTTTTTTTTTGCAAAATCTTAGGGAGGCCCCTAAGATTCTTTAAAAGTCAAATTTAGTCTTTTTGCTAAACTTTGGAAAAAGTAAATAGAAGTTTTTTTTAAAAAAAAAATAACTAAAATTTTACGTTATATTTGGAACTCGAAAAATATGAGGGAAAAGAAAGAAATATATTAAGGAATCTATATTTTCATGTTTGGTTATCGAGGAAAGTAAAAAATAAAATGAAAAATATACCAAATTCATGAATAAAATTTTGATTTTTCAAATCATTAATATTTAGTTTTTCTTTATTTTTAATCATGAAAAAAAAAACAAAGTTTAGAATCTAATATAGAATAAAAATATAATAGAAAATGAGGTTTTTACTTACTTTTTTTTTATTAAATAAAATCTTTGATTCAAAAGAACTGTTAGTAAACATAAGTCACAAAATATGAGGGAGAAAATGTCGAGAGCATTTATCCGAACATTATGTTCGCACACAAATGTAAAATAGGAAAATTTAGGGATTTAAATATTTAATCTATGCTTGGAAGTTTGAATTCGGACTCTAAATTTTAACTTATATAAATTTCAATAAAATGTAATAAATAAATATATTAATTTTCATTTGAATGAATAAAATTGAACCAATGTTATGTGAATTGTTTGAGGTCGGTTTTATAAAACCAAACTGTGAATTCCTTTAACCAGAGAGGTTATGGATGGAGGAGTAGCTAGTATTTCGCTATGACATTCGGATCCTAAGTATTCGGATCACGGGTTACTTGACCCGGATCCTGAATCTCATTTAGTACAAGGTTTCTTGCCCTATTGATGGTCATAAGACATAAATACAAGTGCTCCTCCAACTCATCAAGCTGTTGGCTAAAGCTTGAGTCGTTTTTTTTAAACTGGCGCGCCACTTCCCCAAATGGTTGGAGCCGATCCTCCCCGCGCTCCAGCCAAAAGCCAATCATCTCTCGCACGTGCTCTAGCTCATCATTTAGTCGAGCCAGATGCCGACTTATTGTGTCCAAGTCTCTGTTCAATATGTAAGTTCCCTTGGCGGCTGCGTCGAGCTGAGCTAATGCTTTGGTTAGCTTTTTTGTCGGAGTGGGATCAAATGAAGCTGCTATGAGACTCGGAGCAGCCACCATTGCTGCTAAAGCATGAAAAACCATAATTGTAGCCAACGTTGCTGTTAGCATCACGAGAAAGATAGCCGAGCCATGTCTAATTCTATTGACTAGCTGAAGCTTGGCTCGAGCATGGTCACGAGTCGTCTCAAGCCGCTTGAGCAATCCAGAGCAATTAACTTGCACGACCCGAAATCGACATGAAGACAAAGCAGATGCGACAAATGGGTTGAATGAATTGGTTAATTCGGTCAAGCGAGTTAATATTTCAGGCGGGTGATGATCCACAGGCAACGATGAAATTTCAAGAGATTCAAGAAATTTCCTGAGAGCTCTATATTTGACACGTGTTTGGTCGATATTTTTTAATAAAAAAGTACATAAAAGAGAAGCATTAGCTGTTTCTGAGAAATAGTCAGAGAGGAGAGAGTGGTTGATCACTAAGTCACTAGTAGTCAAATTCAAGATCCGAGTAATTGTTGATTGATCCGGATCCAAGAGATGCTCCATGAAGAGTCGATAAGAAGGGAGTCGAGCCGACGTTGTGGACCCAATCGGATTACATGTGACAACATCTTTATGTGTTAGAGCAAGGACACGTGTCCAAAACTCATCATATGATTGGGTACGAAAAGCATTAGCGTATTCCTCGCGAACATCCACCGCAGGAATGGTGGAAGTGCTCGTACTAGATCCTACACACCATCAACACAAATATTGTAATAATTCCCCAAGCAATATCAACACAGCTAAATGTGTGTGTTTATATATACATTCTTAAAAATAAATTAAATTAAAAACATATATAATCGAATACCTAATTATTTTTTTGTTCTTGGATCAATCAATAACAATAAACTAAAACAACGAAAATTAAAAAAAATATAAAACTTAATTAAAAATGAACTTAAATGGATTGAGCCTTGGTATGAAAACTGACTAAATGAGAACTTTCAAATTTAGGGAAATCCCGAAATTAATAATAGAATTAAGAAAAATGGACAATCCTAAGTCAAATCCTGTTTTCTAAAAATAAGCTAAGGGTTTAGAAAGACAGACGTAAACTTGTAAAGCTACCGAGGGTAGGGATAATTGTCTAGGCCTCATTGTGAAACAAAAAAGTTGCCTTACCACAGCAGGCGGGTTGGTTCCTTTGTCGTTACCGAGGAGCTCTTGGCAAGGAGCCTAGATACATACGTGAAATTTATTTTCCTTTCTGCAAGGAAGCAAGTTTTAAAAAGGATCTCAAAGTGTCTAGGATTGAACCGGAAGAGTCTCTTAACACCTTCTTTTTTCTTCTCACGAGTTGTTTAAATATAGTAATTTTGCTTACTTAATTATTGTATTTTTTGAAGTCACCTTTAATAACTTTTTCATGAATAATCTTATTTATCTGAAGTTGAAAAAAATTGATGAAAATATTATTGCGAATGAATTTTCCTATTTTGCATTTTTCTCTTGTTCTGTTTTCAACAAGCATTAATTTTTTGTTACCAAATTTGGATAATAAAAATTGTCCGTCCATTGACGTATCCCTAATAATTTATCGTAGTAAAGTTTCAAAGGGAAATCAAACCGTAAAATGAGTTTGAAATAGATATTGAAAGTTTTTTGTTGTCATAATTAATGAATAATGACAATCAAAAGCTGTGTGTGTGTAGATATAAAATTAGAAAATGAATTAATTAGGGGGACATGAAAGAATAGACGTGGATTAGATACGTACTGCAGCTGGAAAGGAATTTTCTGATGCGAAGGCTAATTCGTTTTGCCATCGTCATTACTAATTAATTCCTCCTGATTCTGATCTACCAATCAAAGTTCCAACTCTATCTGCAAACTAATGCCCCCAGGTCCAAACAGTCCCTTATCTTTCTCAGGAGAGAGAGAGAGAGAGAGAGGCTAAAAATGAAACAGAAATAAGATGACGCTTTATATATACATATCACGTCCCTGTTGCTTTTGCTTTTGCTTTTGCCTTTTGCTTTCGCTTTAAGGTGCTTAGTTGATGAGGACCGATATCTATAATATTTATAGATATCTTAGAAGGCAAATTCTGAAATTTCTCAGCTTTACTTGTGCACAAATCAATAAAATTAATTTATTAATTAATTAAAATAAAAGTGGGATTAAAGATTAAAATTAATTTTTTTTGTTTATTGATTTTATTGTGTTTTTTTTTCAATTTTTCTTGATTGATAATCAGGCATAAAAGAATGATTTTTTTTTTCTATTTGTGTCATAATATTTTCTTTAAGCTAAGAACTTAATGACAATGAATTACAATTGTAGGCTCACCAAATTGCTTTTTTTTTTTCAATTTTTTATCATAATAGAAATTTTGAAAAATATTTTTATTATTTGTAAAAAAGTTTTGAATTAATTTTAGGTGAAATTTCTATAATTGCGTATATCTTGTTTGGAACTCGAAAAATATAATAGAAAGAAAAGGAAAACGTCTAGGAGTTAAAAATATATCAAATTTATAAACAAATTTTGATTTTACACATTATTAATATTTATTTTGCTTAATTTTTAATCAAAATTTCATTTTTAATAGAGTTTTGTTGTAGCCGAAAATTGAACAATTTACACGAATCGGTCCTTGATCACGACCACTTGAAAAGAGACAAATAAAAGTAGCTTAAAGAACCCAAAATGTACTCCGGGAGACCTCTCCGATGGCTAAGTAAGGGATGAGTTTGAGAGGTGTTTATATAACAGTAAAATGTGTTAGGAAGAGATATTTTAGCCTATTTTCCAAATCCCTATTTATAGTGACAGAGTTGACTTAAGAGTGTAATGTCATTTATTGGCGAGTTATGGTGCGGGTGTGAATCGCTCCAATTCTTACCTCATCGGCGTGAATCGCTCTACTTATTATAAGACGGGTGTCAATTGCTCCGGTCGGACGGTTGACTTGGGCGGTAACTGCCCTCATAAAGTTGCGCTTTGATCTCTTCTAAGTAGGTGATATATTTGGGTTATATCAGTTGCCTCCTCATAATGATTAAGGTTCAATTCGTGAAGATTGTTCAATTTTTCGCTGCAACAAATTCTAACTCACATATGTAAAGTAAGAAGTAAAAAGTTTATAAAATAATACAAAATATTTTTAATTTTTTATAAATAAATTTAAAAAAATTAAAAATTAGATGACATTTTTGTAGTTATTTAAAAATTTTAAATACAAATTAAAAATATTTTCACGAGCAAAAATAATCAATTTTTTTTATTATTGCTTATTTATTTTGCACACATATTCTAAAACTAAAAATTAAGAAATCAAAATTTTTTTAATTCTTTGAACAATTAAAATAAACAAATTATTTTTTAGAACTAAATATACCTTAAATACTTCTCATGATTTAATATTTTTCTAAAAATACATTTTTAGATGTTAGTTTTTACGGCAAAAGGCACTAACCACCCCTGAGGCTTAACAAAAAGACAATAACTTCCTAAAGTTTCAAAAATTCCAAAAACCTTTCTTGAGATTTCAAAAATTCAAAGAACTTCCTAAAAATTTGTCAAAAAGGCACAAGTCTCCCTTTATATTTTGTAAAAAAATAAAATTTTTTAGAGCATGTAACTTTTTGATAAACCTCGAGAGAAATCTGTAACATTTTTGAAATCTGT
This sequence comes from Malania oleifera, assembly GCF_029873635.1. Lineage (NCBI taxonomy): Eukaryota > Viridiplantae > Streptophyta > Magnoliopsida > Santalales > Ximeniaceae > Malania > Malania oleifera. The sequence goes on along the minus strand of NC_080429.1, from coordinate 9,027,702 downwards.
CATTTTTGAAAAATCACAAAGGAGGTGCTTAAAATTTTTAAAATCTCAAGCGAGTTTTTTGTCCTTTTGGCATAACTCAGTAGAAGTGAGTGTCTTTTACCATAATTTTTATGTTTTAATGATGAGTATAAATGGGCTAATTGAGCCTTGATTACTTGGGATTTGTGCAAGCCCCTATGGATGCCTTAATCCATTTTCCTATATATATATATCGTCAATTAATTTCTTAATTCTAGGTTTGGAGCACGAAAATTTAAATTTAAATAAAATATAATATTAAATTATATTGATTTTTAAAAAAGATATCAATACAAATTCAAATTTTGAAATTAATCCTCCCCAAACACCACCTATGCAATACAGCCCACAACCAAAAGAGTTTCAAAACAGGCCAGGTGGCCCAACAATTTATAGGCCCATGGTGACCCCGGCCCATAATCTTATTTTGGTATTTGATAAAAATCAATGAATTTGATGATAGAGAGCTACACTGAGGACCTTCCTATGTTGGAACTGCTGGCATGACAATACAGTGAATTAGGAACATAAAATAAAAATTAATATTTTTTATTCATATTTTAAATGCATTTAAATAATCCAACAAATTAAAAATGCTCTCTTCACAAAGAACTATGATAATGGCCCCTTAATGAAACTCTCAATACGCAGGATCTTATTTTTATTATTTTATATCTTTTTTTGCTAGACAATAAGCCGATGTTACTTATTTACGTAAAAAAATCAAACTTGATATTCGCATTTATAGTATGTATCAATTACTTACCGCTAAGGGAAAAAAGGTTTTGGAGATTTTTTATGGTCTTTAAAGACATTCTCCCTTGCAATAAGATGACGAGTGCGTGATTGGGAGATGCTTTGCCTCTCCATCGAAGCTTCTTTTTATAAGTAACTGAGATCTTTTCAATATTAATATTAGACCCCCTTAAAACTCCACGGGATTTCTTTCTCTTTTTTGAAGCATGTCTCTAGCCTTTCGTCAAGCAAGTTCGATAGTTGTATAGAATTTTTTTCATAACCAAGTAAGGTTTTCATTTTATCACTTTTTTCGTTCATTGTTATTGAGTAAGATTTACTTGCCAATATGAACAAAACTTATTCATCCTTGAGTAGAACTGATTTGTCAGCACAAGTAAGATTTGTCTATGTTATGAGCAAAGATCATCTAGGGTATAAGTAGAGCTCATCTGTCTTGTGAGTAAGGATTCATCTATCTGATGATCAAGATTTATCTATCTTATGAGTAGAAGTCATCTGTTAGCACAAGTAAGACTCGTCTGTCTTATGAGCAAAGATCATCTATGGGACAACGACATGAATTAAAATTATGGAACTAATTATATAATTCAATCCCCCTTTAATAAAATTTTATTTTTTCTTAGTCAAGCGTCTGGCCTTTTCCAGGCATATATTATGACACGCTAATTCATTCAAAGATGACTTCACAAATTTAAACTTGATTTAATAATCAACAATTTAACATATAATTTTGTTAAATGACTTTGAAGGCAAAACTTAGACCTAAAATTTATAAAATCGCTCATAAGATCAAAATTATAATAATAATAATAATAATAATAATAAATACTGTGAAATTATTACAACTTCAAATTTGATGGTATAAATATGCTTCTTCAATTGTTTTCTATGACTAGTAAAGAGTCAAGGCTTAAGTGATAAGCTAAACCATAATGACGGTTCTGAAATTTAATCAATATATTTTTTTATGCTTTTTTTTTATAGAATTTATGCTGCCAAAATAATAAATACAAATTATAAGAATTTAAGAGATAATACAGACTCAATTATGTCACTAACTCAATGTTTGATACATTAGAATATGATAATTTAGGACTAAAATAAAAGAAAAATTTATATCACGTAAATTTATAAGGATTAATTTTAGTAAACTTTATTTTATTTTTATTTACCAAACAAATCTAGGCTATTCATCCTTTCTCAAAATAATATAAAGTTTGTTATTTTAGAAATATTTTTAAAATTTTTGCTATTAGAGTTCTACTAACTAAAAGATTTTTATTTTTTTTATTTTCATAACTAAGTACATAAAGAGTCTACATTCAATGTGTAACTCCAACGACACTACATGTGCCGTTTGCTTTTAATGTATATATTTGGTAGAGAATGAATGTAACAAAAATATTATCCTCTCGCCGAAAGGTACCATTGATAACTTTATTTTTGTCGCCTGAAAAAAAGATAAAGATTCTCAATTTCACTCGAGGTTTTAAAAAATAAAACACGAATCCATTTAAAAGGTTGCCTAAAAACAAAACCATCCGACTTTTTCTTTGGCTTTAACCAAACCACCAAACTATGAAAAAAGTATTTTAAGTGCTAATTAAACATTACATTATCTTTTTTAAGCTTTTTCTAGTAATTTGTATAGGGAGAGGATTAAGCAAAGATTATTCCGATGTACAAGTATTTTTTTTTTTACCTCAGGAAGGGCTAGGGTTCTAACTTTTTCTCCTCTCTAACTTTTAAGAAAATTTCGTTTGGCCGAAGAAATTTGACCATGCAAAGAAAAAAAGTAATAGTTCTCTTTTAGTAAATAAAAATTAAAAAAAAAAATTGAAGAAAATAACCATTACAAATGTTTTCTACTAAAATTTTGTTCAAAGGGATGAAGTATGCACACATCTACATGTAGTAAGACAATTTTCATAAATATTTTTCACTATAGAAGAGAATTTCATAAAGAAAAAAAAAGTACGAGTTCTCTCAAAATAAACCGAAAGAGTTAAAAAAAAAAACTTATTTTTCCTTTAAATATATTTTTAGAAGAAAAAAAATGTAAATTTTTTTATATCAAACAAATAGATTTTTCTTTTAATTCTCGTTATTTGTCATTCAGTGGACGGATTACTTAAGTAAACGCATGATTTATATTATAATTGTTTAAATTATTTATTCATATTTTATTTTATTTTTTAAAAAAATTAGAACCTATTCAGCTGTAAAAAACAATTTTTACTTTCTATTTTTTTTATACGAATGATGTATTCCCAAGAGGGGTGTGAATTGAGTTTTAAAACTTTTTTGACTAAATTAAATTTACGTCAATTCACCAAAATCATATCTCATTCAATATATAAGCGTGTATATAAAATAATTAAACAATGAATATAAACATACATGTGTAGAACATATCCCTTTTAAATTAAATGTGTGTATGCAAAATACTTATAATAATAAATAAACAAGCATACGCTTGCAGAAATTAAATGAGAGAGAGAGAGAGAGATACAAGATTTGTTAATGAAGTTCGGCCAGTCCTGCCTACGTCCCCGCCTTGGGCCACCACCCAACGATTCACTATATGCTCACTTAACCGAGCAGAGCGACGCTGCTTACAATATATCCTTATAGGGTGGAGTCTCCCTAACTTACTTAGTGGGCAGAGCCAAACCAGTTCTCCTTACGGGGCAGAGTCTCCCTAGCTCAATTTACCAAGTTGAGCCAAAATGGTTCCTCCTTATAGGGCGGAGTCTCCCTAACTCAATTCACAAGATTGAGTCAAACTGGTTCCTCCTTACAGGACGGAGTCTCCTTAACTCAATTTACCAGGCTGAGCCAAACTGTTTTCTCCTTACAAATACAGGGAGGAGTCTCCCTAACTCAATTCACCAGGCTGAGCCAAACTGGTTCCTCCTTACAGCGTAGAGTCTCCCTAACTCAATTCACTAGGCTGAGCCAAACTGGTACCTCCTTACAGGGCGAAGTCTCCGTAACTTAATCATTGGATTGAGCCAAACTGGCTCAAATAATATTTTTCGTACAAAATAAATGTTTCTCAAATAAACAGAGTTGTACACATTGAAATACTATATACACTCGCATATGATATTAAAATGAAGCTCTGTAGAGTTTATAAAAAATCCTCTCAAAATATTTTTCAAGTAAATATGTAGAGACCCATAGAATTATCGTAATTAAATAATAAAAGAAAGGAGGAAGAAAATGAAAATTTTAAGAAGGTCAGCAAGGTCTCGTTGACGAGAAGTTACCGAGAGGACGATTTTTAGGACCTAAATTTCGTCGATGAGTAGTAAGGGTTCGTCGACGAAACTCCTTTTGGCCTCGTCGACAAGGTGACATGACTCGTCGACGAGGCCACGTGTCAAGACATTTATAAATATGCAGGAAACGGATTTTCAACGAAGGAATTTCTCTCTCTCTCTCTCTCTCTCTCTCTCTCTCTCTCTCTCTCTCTTATTTTCTCTCTCTAAAAATGGGTTTCTCTTACTTCTCTCTAAGTTTTCGGCTCCGTCTGTCCCCGGGTTGACGATCAGAAGCTATCACGGTGATCTTAAGGAGATTCTCTGTAACATAGCTGGAGTGAAATGTTGGTTTGAGAAGTTTGGGAACCATCCCAAAACCAAGGTAAGTGGATTATTTGAGTATTTTTAGTATTACCAAATTCATTTGAGTTTACATTTTGTATTATATGAAAATATACTAGAGTTTTGTGAAGTAAAATCAGGGTATTATATTTTCAGGAATAGTGTGTTTTTGGGACTCTGTAGGCATGGGTTGAGGACCCCAGTGGGTATTTTAGGAACTCGGGTAAAATGATATATGGTTTATAGCCTAAAAATTATGCATATATGGATTTGGGGAAAATATGTATGTGATAATAATTTGGGTGAATTCAATTATTTGATTGAGAAATTATATGTGTATTATTTCAGGATGTTGAAATTATGAATGCCGCACGCGTGATATTTTAAATAGCAATTAGTGCTCAGATAGTCAGGTAAGGAAAATATGCTATGTTAGAAGTTTTAGAAATTATTATCAGTAAAGTATATGTATTTTGGGATGTGATTTACAAATGTTTAAAGGAATTAAATTATATAGTTTTTCATATCAGTATACAATTTATAAATTATTTTATTACCAGAAAATACAGATTTCAGAATATAGATTTATTTAGTTGTGTGACATGAGTTATTATCGGATTAGTAAGGAATTTATACAGCTTTCAGTATAACTTGATTTATAGTATGTGCACAGAAATATATATTATAGCAATTTCAGAATACCATGATTTACAGTATATGTACGGAAACATATATTGTTAGCATTTATAGAATACAAATGATATTTACAGATTTCAGAACCATAGCATTCAGATACACAGACATTCAGATGTTCAGATATTTAGATATTCAGTTATACAGATATTACAGTTACTCAGATCAAATATTACAGTGTTATGGTTATTTCAAAATCATGGTAAAAGAGTAATATAGAAATATCAGTTATATATATAGCATCGCACCCTGATGGACCAGATTCAGTCAGTAGAGCATGGTACCATAGCTATTTTCAGTTCAGAATGCAACCACATAACTCAGATAGTATGTGAATTTTCAGCAGTCAATCGTGCCTATGCTGTGGACAGGCTCCCCGTCAGTTAGGGTTGAGGAGGTCAATCTGACTTTCAGAGTTCAATTGACTTATCCTAGTCGGCTAGTCAGGATAGGTCCCGCCTTCGAGCCGCACAACCCTATCACGAGGGGTTAAATCATGACTTTCAGTTATTTATCTAGTGAAGTTTCTCAGTTATTATATATGTATTCATATTTACAGAAACCGTAGACATACCTATAAATACTAGAAGTATTATGAATAGAATATTCAGAAAATTAGTTATGTTAAGCAACATAGATATGAGCTATATTATAATATTTATACGTGTTTTCTCATATTCAGTTAATTATGGTATTTCTAAATTAGATTTTACAAATATGTAAACTCGTATGTCACACACTAGCAATAGCATATTTCGTCTTATTGAGCATTGTCTCATCCCAATGATTTAATGTTTTTCAGGTGATTCAGTTAGGCGAGCAGATCAGGCTCGCAGATAGAGGGGCTACAGTACTGCCCTATTTGTAGGGTGAGTATTTTTAGGAGGTCATTTTTTAGTAGTCCCTTTAGATGAGGGTATTTTGGTAATAGTTGTGTATGCATATATTGGGAAATATTCTAACACTCTGGTATTGTATATATTGACATGGTTGTATGTATTCTGCTTTCCACTACATAGGTAGTTTATTGGGTTCTAGATTCCATGGTCCCTATCTGGTCCGTGATGATGGTTTAGTTTCATTAGAAGCTATCAGAGTAGTGAATTTTCACAGTATATATTTATAAAGGTAAAAAAATGGCAGGTAAAAGGAGGTCGTTACAAAATCAGTAAAAGTATGGAAAATGATTTTGCTATTTTGAAAATGACCTTTCAAAATTCAAATACTATTTAGGCATTGAGCAAGATATATATATATCAATGAATATATATGCTCAAAACATTCTTGTACTGACCCCAAAGTTTTTCTTCCAAAAATATATTCAAGAATAAGATTAGGAGAAACTAGGGTCTTCTTAAAATGATTGACCTTATAAAGATAAGAAGACTTAAGAGCAGAATATATATAAGATTTAAATATATGCTCAAATCTTAGTTGGATAAACAAAATATTTCCCCAAAAATAATTTTTGAAGAAATATTATATTTGAAAACCATACAAAGGCTATTAAGCAATATATACATATATATATATATATATATATATTTATAAACTTGAATATATATGCTTAAGCCTTTTTAAAACAAAACCCCTAAATATTTTTCTCCAAAAATGATTTTCAAGAGAGTGTAGGAGAAAGTAATCTTTGAAAAACATAATTGTAGCGCGTCCAACCCAGTGGGGCCCAGAGTGCTAATATTCTATAAATAACCCTATAATACTCTGATAACACCATATCAACCTCTATAATTAATATAAACATACAACCAAAGGAAGAAAAATATACTTATACAACCATATATACCAGAGTACTAGTCTCAACCAGTCTTACTAAAATTTCCCAAAACATTATACAACCCAGAATGTTCAAAAACAACTAAACATTACAACATAGTATCCTACCAAGCCCACTTTCGGCTAGATTGTCTAGGTCCCACCCCGGAGCCCATTGACTCGTTTTCCTATAGGTCCTGAAAATTTGATATATTTATTGGGGTGAGATACTTTTCAGTAAGACGGAATAGATTATTATCAGTGTATGGCTAACATGAGTTTTGTGAACTTAAACACATTCTTTAATTTACTTTATCTAACAGATATGACATTTGTACAATATAACTCACACCTATACAATTGAAAATACACATTTATTTCATAATATAAAACAATTCGATAAATAGCCTCCTTTACATAAATTCACATATATGCGTAGAAGAAACCCCATTTTAGACATACAACTCAACATACACAATGAGTGTGTGCAATATGAAGGCTGAGCATCAGAGACTGACGAGATCATTGCAACCACTTCACATTCCCGAATGGAAGTGGGAGCATATTTTTTATGGACTTTGTCACAGGGTTACCACCGACATTGGATGGACAGGATGCCATTTGGGTAGTCATTAACTGATTAATGAAGACTGCCCATTTCCTTCCAATTAGGATAAACTACTCCATGAGTAGACTGACAGAATTGTACATACAGGAGATAGTTAGACTACATGACATTCATGTAATGACCCAGGAATTTAAATAAGTAGAAAATACGATAAATAAAATGGATTAATGGATAATGAAGGAAAAAGGAAAAAACTTATAAGGAAAAGCAAGCCTCGTCGACAAATGTCCTGTATTCGTCGACGAGTGTCCTTCTAAGATCGTCGATGAAGTCTGCTTCTCGTTGACGAAGGAATCCCAAGAGAGTGTAATTGGAACTCTGAATTTCGTCGACGAAGGTATCTTTTCGTCGACAAAGACTCTACAGTGCCTCGTCAACGAATCGACGTGTCTTGTTGACGAAGTCGTGCCTATAAATTGAAATTTTTTCATTTTTCAGCGTGAAAACTCGGCCAATTCTCCTTCTCTCTCTAGAAAACGATCCCCCAGCCTTCTCTCTTTGATTTTGGGCTGATTTTGACTTGGTTTGACAATCCAGAACCGCCAAGGGGTTCGTGGGATCATTCTCTTCAAGGTTGTAGGAGCTAATCGTTGGGTTATGAGATTTGAAAAACATCCCAAAATCACGGTAAGTGATTTATTTTGGGATTTTCTTAAGGAATATTGTTATTTGGAGCCTAGAAAATAGTAAATAAGTATTTTACTTAAGATTTAAGTTAATTGGAACTTATTTAATTTAAGTTAGGATTTTTGGATTCAGGGTCCAAGTGAACGCTACGGGTATCGGTTCGGGGATCCTGCCAGCGCAGTTTGTGTCACGACCTGCTCATTTTCACATATATATTTTTTTTTATATAACATCAAAACATAAAATCAATATCATACATTTCACATTCCAGCTCAGCAAGTCACCATCCACCTGGACCCGTGGTATCAGGGATATAACAGAACATACAGCAGAAGCCTACGCAGTAGAAAATATAAAATCATATACATCTCATCATAATGAGCATAACTTATACCATAGTACTACAAACACTATCTCTCAGTATATACATCCCAAAAATAAATCTAGGGACAATTCCCACAAAAATCTAACTGTCCCTACCAAGACTCACCTTTCCAACAAGGGCAGATAACTGCTCTATAGTCTATACACAACCTCATAGTCCCATCTTTCTTTTTCACAAATAAAACTGGAGCTCCCCACGGAGATACACTGGGTCGTATGAAGCCCTTATCAAGCAGATCCTGCAACTGACTTTTCAACTCTGCTAACTCCACTGGCGCCATCTGATAAGGTACTTTAGAAATCGGCGCTGTACCGGAAGGTAGATCAATGGAGAAATCTACCTCACGATCAGGTGGCAAGCCTGGTAACTCATCAGGGAAAACATCTATAAACTCCCTTACTACCGGCATGCTATCAAGTTTCAACTCATTCCCTGACATCTCTTTTACAACAGCCACAAACCCCAGACAACCACTCAACAGTAGTCTCCTAGCCTGAATAGCTGAAACTAGCTGAGGCGAGGATTGCACTCGCGACCCTACGAACTTAAATTCCTCTTTCCCCGGAGATCTGAATATCACCTCTCGTGCACGGCAATCTATGCTGGCAAAATTAGCCGCTAGCCAATCCATGTCAAATATAACGTCAAACTCGTGCATGTCTAACACTATCAAATCAGCAGACAATATTTTCCCCTAAATCTCTACTGGGTAGTCGCGGAATACCCTACTACACCTCACTACTGATCTAGTCGGCCTAGATACCAACAATTCAACATCTAATGACTGTGTTTCAGCCCCACATAGTTTAACACACCCCTAAGACACAAACGAGTGTGTAGCTCCTAAATCAAATAATGCAATAACTTTAAAAGAAAGCATAATCACCATACCTGTCACCACGTCACCTGCCATGTCAGCCTCGCCTGGCGTCAAAGTGAACACCCTGGCTGGAGTCGTATTCCTCTGCTGGCCCCCACGTGGTGCCTGATAACCTCCCCGATATGGTCTAAGAGCTGAAATTGCATCTAGTGGTGTAGGGCAGTATCATACCATATGCCCTGGTTTACCACAACGATAACACACTGGAACTGCATCTGATAAGGTAGGACAATCTCGCACCATGTGCCCCGATTTACCACAACGGTAGCACAATATACCACCAGCTCGACACTCCCCCCAGTGCCTCCTACCACAAGTTTGACAGACTGGAGGACCCTGCCCTGTCTGCACCTCACGTCCTCCCGTCTCTTGTCTCCGTCCTCTGCCATGATTACCTCTCCTCCACTAGCCCAGTCTATGACTTTTCTAATAGCCAGTAGATGCAGACCTCTTCCTCTGTCCCTGCTCCTTTGCATCAAGACACTCACCAACCTCTGCCAAAGCTGCCTTATCGACCAACTCAGCAAAGTCCTGGATCCGCAGTACCACCACCTGCTTGAATATACTCTGCCTTAAGCCTCTCTTAAACTGTCTCGCCTTCCTCACCTCATCGAGAACAATATACGGGCCAAAACGAGAGAGCTCAATAAAACGTGTTGCATACTGCTGGACGGATAATTGTACCTGCTTCAGACTCAGGAACTCCTCTACCTTAGCCTCCTTGACCGTAGCTAGAAAATATCTATCAAAGAATAGATCTTTAAATTGGTCCCATGTCATAGCTATCGGAGTCACCCTCTGCTGCTCTAATAGTCTCACCGCAGTCCACCACCTCTCGGCCTCTCCTGTCAGTCTATAGGTGGCAAAGAGGACCCTCTGTTCCTTAGTACACTATAGTATAGCCAAGATCTTCTCAATCTCCTGTATCCAGTTCTCGGCGGCTACAGGATCAACTCCGCCTGAGAACGCGGGAGGATTCATCTTCGTGAACTTCTCTATGGTGCACCCATGGCCTGCAGATGGACCACTCTGCTCCCTCGAACTCCTAGCGATCTCAGCCATAACCTGCTGAGCCATGCTACGTAATACCGCGTCAGAGTCGGTCCCAGCTGCACCTGATGGTCTTGCACCATCACAGCCACTCGCATGGGCACTATTTCCTCCTTTTGGATCCATCCTGAAACAACAAACACGACTTAGAACTTCTATCCTTATAATTTACCCACCTATCCTCACCACTTATCTCAACATTCCTAACTCATTTCTAATCTCCAGTCCTACATTCTAGGAACACAACCCGACAATAGCTTACTATGGTTTTCCTGAAATCGTCACCCTAGGAAAAACACAGAAACTACTACAGAAGTCCTGTCTCTAGACTGCAGAACAAATCCTCAAATCTTTTCCTAAACTCTGGTATTGTTTCTGTTGCACTCTAAAGTCTACAGAACCTAACAACCTAGGCTTTGATACCAAACTGTCACGACCTGCTCATTTTCACATATATATATATATATATATATATATATTATATAACATCAAAACATAAAATCAATATCATACATCTCACATTCCACCTCAACAGGTCACCATCCACCTGGACCCGTGGGTACTAGGGATATAACAGAACATACAGCAGAAGCCTACGCAACAGAAAATATAAAATCATATACATCTCATCATAATGTGCATAACATATACTAGAGTACTACAAACACTATCTCTCAGTATATACATCCCAAAAATAAATCTAGGGACAATTCCCACAAAAATCTAACTGTCCCTACCAAGACTCACCCTTCCAACAAGGGCAGATAACTGCTCTATATCAGCGAGGCTTTTCCCGCTCTCCTATCAGGGGCTCCTGAAAAATGTATAAGATTTAGGGGTGAGACACCTCTCAGTAAGGGAAATAAACTAATATTAGTGTGTGGCAACATGAGTATACTGCGTTCTACATATACCATACATAACATATTCGATACTGTTTATCAAATCTGGGAAAACATATGTATATCAATACATGGCAGAACATACTGCATTTTCATAAACATTTCTCATCTCATATCATAATAATAATAATAACATAAAAACCACCCTGGTAGGTTAGCTGGCTGTTGTCATGTATTACCCCCACATGACTGGGTTGTGTAACCTGAAGGCGGGACCCGAAAATGGTTGGCCAACCATTGCCAAATCAATAGTCTAGTCTGTAGGTCCGATGGGTCTACCCAGACTGGTCCGTACACCAGGGGCGATAACAGCACACTTCTTGAACATAACCACATCGACCATCCAACCTCACACCACTCCGTACAGCGGCGTTAACACAGATATCATGATCACGAGGACCATGGACACATAGCAACGGTACTGTGCAAGTGCTAGCCTAGACCAAGCCAACCAGGTTCTAATATCATATACATATACTAAAATCATGATACATAGATATCTTATATCATTCATTTTCACATCAATCATATCATTTCACATACATATGTGTATTATGAAAATCATCAGCTCGTACGCCGGTATTACACGTTTTAACATAGCACGGCCCGTACGCCGACAAATCACATAGCACAGCCCGTATGCTGGCAAACCACATAGCACGACCCGTACGCCGGCAAATCACATAACACAGCCCGTACGCTGGCAAATCACATAGCACGGCCCGTACGCCAGCAAACATATCCATATATATATAAACATCTCGGCCCGTACGCCGGTTTTCCATCATAAAAGTCCATATCATCCACATTCCCAAAAAACAGCATTTTACAACATTTTTACTCATGCCACACAGTAGATTTTCCACATATTCAACATACGATCATTTTCACAGTATTTTGCAAATATAAAACGTGCATATATATATATATATATATATATATATAAACATATAAATTTTCCATAAATCAAATGATAACTATATATATATATATATATATATATATAAGCATTTTCGAAAACAGTACTAGCTTAGTTTATCCCCTTACCTGGTCCCTGAACAGCCCCTAAGAAAGTCTTCCTCGCCCCCGTAGGGTTCCTAACTCAACACCCTGAAAATAAAAACTCACAGAATTAAACTTTAGTATTTCAACGTATATAACAATTCTTTTAACTATCATTAAGTCAAATTCGGCTTAAGAGTCTTACCTCAACTCAGCGATAATTTCCTACGTTCCCAATCAACACCCCTGGAAACGAAAACCCCCAGTATTAAACTTTAATATTTTAACACATAAAACACTTTTCTTAACTTTCACAAATCCAAATATTGAGTAAAAAGCCTTACCCTGGATTTGGGATGGTTTCCACCTTACTTCCACCGATGATCCACTCCAGCTGATTCGGAGAGAACTCCGCTAGGAATGTCGTGGTGAGTTCGGATTGTCGATCCGGTGAAGATCTGGCCCGAAATCGATGAAAGAAGGGGAGAGGACCGAAGGGGAGAGAGAGGGAAAAAGTTAGCTTCTTAAAGAAGCTTTAAACTTTTGGATTTCCATATTTATAGTACAGCGGAATTCGTCGACGAGCCCAACCTTCGTCGACGAGTCCTTTACAAATTTTGTCGACAAGACCCTGTATTCGTCGATGAAATTCAGGCTGCCTCAGAACCCCTCTCGGTATGTTCTCGTCGACGAAGCCCTGTGTTCATCGACGAAACCCTGTGTTCGTCGATGAAGCTTGGCAGCTTCCCTTCTTTCCCAACTTCCATTTTCCTTTTCTTTTATTGTTTAAATTTCATTTAAAATCCAAGTCATTACAGTTTGAAAGTCAGGTAAGGGGCAAACTTATATATTAAATCAGGTTTTTCATGAATTAAAATGAATTATGTGTTATTTTTGTATATATGTTTATATGTGGGTTTAAAATGCCAGCCATGAAATTTGTGTTTTTTGATCTTAGGAATGTTTATATAGTTGTGTATATGTGAAAATGAATGAATGGAAGTGGAAAGGAATTTTTGTAACGCCTCGATTTTCCATACAAATTTTTTTTTTTCTCAATATCAATAATAAATAAATAATCACGTCATAAATCCACAAATCGGCCACATCAACAATCCTACTTTCATTCATACGACCCAATCCGCATTAGGTATCGGGTAAAAAGTTATTTTATTATACAACAAACAGCGGAAGACAATATACACATATCAGTCAGAATACAATACCCAGAGTATCCATGTACACATATACACATATACACAATACTATCTCATATCCAAAAACAATACAATCCTAGGGAATCACACCTCCCTAGTCCAAACTCACCTTGTATATCAGGGTCCCAGCTCCCTATGATCACAGAGCTCTACCACCTAGCCTATCTCTGTCCCCTAAAAAATTTAGATAATTTGGATGAGACACATCTCAGAAAGAAGGAATAAATTATTTACAGTGTGTGACCATATGAGTACAATTATAATACACATTACTTTTGAAATCACCATTTCATCTAAGAAAATACACTGATATACACATTCTCATAATCGTATAGATATACAACACAAGCTTTTATAAACTTTAAAACCATTTATTAAATTCAATGATATCCAACACATAATTATCTGTGAAGTTCCTAAGAATAAGGAAGATTACTCGCCCATACAGGTTGCTTCCCTCTGCCCTAACACGTCATGCAGCTGGGTATGGCCACATCTGATACCTATCAGGGCACTCACCTAACTAAGTAAGCCCTCAGGCGAAGAGTTTCATTTCGCCTTAATTATTTATATTATTAACTCACACGGTTCCATTTCTCAATTTTATCATTCTTTATTTCTCAATTTCCATTCTTTCTTTCATTTCTCATTTTAGCCAATTTTATCATTCTTTCACTTTTCGTTTCTATTTTACTTTGCGGCTCATAAGTATCACCGGTATCAAATATCAACATCGCGTTGGTAACTCATGGCCCCCCTGAGGATCTTTCTATACACGTCATGCTTCCCCCCATGGTCAAGATTGTGTGGCCCGAAGGTTGGATCTGACCGCGGTTGGCCGACCCGGTTAGATCAAATAGCATTCAAATATCATATCACATATCGCGTCTGTAGTACGACTGGCCAGCCTAAAACCCTGATCTGGACTCAGAGGGCCCAACAACTCTACACAATGGCACAGTCGACTGTCACGCCACACGCTCTAAGAGTCCGTGTCGTTGCACTAACACCACTAGCAACGGTACCGTGCTCAATATCATAACCATCCAATAGGGTTTACCACCATCTACCCGCAATTATTATGCGGTATTGGCATTTTATCATTCATATTTCACGTATTTCCACATTTCTCATTTTCTTATTGCAGAATTAACATTACAATATTTTCATTTCACATATTCACATTTCAACATCAGTATTCTCAACACATTTCATCATTTAAATGATATTTCCTCAGTTCATAATTCATCTCATCTCATACTATCATATACATATCTTATTTCACAATTACTCAATATTTCTCAAAACACATTTCCATATTTCACCTTTCTTCATTTTCTCAGATAATACATTTTTTTTTTTCACATTTCAATTCTCATATTAAAACACATTTCAGTATCACATATTTCACAGGGTAAATCATCAAACTCAATTTAAACATTTCTCAATGTAAATCATATGCCACATAAATTTCATCTGATATTTATATCATAATAAATTTTAGGTAAAATAACATACACCATTTTCACATTTTTCTCAACCCATAATTTTAATAAAAAGACAGTTATAATTTATTCCCCTTACCTGACTTACTGAGAGTCTCGCTAGAACCAAAAATCTCACGCCTTGGCGCCCGAAATTTAACTCCTGAAATTTACATTTTTCCCACATTAATTAATCTATTTCTCCAAAATAATACTCATCTAGCCTTCCCTAGGCTCCATATACCTCAAATAAATATTTAAACTATTATTTAATACTCCCACCTAATTTTCTGAATTTTACCTGCAGGTCCCAAAATTACACACTCGGCGCTCACCCGGACCCTAAATTTCAAAAATCCTACTTCAGCCCTAGATGCTCAATATTTTAACATTTCTAAATTATTACTAATTAATTAAAAATAAGCCCTTTAATAACCCCCGTACCCCAAATTTGGGATTTTGGCCCAACACCCTCACGAGAATTCCGTCCCGCTAGATTTGTAGAGAATCATCCCTAGATTCTCATGGTGGTGTCCGTTCATCAATTGGGCTTATAATTTATAAGAATTAAAGAAAAAATAGAAAATGGCTTACCCCAGGGAATACGCCTACGCCGCTCCTACCACCGATCCGCTTCAGTAGAAATGACGGCAACGGCGAATGGAGTCCAGTGGTATCTTCAGATTTTAGATCGGGCGAAAATCCGTCACAAAATCGAAGAGAGAGGGAGAGAGAACGAGAGGAGAGAGAGAGAGAGAGAGAGAGAGTTCAGAAGCTACAAAGAATAAAGAAAAGAAAAGAAAAGAAAGAAGAAGAAGAAGATAAGGAGGGCGGGCGGCTTCTGTTAAAAGAATTCATTCCTGAAACTTCTAGCTTCAGGAATGATAATAATATATTTAATTAATATTAATAATAATATATTTTATTAATAAAAATGAAAAAAAATAATTATCATTATTTTATTTTTTTTATCTGATTAATTAATTAATTAATTTTTTTTTTGGAATCAATCCACTAATCTTCTATATCTCTTTTTGGGGTTATTACAATTTTTCTAAGAAATTAATTAAGAAATGAAATGTATTTTCAATATATCAATGTTAACTATGGGTTGACTTAGTTTGTGAGAAATGTATATGAATTTTACTACTAAAACTGTGTGGCATGAGATTCTGTGCAAATATATGTTAGATATATGAGATGCAGGTTAAGTAAGTAAAGCTTATAAATAAAATATGATATGGACAATGTTGTCTGTGTATGTTAAATGCAACCATGTAAATGTAAGATAGCTGAAAGACAGCCATGTTAGCAGATCTAGCACACTTCTATTTAGACTAACTGATGACAGCTAAAAGGAGTTATGTTAGCAGATCTAGCACGTTTCTACGTAGACTAACTGATGATGGCTAAAGACCAGCTGTAGTACAAATAAATGAAATGAAAATGTTATGCAACGAAATGACAAAGGAATGACAATGCAATGAAATGAAATGTGAAACGTGAATGATACGAATGGGAAAGAGTCACTTAAAGTGAAACGAAAGGCAAAGTTAAGTTATGATCAGGAATGAATGTGCATGAATGTAGAATGACAGAAAAGAATGATGTATTACGATATTAGAAGTATGTATGTACGTAGAACATGTTATGATTGGGCAAGGCGAACTCTTCGCCTGAGGGCTTGCTGAGAAAGGCGAGTGCACTAGTAGTTTCAGATGTGGCAGTAGCTGCATAACGTACTAAGGCAGAGGGAACCTATTTGTATGGGCGGGTGGATTTCCCTATCCTTAGGGCCTTTGCCGGTAAACTATTGTTGAATGCGTGAGTACGAGATTAATCTAACACTTGAGGGCTTACTGAGTAAGGAAAGTGCCTTGATATTGTGACCTTAGGGTTACCTATGTATCAGAGTAAAGGGGTGCTACTTGTATGAGTGGGTAATCACCCCTATCCTTACGTAATCTCGTGCGTTAAAACTTTGTATGTACTTGTTTAGGTTTAGAAAACGATTTCAAAGTTATGTTAATGATTTGCAAAAGTTATTAAAATGATATATATATATATATATATACCTCATGTTAGCCACACACTGTTTTAATATGTGTATTTCTTCCCTTAGTGAGATGTGTTTCACCCGAATATGAATGTTTCTTTTTCAAGACATCCTCGAAATCAGGCTTGAGGAGCTTGAGGGTATTATTAGCGTTTTTAAGGATTATAGAAACAAGGCATATGTTGATAATATTTGGGAATGGAAATGTTTTTGTTTTATGTTATTACGTTTTTAGGTTTATTGAGAACAAAATGGTTGTGAACATACTGAATGTTTTGGAGATGTATGAATATATAGAGATTATGATGGTTGTTTTTAATGGATTTCTAGTTAGGATATAGTAAACTCTGGTATATTATGGTATTATGGAATGTTGGTATTATGGTCTATGTTGTATGAAGATTTTGTTTATGTTTCCGCTGTGTATGTATGTTAATGATTTATGATTTAACATGATAATATCAGGTATAACGCACTGGATCCGGGTTTAGGGGTTCGGGGTGTTACATTTTGGTATCAGAGCAATGATTTTGGGATTTTGATGATTTAGGAAATGATTTATACCAGAGTATAGGAAATAGTTAGGATGAGGATACTAGATGAATAGGTTAGGTTTTGAGAAATAGGTTTGGTGTAGGGAAGTATAGGATGGTGTTTTGTGATTTAGAGGCAAAATTACGTCGACGATTTCCTGTGATTTTTCTGAAGCAATTGACGGCCTCAGAAAAGCCACGGTAAACCTTAGATGTTTTTGTTTTTGAATTGTGAGACTGATCCTTATATGGAGATTTTGGATTTTATTTAATGACTATGTTATTTGGAGTTTTAATATGAAAATCTTATCTCTTTTCTGTCCTATTTTTCAGGATGGATTCTGGAGATGAGAATATAGAGGCTGAAGGAAGGGAGGATTCAGTGACCTCTAGCGAGGAGGAAATAGATACCTCTAAGGTATTGCGGGGTATCGTTCGTCAGGTTAAAAAAGAAATGAAGAAGGAACCCAAAGAACAGAATTGTCCACCTGCAGGACAAGGTTGTAGCATAAAAGAGTTTATAAGGATGAACCCTACAGCCTTTATAAGAGGACCTGATCTAGTGGCAGCAGAGAACTGGGTACAGGAGATAGAAGAAATCATGGCTGTACTCGACTGCACAGACGAGCAAAAGGTCCGTTATGCCGCTTTCAAAATGACAGGAGAAGCGAAGAGCTGGTGGCTTTCTGCGAAGCTGCTGGAGGATCAGAGGGTTGTAAAGATAGCTCTTACCTAGGAGAGGTTCAAGGATATTTTCTTTGATAGGTATTTTCCTTCATCTATCAAAGAGGAGAAGATAGAAGAGTTCACCAATCTGACCCAGGGAGACATGACAGTTGCGGAGTATGCAGCTGAATTTGTAGAATTGTCGCAGTTCGCTCCATTTCTGGTCCCAAATGAAGCAAGCAAGGCCAGGAAATTTGAGAAAGCTCTAAGGCATAGAATCTACGAGTTGGTAGTCGGGTTTCAGGTCCAGAGTTTTTCAGAAATAGTTGACAAGGCCTCAGTGTTAGAGAAGAGTATCCAAGGTAGCACTGAGCCTTTAGAGCAAAAGAAGAGACCTGCACCATCTGACTTTCAGTCTGAGGCCAGTTAGGGATCAGGGAAGAAAGGGAAAGAAGCAATGGGCTCTGTATGCCCAAAGTGTGATAAGAGGCATAGGGGCGAATGCTGGTATAGCACTCCGAATTGCTACAGGTGCGGCAAGCCAGGGCATATCAAGAAAAATTACCGAGAACCCTTGCCTATAGTCGCTGCTCAGAATCAGGATAAGGGAAAGCAGCAGATACCACTTGGAAGAGGTGGTCCGCCTCGACTGTATACACTCCGAGCTGAGGTGGATGTCGTCAGAGAAGCAGGTATGAGATAATTTAATTTTATGAATGATGATTAAATGACTTATGTGATTATATGCATGTTAAGTTTTTATGATGATATTTAGTAAATGAGTTTAAGTCATGTAAAAGGATGATTAGATAGTAAAATTTCGAGGACAAAATTTCTTAAGGAGGGGAGAATGTAATGACCCGGGAATTTAAATAAGTAGAAAATATGATAAATAGAATAGATTAATGGATAATGAAGGAAAAAGGAAAGAAATTACAAGGAAAAGCAGGCCTCGTTGACGAATGTCCTGTATTTGTCGACGAGTGTCCTTCTAAGATCGTCGACAACGTCTGCTTCTCGTCGACGAAGTAATCCTGAGAGAGTGTATTTGGAACTCTGAATTTCATCGACGAAGGTATCTTTTCGTCGACAAAGACTTTATAGTGCCTTGTCAACGAATCGACGTGTCTCGTCGACGAAGCCCTGCCTATAAATTGAATTTCTTTCATTTTTCAGCATGAAAACTCGGCCAATTCTCCTTCTCTCTCTAGAAAACGATCCCCTAGCCTTCTCTCTTTGATTTTGGGCTGATTTTGACTTGATTTGATGATCCAGAACCGCCAGGGGGTTGGTGGGATCATTCTTTTCAAGGTTGTAGGAGCTAATCGTTGGGTTGTGAGGTTTGGGAAACATCCCAAAATCAGGGTAAGTGATTTATTTTGAGATTTTCTTAAGGAATATTGTTATTTGGAGCTTAGAAAATAGTAAATAAGTATTTTCCTTAAGATTTAAGGTAATTGAAATTTATTGTATTTAAGTTAAGATTTTTGGATTCAGGGTCCAAGTGACCGTTGCGGGTATCGGTTCGGGTATCCTTCCAGTGCAGTTTGAAAATCAGGTAAGAGGGAAACTTATATATTAAATCAAGTTTTTCATGAATTAAAATGAATTATGCGTTATTTTTGTATATATGTTTATATGTGGGTTTAAAATGCCAGCCATGAAATTTATGTTTTCTAAGCCTAGGAATGTTTATATAGTTATGTATATGTGAAAATGAATGAATGGAAGTGGAAAGGAATTTTTCTAAGAAATTAATTAAGAAATAAAATGTATTTTCAATACATCAATGTTAACTATGGGTTGACTTATTTTGTGAGAAATGTATATGAATTTTACTGCTAAAACTGTGTGGCATGAGATTCTGTGCAAATATATGTTAGATATATGAGATGCAGGTTAAGTAAGTAAAGCTTATGAATAAAATATGATATGGACAATGTTGTTTGTATATGTTAAATGCAACCATATAAATGTAAGACAGCTAAAAGACAGTCATGTTAGCAGATCTAGTACACTTCTGTGTAGACTAACTGATGATAGCTAAAAAGAGCTGTGTTAAGAGATTTAGCACGTTTCTACGTAGACTAACTGATGATGGCTAAAGACTAACTATAGTTCGAAGGAATGAAATGAAAATGTTATGCAACGAAATGACAAAGGAATGACAATGCAATGAAATGAAATGTGAAACGTGAACGATACGATCGGGAAAGAGTCACTTAAAGTGAAACGAAATGCAAAGTTAAGTTATGATCAGGAATGAATGTGCATGAATGTATAATGACAGAAAAGAATGATGTATTACGATATTAGAAGTATGTATGTACGTAGAACATGTTATGATTGGGCAAGGCGAACTCTTCGCCTGAGGGCTTGCTGAGAAAGGTGAGTGCACTAGTAGTTTCAGATGTGGTAGTAGCTGCATAACGTACTAGGGCAGAGGGAACCTATTTGTATGGGCGGGTGGATTTCCCTATCCTTAGGGCCTTTGCCGGTAAACTATTGTTGAATGTGTGAGTACGAAATTAATCTAACACTTGAGGGCTTACCAAGTAAGGTAAGTGCCCTGGTATGCTTTAGTTGTGACCTTAGGGTTACCTATGTATGAGAGCAGAGGGGTGCTACTTGTAAGGGCGGGTAATCACCCCTATCCTTAAGTAATCTCGTGGGTTAAAACTTTGTATGTGCTTGTTTAGGTTCAGAAAACGATTTCAAAGTTATGTTAATGATTTGAAAAAGTTATTAAAATGTTATCTATATATCTCATGTTAGTCACACGCTGTTTTAATATGTCTATTTCTTCCCTTACTGAGATGTATCTCACCCGAATATGAATGTTTCTTTTTCAGGACATCCTCGAGATCGGGCTTGAGGAGCTTAACGTTTTTTAGGACTATAGAAACAAGGTATATGTTGATAATATTTTGGGAATGGAAATGTTTATGTTTTATGTTATTACGTTTTTAGGTTTATTGAGAATGGAATGGTTGTGAACATACCGAATGTTTTGGAGATGTATGAATATATAAAGATTATGATGGTTGGTTTTTATGGATTTCTAGTTAGGATATAGTAAACTCTGGTATATTACGGTATTATGGAATGTTGGTATTATGGTCTATGTTGTATGGAGATTTTGTTTATGTTTTCCGCTGCGTATGTATGTTAATGATTTATGATTTAACAGGATAATATCAGGTATAACGCACCGGACCCGGGTTTAGGGGTTCGGGGCGTTACAATTCAAGTTTCCATTGTATCGGAACGAGACCCACGATTCGCATCTCATTTCTAGAGGAGTTTGCAAAGAGCCATGGGTTCTTAATTGATGTTCAACACAACATTTCATCCTTCTACCGATGGACAGAAAGAAATGACTATACAGATACTGGAGGATATGTTGTGAGCTTATGTGCTGGACTTTGGTGGTAGTTGGATACAGTTTATGTCATTGATTGAATTTACTTATAATAACAGCTATTAGATCAGCATCGGGATGGCACCATATGAAGCATCATATGGTTGGAGGTGCTGATCTTCGTTATATTGGGATGAAATTGGTGAAAGATAGGTTTTGGGACCATAAATTGTTCAGCAGACCTTTTAGAAAATTAGACTTATTTGAGACAAGATCAAAATAGCTCAAAGTCAACAGAAAAGTTATGCTGACATCCACCGATGAGAGTTGGAGTTTAGTGCGGGGGATCATGTATTCTTGAAAGTTGCACCGATGAGAGGAGTTATGAGGTTTGAGAAAGAGGGTAAGTTGAGCACTAGGTTTATTAGACCATTTGAGATATTAGAAAGAGTAGGTCCAATTGCCTACAAGTTAGCGTTACCACCGGTAGTGTCCAGAATCCATGACGTATTCCACGTAACTATGTTGAGGAAGTACATCTCAGATCCCTCCCATGTGATCAGTTATAAGGCACTGGAGCTTAAGGATACTCTATTATATGAAGAAGTTCCAGTGCAGATTCTGGATCAAAAGGAACAGGAACTACACACTAAAAAGATCCCACTAGTAAAAGTACTATGGCGCAATCATGCAGTTGAGGAGACTTCATGGGAATTAGAAGATAAGATGTGCCAGATATATCCACACCTGTTTAGTGGAGCCCAGAATTGAGTTAGAAAGGGTAAAAGTAAATGATAGTGAATGTTTATTGGCTTGTATGGTGTAGGGTAGATAGTGTTTTTGGTTTTGGTTATGAATGGTTTTGGGAGAGTATTTCTTTTATGTGATTGATTGTAATCTCTCAGAACTCTCTCATGTAATCGTGGTATTCCTCCGCCATAAGTGAGGGTAATTAATAATATTTCAGAGTTTTTCCTTAAAGATTGAAGCAAGTGCTAAATAGAAAATTTTGAGGACGAAATTTTTTGTAAGGAGGCGAGGATGTAGAGACCCAAAAAATTTAAATAATGAGAAAACAAAGAAAAGAAGGAATTTGGTTTAGTGTAGACCAAACCGTCGATGGTTTGGTGCGAGGCCAGCAAACCGTCGACGATTTTGAGTTACCGCAGCCAGGTAAGGGTAAAACAATGAAAATGAGTTTGGTTAAAGACCAAACCATCAACAGTTTCAAAGCAAACCGTCGACAGTTTTGTTGCGGGTCATTGTACTATATAAGGAATTCAAGTCATAATTTTTGGAGTAAAATCATATTTCTCTCTATTTCTCTAGGGCTATGGCCACCATCCCTTCTCTTTTCGATTTTGTACCCGGTTTAAGCCCGAATTAGTTGAAAAACACCATTTCGGGATCCCAGCGATGATTCTCCACCATTTGATCGGAGCAGTTTTGTAACGCCTCGAACCCGAAACCAGGGTCCGGAGTGTTATTTGAAATAAACACCTCTGATACCAGCTCGTGACACCCCGAACCCGCCAAGTGGAGCCCGGGTGCCACGTGTTCCATTTCCTATACCTGGCTCTATATCAATTACGTAACGGAAATAACGACATATCCTCAATAAGATATACTAGAAATTCTATTCCTATATACATCTCAAAACATAGCCCAACTTCCAATATTCACAAACATTCATACACATCTCTGAAAATATAAATATATTACAACCCAAAAACATAGTCAAAGTTTATACCCTCTCTCTCTACAAAAAAGCTACAATAGCCCCGAGCTCTCTAAGCTTGATCCCGTGGAGGTCCTGAAAAGATGAAATTCAACTATCGGGTGAGACACATCTTAGTAAGGATGGAATTCATTAAAGCAGTGTGTGGTTAACATGAAATTTGTGTACAACATACAATATATATATATTCCTTATTTTCAAATGATTTGAAACCATAATTATAAAACCATTTTCTGTTCCTACTTTAACACATGTAAGGTATTTTACCAATGAGAGTACCTAAGGATTGGGGTGATTACCCGTCCATACAAGTAGCACTCCTCTGCTCTAACACTTAATGCAACCTACTGTCATAACTAAAGCATATCAGGGCACTTACCTTACTCAGTAAGCCCTCAAGTGATTAGTTTACCTCATACTCACACATTCATACAAAAGTTTATCGACAGAAGACCTCGAGAATAGGGAAGATTACCCGCCCATACAAGTAGTTTCCCTTTGCTCTAATACGTTATGCAGCCGACAGCTATATTTGATACCTATCAAGGCACTCGCCTTTCTCAACAAGCCCTCGAACGAAGAGTATACCCCAACCCAAATGCATGTAACAATACCATATATAATACATTTCTTTCCTTACTCTATATCTGTTATTTCCGTATCATTCATTACATTCATATTCCATATTTCTTATAATCTGTTTCCATATCATTCTTGTCCATATTATTTCCATTTGCCAGTTTCCATATCCATTGTTCTCATATCTGTCGTTTTCCATATTAACCATGGTTAAATTAACAATTATGTATTTAAAACTCTCTATACCGATCGAAGATTGTAGCCATGCTTCCGTCCTATGATGGGTTGTGCGACCCAAAGGCTGGACTTAACTCTGGTTGGCCTACTAAAGTTAAATCAACCACATTCTACTATCTGTATGTACGATTGGCTGCTCCCACACTGGTCTAGGCTCTAGGGGGACACTACCCTTCCCAACACAATCGACCATCCCATCTCTACACTCTATCTAAGACGTGTGGGTGCACTAGCTCCGCCAAATATATATCCACAACAGTACTGTGCCCATTTTCTAGTTTACCAGTTTCCAGTTTACCAAAGGTCTCAAACCATACATTGTCATTTAACATTCCCAAACACATGCATAATAAACCATATCCCATTTTGATTATTAATACATTTCCAATATTTCCTGCATCTCATACATATATCATAGTTCAACACATAAATTTCTTTTTACTCATGCCACACAATTTAACAACATATAATCATACGTTTACTAAAAATAAGCCAACCATAATCATCGTTAATACATTAAAAATATATATTTAATTTCTTACACAATTATCCAGAAAATCTGCCATTTTATATTTCCTTTTTGCAAATATAACTAGTAACACATCCCTAGGCTCAGAAATTTACTATTTAAACAGTTGGCTTTTCAGAACTCACATGAAAAATCATATACATATATACATAAAATTTTCCATTTTGTTAATTTCATAAAAACCTTGATTTAATATATTCCTCTTACCTGATTTCTTGAACTACGCCAACAGGAACCCCAAAATGATGTCTGTGGCGCTCACCCGAACTCTGTATCAAAAACCCTAGTTTAATCATATAAATCCCAAATAACTCACTATTTCAGCATTTTCCCAACCTATAAACCTTAAATAAACATTTAAAACCCCAAAATTAAGAATCTTAACCCTCACCTTAGAGCATTTTCCAAAAAGTCCAGTTTAAAAATTTGCTCCTCTAGATTTGTAGAAAATCTCCCCTAGAACATTGGAGTGACTCCCGTTCGTCGATAATTTTCTTCGCCAAGAAGCTTCCTTGGATCTTTTATACTCGATGTTGCCACGTGGCTTCTTCGACGAGAAGATAGGGTTCGTCGATGAACCACAGAAGGGACTTCGTCGACGAGAGGATGTGTTCGTCAACAAAACTTAAAAATTTGAAATTCACTCATTCGAGATCTCTTCGTCAACAAGGGATTGAACTTCATTGACGATCCCATGAAGAACACTCGTCGACGAAGACAGGAAATTCGTGAACAAGGGACTGAACTTCGTCGACGATCCCATGAAGAACACTCGTCGACGAAGATAGGAAATTCATTGACGAGGTCTGCTGTTCTTTCTCTTTCCAAAATTTCCCCCTTTTCCCTTATTCTTTATTTATCTATTCCATTTATTATCTTCCTAATTATTTAATCATTATAATTTTCCCGGTCTTTACAAGTTTTGTGTTTTGGGGTTTCGAGGCTTCACTCCAAAGTTGGGCTAAGGATGATAACTGTGTTACCTGCTTAGAATTTAACTGATTAAATGGAGTGTATGGGGCCTAGGGATGTTTAAATGATTATAATTCCGGGGTTGAGTTGATTGAATTGGGGGAAAATGATTTCAGGGTTTTAAACTCCGAACGCCGCAAGCGTGAGTTTAGAGATCTTAGCAGGTGCCCTCTCAGTAAGTAGGTAAGGGGAATAAATTATAACATATATTTTTGAGAAATTAACTGTTTGACTTAAAGTATGTGAAATTGAGAATATTGTATATGGTTTTGGAAAACTATGATATGGATATTTTCCCTGTGATTATTATATTAGATTATCAGTCTAAAATTGTGTGACATGAGGAATATGAAATAACAGTTTTATACTGGGAATGTGATTGATACTGAAATATATGATTTGCACTGAGAAATGATGCTATGAGAAACACTGATATGATTTTATACAATAATGAAGTTATGAGTTATACAATTATGTTTTTATACAGATATAATAATACGAGATATACTGATATGTTTTATATAAATATGAAGATATGAGAAATATATGTGTTTTACACAAAAATGATGAAATGTGATATATAGATATGTTTTATATGGAAATGACGATATGTGATATATACATACATACTTGATACAGATATGATAATATTAAATATACACAAATATGTGTTATACAGATGTGATGAAAAGAAATGTATACAGATATGATGAGAATTATACAAAAATGGTGAGATATATACAGAAATGATGAGAATTATATAAGCATGATGAGATATACGGACATGATGAAATATGAGTACAGAAGTGTGAAAATGAGAACCTTGATGGACCAGAGATATATAGAGAGCGCAGTACCGTTGTTAGCATATGTGTTTGTACAACCATGCGTCTTAGATAGAGTGTGGCAGAGAGAGTCGATTGGACTTGTGAAGAGTAAGAGTTACCCCCTGGGGTCCGATATACTAACAATATTTGCATCAACCTTATCCCCTACTATCTAATCACACTTTTTGTTTATTTTATCTTTAAATTTTACTATATTATCTCTCATCAAGTTTCACCATATAGTTCTCATGGGTTGATTTATATTACTCATTCTTATCCATTTTTAATATGTATATCTCATACTAAGACTTTACGTTGTATAACCAAACTTTCACCTAGAATAAATTTACAATCCTTACAAGATAGACGATCCTCGTTTTTTATTAAGAAGAAATCTATTTGACTTTTACTATACCCACTATTGAAGGTTATTAAATGTCCTTATCTTTTTATAAAACAAATATGCAATATAATCAAATCGTAAGACATGGTAAATTCAACTCCTATGAATGTCCTTTCAGACATAAGTATCTCTTGTAAATTCTATCCATATTTTCCAAAAATTGTCTTTTAAATTTTTTAACTAATCCTATTTGGAGAGCATGTGTACTAATCACGTTCACTATCTCTAAGCCTAAAGTTATCATAATTCTAGTGGTCCTATCCCCTATTCTTTTAACATCTATTATGTTATCTTTTAGGCATTTGTCTATACTAATATCCACCACATTTTTATGTTTCTTTATAATAGTGTCCCAAAGTTTAAACCATAATTTTTCAATTTCTCTAACTTTCTCTCCTACCCATTTCGTCTCTTAAAGACACATTCAATTAATTTTCCTCATAAACATTATTTCTACTATTTTCATACTTGTTTTCGTAAGAGTTCTTACATTCCAAGTTGTTAATCTAATCTTAGTTTTTTGTGCTAACTTATTTTTTCTCTTCCTTTTATATTGACCTAATTGAATTTGGTAAAAATTCATAATAATAAAATCTAACAAAGTTTTATGTTGACCGTAAACTACCTAATACAATGCTGCTCCTTTATCCGAACTTGGGATAAGTTGTGTATACGAAGAATTTTATTTTATTAATCAAAAATAAAAAATTATTGATTAATATTGTACAATATTTACTCTCAGTTACCTCAATAAACCAATAATGTTAAAATATATTATTTCACTTTTTTTTTTCTTTTACATAATATTTTTCACATTTCAAACTGGCTTGGCAAGTAGGAATAAAAATAATGTTCTGTTTGGTTTAAAAGTGTAGCAGGTTAAGTGTCATGAAATGGCAGATGGGAGAAACTGCAATTAATTAATGAACATTAAAAATGAACCCATTCATTTCATCTGCAACTTGTTGAATTTCATATTGAGTAATAAAGTAGAATTGATAAGGTCTTTCCGTTTTTAAAGTAAATTTTAATACGCTCCTCTCTTAAATTAAATGTACATTTTAATATTTTATTCATTCGTTCCACTTGTTTAACCCTCAATAATATGAATGTAATTACTCCCGAGCAAGGGCGGACCCGAACGTGCCTGTGACGTAGGCATCCCGGGTTTGATTCCTGCTTTACTGAGCAAATCCTGATTTACCTCCCTGCAGGGTCTTGGGGTGGAAACTATGGAGCGTGGAATTAGTCTTCGCTGTGGTGCATATCATGGCTTGCTCTGGTAGATGCCAGCGATGGACACCAACGTTCCTCAAAAAAAAAAAAAAAAAAAGATATGAATGTAATTTATACTTCAAAATGTGCTCCAAGTTCTAATGTGCAACTGGGTGGCTGCTGACAAAAAAAAAAAGATAGTTCAGATCATGTAGGAGTCTACACTAGACTTTGAATATATAAAGTTATGCTCACTAAATGACATAATTTCATTGACCTAAAAAGTCTTACACAGAATTCACTAGCTGGCTTCTAGCATAATAAGAATAAATTTTTGTTTAACTTAAAGATAGAAGTGGAGAATTTATAATTTCAATTAATCATAATTTCTCAGAGACACTAGTCCGCCTTGAATTTTATTAAAATATTTTAAAATTTTCAAGAAACTCTTTTAAAACTTTAAGAATTCGATATGTCCTAATATTTAATTTTTTAGATATTTATTTTTTTTAGAAAATATTTTTTAATAAAATATAAAAAAGAAATAATATTTTTTTAAAATAATTATAAATCAAACTCTTGAATTTTTTGAAAGCAACGAAGGTGTCTCTTTCGTCCTTGCTTTGCTTGGAAAGAAATAATAAACACAGAGGAAACAAAGCAAAATGGAAGTATGCGAATATGCGCTTGCAATTTGCAACCCCCCTCGCTTTATTCTCCATTCATTTCCATACAGATGCCTTCCGCCTCCCCCCTCCATCAATGGCGTCTGCAGCCAATCACGACGCATTTCCGGGCCTCTGCAACGGCTGAATGCTGCTGCGTTTCCGTCCATGTTCTCGTCAATGGCGGATCCCTCCCCCTCCTCCCCCGGGTCTACTTCATAACCCTAAATTTAATTCTACACACAAAGAGATGCGCAAAGGCTGATCTATGTGTTTCTCTTCTGTAATTTAAGACTCTGTGAGTTCACATACATATTACAACCGCTTATCAAACCAACCAACCAGACAACAACATCACCAACAAGGAAAGTAAAACACCCTAAAAACAACGGGCTGCTGAATTTTAAAACCCCCCCAAAGCACTTGAAGAAGATGAAGAAGAGAAAAAGGGAAATGATCATCGACCCACCTGCGATTACTCAGAAATCATCGTCATAATCATACCCCAGATCATCCTCAACCTTCTCCGCCGCATTGTCTGCGATCTTGTTCTCCACGTAATCCGCCCCCTCCGCTAACGCCAGTCCCCCCAACAGCCCCGCCGCCGCCCCCACCGCAATTCCCGTGCCCATCCCCATCCCGTGCTTTTTCCCGCTCTTCGTCCCCGTCGCATCCTGCCCGTACATCGGTGGTGCCTGTCCGTACGCGGGCGGTGCCTGCCCGTACGCCGGCTGCCCGTACGGTCCCGGAGGCGGAGCTCCGTAAGGGTATCCGGCCGGCGGAGCCGCGTAGGGAGAGGCGCCGTACGGTGCCGGGGGAGGAGCGGTGCCGTAAGACTGTCCGCCGTAGGGGGCGGAGAAGTCCCGGGAAGTCGCCGGCTGAGGGACGCCGTAGGGGGATGCGTAGTACGGATCCGGCGCACGGTAGGGCTGCCGCACGTTAACCTCGATCTCGATCTTCCCCTGCGGCCGGCCGGAGGGGCGTTTCAGCTTGATGGATCGCTTGACCGGAACGCCGATGCCGCCCTCGTCAACGATCTCTACGAGGTGGAGCTTGCCGGAGCCGATAAGTGGCTTGGTGCCTTCGGCGGCGCCGGCATGGACGACGTCGACATAGAGGGTGGAGTCATCGATCGGGGTGAGGAGGGGGATGACGAGTTTGTGGTCCCACCGGGGATAGGTGTCGCCGTCATCGGCGACTTTGGTGGAGCACTTGTCCTGAGAGTTAATCCACAAGACGGCGTACGGCTTCAGGTCGCCGTGACGCCAATTCACGTTCTTCAGGTCCTTGCCGGAGCTGACGGTGATCTCCGCTTCGTAACGGCCGGCCATGGAAAAGATGAGGGCAAACTTGGAAAATAAGGAACGAATACGAAGGAAAGCGTCTTTGGGACGTGCTGGGTGGTTAAGTAGTCTACTTTGGTATTTATAAGGTGGTTGCGTTTGTGCTATTCCAAGACTGCCCTCTCTTTCGCCCTAATGTTACAAAAAAGGGATTTCACTCGCTTTACTTTGGACGGCTGCGGGGCTAGCGTTACAGACTTGGTAACGGGAAGATTTGTAGTCATGAATTTACTAAATTGCCCTCACTTCGTATTGGGAAAGCAGGGAGTTTAAGGTACTTTTTGAATTTGGAAGAATGGGAGGTCACCCGAAAATTAGGCTTAGCCCTTGGAAATGGATTACTGAAATTGGTCTCGACCGTTGTAGATAATAATAAGTTGGCTAAAAAATGCTCTAAACTAGTGCAGTAATCCCACTGTATTAGAGTTCGGAATTTTTGTATAATAAGTATCGAATTTCTTATTTTTGCAGTAATTAAGAAGACTATGCAATGACAAATTTACTATTTGTTGTTGTTTAATTCTAATTCAGGAGACTAAAACAATGTATCTCAATAAAATTATTTATGTGCAGATATTCAAGGGAAATATCAAAATATTTTTCTTTTTATATAAATAAATTCAATACATGGATAGTCTCTTTATAGGACATTTGAAATTTTTCTGTTGAAAAATTTTTGAGGTTGAATTTTGGGAGGAACTAAGAAGGAGTATGTGATAAAAAAAATGATCGAAAAATAAATATGTATGGGGTATTTTCCCCTGGGGAGAACATATGTGGAGGAGATGAGAATTGGGGTAGGGAAGGGATTAGGTGGGCGAGGGAGGTTTGAATAGGGTTTGGTGGTTTTAGTAGAGGGTTTATGTGGACAGGTTTACCATGGGCAGCATGCATATTGGTAGAGGACAAGGAGGACATTTTCTTTCTTCTTTTTGGCTTGAGGACAAGGGTTTCTTTGCTGGTTTATTCGTGTGGGGGTGAAAGTTTGGCCTCATCTAATCATCAATTTGTGTTGGGTTTCCATGATTGAATATGAAAAAAATAAAAATAAATTGCATAATTTTTGTTATACACAAAATAAATTTTTTTTGCGGTGAGAATGCTAAGATGGGTGAGTGGTAAAACCTTAAAATATAAATTAACTAATGAATACATTTACAGTAAGTTAACCATAATTTATGTAAAAGATAAGTAGAGAGGACTTGGATAGTTTAGACACTTCCAATGTAAGTTACATAAGGAATGGTGAGTTAGTTATTGTTAGGAGTAGTAGACGAGATAGGAGTAAATTTAAAGTAACGTAGAATAAGATAGTAAGTAAAAATTTAATAGTCATAAATTTGTTGAAAGAAATTGTGCATGATCACATACATTAACGAAAAATCATTCATACAATTAACTCTACCTAATAGAATTTAAGGTTTAATTTGTTACTATTATTGTTATTGTATAAAAATGCACAAAAAAAATATACAAACATTTTTATTTAGCTGATGTAACGTGGAGAAAGAGAAAATAAGTTGAGACGGGGCAAAAAAAAATTTTTAATGATTATTTTTTCTCCCTTTGTGTAGAAGAAGAAAGAAGATGAATTATTCAAATTGATGAAATATTTTTTTGACTTTTTTTTTCGTAAATGGTTGATGACTTCATTTTTTCTTTCTATCTTTTTTTTGTAAACAAGACATTACAACAACAACAAATTTTAGACTTTTAAAATTAAAAATTAATGTGTTGACAAAAAATGATAAAAATCGTCACCTGTCAATGTGAACAATTCACTTTTTTTTTATATACATTTTGGTTATGACTTGTTATTTCTTCATATTAAACAAAATCAATTTTTTTTTTCAATTTATTGTGAAATTGACTCAAACTATCCCAAGAGTGCCCTAATTTTTTAAGAAAATTAAAATTACATTTTTTTATTTTTTATAAATTGATTTTATGTCACGTTCATAAAATGGGATAGTGTGAATTGTGAATGATCATTATGCAGAAATATAATAATTTATATGAAAAAAGTAAGTTTTTTTTTTCCTAAAAAAATTGCTTGTATGACTTTTTTTTATCACTTTCACATTTAAAAAATTAAAATTTTAGCATATATATATATATATATATATATATATAAGTTGTGTATGGAAACATTAATTTCAAATTTTAAATTTGTATTTGTATTATATTTTTTTTTTCAAGTCTAAAGTCTTTCGGGATTAAGAAAATATTTCTATACATTTTTTTGAAAACTTGTAAGTTTTAAAAGTCAAAAGCTACATTTATTCTAATAAATTATCATCTTTAATTGATGGTCTTATTTTTCAAATATTATAAAATTATTAAGTCATTAATTATAATACTTAAAAGGGTATATCCATTTGATAATTTTAATTATCTTTATTTTTACATTTTTTTCATCAAATACCAGAGTCAAACTAAGCCTAAAATTGTAAATAATTAAATAAAATTGTACCACTCATTTAATTTTAGTTTATGTCCGTTATTTCTCTCAAGTAAAATGCATTTTTAATATATATTATGTCAAATTTAGATTTATCAAATATTTTGTTAACTTTATTAAAAAATTTTCAAATTTAAAATAAATAATTTAAAATTCGTAGTCTTATAGGATGCTTTATAAATTTCAAATGTAGTTTCTTCCTTTTTGTAAATATTATGGGTGAACAAGGGCAAGGTGGTAATTACGAGATCGAGGACCAGTGCAAACAAAGTAACCTTAAAAATTTGGTATATTTATTAATTTAATTTGGAGAATGTGCAGTTTGTCCACATCAAGAATAGTCGTGGATAAGAAGATACATTAACGGTGAGATGTCATGACACGTGGCACACGGAATGGACGCGGCTCTCTAAGGCGCGCACGATACCTGCGCCTCACGCCACGAATAATAAGATGCATTGAATTTATATATTATAAAAATTAAATATTATAAAATTTTATTCATCGTAAAAGAAAAAGAGGAAAAATATATTTGTTTAAAAGATAAATTTTCAACTTGAAATATGTGATTATATTATACTGACTAAAAATTAAAATATGTAAAAGTAGAGAGTTAAATTCATATTAAATTCTTTTTTCTTTTTTTTTTGTAGATGAAATGTAAATGGATTAGTTTTTAAATTCCCTCAAACGCCTAGGTCTATTTGATCAAGAGATTTTGTTTAGAAAATAAAAATAATTTTTTATTATTACTTCACTATATTTTTTAATATTAAATATTATTAAGAATAATTTTTTTAATATAATTGAAAATTAAGAGAAAAAATAGTCATGTTTAAAATAAAAAATTTAATTAATTTTTTATATAATTTTTTTATTTTCCTTTATAATCAAACATAAAAAATTTGAGTTCATTTCAATTTTCTTTT
Source organism: Malania oleifera (assembly GCF_029873635.1). Classification (NCBI taxonomy): domain Eukaryota; kingdom Viridiplantae; phylum Streptophyta; class Magnoliopsida; order Santalales; family Ximeniaceae; genus Malania; species Malania oleifera. The sequence continues at coordinate 8,994,162 of NC_080429.1, read as the reverse complement.
CCTTTCTTTAATATTTTACATATTTTGATCATTCAGAGTGACAAACACAATTAATGAATTTGAGAACAATTGAGGGGGTTTTTAAAGCATGAATTGAAAGATGAGAATTATTAAAACGTGTATTATATGGATAATATAGATAGTAACTATCACATGAAATGAATAATATATAATATTGCGAGTAGGAATGTACAAAATTTATCGAAAAATTAAAAATCGACTTGAAACCGAACATAAATAAGTTCCGGTTCGAGCATGAATTGAAATATGGGAATTATTAAAATGCGTATTATATGGATAATACATATTGTAACTATCACATGAAATGAATAATATATAATATTGCTAGTAGGGGTGTACAAAATTTACCGAAAAACTCAAAATCAATCCGAAACCAAACTAAAATTAGTTTTGATTTAGTCTTTCGATTTTTAGTTTCGATCTCGGTTCTTGAAAATAGAAAATTTCGGTTCTCAGTTCGGTTTCAGTTTCCAACCCAAAATCGAACCAAAATTTAACTAAAATTTATATATAAATATATATTAATAAATTCTTCAACTAATAATTTTCCAGTAAATTCAATTTTGAATAAAATAAACATATTCAAATTCTTTTTTTTTAAATTTTAATTATCAAAATATAAATTTGAAACCCAAAAAAAAAAAAAAATAGTTTGCTTTAATAAAGTTGGAGAGACTCCCCTCCCTCACAAAATTTCAATGTAGGACAGCAAGAGTATAAAAACTCTCAATGCTCTAAGTCTCCCCACCTATTCTTGTCCCACATTGGATGAGAGTAAACTCTCAATGCTCTCCGCCTCCCCACTTATTTTTGTCCCACAGTGGATGGGGGTAGAGATTTGAAGTCTCTCCCCCACCTATAAATATAGGTTCCCCCTTCCCTTCATTTCCAACTCTCAATTGCTAGCTCATGGGCCAAGGATTTGCACTATTGCATGTAATAACCCAAAAAGAAAAAAAAAAATGAATGAATAATAATGATGGTAATTTAATTAGTATCAAAACGAAAGTGTTTCTCTGTTAGGATCCTTGATTCCATGTTTGATGCCTAAGAAAGACCTTGTCTAAGTGAGTGCTCAGAGACCATTGCAACTCAGTCGCTCCCTAGAGGTCGGCTTGGTCAAAATGGAATTTCATAAGATAAAACAGGGTAGACACTGTTTATATACATAAATAAGTACATAAAATAATGTTTTGATTGACATAATTTGTAAAAATATACGATAAAATAATAATAATATAAGTATCCTATGCGAGGCCCACATGAGTCCCGAAGCCGTGTGGAGGTTTACACGAGTTTCGAAACTGTGTAGGACTCATAAAATCGTATGAGGATTATTGGAGTTACGTAAGATCCATTTGGGTCTCGAAGTTATATGGGGCCCATAAGACCATGTCGGGCCCACATGAGTTTTCAAAATTTAAATTTAATTCTTGTTCAAAAATAAATAATAAAATAAATAAATACTAAAAATAGTTTAAAAGTAATAACAATGATAATAATAATGATAATATTGATTAAGAAAAATAATAAAAAAATAAAATAATTAATTAACTAATTGATTAATTAATTAGGTAAGTAATTAATTAAAATTTTATTTAATGGGAATGGTGGCAAGCACTCCCACATGGCCTCCATTCCCATCTCATACTCAACTCATACCTTGCCCATTCTTTAATTTTTAAAAATTATAATTTCACTCATCTCTCCATACTTTTATAAATTCCATTTCGTCCCCAAAATTTTCCTATAAATAGGAAGCCCTCGACCTTCATTTTTCACAACAATTTTCCAAGGAAGAGAAGGATTAGTGAGTGAAAGAAATTGTGGTGGAGAGAGAATTTTTGAATAAGTTCTCAATCACCCACTCTTTCCGATCTCATTTCTTAGAGATAGTTACAATGTTCGTAAGGAAGAAGGTAAGTAAATTTTGATTATGTTAGTTTCTTTTTTTTATTTAAAATTCATACCCGAGTTTATTTTGTAAGTAAATTTCAATTATGTTACTTAGTTCCATAAAATTTCCATGAGTTTATTTTTACGTATACTTAATTATACCAGTTCTATCTTTAATATACTTGCATTTATTTTTGAGTTAAGAAATGTTCTAATTCTCTCGGGTAAATTTTCAGCATTTCTTTATATTCAAAACAAAAAAAATTATATATATTTTTAATACAAAAATTGTGTGGTATGAGTTTATTTCTACATTGCATTATTCATGAAAATATGAGATTTTCACGAGATTATTTTAAATTGTATAAATTATAATAAGATGACTTTAAAACCCCTTATGGCAAAGCAAGTTCAAAGTTACAGATGCTCGATACCGCAGCTTAAAGTTTATACGGATCAGAGTGCACCCACATTGTTTACAAAGTGGTTATTTATGTTTGTGGATTTCTCCTGAGTGCACACCTGGTTCTAGACCGGGACTTAATAAGGAAAATCTCATTTAAAGTTTACGTACGTTGATTTAGTTTGGTCGGCCTAAGTCCAGTCTTCAGACCGCACAACCCAGTCATGGGGGTAAACATGACTTACGGCAAACAGGCATAAGGGTGATTTTTACAATATATGTTTATACATAGTTAAGTACGTATGCAAAGTCACTGATGATTTGAAGGGAAAGTGTAAGTTTACATGAAAATGATCATTCTAGTGCTTAAATGACGATCTAAAGAAAACGTATAAGGAAAAGTATATGTATATTTATCATTAAATATTTATACAGTTTTAAAGTTAAAAGTTTAATTTAACAGTTATATTATATGATTATAAAATTTTACTGTTATAGTTGATGGTAAAAGTTTTATGTAGAAATTTTTAAATTTATATTTATTTTAGAGACAGTTTTGAAGTTATAATATTGAATATTGTTTTACGAAATTTTTAAAAAAACTCATTTTGGCCACACACTAATAATAATCTTATTTACTTACTGAGCGTCGTCTCACTCCAATCATATTTTTATTTCAGATAACTCTGAAGAGCATGTTGGAAATCAGACTTAGCAAGCGTGCGGGTGGGGATAGAAAAATAAAGATTTGTTTTGAAATATTAGTATGATGCCAGATATTTATGCTTATGTAATTTTTTTTCTTTTGAAATAAATGATTGTAATATGGATAATTAGTGCTCTGGTATAATAATAATTGAGGTTATTTGCTTCCTCTGTAAATCAATGGTAAAAAATTAATATCCTAGGCCCATCAGGGTTGGGGTGTTACATTGCACTTGTCCCAAATTTAGCTCATAGGGTCCTCCATAAAGTCCCTTTAAATAAAAAACCAATTATTGTATTGGGTGCATGCGGGTGAAACTCTTTATAGTACAACCCGTAGTCGTAGGAGAGTACTCACGTCTCCTAACATTCCATCCGATCTCTCATATAACTTGCCTCGTCAAACCCGAGGCACGGAAGGAGACTCATCACTCGCAGTCCCCTCGGAACCACTATCCAAGTTGTTATCATTGGGCTTCATTCTGAAAATAAGATAAGAATCGACTAGAATTCCTATATCCTACACAATTAACACAATCATTGAGAACAAATCACGTCAGCTACTACTCTCAAGGGTCCAAGTCTGTCCTATCACACCGACACGAATCCATCAGTGGTTTGCGTTGATTTTACTCAAATCGTCATTCCAAGAAAAATACAAAACATCGCTAATGAGTCCCCGTCTAGCAACAAAACAATCCTCGACCTACTCTACCCATTTCCTACATCCTATACTCTGGTATGTACACAAATCTATACCTAACTAAGTCTACAAGACTTAACAACCTAGTTTAGCTCTGCTACTAAGCTGTCACGCCCCGAACCCGCAGATGGGTCCGTGGTATGAATATAGTAACCTAACCTATTTCTGTATCAATTAAACATACATGATACAATACTGAATAAGGGTCCGACCTTATGGAGTGCACGTAAACCCTATACTTATTCACATACATATCCATACTCATCAAATACGCAGCAGAAAATGTTCTTTCTATACATACATCAAACCATACCATAGTCTATACATAACTGGAATATACGTTCCCAAAATACAATACATACTCTGGGTGTCTACAAAACCTAACACTGACAACCCGGTTACAAAACTCGTACCTACACAAGTACTAAATGTAGTTAAACGATACCCCCACTTTCGGATGCTAGGATGCTAGTTTCAACTATCCGAAGGACCTAAAAAACATTTGCATATTCGGGGTGAGACACCTTTCAGTAAGGAAGAAAGCAAGTTATATTAGTGTGTGGCATACAAGGGTTATTTCGGCATAAAACATAACACAATACAATATAGTACAATACAATTCTAGTATTTTTCACAAATCTGTTCCAATACATACGATACCAAACATATGGTCAGTGTCGTCACACTCAGGTACTTGATACCATGCAATAATCAAAACCTCACAGTGATATCGTTGCCAGTCAATGTAGCTCACACCCATCGGTGACCAGCCGAAAAGAACAGGCAATATTTCACACCTTTATATATAAAGCTAGACACTCTTGCCCACGGTAATTAGCTGAGACATGACGTCAGCGTACAATAATTAGCCGCCCCTAGTTGATTTACAAAACCTAGAACAATTTTGGAACTCATATCCCTATACTCATCAACGTATGGTAATTAGCCACCCCTAGCTGTTTTTACAAAACCTGGAACAATTTTGGAACTCTTGTCTCTTTACTCATCAGCGTACGGTAATTAGCCGTCCCTCACTATTTTTACAAAACTTGGAACATTTACATACGACATTTCATTCCACACTTATTTGAATATACATCAAATCATATTGTTTTTCAGTTCAACAATACAATTTAATACAAATATGGATACGATCATCTCAATACTACAGTTTTAATACAACATATGGTTTCTCCAACAAAATAGAGATGATACTCGAAACCCCAAAATTTTCCCAAAAACTATAACCCGAAAATCCCACATTTTTACCCAATAGATTTTCCCAAATAAGTAACCAAAACATACATACGATCGTAAACTACAAGTTTACCGATCCCTATTTCAAAAATAAACTGATATAAACAGAATCCCCTTACCTTTTCCCGAATACCAAAATACAAACTCTACGGCTCCAAAACTCAAACCGACATACCAAAACCTAAACATCCAAAAACTATACTTCACTATAATTCTTACTACTACATATAAACCGAAATGAAACTGAAATCGGACCCTTACCTCGGTTTTGGGGTTAAAACCCTAAAATCCCCGAAACGAAGATCTGGTCCACTATTCTCAAAGAGATTCCTCCCCTGATCCACGCAATAACTTTGGATCGTTAAATTAGGCGAGGAACAACGAAGAATCGAACAGAGAGAGGAATCCCATTGGTGAGAGAGAGAGAGAGAGAGAGAGAGAGAGAGAGAGAGAGAGAGAGAGTTCTAGCTTATTATGAAGCAATGAAATAGGATATTTATAGCCCCTTTGACCCGGCCAACCTCGTCGACGAAGCAGTGCCTTCATTGACGAGTCATCCACACGTTTCATCGACGAATCGGCTCCTTCGGCAACGAACCCTATTTTGATATTTTACAACACGTTTGGTATCTCTTCTTTAACAAGGCTCTAAATTTTGGCAACGAAAAGTATGAGGGCCTTCGTCGACAAAGCCGTCGACAAGAATAATGGCTTTGTTGACGAAGCCTACAAAATTTACCGTTTTACCTTTTCGCTATTTAGTCAATCTACATATCTCGGGTCGGGTTCTTACAGGCTTTGTGGAAAAAACTGTGGGGAGATTGTAGTTATCTCAGGGTGGTTTTGTGGAAAAGGCGTTGAAGAGGTTTAATAGGATTAAACCGATCACCAATACACCATTTACAGATCAATTTAATTTTTCTACCGCTTGGTACCCAAGGGCAAACGGTGATGCTTGGGACATGTCAAAGGTCTCCTACACCAGTGCAATGGGATGCTTCGGCGAGCAATAGAGTAATTCGTTAGTTGTGAGATTCGCGGATACAGACTATATAAGGGACTTGGATGACATGAGGTCTATAACAGGATATGTTGTGGGAGGGCCTATTTATTGGAAGTACAGGGTTCGATCTCAAGTTGCATTTTCAACAACTAAGTCGGAGCACTTGACAGTGGTTGAGGATGTCAAGGTAGCATTATGATTTAGAGGATCATTCAAGAAGTTGGATATTCAATCAAAAACAACTCAACCCTAAGGGAATTACACCTCCCCTAGTCCAGAAACTCACTCTGTATGTCAGGGTCCCAGCTCCCAATGATCACGGAACTCTATCACTTGGTCTATCTCCGTTCCCTAAAAAATTTAGATAATTTGGGTGAGACACATCTCAATAAGAAGGAATAAATTATTTACAGTGTGTGGCCATATGAGTTCAGTTATAATACACTTTACTTTTCAAACCATCGTTTCATCTGAGAAAATACACTGATATACACATTCTCATAATCATATAGATATACAACGCAAGCTTTTATAAGCTTTAAAACCATTTCTTAAATTCAATAATTTCCAACACATATTTACCGCGAAGTTCTTGAGAATAGGGAAAATTACCCACCCATACAGGTAGTTTCCCTCTGCCCTAACACGTTATGCAACCAAGTATGGCCACCTCTGATACCTATCAGGGCACTCACCTTACTCAGTAAGCCTTCAGGCAGAGATTTTCACTTCAGCTCAATTATTTATTTTGTAAAACACACACTCTTTCATTTCTCATAATCATTTCCCATTTTAACTCATTCCATATCTAAGTATACATAAATTCACATTTATGTACTTTACATAATACAATAGATCACTCTCAACACATTCACAATTTTCATACTGAGCATACCTTCCCAACGACATCAGTAGGAACCTCACAACACAATTTCCATACTGAGCATACCTCCCCAACGGCATCAGTAGAAACTTCACCACACAATTTCCATACTGAGCATACCTCCACAACGACATCAGTAGGAACTTCACACACAATTTCCATACTGAGCATACCTCCCTAACGACATCGGTAGGAACTTTACACACACAATCTCCCTACTGAGCATACCTCCCCAATGGCATTAGTAGGAACTTCACATACACAGTCTCAATACTGAGCATACCTCCCCAACGACATCAGTAGGAAAGGAATACCACCTACCCGCAATTATTATACGGTATTGACATATCATCAATCATATATCTGTATATCTCAATTCGGTTCAATATAAATATTCTCATCATTTTCTTTGCACATTTCATCATCTCATAATAATAAATATCGTGTTTCACATATTTCAACATTTCTCAAAATACTCATATTAGTAATTCACAAAATCTCATTTTTCATGCAAATCATTTCTACTCACATATAAATACCATATTTCATTATTTTCCACTAATCACATCAATAATTCTCATTTCAATATTTTCTCAGAAAAAACTCGTCGTTATATTTCACATTTTTCAATACATGACATATGTCACACAGTTTTCATCTAATATTCATAATATATATTAATTCCACACTCCAAAATATCACAATTTAATATTACTCAAACGCCATACAATTTATCTAATATTCATGTCATAATAATTTTCTGGCAAACTACCATATGTTCATTTTCACATATTAATTTAAACAGTAATTCTAAAAATATTGTTATAATTTATTCCCTTTACCTAGCTTACTGAGAGTCTCGTTAACACCAGATCATACGCCCATGGCGCTTGAAACTCAACTTCTGTAATTTACATTTTTCTCAGATTAATTAACTTATTTCCCTAAAATAATAGTCATCTAACATTTCCTAGGCTCCATATACCCCAAATCAACATTTAAACTAACATTTAACAGTCCCACTTAATTTCTTGAATTATGTATGCGGTTCTCGAATTACACCCGTGGAGCTCACCCGGGCCTTAAATTTCAGAAATCATACTTCAACCCCAAATGCTCAATATTTTAGCATTTCTAAATTAATCTTAATTAATTAAAAATAAGCCCCTTAATAACCCCATATCCCAAATTTGGGGTTTTGTTCACGACGACCCCATGAGAAATTTGTCCCGTTAGACTTGTAGAGAATCATCCCTAGATTCTCGTGGTGATTTCCAATCGTCAATTAGGCTTTTAATTTGTAAGAAATTAAGAAAAAAATAAAATTTGGCTTACCCTAGTAGATACGCCTACGCCGCTTCTACCACCGATCCACTCAGGTAGAAATAACGATAGCGGAGAATGGAGTCCAGCGGTATCTTCCGATTTTTGATCGGGCAAGAATCCATCACGGAACTGAGGAGAGAGTGACTCACTCGAAAAATGAGCAACTCGAAAGCTATCCCAAGTATAGGAGTTACGTCGTATAATATTAAGCCCAAGGGCTAGATCGTCTCCTCAGGGAATGCGTTTTAATTTCAAATTTAACGTTCTTCCAATCAAAATTAAATTGCACTGAACTCGGTTCAGATTCGGGGTTTTTCAGAGTTGTTCAATTTTACTTCTGAGGAATTAAATGGCACGTAATTTAAAAACCCTAAAACTAACATTCACTAAATTAAAAAAAACGAGTATGGAAATTCTAGTCTACTTAAGGAAATACCTAAACATGCATTATTAAAGATGACAACTACAAATAAGGAATTAAAACATGCAATGGAAACTCAATCAATTTCAAGCACACACTAAAAATCAAACCTTTAACTAGATAAAACTTCGAACCAAAATTAAACTATTAACGAAGAAGACAAAACACAATAAAAATTAAATAATTAAAACTTTACCAAACTAGTTAAATAATGCAAATATTAATTAAATATATGGCAAAATTCAACTAAAAGCAATTAAATAAACAATCAAAGTTCAACAATAATAAAACACCCTAACTAATGTTCAAAATCCAAAATTTCACTAGTTAATTAATAATAAGTAATGAGGGAGAGAGAGAGAGAGAGAGAGAGAGAGAGAGAGAGAGAGAGAGAGAGAGAGAGAGAGAGAGAGAGAAGAGCCAGCAGAGGGGGAGACAGAGCCATGGCAAGTCGTGGCTATGCAGTGGCCTGGCTGGAGAAGAATCTGCAGCTGGTGTTGGGATGCTCTGGAGTACTCAGGTTGCAGCAGGGGGCTAGTGTGGTGATGGAGTTGTGGCTCGGGTCTGGTGGTCTGTTGTGGCTTTGGGTCTCCACGGGAGTGCTGTGCGGTGGATCTCGGCTGTGCTCTGTTCTAGTACAGCGGTGGAGTTGCTGCGGATGTCTCGGGTGGATGAGTTGTGCTGTTATCTATGGTTGTAGCTAGCTGGGGGTGAAGAGGAGCAGAGCCGAGGGCGTTCTGTTGGTGTGCCGTGTTCGGGAACTGCTGCTGTGCTGTGTTCAAGAACTGGTGCTGTGCTGTGGAGAACTAGTCTGAACGGAGTTGAAAACAGAGAGGGGGAGTATAGGGAAGAAGCAAGGAGAGAGTAAAAGGGAAAGAGGAGGAACTATGGAAGAAGGAAGAGTAGGGGAAGATAGGGAAAGAAATTTAAAACCAAGGAGAGAATGAGGAAGAACAACGAGAGAAAGAGAGTTGAGAGGAAGAATAGGAAGAGAAAAGAAAAAAAAAACAGAGGAAGAAGACGAGAGAATGAGCAAGAGAAAGGGAATAGAAAGGCTAAAGAAAAGAAAGAGAAAGAAGAAGGAGAAGAGAAGATGAAGAAGAGGAGAAGATGAGAGGAGAGCCCTCACGGGGCTGCCTGCGCAGGGAGAGGAAAAGAAGGGGATTTAAGGGGGAGGGGGTGGTGCCCTAGGACCCAAGACCCTATAGGAGCTGACTCGGATAGCATGGCCGGGTCAAATCAAACTTCATTTAATGTATATTTGTTTTTTTTTTTTTTTTCATTTTTTCGTTCTCTGTTCATCACAAATCTGACTCTTCTGGAGCTGGTTTCTCATAAAACTAAAAACACAAAAGTTGTAGATAATCCTTTCCTATTTCTCCATAAATTTGAATCGTCTCAATCGGAGTTTGGACGAAAAAGTTATGTACGAAATACGAACAAGTGTCGGTTTTGGTTTTCAAGATTTTTCCTACGACAAAAAATTACCAAAACATCATAAATAGTGCAATAAAGTTCAAGAATGATGATTTTGACACTTTATTAAAATATTGGAAAATTTTAGACATTTAATTAAAAATATAAACCGTAAAGCTCGGGTTAAGATGCCCAATTATGCAGTTTTGACGCGTAATCAGAGAGGGAGAGAGAACGAGAGGAGAGAGAAAGAGAGAGAGAGAGATTGTGAAGGTCTCCTGTGCAGAAGAAGAAATGAAAAGAAAAGGGGGGGGGGGATTAGTCTTCCTAAAGGATAGAGATCCTTTAGGAAGTTAACATTTATAATAATAATAATAATAATAATAATATTTAATTAATATTAATAATAATATATTTTAGTAATAAAATTAAAAATAAATTTTAATTATTATTTTAAAAAAATAATTAACTAATTAATTTATTTTTATTATTATTATTATTATTATTATTATTATTATTATTATTATTATTATTATTATTATTTTTGGGAATCACTCCACCAATCTTGTATAACCCTTTTTAGGGTTATTACAGTTATGCTTTTGGATTTCTCCTAAGTGGTGAATATTCGCCAAGGTGGAGATTGTTGAGTGGAACGCATGCGCCAAGGAAGCATATTGAAGAAAAGAACAAGGAAGGAGGCTACAGGAGGAAAACCATCGACGGTTGCATCGATGGATTGATGGTTTACTCTCGATGGTTAATCATCAACAGTTTCAGTCATCCGCAAGATTCAACTCTTGGTATCTTTTCGTCGATGATTTGTCTAAAACCGTCAACGATTTTGTTTGGTGCAAGTCATAGATTTTGAATTAGGAGATTAGTAGATTGAGAGATTTCAGAAGATTTTCCTCCAAGGATTGCTATATATGTAACGACCCGAATAATAATGAGGTTTATATAATAAAGAGAGAGGAAAATGAAAACGGGAATAGAAGGAGACAGTAGACTTCGTCGACGACATTGCATTTTGGAGACAATATTAATAATAATAATTTTAAGGCATTGCCTGGATTCGTTGACGAATACAGGGGTTCGTCAACGAGTGCATAAGGAAATTCGTCGACGAAGGCAAGATTTCGTCGATGAGAAATTACCGAATAAGGAATGGGCTGCTCTGAATTTCGTCAACGAATACAGGGTTTCGTCGACGAATTTAATGAAGGACTCGCCTATGAGGTGACGTGTCTCGTCGATGAATCTGGCCCTATAAATAGCTAAAAATCCGATTTTTATTACATTTCAATGCTCCTCTCTCTCTCTCTCTCTCTCTCTCTCTATACGTCTCTCTCTCACTTCTCTCTTCGTTTCCGAGCCTATTTCTCGCCGGATCGAAGATTTGAGGCTACCACGATGCTCCTGATGAAGTTCTCTACAAGTCTGCTGGAGCGGATCGTCGGTGGGGCTAAAGTGGAAACCATCCCAAATCCAAGGTAAGGCTTTCTAATCAATATTTGTGTTTTTGATAGTTAAGGAAAGTGTTATACGCGTAGAAATACTGAACTTTAGTTCTGGGGAATGTTGTTTCCAGAGTGTTGAGTTAGGAGCCCTGCGGGTGTGGGACAAATTTTCTTAGGGGCTTTGCAGGAATCAGGGAAGGGGATAAACTAAGCTAGTATTTTATGAAAAATGTATGTATATTATTATAGAATTTGATTTCAGGGAAATGACTGTCTTTATATATGATTTATATTTGGGAAAATATGGTTAAAATAATGGTATGTTAAATATGCGAAAAATCTGTTCAGTGTGGCATAAGTATAAAATGTTTGAAATACTGTTTTTTGGAATGAGATAATGATACGGATTTTATAATGGGAAAACTGGCGTACGAGTTGCGCTATGATGTGATTTGCCAGTGTACAGGTTGTGCTATGATGTGATTTGCCAACGTACGGGCTGTGTTATGATATGTTTGCCGGCGTACGGGCCGTGCTATGATGTGAATTGTCAGCGTACGTGTTGTGCTATGATTTGCTGGCGTACGGGCCGAACTATGATAAAATGTGTAATACCGACGTATGGGCCGATGATTTTTATGATATATGTATATATGCAAAATAATATGATTTATGTGAAAATTAATGATATGAAATATCCATGTATCACAGTTTCAATATATGTTATATGGTATCAGAACCTGGTTGGCTTGGTCTAGGCTAGCACTTGCACGGTACCGTCGCTATGTGTCCATGATCTTCGTGATCATGATATTTGTGTTAACGCCACTGTACGGAGTGGTGTGAGATTGGATGGTCGATGTGGTTTTTAAGAAGTGTGTGAGCGCCCCTAGTGTATGGACCAGGTCAGGCAGACCCATCAGACTTACAGACTGTACTTTTGACTTGGCAGTGGTCAGCCAACCATTGTCATGTCTCGCCTTTGAGCCACACAACCCAGTAATGTGGGGATAATTGTCACGCCCCGAACCCAGAAATGGGACCCGGGGGTGAATTTAAGTAACCTAACCTGTCTCTATATCAATTTAAACATACATGATACAATACAAATAAGAGGGTCCGACCCCGTGGGGTACGCGGTTGCCCTACATACATATTCATACCAATCGATACTCATCAGATACGCAACAGAATACGGTCTTTTTATACATAAACTGTACCATACCAGAGTCTATACCATACAAGGATATACATCCTATGAATATCATACATACTACGGGCATCTACAAAAACCATCACGACAACCCGATTTCAAAAAACTCGTTCCTATCAGGCACTAGTAGTAACTAAACAACACCCCTCGCTTCTGGCTGCTAGGATGCTAGTTTCGGCTACCCGAAGTAGGGGTGAGCAAAATTCGGTGAAAACCGAATTAACCGAATTAACCGGCCGAAATTGGTCGGTTCGGTTCGGGTAAAAATCCCGGTTCGGTCGGTTCGGTTATAATTCCACAAAATTTCGGTTAATCGGTTTCGGTTCGGTTAAGGGTAAAAAAATTTCGGTTAACCGAATTAACCGAATTACTAATTAATTAGATTTTAAATATAATTTATGAATATAAATTTTGCTTATGCAAGTGCATGAAGGAGTTTAATTAACATATTTCGATTCTTTGTTTTACGGTAAAATATTATTTTCATTAATAAAATTAATAAATAAGGTATTTAATTAAGTTAGATTTGGTTTTAAAAAAAATTTATAATTGTATTATATTTCTAACAATTAATTTTAAATGATTTCGGTTAAAATCGGTTAACCGAATTACCCGAATGGGCAATTCGGTCGGGGTCAGTTCGGTTTCCATCGTCAATTCGGTCGGTTCGGTTAATGGTTTTATTTAACCGAATTTTTTGATTAATTCGGTTAATTACCCGAATTTAACCGAACCGACCGTTTGCTCACCCCTAACCCGAAGGACCTGAAACCATTTATATATATTCAAGGTGAGACACATCTCACTAAGGGAGAAAACAGGTTATATCTGTGTGTGGCATACCAGTGTCATTTTACATACTTCATAACACTATACATACGATATAGTTTGAAACAATTCGTACAGTTTCATACATATACATACATTTCCATACAGTTCTAGTATTTTCACAAAAACCATTCCAATTCATACAATACCCAAAACATACATACATACATGCATACGGTCAGTGTCGTCACACTGATTTTGCAACTACACAAGGTCACCTCGTCTCACAGCGATTACATTGCTACCTACGCAACTACGCTGCGATGATCAAGGCCCAATAGTGATTACATTGCTCCATATGCAACTACACTAGGTCACCTAGTCTCACAGCGATTACATTACTACAAATGCAACTACGAAGATCTACGACTTAGGCCCAATAGTGATTACATTGCTACATACGCAACTACACAAGGTCACCTAGTCTCACCACGATTACATTGCCACATGCAAAACTACGCTGCAACGACCTAGGCCCACAATGAATCCATTGCTTCATACGATGCAGCATATAGCTCACACCACTTCGGTGATCAACCGAAATTAGACTGATGATATTTCACACCCTCGGATATAGAGTAGGACACTCTTGCCTACGGTAGTTAACCGATCCATGGCATAGCGTACGGTAATTAGCCGCCACATAACTGTTTCAGCGTACGGTAATTAGCCACCCCTAATTGATTTCACAAAACTTGAAATCATTTTGGAACTCACATCCTTATACATTTTAGCGTACGGTAATTAGCCACCACATAGCTGTTTTACAAATACCTAGAACAAATACATACATCCATACATACCACACTTATTTGGTTTACGGCAAATCATATCAATTACAATTTCAAGTATATAGTTTATGCAAATATGGTTCACGGTCACCTCAATAATACAGTTTCAACAAAACCAACCATTTTTCAAACAAAGCAACCAAAAATATCCTTATAAAGATGCTTGACCCGAGAGGCTTCGTCGACGAATTGGTGTCTTCGTCGACGAAGTCTTCAGGAATTTCGTCGACGAGACAGCGATTTCGTCGACTATCCTTGATATGTAAATTTTCCAAACCTCTCGGCTTTTCCTCGTCGACGAACCTCTGAATTTCGTTAATGAAAAGTCTTCTACCTTCGTCGACGAATTATGGCCTCGTCAACGAAGTCTGTGCAAATTCCCTTTTTACCCCTCTTTTACATAATAAACTCATATATCACCATTCGGGTTATTACAACCTCCCCTCCTAACAAAAATTTTGTCCTCGAAATTTGCAAACTCTCTTACATCCACATTCATACTACTACATACATACCTACTATGAGGTGAAACGGTGACTATTTATACACAGTCCCTCCACGATACATACATACTCACTCTAGAGAATACGACGGCCATTTATACACAGCCCCGTTACAATACATACATACATGCTCTAGAGAATACGGCGGCCATTTATACGCAGCCCTATTACGATACGTACATACATACTCTAGAGAATATGAAGGCCATTTATATGCAGCCCCGTTACAATACATACACACATTCCCTCACTTATGGCGGAGGAATACCGTGGTTACATACATACACAGTCTCGAGAGCTTACAATACCACAAGGCTCTCCTAGAGACTAACCACTAAATACAATATGATAACTGAGGTTTATATACATATATACATACTCACACCACCCTACTATCCAAGTACTACTCAGAACAACTGCGGATACTTCTGGCATATTTCCGTTTCCAGTTCCCAAGAAGCTTCTTCAACCTCGTGGTTTCGCCACAATACCTTCACCAACGGTATTTCTTTGGTACGAAGTTTCTGAACTTTACGGTCCAGAACCTGAATAGGTATCTCCTCATACACTAACGTATCCTCAATTTCCAACTCACCATAACTGATAACATGAGATGGATCCAACACGTACATTCTCAGCATGGATACGTGAAACACATCGTGGACCCTCGAGAGTGCTGGGGGTAACGCAACTCTGTAGGCTATCGGACCCACTCACTCAAAAACCTCGAATGGTCCAATATACCTCAGGCTCAACTTGCCCTTCCTTTCGAATCTCATCACTCCCTTCATCAGAGCGATTCTAAGGAATACTTTACCTCCTACCTCGAACTCCAACTCATGGCAGCGAACATCCGCATAACTCTTCTGCCAACTCTGAGCCGATTTAATCCTCTCCCGGATCAAACCTACCTTCTTAGACGTCTGCTGCACAAGTTCAGGTCCTAAAACCTAATGTTCACCGACCTCATCCCAACACAAAGGAGATCGACACCTCCGACCAAACAAAGCCTCAAACGGTGTCATCCCTATACTAGCCTGCCTGGAAGCTATTGTTATAGGCAAACTCTACTAGTGGCAGAAACTGAATCCAACTACCACCGAAGTCCAATACAAAAGCCCATAACATATCTTCCAAGATCTGTATCGTCCTCTCCGATTGTCCATCAGTCTAGGGGTGGAACGCTGTAATGAAAGTAAGCTTCATCCCCAGTGCTTCTTGCAAGCTCTTCCAAAATCGAGAAGTAAACCTCGGATCCTGATCTGAAATAATGGACAACGGAACTCCATGCATCCTCACTATCTCATGCACATATAGGTCCGCTAGTCTACTCAAAGGGTAGCTGACCTTCGTCGGTACAAAGTGAGCAAATTTCGTCAACCTGTCCACAATTACCCAAATAGCATTCTTCCCGTGAAGCACTGGCGGCAATCCGGTAACAAAGTTCATGGAAATATGCTCCCATTTCCATACCGGAATATGCAAGGGCTGCAACGGCCCTTTTGGCCTCTGATGTTCAGCTTTCACCTGCTAACACGTCAGATACTGCTCCATAAACCGAGCAATATCCCTCTTTATACCACTCCACTAGAAGGACTCGCGCAAATCCCAATACATCTTCGTACTACCCGGATGTACCGTATACAGAGAACAATGCGCTTCCTCCAGAATCATCCTTCTGATCTCATTGTCATTTGGAACACACAGCCTAGTCCCAAACCTCAACACACCTCTGTCAGAGATGTTAAAATCCATAGCTAAACCCTGTTGCACTTTCTTTACAATCTCAACTAACTTCGCATCACTAGCCTGCGCGGCTTTAATACGATCAAACAAAGTCGGCTGAATCACCAAGCTAGCAATGAAAGCCTGATGATCACCAAACACCAACTCCACACCAAGGCTTTCCAAATCCCATCTGACATGATGTTGAGCTACAACTGCAGATATTGCTGCATGTTCTGACTTCCGACTCAACGCATCTGCTACCACATTAGCCTTCCCATGATGGTAACTAATCGTGCAGTCGTAGTCCTTGATCAACTCTAGCCACCGCCTCTGCCTCATATTCAGCTCCTTCTATGTGAAAAAGTACCTGAGACTTTTGTGGTCAGTGAAAATCTCATATTGAACACCGTACAGGTAGTGTCGCCAGATCTTCAAGGCATAAACAACAGCAGCTAACTCTAAATCATGCGTAGGGTAATTCTTCTCATACTCCTTAAGTTGCTGAGAAGCATAAGCTACCACCTTACCCTGTTACATAAGCACACGTCCCAAATCTTTCAGAGACGTGTCGCTATAAATCACAAAACTCCTATCCCCCGAAGGAATGGTCAATACTGGAGCAATAACCAGCCAGTGCTTCAACTCGACAAAACACTGCTCGCAATCACTAGTCCAGTCAAACTTCACTCCTTTCTTAGTCAACCATGTCAGAGGTCCAAACAATTTAGAGAATCCCTCCATGAACCGACGATAGTAACCCGCCAGTCCCAGAAAACTCTGAACCTCATATACACTCTTCGATCTAGCCCAGTCGACCACAGCTTCGATCTTGCTAGGATTGATAGAGATACCGCCCTCAGACACCACATGGCCTAAGAACGCGGCCTGATTCAACTAGAATTCACACTTCTTCAGCTTAGCATATAACTTCTTCTCCCGCAAAATCTGTAGTACCAACCTCAAATGGTACTCATGCTCTTCCAAACTCTTCGAATACACCAGAATGTCATCAATGAACACCACTACGAACTGATCTAGGTACTCATGAAACACCCTATTCATCAGATCCATAAACACTGTCGGCGCATTGGTCAACCCAAACGACATGACCAAGAACTCATAGTGGCCATATCTGGTTCGGAAAGCGGTCTTTGCTACATCCTTAGATCTAACCCTCACCTGATGATACCCCGACCATAGGTCTATCTTTGAAAAGACCTGAGTTCCCTGCAGCTGGTCAAAAAGATCATCTATACGAGGCAAAGGGTAACGGTTCTTCACCGTCACTTTGTTGATCTTATGGTAGTCAATACACATACGCATCGACCCATCCTTCTTCTTCACAAATAATACTGGAGCTCCCCAGGGTGAAACACTCGGTCGATTAAAATCCTGGTCCAGTAGTTCCTGCAATTGCTCCTTCAACTCTCGAAGTTCTACTGAAGCCATCCGGTACAGAGCTTTAGAGATTGGTGCCTTACTAGGCAACAACTCTATCGCAAACTCCACCTCCCGATTTGGAGGTAAATCGGGTAGTTCTTAAAGAAACACATCGGAAACTCGTTGACCACCCAAATGTCCTCGAGTCTCAACACATCCCGCGGCGGTTCCTTCACGCAAGCTAGGTACCCCTGACAACCATCTAAGAGTAACCTCCTCGCCTGTAGTGCCGACAGAATTTGAGGCATCGAACGCACACACGATCCCACAAATTCATACTATTGCTCCCTAGGAGGTCTGAACACTACTACCTTCTTACGATAATCAATCACCGCATAGCTGGAGAACAACCAATCTATTCCCAGTATGACGTCGAAACCCGACATGTCATATACTACAAGATTCGCCGGTAGCAATCTCTCCTAAATTACAACTGGGCAGTTTTCTAACATCTTACTACAAATCGTTACACTCCCCGTCGGCGTAGTCACAGACAACATCTCCTTCATCACACAGGTTTCCGCCTCACACAACTTCACAAAACTAGCAGATATAAACGAATGGGTTGCCCCCAAATCAAATAAAACAACAGCTCTATTCGAAAGCAATAACATAGTAATTGTCACCATGTTCCCAGTGTGTTCCGCATCTGCTGGAGTAAGTGAATATACTCTCACCGGAGCAGTGGTTGCCTGGTAATTCACCCGAGGCACCATATTACTCCCACGGTTCTGACTCTGTGAAGGCATAATCCTCCTCTGTTCCTGACAGCTCTTCGTCATGTGGCCTAACTTGCCACAATTGTAGCAAATACCCCCGAATGGCTGACACTCGCCCTCGTGCCATTTACGACACTTAGCACATGGTGGGGCGGATGGATCCCCCTAAGAACTCAGCCGCTCGGTGTTCGGCTGATAACCAGAGCTGTAATTCTTCTTCTTGTTCCATTGACTCTGCCGATGACCACTCTAAGGACCCGAAGATACTGGCCTCTTCCCCTGAACCTGCACTACCTCATCTACCCGAAGGTCGGTCTAAACTATGGTGGCTTTATCCACCAGAATAGAGAACTCACGGATCTGCAGCATCCCTACAAGACGGCGGATGTCTTTCCTCAGACCCTTCTCGAACCTCCGAGCCTTCTCGTGCTCATTTAGAACCAAGTACGGTGCAAATCAAGATAACTTGATATATCTAGAAGCATACCTCTGCATCGTCAAAGTTCCCTGCGTCAGGCCCGAAAACTCATCAGCCTTCACATCCCGAGTGGAGACCGAAAAGTATCTTTCAAAAAATACCTCCTCGAAATGGCCTCACGTCATATCAGATGGACCAACTCTCTGCCTTTCCAGTAAACTCACTGCCGTCCATCATCGTCCTGCCTCCCCAGTCAAATGGAAGGCAGCGTACAAGACCTTCTGCTTCTCAGTGCAGTGGAGGACTCCCAAAATCCTCACGGTCTTCTCGACCCAGTCCTCCGCTACTATCGAATCAGGTCCTCTTGTAAATGTCGAAGGGTGCATGCGTGTGAACGTCTCGATGGTACACCCCGCATTAGTAGGAGAACTCTCACGTCTTCTAACACTTCGCCTAATCTCTCGGATCACCTGTCTCGCTAAGCCACGAGACACAGAAGGAGACTCATCACTTGCTGTCTCCTCGGAACCATTCTCAAAGTTATTATCCTTGGGCTCCATTCTAAAAATAGAATAGGAATCGGTCAGAATTCCTATATCGTACACAATTAACACAATCATAGACCTAATCACGCAAACATTTACTCTCATACGTGTAAGCCTGTCCCGTCACACCGACACAAAAGTGCCTTTACTGGAATCGTCATTCCAGGAAAAATTACGGAATACCGCCAACACATCACGATCTAGTAACAGAACAACCCTCGACCAACACTACCCATTTCCTACATGCTATACTCTGGTATGTACACCTCAATACTTGTAACTAAGTTTACAAGACCTAATAACCTGGTTAGCTCTGATACCAAGCTGTCACGCCCTGAACCCGGAAATGGGACCCGGGGGTGAGTTTAAGTAACCTAACCTGTCTCTGTATCAATTTAAACATACATGATACAATACAAATAAGAGGGTCCGACCCCGTGGGGTACGCGATTGCCCTATATACATATTCATACCAATCCATACTCATCAGATATGCAGCGGAATATGATCCTTTTATACATAAATTGTACCATACCAGAGTCTATACCATACAAGGATATACATCCTATGAATATCATACATACTACGGGCGTCTACAAAACCCATCACGACAACCCGATTTCAAAAAACTCGTACCTATCAGGCACTAGTAGTAGCTAAACAACACCCCTCACTTCCGGATGCTAGGATGCTAGTTTCGGCTACCCAAAGGACCTAAAAACATTTATATATATTTAGGGTGAGACACCTCTCAGTAAGGGAGAAAATAGGTTATATCAGTGTGTGGCACACCAGTGTCATTTTACATACTTCATAACATTATACATACGATACAGTTTGAAACAATTCGTACAGTTTCATACACATACATACATTTCCATACAGTTCCAGTATTTTCACAAAAACCATTCCAGTTCATACGATACCCAAAACATACATACATACATACATACGGTCAGTGTCGTCACACTAGTTTCGCAACTACACAAGGTCACCTCATCTCACAGCGATTACATTGCTACCTACGCAGCTACGCTGCGACGATCAAGGCCCAATAGTGATTACATTGCTCCATACGCAATTACACTAGGTCACCTAGTCTTACAGCGATTACATTACTACACATGCAACTACGAAGATCTACGACTCAGGCCCAATAGTGATTACATTGCTACATACGCAACTACACAAAGTCACCTAGTCTCACCACGATTACATTGCCACATGCAAAACTACGCTGCGACGACCTAGGCCCACAGTAAACCATTGCTTCATACGATGCAACATATAGCTCACACCACTTCGGTGACCAACCAGAATTAGACTGGTGATATTTCACACCCTCGGATATAGAGCCGGACACTCTTGCCTACGGTAGTTAACCGATCCATGGCACAGCGTAAGGTAATTAGCCGCCACATAGTTGTTTCGGCGTGCAGTAATTAGCCGCCACATAGCTGTTTCAGTGTACAGTAATTAGCCGCCCCTAGCCGATTTCACAAAACTTGGAATCATTTTGGAACTCACGTCCCTATACATTTCAGTGTACGGTAATTAGTCGCCACATAGCTGTTTTACAGATACCTGGAACAAATACATACATCCATACATACCACACTTATTTGGTTTACGACAAATGATATCAATTACAATTTCAAGTATATAGTTTATGCAAATATGGTTCACAGTCACCTCAATAATACAGTTTCAACAAAACCAACCGTTTTTCAAACAAAGTAGAGATGATACCCGAAATCCCCAATTTTCCCAAAAAATATAACCCAAAAATCCCGCATTTTTACCTGATAGATTTCCCAAAATAAGTAGCCAAAACATACATATGATCGTAGCCTACAGGCTTACCGATCCTGATTTCAAAAATGGACTGATATAAATTGAATCCCCTTACCTTAACCCGAAATCTAACTACGAACTCTACGGTCCTCAAAACTACGAACCAAGACTCCAAAACCTACAAACCACAGTACAGTACATGCTTACAATCCATACTAGTACACATATACTGAATCAGAAATGAAAACAGAGTCTTACCTCGATTTTAACCCGAAACCCGATATCTTCCAAAACGAGATTCTAATCCGCTAGAAACGTAGAGAATCCTTCATTGATCCTTGCAGTAACTTTGGATTTGTGATTCAGGCGACAAATGATGAAGCAATCGAGGAGAGAGAGAGAGAGAGAGAGAGAGCTTCAAATCCTAAAGAGAGAGAAAGAGAGAGGAAAACGATAACTTAGCCAAGAAGCAACCAAAAATATCCTTATAAAGACCTTTGACCCGAGAGGCGTCATCGACGAATTAGTGTCTTCGTCGACGAAATCTTCAGGAATCTCATCGACGAGACAGTGATTTCATCGATGAACCCTGATATTTAAATTTTCCAAACCTCTCGGCTTTTCCTCATCGACGAACCTCTGAATTTCGTTGATGAAAAACCTTCTACCTTCATCGACGAATTATGGCCTCGTCGACGAAGTCTGTGCAAATTCCATTTCGTTGATGAAAAACCTTCTACCTTCACGGTTCGGGCTCTTACAGTAATACATGACAACAACCAGCTAGCCTACCAGGAATGTTTTTGTATTATTATTATATGAAATGGGATATGTTTATGGAAATGCAGTATGTTCTGCCATATTTTGATGATATATATATATATATATATGTTTTCCAAATTGACATAACAGTTACTGATTATGGCCTATATGGCATATGTATAACACGGAATACTCATGTTGCCACACACTGGTATTAGTTTATTTTCCTTACTAAGAGGTGTCTCACCCCTAAATTTTATAAACTTTTCAGGAGCCCCTTATAGGAGAGCGGGTAAAGCCCCACTATTCTAGTACGATAGATCTGCCCTTCCAGAAGGATGAGTATTTTGATAGGGTCAGAGGTATTTTGTGGAAATGGCCCTAAGACATATTCTTTTTGGGTTGAGGGTTGTGTATATATGGATACAATGATTGTAGTAACTCTGGTATATTGTGATGTATGGTATAATGAGATATATATGATTGTGTATTTCCTGTTGCTTAGGCTTCTGCTATATGTTCTAATATATCCCTAGTACCCACGGGTCCAGGTGGATTATGATCTGTTAGGATTTATGCTGTTGATTGAAAAAAAAAACATGGAAATCAAGCAGATCGCCATAATTTGGTATCAGAGCCTTGGTTGCAAGGTTTTGTAGACTTTAGAATGCAGCGGAAACAATACCAGAGTTTAGGAATGATTTGAGGTTTTGTTCTACAATCTAGAGGCAGAACTTCCGTGGTAGTTTTTGTGTTTTTCCTAAGGTGACAATTTTAGGAAAACCATAGAAAACTATTGTCGGGTTGTATTCCTAGAATGTAGGACTGGGGATTAGAAATGAGTTAGAAATGTTAAGATAAGTGGTGAGGATAGGCGGGTAAATTATGAGGATAGGATTACTGAGTTGCAACTGCTATTTTTTTTTTTTTTAGGATGGATCTAGGAGGAAAGAGTGCCCATGCAAGTGGCAGTGATGGAGCAGGGCCTTCGGGTGCAGCTGGGACCGACTCTGACGCGGTATTACGTAGCGTGGCTCAGCAGGTTATGGCTCCAATAGCCATGACATGGGACTGGTTTAAAGAATTGTTCTTTGATAGGTATTTTCCAGCTACTCTCAAGGAGGCTAAGGTAGAAGAATTCCTAAGTCTGAAGCAGGGACAGCTATCCGTTCAGCAGTATGCAGCACGTTTCATCAAACTCTCTCGTTTCGCCCTGTACATTATTCCCAAAGAAGTGAAGAAGGCGAGACAGTTTGAGAGGGGCTTGAGGAGGAACATATTCAAGCAGGTAGTGGTGCTGCGAATCCAGGACTTTGCTGAGTTGGTTGATAGGGCGGCCTTGGCAAAGATTGGTGAGCGTCTCGATGCAGAGGAGCAGGGACAAAGGAAGAGATCTGCATCTACGGGCTACTAGTAGAGTCATAGACCGGGTCAGTAGAGAAGAGGAAATCATGGTAGAGGACGGAGGCAAGAGATAGGAGGACCCGAGGTGCAGATAGGGCAGGGTCCTCCAGTTTGTCAGATTTGTGGTAGGACGCACTGGGAGAGTGTCGAGCTAGTGGTGTGGTATGCTATCGCTGCGATAAATCAGGGCACCTGGTGCGAGACTGCCATATTCTACCAAATGCAGCTGGTGGTGTGGTATGCTATCTCTACAAGAGATCGGGGCACATGGTGCGAGATTGCCCTACCCCACCAGATGTAGTTCTAGCTCCCAGGCCCTATCAGGGAGGACATCAGGCAGCTCAGGGAGGATATCAGGCGCCTCGTGGTGGCCAGCAGAGGAATGTGGCCCTAGCGCGAGTATACACTCTGACGCCGGGTGATGCAGAGGCTGCGACAAATGTGGTGACAGGTACATTTACTGTTTTATCACATCCAGTCATTGTCCTTTTTGACTCGGGTGCTACTTATTCTTTCATTTCTGCATCTTATGTTAAATTATCTGAGAGTGAGACCCAGTCATTAGAAATAGCACTATCGGTAGCTACGCCATCAGGATTGGTGATCAGATATCAGAGGGTACTTTAGAGGTTATCCGGTAGAAATTCAGGGGAAAGTATTACCAGCAGATCTTATTATGTTTGATATGTGTGGGTTCGATATAATACTGGGTATAGACTGGTTGGCTACCAATCATGCTAGCATTGATTGTTTCCAGAAAGAAGTAATTTTCAGACCTCCTGGAAAGCAGGAATTCAAATTCGTTGGTTCACAGGTATGTGCTCCAACGCAGTTGATATCAGTCATGCAGGCGAGCAGATTACTCCTGGATGGAGGTCAGGGATTTATAGCGGTTGTGAAAGAAGTATCTGAAAATGAACTGAAGATTGACAACACCCCAGTAGTACGAGAATTTCTAGATGTTTTTCCAGAGGAGCTACTAGAGTTGCCTCATGTGCGCGAGGTAGATTTTCCTATAGATTTACCTCCAGGGACTGCGCCGATCTCTAAGGTCCCGTATCGTATGGCTCCAACTGAATTGGGACAATTAAAGGAGCAGTTGCAGGATTTGTTGAACAAGGGGTTTATATGACCCAATGTATCACCGTGGGGAGCTGCAGTATTGTTCGTAAAGAAGAAAGATGGGTCCATGAGGATGTGTATTGATTACAGGGAGATAAACAAGGTTACTATTAAGAATAAATATCCTCTGCCCCGTATAAACGATTTGTTTGATCAGCTCTAGGGTACACGGGTGTATTTGAAGATTGACCTCAGATCCGGGTATCATCAAGTGAGAGTAAAAGCGGAGGACGTCGGAAAGACAGCCTTCAGGACCAGGTACGGGCACTATGAATTTCTCATTATGTCGTTTGGACTGACGAATGCCCCGGCTGTGTTCATAGACTTGATGAATCAAGTTTTTCATCAGTATTTATATCAGTTTATAGTAGTTTTCATTGATGATATACCGGTATACTCGAGGAGTTTTGAGGAGCATAAGGTGCATTTGAGGCAGGTGTTGTAGACACTCAGGGAGGAGAAACTTTATGCTAAGTTTAGTAAGTATGAGTTTTGGCTCGAGAAGGTGGCATTTTTAGGCCACTTGATCTCAAATGATGGTATTTCAGTGGATCGCAGCAAGATTGACGCGGTGGTAAATTGGGCTAGGCCGAGAAATATGCAGGAAGTTAAGAGCTTCTTAGGATTGGCAAGTTATTACCGTCGTTTTGTTGAGGGGTTTTCAGCTTTGTCAAGTCCTCTCACGCGGTTGACTAGGAAAAATGCCAGATTTGTGTGGGATGAAGAATGTGAGCAGAGCTTCCAAGAATTAAAGCAGCGGCTCGTCATTGCACCAATACTGACGATTCCATCAAGAGGTGATGGTTATGTTATTTACAGTGACGCATCTTTGAAAGGGCTTGATTGTGTGTTGATGCAGTATGGTAGGGTGATAGTATATGCGTCCAGGCAGTTGAAAGAATATGAAAAGAACTACCTTATTCACGATCTGGAATTGGATGCAGTGGTACATGCATTGAAGATCTGGAGACATTATTTATATGGTGAGAGGTGTGAGATATTCTCTGATCATAAGAGCCTAAAGTACTTCTTTACACAGAAAAAGATGAACATGCGGTGGAGGAGGTGGTTGGAACCAAGGACTTAAATTTCAATTTTGATGGAAATTTCGATGGTCTCAATTTACGAAAATTTCGATTTCGATTTCGATTTAAAGAAATTACGAAAATTTATAGTAAATGATGGAAATTTACAATAAAACTTTAGGAAATATTAGAATAGATGATTATGCTTAATATGGTATAAAAATACATTAAAAAAATGCATATATGACAAGTTTCTAGTGTGTAGGATATTAAACTGCATATCGTGAAACAAACTATGAACTGAAGAACATTCAAATCATTATAAAGTTTTGAAGCTATTCCTTTAAGATTTAAGGCAACAAATTATCATTTAAACAACTACATTTTCAATAAAAATTATACATTTAATGATCTAATACCACATGGACTTTCTTGGTGGCTCAAAGTCATCTCTCCTATCCCTATCATTAGGATTTCGAGATGACATATATTGTTTACAATAATCACTCCATGTCATATAATTTCCAAAATATTGAGTATAGGTGTACATGTGTTGTTCATACTCCTCCGTGTCATCTGGTTCATGGCAGTTTCTACTTGGCCAGAAGATCTTCGTGTGCTAGGATTTCTTCTTGCAGGTTCTACTTGTTGTCTATGTCCATAGGATTGTTTTGCATTTGCATACTGGTCATACTCATACCCATATTCTTGACCTGTTTGTCCATACCCATAGACATGTGGTTGCCAATTTCCTTATTGTTGTACCTGCTCATTTGCATGTGAAAACGGTTGGCCATATGCAGATTGTGAGGAGCTGTTCTGTGTAGATTCATAACCACCATAACTATTAGAGGTGTGCTCTGTTCCTATACTCATAGATTCCATACTAAGGGAAAAGGTATCCTCTTCTATTTGATGCATCTTCCCTTTTCCTTTTCTACGACTGTACTGCCTATCAACTGGACGTGTTTCTCTTTGTGGACCCTCATCTTCTAGTTGGGAAGGACGTGTATATTCCACTTCTGGTCTATAATCTTGCCATCCTTCATTTCCTCCATAGTCCCCACCATCACCACCTTGCCCACTGCTACCACTGGGGTTAGATCCGTCACCACCAGCATCATCGTCGTCATTATCATCATCACCACCAGAGGGCATAGATGAAGTTCCATATCTAGATCCAAGATTCATTTGAGAATCATCACTACTAGATATTACTTCTTCTACCGTTACCTGATTAACATCGATGCCAAAGTCATCTTGTGCATGCTTGGCCATTTGTGGATGGGGACTTCCGTCTCGTTCATCAAGATGAGATGGCCTAATCCATTGAAAAAGTGGATACTCATCCTCATCACCCAATTCAACTGATATGTCAAGAAGGTCCAGGGGATCTTGTTCAGCCATTTTATCCATTTCGGCCTCCGTATCTCTTATTCGAAGCTTCATGTTGTAATAACAAAAAACAAGCTGCTGAAGTCTGCTGTAGGCTAGTCTATTTCTTTGCTTTGTGTGAATGAGTGCAAATGTGCTCCAATTTCGTTCACAAGCTGATGAAGATGCAGTTTGTGACAAAATGAGCAATGCTAGCTTTCTTAGGATTGGAGCACTTGATCCATACATCATCCACCAATCAGCTGTGCAAGATGTTTTAAGAACACAAGTTAGTATTTACTACTTAGTAGATTGTACTTGAAGTTTGTAACTTTGTATTGTACATTTATATAAAAATACTTACCAGGTGCCATGGTTGCCCTAGCTGCTTTAGCAGCTGCTTCTCCAAAGCTTCTTTTAGCATCTCTAAATATAATAATCTAAAAAAAAAATATTGTTATTAAATAATTAAACATGGATTAAGACTTATTTTATTTAAATTTTATTTTAAAAATATACCTCATTTCCAATTTGATCCAAGCCCGAGGAATGTGGCTCAAGGGTGTTAAAAATTTTGTGAACTGCATCAAGAAAATAAGGATCTTCCCCAACACCTTCTTTGTATTGACATTTTGGATTTAAGAAATAAGCTGCCAATTAAATAAAGTAAAATATAAATATGTAATAAGTATTTTGATATATGAATTTCTTGAAATTTATAAATATTTTATACCTGCTGCATGAAGAGGATGTTCAAGGGTTCTTTCCCACCGATCATTGATGACTTTGAGAACCCATCTTGCACTTCTTGCACCTATTTCAATGACCTCTTTCATCACCCTTATTGCTTCAAACACAACTCCTAATGTTGGCCACACTTCACTGTCAACTATACGCAATACTCGATATATAGGCTCATAAATGTTACAAACTTTTGCCACTCTATCCCAAAATTGATGCTTAAGAACTATACTTTCAATTTCTCTACCTATTTTTGTTCGACTAAGAGCATGCTCAGCCCATTCATCAGATGTGAATAGAGATTTTAAACCTACTTTTTTTTTTTTGTAGGATATCAAGTGCAATGTAGTTTGTAGCAAATCGTGTGGCCCCTAGACGCACAATATCCCCTTGACGGTGCTTCCTCATTTTAGCAAGCAACCATCCATGATTATATATAAAATTAGTGATCTGTCTCCCCT
Source organism: Malania oleifera (assembly GCF_029873635.1). Lineage (NCBI taxonomy): Eukaryota > Viridiplantae > Streptophyta > Magnoliopsida > Santalales > Ximeniaceae > Malania > Malania oleifera. The sequence continues at coordinate 8,965,800 of NC_080429.1, read as the reverse complement.
GCAAGATCACTATGCTTCTTGCCCCTCTTTTTCTAATCTCTTCAAAAATGAGATCAATACAATGAGCGGCGTAAGGAGTCCAATACAAGTTGAATTTTTTCATTAATTTTAGACCAGCTTTCTTGTAGGCACTACCATTATCGGTCACCACTTGGACAACATGTTGCTTTCCTACCTCTTGCACAACATGTTTTAATAAGGAATATATGTATTCATGGTCTTTTATTTTTTCAGAAGCATCTACCGACTTTAGAAAAATTGTGCTTCCTTTCGAGTAAACCATGAAATTTATGATGGATAATTTTGTAGGGTCTGTCCATCCATCACACATTATAGTGCAGCCATACGTGGCCCACTTTTTCTTCACTTCTAGTACGTGGTCTTCCATTTCTTTTACCTCTAAATCAAGGTATTTTGATCTGATTTCATAGGGTGTTGGTGGATCGACTCCCGTTCCAGCTGATTGGCAACCCCATATCATGTTTTTAAAATGAGGTGATTTTGTCTTCTCAGGTGGAACATTATCATATATAAAAAACTTTGAAATCAACCTATTCATTTCTTCTTTTATTTTACCTCCTTTGAATAAATTTTTCAAGTTTCTTTGTTTTGCTGCATCTGACTTGTAATGTTGAGAAGGCTTTGAAATACATGGCTCTATTTCTGGCTCTCTCACACTTTGAGATCGCCTCATCTGAGGTTGCCCTGCACTACTACCAGCCCCTGAACTGCCTCCTTGTTGCCCACTTGCAAACCTATGAGATTGGTCTCTTTCCCATTCCGTCTGTTTTGAAGCATAGAATGCTTGACTATATGCAGACCTTTCATAGGAAGAAATGTCAGGTAGGTATGCAATATCGTCAACATCATCAATTTCATCAATTTGTTGTGATTGCATCAAGTTCCCACGCAATTCATTTTTTATTTGATCCATTCTTTCTATTTCTTTAGCCTTAGCTGTTGTTTTTCTTTCTAAAACAATTCTCATTTCCTGCTTAACTTCTGGAGGTACTTTGTCGCAGAATTTTATATTATACTGCGGGTCATAATTTGTTAGGTGCATTTTTAATCTTGTTGCACCACCACTTTTCATTTGTATTCCGCAGTATTTGCAAATAAATCCATTCTTGACATTGGGCATCGGGTATCCATGTTCCCATGCTAGATCTTGTTTTCTTCATTCAGACATTTTTGTAGATAATTTTACTTTTCTACAAGGTAACAATGAATCAAAAATTAGGTGTTAAATTAGTCAACAATTTTAAAAGAAAATTATTTGAGATGTTTTATTATCAATATAATCTCAATAAATAAGACAAACATTAAAATATTAAATTAAATTTACAAAATTTAATAATAATGTACAAAATTACCAATAAATTATGGAAATTAAATTAGTCAAATAAATGAAATAATTTAAGCTATATTAAGCTAATAAGTACTTTAATTTATTTAATTACTAGGCTATATTGATTAGATGTTAAATTACTCTAAATTTGTAAAAAAAAAAAAATTATTTGGATGTTACTCTATAATTTTAAAATAAAAATATTTTAATGCTAAATAAAGATAAATTAATTAATAAGAGAAATATTAAATTATTAAATTAAAATTACAAAATTAATGATAATTTTTTGAAAATTATTATTAAGTAATAAATTTTTAAAATGAATATATTTAAATAAATGAAATAATTTATTAATTTATACTATAATAAGACAATAATAGTAAATTATTCTAATTTTATTTAATTATTAAATTTACTAGTTATTAACTAATTATTTATTATACATTTATACTAACTTATTATTTAGTATACTAGTAAAGTAGTAACTAGTAACTAGTAAGTTAGTAACATTAACTAAGGGGTAGTAAATGGGAGAGGAGGGCATTGCTGTAAATATATTGGGGGCAAGGGGGATTTTGAGTAAATGAAAAAACTTAAGAGTTAAGACATCTTATTTAAAATATAAACCAGCCTTTAGGCAGCCCTTTTATTTTGTGGAGCTGCTGCTGCTCGTGGAGGGAGGGGCGACAGAGGCTCCAGACTCTCGTCTCTCGTTTCTCGTCTCTCTTTTCTCGGTTTCTTACTCGTAGCTTTACGAGAGCCTCGGCAAAAAGGAAGATTGCAGGTTGGAGTTCATGCGGCTGGCTGCGACTGTGTGTGATGCCGACAACGATGCAAGTGGAGGGTGAAGCTGAAGGCTAAAGGCAGAGGCTCAAAGGGCTGGCAGGAGGGGATTCGAAGACTAGGGCTTTTCGGAGTTCGAACTTCAAAGGTGGAGGCAGCAGAAATTTGGAATCTGGGTTTTTTTTTTTTGAAGTTTGAAGATGGAAGAAGAAGAAGAAGGCTTTTAAGAGTTTGAGCTTGAGGTATGTATCCGAATGCATGTTAATTTATATAAATAATTTGTGTAGTGGTCGGTGGAATTATTTGGTTGAATAATGGATCTGCAGAGTGTAGAGTATCTCAGTGAGATATTTTTTTTCACGTATAAGCTCACGGGTTTCACAACGTGCACAATCACGTGGGAAAAGGCAAAAAAAAATCTGAGAATACTCAGAATAGTGCTGAAATTCCTCCCTCCAATTTAATTTTTTTTTCTTCCACATGACTTCCAGGAAATTTCGGAAGAATAGCCGAAATTTTTGAAATTTTTGAAATTTTGAACGAAATTTGCCGAAAGCTCGAAATTTCGGTCGAATTTTTTCAAAATCAAATCTGTCTCTCAATTTCCTTTTGGGACCCCTCGAAATTCAAAATTTCGGTCGAAATTTCGACATTTCGACATTTCGACCAAAATTTAAGTCCTTGGTTGGAACTTATCAAGGATTATGACTGTACCATTAGTTACCACCCAGGTAAAGCAAATGTGGTGGCTGATGCTTTGAGCCGTAAATCAGGAGACACAGCACAACTAGTAGCGATAATTCAGCATCCGATTCTGATGGACTTAGAGAGACTCGGTGTGGAATTAGTTGAAGATGATCCCCAGGCACTTATTGCCAGTTTGGTTGTACAACCCACATTACATGAAAATATTAAAGCTGCTCAGAGAGATGATCCAGAGTTAGTGGAGGTGTTTGCTAGAATACAGGATGGTCAAGGAGAGGAATTTAGTATCTTTGATGATGGGCCTTTGAGATTTTGCGCCAGATTGTGTGTGCCTGTAGATGACAGCATCAGGAGGACGATTTTAGAGGAGGCCCATAGATCTCTATACACTGTTCATCCTGGCAGTACGAAAATATATAGGGATTTGGGCGATTATTTTTGGTGGAGTGGCATGAAGAAGGAGATAGCAGAGTTTGTGCAGCATTCTTTGACGTGCCAGTAGGTAAACGCTGAGCACCAGAGGCCGACAGGGCAGTTGCAGCCGTTATTTATCCCAGAGTGGAAGTGGGATTATATATCCATGGACTTCGTGTCAGGACTGTTGATGGCATTACATGGCCAGAATGCCATCTGGGTGATCGTTGACCGTTTGACTAAGACCGCCCATTTTTCCCCTATCAAGATCAGCTATTCCCTCAGTCGTTTAGCGGAGATTTACATTTAGGAGATAATTCATTCTCATGGGGTGCCAGTATCGATTGTGTCAGATCGAGACCTGCGATTCATGTCATGATTTTGGAGGAGCTTGTAGGAGGATCTGGGGTCTCAGTTATCTTTCAGCACGACATTCCATCCCTAGTCAGACGGGCAGATTGAGAGGACGATATAGATACTAGAAGATATGCTCTAAGCGTGTGTATTAGACTTTGGGGGTAGTTGGACTCAGTTCATGCCGCTGGTAGAGTTCGCGTATAATAATAGTTACCAGTCCAGCATTGGCATGACACCGTTCGAGGCTTTATATGGTAGGAGATGTCGTTCTCCTTTATTTTGAGATGAAGTGGGTGAGCGGCAAGTAGTGGGGCCAGAGCTTGTACAGGAAGCGCATAATAAGGTTTGGCTTATCAGAGACAGGATCAGTGCAGCTCAGAGCCGATAGAAAAGTTATGCTGATAATCGCTGCAGAATTCTGGAATTTGATGTGGGTAATCATGTGTTTTTGAAGATAGCTCCGATGAAAGGGGTTATCCGATTTGGGAAAAACAGTAAACTTAGTCCTAGGTTTATTGGTCAATTTGAGATTTTAGATAAAGTGGGGCCGGTAGCCTATAGGCTATCTTTACTACCGGTGTTGTCCAGAATCCACGATGTATTCCATGTTACTATGTTGAGAAAATACATCTCAGATCCTTCTCATATCATCAGTTATGATGAATTAGAGCTTAGTGATTCACCGGTGTATGAAGAAGTACCAGTACAGATTTTGGATAGGAAAGTACATGAGTTACGTACCAAGAAGATTACTCAGGTGAAAGTGTTGTGGAGAAATCATACCATTGAAGAGGCTTCTTGGAAGTCAGAGGAGCAGAGGAAGTAGAAATATCCGCAACAATTTCAAGAAGTCTAGATAGATAAAATGTAAGTAGTTAGGTAATATTTCTTTTGCAGGTACCTGTAATGGTTTAGTTAGTGTAGCATTTTAGTTTTGGGAGAATTTTCTTGTGTATATGTAACCTCCCAGGAATCGGAATGTAACCACGGTATTCCTCTACCATAAGTGAGGGTAAGTAATAAAACAAGTAGACCCTTTTTCTTGTTAAGGGATGATGAGTTACGTGAGTAGTGAATTTCGAGGACGAAATTTTATAAGGAGGGGAGAATGTAACGACCCAAATAATAATGAGGTTTATATAATAAAGAGAGAGGAAAATGGAAACGGGAACAGAAGGAGGCAATAGACTTCATCAACGAATGCTCTGCGTTCGTTGACGATATTGCATTTTGGAGATAATATTAATAATAATAATTTTAAGGAATTGCCTGGATTCATCGACGAATACAAGGGTTCGTCGACGAGTGCATAAGGAAATTCGTCGACGAAGGCAAGATTTCGTCGACGAGAAATTACCGAGTGAGGAATAAGCTGCTCTGAATTTCGTCGACGAATATAGGGTTTCGTCGATGAATTTAATGAAGGACTCGTCGACAAATCTGACCCTATAAATAGCTAAAAATATTATATTTATTACATTTCAACGCTCCTCTCTCTCTCTCTCTCTCTTTCCTCTCTCTCTCTCTCTACGTCTCTCTCTCACTTCTCTCTTCATTTCCGGGCCTGTTTCTCGCTGGATCGAAGATTTGAGGCTACCACGACGCTCCTAACGAAGTTCTCTACAAGTCTTCCGGAGCAGATCGTCGGTGGAGCTAAAATGGAAACCATCCCAAATCAAGGGTAAGACTTTCTACTCAATATTTGGGTTTTTGACAGTTGAGAAAAGTGTTATACGCGTGTTGAGTTAGGAGCCCTGTGGGTGCGGGACAGATTTTCTTAGGGGCTTTTCAAGAATCAGGTAAGGGGATAAACTAAACTAGTATTTTATGAAAAATGTATGTATATTATTATAGAATTTGATTTCAAGGAAATGACTGTCTTTATATATGATTTATATTTGGGAAAATATGATTAAAATAATGGTATGTTAAATATGCAGAAAATCTGTTCAGTGTGGCATGACTATAAAATGTTTGAAATACTGTTTTCTGGAATGAGATTATGATACAGATTTTTATAATGGGAAAACCGGCATACGGGCCATGCTATGATGTGATTTGCCAGTGTACAGGTTGTGTTATGATGTGATTTGCCAGTGTACGGGTTGTGTTATGATATGATTTACCAACGTACGGGTTATGCTATGATATGTTTGCCGGCGTACGGGCCGTGCTATGATGTGATTTGCCAGCGTACGGGCTGTGCTATGATTTGCAGGCGTACGGGCTGAACTATAATAAAATGTGTAATACCGGCGTACGGGCCGATGATTTTCATGATATACGTATATATGTAAAATGATATGATTGATGTGAAAATTAATGATATGAAATATCCATGTATCACAGTTTCAATATATGTTATATGGTATCAGAACCTGGTTGGCTTGGTCTAGGCTAGCACTTGTACGGTACCATTGTAATGTGTCCATGGTCTTCGTGATCATGATATTTGTGTTAACGCCGCTATATGGAGTGGTGTGAGATTGGATGGTCGATGTGGTTTTTAAGAAGTGTGTAAGCGCCCCTCATGTACAGACCAGGTCAGGCAGACCCATCGGACTTACAGATTATACTTTTAACTTGGCAGTGGTCGGCCAACCATTGTCAGGTCCAGCCTTTGAGCCACACAACCCAGTCATATAGGGGTAATACATGACAACAACCAGCTAACCTACCAGAACTGTTTTTGTATTATTATTATATAAGATGAGATGTGTTTATGGAAATGCAGTATGTTCTACCATGTTTTGATGATATATATATATATATATATATATATATATTAATGTATGTATGTATGTTTTCCAAATTGACATAACAGTTACTGATTATGGCCTATATGGTATATGTATAACACGGAATACTCATGTTGTCACACACTAGTATTAGTTTATTTCCCTTACTGAGAGGTGTCTTAGCCCTAAACTTTATAAACTTTTCAGGAGCCCCTGATAGGAGAGCAGGTAAAGCTCCGCTGGTCTAGTACGGTAGATTTGCCCTTCCAGAAGGTTGAGTATCTTGATAGGGTCAGAGGTATTTTGTGGAAATGGCCCTAAGACATATTCTTTTTGGGTTGAGGGTTGTGTATATATGGATACAGTGATTGTAGTAACTTTGGTATATTGTGATGTTTGGTATAATGAGATATATATGATTGTGTATTTCCTATTGCTTAGGCTTCTGCTATATATTTTGATATATCCCTGGTACCCACAGGTCCGGGTGGATTATGATCTGTTGAGATTTATGCTGTTGATTTAAAAAAAAAAAACATAGAAATTAAGCAGGTTGCCACAACATACGTGTCTTAGATGTAGTCTAAGTTTTCTGTACGCATAGGATTAGTATATAAACTATATTTGTAACCTTTATTTGATGAGATAGTGAAAATCAGCCGCTTGCTCCTGTGGATGTAGGCAAATAGTCAAACCACGTAAATTTCTTCTGTCTTTGATTTTATTTGCTTTCCATTATTCTCATTGTGGTTGATTGTTAATTTTCATATATTCATTATTGAGTCTTTGCATTACTTGTTTCGGATTGTTTCGAGTTGCAAGGTTTCCGTTGCGCATTCGTATAAACAAATAGTATATTATGTTCTAATATTATGTTATTAATATTAGCATAGACAATAATACTATTATTTCAGATTTTTATTTCTTTATAATTTTATTATTATATTAATTTATTGTCATTCAACATAAGAGTTTATTGTATCAATATATACATAAGGAGCATTTACGTCTAAAAATAATAATTAAAAAAAATTTAGTCTCAAGTCTGAAATGTGCATGAGAATTTAAAAATATTCACTGTTGAGCAGAGAAATGACATAACCTTCAATATAAGACCGTCTCATGCATGCCTTTAACCTTCAATATCTCAAACATTGCATCTTCACACTCTCAAAACATTTATTCAATTGAATATCAACATTACATAGATACTATATTAATAATATTATACACAAATCTTGTGGGCATGGGGAAGAGTAGAAATTGTTAGGTTAAATTGCTCAAGTTAGATTTTAAACAATTAATCGGATTTTTAGACATTGATTTGAAGTCAAAATTTTTAAGACACTCAAAATTCAAGGTGTTAAGAAATAACAGCTTAAGATTATGCATGCATACACATAGCAAATACCACATGAGCGAAAACAAAAATAAAAATGAACAATACAAATTTATGTGACTCGACAATATGTCTACATTCATAGGTATCTCAAGCTTTTGGCTTGAGTTTGTATACTTCAGCAGTAATTAAATAATATCCAATCTTTGCCTTAAAATTTTAAAAAAAATGTCTACATTCATAAAGTCCTAGTTTAATTTTTGCTATAAATGGAAAATTACCTTTTGGGTTATTTCAACCCTCGACTACAATGTGTATATATAACCCCATAAAAAACCCCATAATACTTTCATATGATATAGAACTATATTGCACCATGACTCTAACATACTATACCATATTCTCATATGAATATGAGCCACAACTCAACAACTTCTACTGTAGCGAATATTCTAAATATGAGCCATAACTCAACAATCTTTAACTTGACGAATGTTTATACCTTTGGAGTTTTCAGACCATACCCTCTGAATATAAGTCACAACTCAACAATCTCTACCTTGGTGAATATTCATCCCTTTTAAGTTTTTAGACCTATACCTCATCCTAAAACTGCACAAACTCAAAAAATTACCTACATAAGTGGAAGCGGTAGAGTCGCTTTTGTTATGATGATTAGCAATGACACCACTCCTTCCACCGCAACAATATTCGCTACAAATTATAACCCTCCATCGATGCCACTTTTGTCGCATTGCTATAACCTGTGACTCTATCATGACCACCACCATCGTAGCCTATGGCTCCACTGCAGTTACAACCATTGTTGCATCCGCACCCATGTCCGTGTCTTCTTTTGAATCCTATAGTTATTGTCACCATTATCGCCATAACATATGGCTCTATTACATATACCACCGTTGGGAAGTATGCATTTGCCTTCAAATCTTGCGGCTAAAATAGTCATAGTCTCCACAACCTATGGCTCTACTACAACCATCACTGTAGTAGCCTATGGATCCATTGCGGTTGTCATCATATTTGCATCCACCTTTAAATCATGCAACTACTGCCATGACCTATGGATCCACCACGCCCACCATTGTCATAGCCACTGTGGCTACTCCGCTACCATGTCTCCGCTCGCCTCTAAATATTGCGATCACTATTGTCACTGCCAACTCACTGTCCTCCTCCAACAACAACCATTACTTTGAATATGACAGTGACGATGAACAAAAGCACAACCATGAGTGTCACAGTCTTGGATGTGTACAACGACCTCTTCTTCTATGGTTTCTCTCTTGTTAGTTGGGCCCGCTAACTCAGTCGGAGCCGAGATAGGGGATCTAGAAGTAGCACCCTCGCTTCATGAAACATTTAGATTTGGTGACCTAGAGGTCACGATTTTGAAGCATGGAAACAACCTTTTATAAAAATGTAAGGTAAGACTGCATACTATAAACTCATCATGGTCTGCCCCTTCCTTGTCACATATACGGGAGCTTTGTGCATTGAGTTGTCCTCTATACATTCAGATTTAGTTGTTGTTCTCATTGTGAAAAAAAGCAATTTAATTGTGCTAGTCTATTTCACGATGTTTTAGACTTTACTACTCTCAATCTAGTATTACTTATATGACATCTCAAGTTAGCAATTCTGATGTTGGTATATGATTTCAACTTTTTGGTATTACTTGTTTCACACATGGGAGCACATTAATTCATAGTAAGGGTGGTCGCACAACTAAAACTCCACCATTTTCTATTCTATCTTGAAAAAAAATGTCATTGTGTTATGCTTCCTTTCAAAAGTTGGAGTTTGCCATCCATAACTTTTCCAACTCATTAGTGGAATGTGTCATTGACTATGCACTATTTAAAATTTTAAAGCCTTTGGAGCATTCAGTATCATATGCGTAACAAATTTCTCATGGGGTGATCTCATACCACATGCAGTGTTATTTGGATAATAACAATTCCTTTGAGGAATTTCCTTGACAATGACGGGGCTTACGCAAGACACATAGTAAGTACATCTTCTCACATTAATCACGGTCTATACTATTTTTTCCTCCAAAATGCATGCAAGGAATAGGCTCTATTTATGCCACAAGCCCCTTTTTCTCCAACTTAGCATTAGATTCCCAGTCATTGCTCTCCAACATCCGTATTTAGTGCAAGAGTTTGACCATCATATAAATCGTAATCCAATTCCATCTTTTTTCTATATTGAGTTTGATAAAATTATTTAAACATATGAAAGCTATAATTTGCTTTTTGTCCATTTTTTGATTTCTTATCATTAATAAGCTAGCAGAAGTAGTCAAACACCCACAAATTCCCATTATCAAATATGTAGTTGACTTTCAATGTTCCCCATTTATAGGAATTAAAAGTAGATAATTATTTGCTGTCCTCCAAAGATAATTGTTCTTGTTTATTAGGGAATTACCAATGAATTGTTGCGAAATCCAATTTAAGTTGATGAGTATACAGTTATCAACAATATATAAGATTATACTCTACGATTAACTAATTATCTGTGTTGAAAATGTGCATATCATGATAAGATGAATATGGTTTATTCATGTCCATGACTAGTACAATACCCATGACTTGCATTGGTTGGAATTGAGTATTGTAATTTGAGATTGAAGGCAAGTCCAAAATAAATAAAATTATATTATAATTTGTATTGGATAAAAAATGTAAGATGTGAAAAAATAGAAGGGACATTGTCGAAATTCTTGTAGCTTGCGAGTCATTACAACTATTTATTAATGTGTTGATCCTGGTGGATTAAATTGAATGAAATTTTGTTTTAGTGAACTTTTTTCTTGAAAAAGTTTAATGCACATATGGTGATAATTTGAAGTAAAGGGAGAATGATGATCAAAGTTCTTCAAATATCAAATAATAGTACATGTGTTTTAATTCCTTTATCATTATTGATTAGGTGCTTTTCTTAATTTTTTATTTTTATTTTTGTTATGCTAAGGATGACTAACATAGATAATGATGAAGAATAGAGGAGGGAGGCGCTGATTGAAAAATAACAATTGTTAGAAATATCTGAGATTGTAATATGACATTTTTTTAAAATATTCGTAAGTGGTGCACGTGCACATGTTCATAATAATTTTTAAAAAAATGTTTCTTATAAAATTATGATTAAGCTATGTTAAAAAAGACAAATGAAATATAAATATTCTAGTTTCCTCTTCATTCTATACATGTACATTTACAAGATATTGAATGTCAATGTATTGTAAATTCATATATACACATGGAAGCAGTCTTCTGTATTTTTTTTTTTTTTATTGTGTTTGGGTATTCTGAGTTGTACTTTGATTTAGTATATTTATAGATTATTGATTTTTAGTGTTTTATAGAATTGTTTTTACACACTAAGTCACGCTTGATTTCATAATTGTGTAAGACCCTTTTAGTGACACTTTTATAAAGATTGACCCATAAATTAAAATACATGATTCGAGACTAAAGATCCACAAAAGAACATAATTATGAGCTTATATTTTTCATAGTCATAAATAAAAATGCCAAAGATCACTTCGGCATATTTGATTTCTACTAAGCGTTGGTAAGTCAGTGAAAATCCGATGGTTAGCCCGCCAAGCTAGGAGAACGTTTAGGGTAGTTCCGACGGTGTTCCCGATTAGTTGAAGAAAAACCTGCAAGACTACAAAAATTTAAAAGAAGATGAATAAATTGGTTTGAAGTATTATGAATACAGGAAAGTTAATAAAAGAAGTTAAAAATAAACAAGATGAGTTATCAAACAAAAGATCAGATAAAAAGGAACTACAAATCTCTCTGGGAAAAATTGAAAGAAGACTTGCAAATTGAAATGGTAAAGATATACCAAATCAAGATTCAAATAAAATTTTGAAAATGTCCAAAATAGAAAGTCAGATCATTAAGCAAAAATGATCAATTGAAAATAATGAAGAATATTTTATCAAAATTATCAACAAATCAATCTCTTTAATTACAAATGAAGCAAGACAACAAAAGAGACTTTTAGATATAGTTGATCTAGAGTCCCTTAGGTCAAAATATGATAGAATTCATATTGGAATAGTTCAAGTAGGACTATTCCCTCTCACAAGATCAGGATTAAACAAACCAGTCTATGTCATACTTCGTGATGCTAGACATCATGAATTCAATAACTCTTTATTATGAATGTTAGAATCAAATATTGCAGAAGGTCCGATATACTTTGAATGTTATCCAAACATAAGAGCAAATCTTCAAGATAAGTCATTATACAAACTTTTAACTTTTGATATTCAAACTAAAGGTTATGATATGAATTTAAGAAGTTCAAACCTTGAAATGATTCTAATAGTAAATTAGAATATCTTGAATTTCCTTTAATCTTGTTTCCTTTAATCAAAAATTTGTTTCATACACAAAATTGAGATTCTGATAGTAAATCAGAATATCTTGAATTTCCTTTAATCTTGTTTTCTTTTTATTTCGTCTACCAAGTAGCATCCTTCAATCTCAACTTTTGCGGCTTGCTCTATGGTTTAGCCTAATTCGATAAGTTCGAATTCAACATGTTACCGTTCATCATATATATAACATGCTTTTGGGATACAAATTTGGGCTTTGGGCAGATGCATATGGTTCAGCTTGGATAAAAATATTTTTTAAATTAAAAAATAAAAAAGAGACAAATTTTTTTTTTTTTTATAAAAAATAATATGCATTTCTTCACCCCTCAAGTATAACATATTTACATTAAGTAAAAGGATAAGGAAGGGTCATGACACCAAATCAATAATTTTTTGATTAAAATAAACGAATTAGCAAATTAGTTTACTACCATATTTCACTAAAAATATATTATATTATAATCTAATGTTGTATTATTATTAATAAAACAAAATAATACCAATATTTTGAGTCTTTATTGTTTTCTGAAGTTTTACTTGAAATAAGATAAAATAATATTAATATTTAGTGTGACCTACTTATACGTCCTTTTAATGTTCAATTTTTATGCAAATGTTGTACAATTGAAAAATAAGTTAATTCTTAAATATTTGAAAAAATAAAAAGAATAACAAATTCCATGTCTTCCACACCCTTACCTTTTATTTTAAAGTAAAATATTATTTTTATTTATTTTACCCTGTTGTACAATGGAAAAATAAGTTAATTCTTAAATATTTGAAAAAATCAAAAGAATAAAAAATTTCATGTCTTCCACACCCTTACTTTTTATTTTAAAGTAAAATATTATTTTTATTTATTTTACCCATTTTGGAGTTTAAAAAAATATATAAAGTAGAAATCGTATGTTTGTATTTCTCTAATCTCTAGTACTATAAATGAGATTCTTCCTTTGATGTCTTATTTCAAAAATATCAAATTTATTCCTATAAATAGTAATGATTATTTTAAAATATTCTTTTAACTACTCACAACTTTCTTAAAATATTCTTATAATTATGTCAAATTTATTAATATAACTACTCATAATTATCTCAAAACATTCTTATAACTATCTACAACTATTCCAAAAAATTTTAATACTATCAAAAGGTTCTCCTTTGATGTCTTCTTTTAAAAATGTCAATTAATCCCTAAAACTTCTAATGATTAATCTAAAGTACTCTTTTAAATACTTATAATTATCCCAAAATATTCTTATAATTATGTTAAATCTATCTATATAACTATTCATAATTATTTTAAAATAATCGTATAATTATGTGCAATTATTTCAAAATGACATTATGTTATTTAATTATTTTTTTTAAATTAATTTATTCAAAGTTTTGAAAGTGGAGAGCCATGGAGATGCCGCACGCACTATAAATTAAATATATAGAGTTTCTATTGATCATATAAAATAAAAATTGTATGTTTGTGTTTTTTAGAAAATCATATAAATCACTAAGGGTGGCAAAATAGGTTCACGGATCGGGTTCGATTGGTTTATAAATGGGTCAGGATTAAATATATTTAGGATCAGGCTGTCGAATTTATTAACGAGTCATTATTATGTAAATCATAACTGTCAATTTAATAAACACGTCGTAAAAATAGGTTATTTATTTTTAAAAATATATAATTTATTTATTTTAATAAATGTTTTATAACATATTTTTAAAAAAAGATAGCATGACTCCACAATTGGGCCTGCAAATAGCCAGAGGTGCCTTCAAATAGCCAGTGTTGTCAGTATTGAATAGCCATTGAAGTCTTTCATCCAAAAATAAAAGCACTATTTTGGGTTTGCTCATCAATTAAAGCTAGCTTGCTTTACACTACTGCCAGTGCCATCATTAAGTGTGGCATGCAACTGCAGAGTCTGCAACCCCTTACTTGGTTCACGAGAAACAAATCAACAAGCAACCATACGGTGACCATCCTTCACGGTTCGCAATTTCCCCACTCCCCTCTCTCTGGAATTAGCAAGGCGCCCTTCAGCCACTCGACACGAGCGTCCGATTTCCGACAGACCTCCGATCTCCGCCACCAGATCCGAATATGAACGACGCAGATGTCTCCAAGCAGATCCAGCAGATGGTGAGGCTCATTCGCCAGGAAGCTGAGAAGGCCAGCGAAATCTCCGTTTCTGCCGAAGAAGTAATCGAATTTTCCTTTAAATTTCTCATTCTTCTTATTTTTGTTCTTGTTCTTCGAAATTGCGAGGGTCATGCGGCTCAGATCGATGGCCGAGAACTTGCCTGGCTCGGTGAACAGGGTTGGCTCACCCGCTGGGTGGACCGACCTAACCCCGCTTAACCTGCTTAATAAGCAGGTTGGGTTCAAGTTGATCCGATTCAGTTTGTATTAAAAACAAATTCAATTTAAAAGGACGGATCACAGGTCATCTATTGAATTTCGACCCATTTTGCCACCCTTAGATTGGGTTCAAGTTGATCCGAGTCAGTTTGCATTAAATTCAAATTAGGACGGATCACAGGTCATCATCCAATTTCGACCCATTTTGCCACCCTTATAAATCCTCTCCCTCTCTCTCAGCGCAGTGTATCAATGGCGAGTGGAGATATGCCAGAGGACCTGGTTGAAAACATTCTCCGGAGGTTGCCTGTGAAATCTCTGTTGCGATTTCAGTGCGTCCGCAAATATTGGTGTACCCTGCTAAAAAACCCTAGCTTCATTGCCGACCATTTCTGCTTCAGTTCAAACCACAATGACAACAAGAGAAACGTCTTGTGGATCTCTAGATGTTACTACAGTCGCGGCACCTGCTACTGCATCTCCATAAACCCGCCCCATCTGTTGGTGCCAGTTGAGCTTCCACTCAAGGGTGGCGGAATCAGTACCTGTATAATGGGTCATTGGAATGGCATAATTTGCGCACTTACCAGCATAAGGAACTTTGGTGGGTATCCTAATCCTATGGGCCGCAGATACTTTCTGTGGAACCCTGCAACTAGGGAATACAAGGTTCTCCCCCTACTGCAATCCCCAAATCACTATTCACGCCGCTATGGTCCAGGATTTGGGTTTGATTCAAAAACCAATGATTACAAGATTGTAAAATTTGTCACCTATTACTCTGAGCCTTGTAAAGCTGAGGTATACAACCTGAGAAGTGATACTTGGAGGGAAATCAAGGCTCCCCCTGTATCTTTTGAAAAGTACATTCCCAAATACTATGACAGAAACATAGATAGAGCAATATTTTGGGCCGAAATCTCAGGCGGCCCTGTGATTGTTGGTTTGACATGGCCGACGAAACATTTCGTTTCATTCCAATGCCGCGGGATGTACTCTCCATTTATAGGCGACATCATGTGTACCACATGGTTATGTTGTTGAAGGAATCCTTTGCCTTGCTTGTTTTTCATATGCTGGAATCTCATTCCCCATATCATCTATTTGATGTATGGGTCATGAGTGAACTCAGTGTTGCTGAATCATGGGTCAAGCTTCATAGCGTAGTTTTACCCGAACATTCATTGCCATTAGGACTATCAAATAATGGTGAGTTTCTCATCGTCAAGGGTAGAAGTGGTGCTCTTGCATGGTATTACCCTATCTTATGAATCTAGAATTTCAATCATTAGAGAGCTTCTATCCAGGGAAAATTCAATGCATCGAGTCTTTTTTTTTACACCGAGAATCTAGTCTCACTTAGGGGACAAAATGTGCATAATATGGTTGTAAATCCTTATTTCCAGGATCTGTATCACCTAGAGAAGTTTGTGGACGAGATTGATATGTAGGTATGTTTTTTTGGCTTGGGTAAAGGGGGAAAAAAAGAAGCTTTATTTTATTAATTTCTTCCTTCGAAAAGTATAAAGAGGCAAAAAAAAGTTGCAAAAAAAAGGCCGTTAGTGAAGCTAAACATGGAGCACATAATAATCTATTTGATAGTTTAGATACAAAAGAAAGGGAAAAATATGTATTTAAACTTGGTAGAGCTAGAGAAGAAAGAGCAAGGACATAGGTAAATATGGATGATGGTATCTTGATTAAATAAGAAGACATAAAAGGAAGATGACGAAATTACTTTAACAAGATATTTAATGAAAATTAAGTAGAAGACCTAAACAAAGAATTGACAAATGAGGAAAAATTTAAAAGAATTAGATTTATTTGCAAGACTAGAGTTAATAAAGTTAAGTTTGCAATAGTTTTGTTATATGCAAGTTCTCATTCTAATTTACGTTTGGATCAATTTGGTTTTATGCTTGAGGGATCTACTACAAAGGCTATATATTTTTAAGAAGATTAATGGAAAAGTTTAGGAAAAAGAAGAGGGACTTGCATATGATATTTATTGACTTCGAGAATGGTGGGTTTTAGAGAAAAAATGTGTATCTAGTAGGTATACAGATGTCATTAAGGATATGTACGATGGAGTAATGACTAGTGTTTGGACTATGGGCTGAGAGACTAGAGAATGTCCAATTACAATAGGTGTAAGATGGAGTAATGACTAATGTTAGGACTATGGGTTGAGAGACTAGAGAATGTCAAATTACAATAGGTGTACATCAAGGATCTGCTTTGAGACCTGTATTCAAAATGAGGTTCCGTCGTGTATGTTGTTTGCAGATGCTATTGTTTTTATTGATGAAATAAGGGGTGGAGAAGAATTTCAGCTAGAATTATGAAGAGAAGTTTTAAAATTTAGAGGCTTTAGGATAAGTAGAAATAAGATAGAATATGTGAAGTGTAATTTTAGTCATAGTAGGAGGAATATTGGAGACAAAATTAAACTTGATGATAAGAAAATCCAAAGCACTAGTCAATTGTGATAAATTGGATCTATTATGCTAGCTAAAGGAGAAATTGAAGATGTAATGCATAGAGTTAAAGAAGGTTGGGTAAAATAGAGAAGTGCTTCAAGTGTGCTTTGTAATCGTAGAATACCCTTCAAATTAAAAGGGAAATTTTATAGGATGACTGGAAAACTAACCATGCTATATATGGATTATAGAGTTGGGCAACTAAGAAAAAGCATATCCAAAAGGTAAAAGTTGTTAAGATGTGAATGCTAAGATGTTTGAGTTGTATAATGTTAAAAGATAAATTAAAAAATGAACGTATTCTCGATAAGTTAGGTGTAGCTCCTGTAGAAGATAAGATAAGGGAAGAAAAACTCAAATGGTGTGACACTTGCAACATAGGCCATATAGTGCACCAGTGAAGAAGAGTGAGTTAGTCATTGTGAGGGGCAGTAGAAAGAGATGAGGTAGACCTAAAATAACTTGGAATGAGATAGTAAGGAATTGATAGCCCTGAATTTGTCGAAGGACATTGTTCATGATCACATAAATTGGTGGAAAAGGATATATATATAGCCGACCCCACCTAATGGAACTTAAGGATTGGTTCGTTGTTGTTGTTGTTATCAATTATCATGCTTGAAAAGGCTAGGCAATGAGTAATTGAAGTCACTTTTGATTTGATGATGATAAAATTGATCTATTTCACCAATTATTGCCTTCTAGAATTCAGATGCCTTTATGTTTGTGATGTTTGCTTTATTTCCCTTTATATGCTATCTTTTAAGCACATGAAAAATGACCTGCCACTATATGCATCATTGGTTGATTGGATCTAATTAAAATTAGAAGGCTTATGTTTCTAATCTTGAATCTATTTTTGTATAGGATAATGGCTCCTTAGTTTTGAACTTCACGAATTGGTTTTGTAGCATAAATCTGAATATATCTGAGGCTTACGGCTTACATATGAACACACCCTACAACTCTCATCCCCAACCTTTGTTCCCATTATATTTGTTCGAAATACCCTTTTACCATTTCCTTAATATATGACAGGGTACTTACGTTTTGTTATTGCTATCAATTCAATATTATGAGTGGATGCCCAACATTGGGAATTCTACAATTAAGGAAATGGAGAAAACATGACAAAACTAAGGAAACATGGAAAATTTGAAAAGTATGAAGAGAAAAGAAAAGCTGCTAAAAAGGCCTTTAGTGAAGTTGAACATAGAGCATCTAATAATCTATATGATAGATTAGATACAAAAATGGGGAAAGAGATGTGTTTAAACTTGCTAGAGCTAGAGAAGAAAGAGCGAAGACTTAGGTGATGTAAAATTATAAAAATTATGGATGATAGTGTCTTGATTAAATAAGAAGACATAAAACAAAGATGACGAAGTTACTTTAACAAGATATTTAATAAAGATCAAGTAGAAGGCCTAAACAAAGAGTTGACAAATGAGAAAAAAGCTAAAAAATTGAGATTTTCTTGCAAGATTAGAGTTAATAAAGTTAAGTTTGCAATTGTTTTGTTATAATGCAAGTTTTTCTCGTTCTAATTTATGTTTGGTCCTACTTGAAAATGTGATAGAATGATTAATTAAAGTTACTTTTGATTTGATGATGGTAAAATTGATCTATTTCACTGATCATTGTCTTCTAGATTCCAGATGCCTTTTTGTTTGTGATGTTTGCTTTATTGCCCTTTAAATGCTATCTTTTAAGCACATGAAAATTGACTTGCCAATGTATGCATCATTGTTTAATTAGAGCTAATTAAAATTAGAAGGTCTATGTTTCTCATCTTGAATATATTTTTGTATAGGATAATAGCTCCTTAGTTTTGAACTTGTCAAACTATCTATATACCGTAAATCTTAATTTTTCTAGGGCGTGATGTTAAATTTATGAACTTAAGACTTACATTTGAAGCCACCCCACGACTCTCATCCCCTACCTTTCTTCTGTTTATATTTGTTTTAAAAGCCACCGTACAACACCAAAATAATGCTTAAGAGCAAAAGTGCACTCATTGAGGAGTTCCACCCAACCAGCATGCGTTGCACTTAACTTATTTTGCGAGCTTAGATATCGCAAAGCAAGGTGAGGGGAATGAGTACAAACTCTTGGGGTTACAATTCGTATCTCAAATGTTGGAGGGATCTCATTGTAGCATAAAACTCTCTATATACGCTATATCTCTGTTTAGCATCTAATAGTTTTTCACCAAGAAATGCTATAGGATGTCCCTCCTGACTCAAGAACCAACCTATACATAACCTAGAGGCATCACACATCACGTCACAAGCTCTACAAAAGTCTGGATGCGTAAGTATAACTGCTTCTGTCATCTTTTGTTTGACCTCTGAAAGTTCTAGTAGCTGATGGGGTCTAATGAAACTCTCCTTTCTTCAGACACTTGGTGATAGGAACCATGATGGTGCCAAAAATGCCCTATGAATCGCCTATACAAAGTAGTGAGGCCATGAAAATTATGAACCACAATAATAGCTCTAGGATCAGGCCACTCTCTGATGGCTCTAAATTTTTTTGGGTTAGTGGCTATTCCTTGCACGAATATCACAAGACCAAGAAAAAGCACACTAGACTGTAAGTCGCTGCATTTTTTGAGATTAACAAATGACTTTGCTTCCCTCAAGGTGGCAAAGACCTCATCAAGATGTACTAACTAGAGCCAGCCAACATGTCAAGCATATCCTTAAGTCTAGGGTTAAGGAACCTACCCTTGATTGTGAATTTTGTTGGCTTTTCTAGGTTTCATCCCGTTTTGATAATGACAAATCAAGACATCTAATTGTGCTAGTGAGGATGTTTACAGGGATTAAGGTATTAAGCACAATAACATATGCAAATTGGAAAGCCATGAAGTACACAAGATGATGTTATTTGACTATGAACATGGAGCTAATAGAGACCAAGCTTGAAGACTATGACTATGATTATGGAGCTCATGAAGTCCAAACTTGAAGAAATTAAAAGAATTTATCTCATCTATTTTGCAAATAGGACCTATGTGAGTACACTATTGTTGATTTTGTGAAGAAGCTCATAGGTGACCTTAGTTGGACCCTAGGTACTCTATATTTCATTGAAAATCATTTTATAAATGTGCAAAAATTATTTCAAAGTGTTAAAATCATTTTTGAATGAAAAACCCCAAAACAAGATTCTCCAAGTCCCCTTCTTTTTTCTGCCACCGCATTGATGTGCAGTTTTCTCTATCAATAACTTCCCATCTTCAAAAATCTTCAACAATGTTGTTGTGGGATTTTTTCTTAGCTTTCTGTTGATACCAAGATCACCCTATTTGGAGTTCTATAGCAAAAATTATGCCCCAGATACTAAAGGGTGTTTCAGGAAAGTCGCGGCTGAAATCTCCAAGCCGTTCGGGAGACCGAGTCGTGCGGCAAAAAGCCGCAACAGGTAGAAAACGGTTAGTTTTCAAAATAATTAATTACTTTCGAGGCCCAATGGCCATAAAACGGCTAGTAGACCATCTTGCCTATAAATACAAGGTTTCTAACTTGTTTTAAAAAAAAGGAAAGAGAGATATACATCCATTATACACATCCAAGTTTTTTGATCTTGATTGAAAATCCTTTTCAAGCACTTTGCTTTTCTAGTTCATTTTTCAAGTGTGCACTTACTCTCTTGCTCAAAATCATTGTTGAAATCCATTGATGGAAGAGAGACCTTCTAGTTATTCCTTGGGCTTCTTTCATAATCTTTTGAGTGTATTAGTGTTGTATTTTCATTGTACTTATCCGCTCAAGTTTGTAGCTTTCTTTGTACGACAATTTCTTTTGATTCTTCTTTGTAAGGGCATATCTGCCTATTGAAGGAGAGTCTCCGCCTATTGAAGGAGAGAGGCGACTCTGCCTATTGAAGGAGAGAGGCGACTCCCCCTATTGAAGGAGAGAGGCAACTTTGCCTAAGTAAAGGAGAGAGACATCTCAGCCTAGTGAAGGAGGGACTGTAAAGGCTTCTCCACCTACTAAACGAGAGAGGTTTTTTCCACCTATTGAAGGAGCACATAGTGGAATCCTCAAGTGAGTTGCTTAAGGCAAGGACGTAGGTAAGGATTGCCAAACCTTGTAAAAATATGAGTTTTATTTTCTCTTCCCTAATCTCTTTAAATTAAGCACTTTTTTATTTGTTGTGAATATTGATTGCATTTGCTCATTTAGATCATGTGCTTAAATTGTGATTGTAATTGTTAAAGCATTAGCTTAAATTTTTAAATACCCAATTCACCCTGCCTCTTGGATCTACACCTTTTCTAACAAATTGTTTGATGGCTTTAGATCCATCCTTTTTTCAGAGTTAGAAGAATTGGTACAACACATTTACTAAGGCTATGTCTCACAAAGCCCTTGTCGAGGAGTTCTTCTTTCCTTCTATTCAATTCTGCACACTCTTTAGGGTTTATCCTATAATGTGAAAATTTTGGTGACCGTGAACCTAGATTAAGATGTATGGCATGCTGAGTGTTGTGCATAGGTGGTAGCTCACTAGGTTACTCACTAGGAACTACATTAGAGAACATAACTAGCAACTCTCCTACCTCAGGTAAGAACTCACAGGAAAACTCTTGATCCTCAGAAGTAATCTCTCAAGTGATCTCTCAAGTGATGACTGCTAAAATGTACTTCTTTTCTAAGATCTCGCTTAAAAGCCCTATAATCAAGCCACTGAATGCTTCTTTGAATTGGGACTTGACGAGCTGCCTTGTTCCTTAACTTAAGATCCTTGGGAGTGGGCTTGGTAGGGATCAAGATGATATTGTCATCTTTATGCCTAAACACATAAATGTTTTCCCTACCACGATTGATTACATCATGATCAAATAACTAAGGCCACCCTAGTAGGATATGGACCACATCCATCAAGAGTATATCGTAGTAGACCTTATCCTTATGATCTCCTATTTTGATGAGTAAAAGACACCTCTTAGTAATTCGTAGATTTGTCTTGTTTATGCAATTCACCTTAAAAGGGTAGGGAGTGGCTCTCACTTATGTTATGTTTGGGAGCATCTACTTTGGGCCTTGAATTTTGGATTTGAGTGGATTTGGACAAAATTCAATCCAATTTTGTCTTACAAATTGTTCAAATCTACACAAATCCAAATCCAAGACCTCTTCCAAACATAGGGTCAAGGTTCAATCTTACTAGAGCAGCCTTGGAGATCACACCCCATCAATAACTAATTTTCCATCTTTCAAAAAATCAAATCAAGAAGTATTGATAGACACAATAATTGATTGATTTAAAAAAAAAAAAGAAAATACAAGATTATGGACGAGGGCTAAGACTGTCATTGGCGTATTAAGAACTCAAACAATGAAATGCATATCCTTTTTTTTTTGGTTCAATATAATGCTAGTATGTTATTGCAATATGTTACTAAGAGCTGAAACAATTAAATGCATATCCTTTTTTTTTTTGGGTTCAATATAATGTTAATATGTTATTGCATATGTATGTGTGTGCGTGTGATCACTACTAAAAAATGCTTCTTAATAACAAAATTATTAATATGCATTATTATATAGGATGCTTTTTATTTAAAAATTTTAATCCAATGTGACATGATATTATTTTACTCTTTATAATTAGGTCTCGCATTTCGTATGTACAAAGTCTAATGCATGTGCCCCTTGTACTAGTTGCAGGGCTTTGTAAGGCCTCCTTTTGTGTTTCATTTCATTTTTGTTGATCTTATTAAGAATTAAAGTGCAGATGCAGGCCCAGACTTTAAAAGAAATCTTTGCTTTCCAAACTGCCTCGTGTAAGAGGGAACGGCTAGGATAAGTGGATTTTATGAGATTGGAAAAAAGACTTCGAAGAGAAAGACCCTCAAGAGTTCCCAATCCAAAGACTTGTTTTCCCTTGCAAATTTGGCATGAAAGAATCCACCACACCCAATAGAAGAGTTAACTCACCAACCTCTCTTTCATTGAGACTTCTAGAGAGATGAAAATCCCAAGAAAAGAGCCCCCCTCAAGAATAAAAAGCTGAAAATTGTGCATTGCGAACAGTTGAAACAATAAGCAAACATGCCACCAACAGCTCCAGCAAAGAGTCACCAACCCAAATGTCCTCAATTTGAATTTTATCCCATACCTGCTTTAAAACGAATGAGAGGAAAGGAAAGACTAGCAACCTGGGAAACAAACTTCCAAGGACTTGGAATTTTGATTAAATTTGAATTGAATTTTGTATTTTCTCTTGTTTGATCTCTCTTCACTCCGCTCTTTTGTGTTTACATTGTTACAAATAGCACAGATAAATGTTCATAGGATGCATTATTATGAAACATGCCTTGTATTTGTTTGATGTATTGCCAATGCATGGTTATGGTCATTGTCACATTTTTTACTACTTTGCAATTGGTGAGTCTGCTTTTTGAGAGTTTAAAACTATAATTAGTGCTAAGCTAAAAAATTCTATGATTTTTAAAGTTGATATTTTCTGACTATTCCTGTTGTGACTTGGTGATCTTTTTTGGTAAATTATTTCTTTTTAAGTGGATTTGAAGTGGCTAAAGTTTTGGATGCTGGCATCCAAAATTCAACTGAACGGTTGTTTAAAATTCAATTCTTGAAGTAAAAAATCAAGTGATTTTCCTGTTTGTACCTATCTAATCAAACCATTTTCAGCTAGAAAGCTTGCAGCAGAAAAAATAAAATAAAATAATGAACTAAGCCTAAAGCAACCCAAAGGCAGTAACAGCCCAAGAAACCGAGGAACAAATAATATAGTTGTGCCCTTCAACTTTTCCCAAAATCGCTGTTTCTAGAACGCATCCATGTTCCTATTCTCTGCAAAAATATCTGTTCCTCTGTATTGAGTTTCCGAGCACCAGAAAAAATCATATGCACATCCTCCAGAATTTCCTAACATGCTACAGCATGTTGTTATCTAAAGGAGCTGTTACCAGATCCACACACTCACCGAACAAACAACAATTTGTTAAAAGTTGTTGATTCTGAAAGCTGTTTAAATTTTTTTTCTTTTTCAAAATGAAGAATGGCTTCTGATTTTGAAGGTTAATTTTGCTTTCTCAGGAGTTGAGCCTCTGTTGATTCTACTGCAGGGCAGTAGACTGCTATTAAACAGGAATAATCAGTAGGGTATGCTGCACTCAAGCTACAATTGAGTTTTGGGTGAGTTTGGATTGTGCTGCGGATTCAAATCTTTTGAAGTCTCGATGTGTGCAAATTAAATATTTTGCTGCCTTCTTTTACATCTGAACTTTGTTTAAGCTTGGGCATGATTTATAGTATCAATCATTTGATGAGTTACTCGTTTGGATCCCCTTTCAAGACAGTACAGGTGATGGATGCAAGCTCGAGTTTCCAATGTATGAATCAAGTCTCTGTCACATCCATTCTCCTGCTTTTTGATTAGTTCTCTAAAGTTGGCATCAGAGCTGCGCGACGTCAAAATACAGGTAAAGCCATTTCCTGTTTAACCTGCAGAGAAATCAGGTAAAAAGACAATGTTTTACCTTTCATTTTCATCCATAATGAGTTCATATTATCTGATTGCATGTTTATTCATTTTAATTCAAAATGGTTTAAACAATAAAGTTGCAGTCCTAAAAAGAATGTCATGGTCAGAATAATTCAATGAAACACATTTTCCACATTCTCAAGATAAATAAGTCCAGTAAGATAGTTTGGTCACAAGAAGCCCGAGGAAGGAAACAGGCCAAAATAGAAGCAACAAAATTCAGAGGCATTTGCATCCCAAAATACAAGTGAATATTTCCTGCATAAGATAAGCATTTCATAAACTGGGGCATCAACAACAAAGATTGAGTTTTCAAGATACAGCAAGGCAGGAGTTACAGAATTTCTTTCTCCAGAAAAGGTTGTCATGCATTCTGCATAGCATCAGAAATAATAGGAAAAAGCATGCATACATATCATCATGTCATGTACCCATTCATTCACAGCATACATGTTTTCTTTCGAAAACTTTGCATATTTATTTTCATTCTTGCTCAGTGAAATCCTTATTTTCTATGAGTTCAAATGGTTGGAGTTCTATGAGTACTGGGGCATTAGTCCTTAGATCCAAGTAGTTCTTTCCAAATTAATTCTTTCAAAATTGTTTTGTTTACTTTGGGAAATGGGGTATTTGTCCTCAGATCTAAGCATTTTTTTCAAAATTGTTTCCTTCCAAATTGTTTTATCTACTTTGGAAAATGAGGCATCCGCCCTCAAATCCAAGTAGTTCTTTCAAAATTGTTGCTTTGCAAATTGTTTTGTCTACTTTGGGAAATGGGGCATCGGTCCTTAGATCCAAGTGGTTCTTGCAAAAATATTTTTCAAATATTGAGGCACCACGCTTCCAAAATTCAAATAATCACTTTCAAGTTACTTTGACTATCTCGTTCATTCAAGTGGTCTCATCCATGTTGTCCTGACTATCTCGTTCATTCGAGAGGTCTCATCCAAGTTATCCTGAATATTTCATTCATTCGAGAGGTCTTATCTAAGTTATCCGGACTATCGGTTCAATGTGTGTTATTTTTTCACTTGGGTTGTGGGCTGTCACAATAAAGGAAGAGCCCTGACCATTTTAATTTCCATGTTCAATTTGGTGTTTGGCTCTTAACCATGAGACACAGAAAAACCAAACAAACTAAATAAATGACATGAAGTTTCCTTTATCTATATCTATAGAAGAAGTATTGTGAACTATCTGTTTCACAAAGTAGATTGTCGAATAAGACAAATCTTGGAATACGGATTAGATCTAGAAGCTAGGCATGAGAAGACCCAATTTCACTAAGCGATCCCGATTATTATGAATGAAGGATAACACTTCCTTGTTGATCATAAATGGCTCCGACTGTAGCCCACTTTAAGAGACGGTAGCTCACTTTAAGTTGATTATCTATTTTTAAGATATGTAGCCTAATAAGTCACTATTTATTTAAAGAAATTTGACAATACAATGGATTGAATGAAGGACATTTTGAGTTCATGACTCATAAATGGAAAATATAAATTTTATCTTATTATATTATACTACTTTTGAAATATAATAGATTGTAAATATATGTAATGTTAATTTAAATATAAATATTTAAAAGTTTCCAATTTTCCTTCCACCTACACGAATACTTCTAAAATCCACACATGAAGTATAATCATTATAAAGCCTTGTGTGCATATATTTTGCTTTGCAAAGTTTGTAAATTTTCTGTTCTATTGATCTACTCAAGGGTTAAATTTTAAAAAAAAATATTGCAATTTGTATCGCGATTATAATTTTAATAATAATTCGACACAATTAATGTTGTCATATAAAATAAAAAATGGCAATAAACACTAACATGACAGATTTGCTATTAATTCCTTTTTCATTATTGAGTGTAAACTTGCATCATTGATATAACTATGAAATGTAGCAGGACCCATGCTGGTCTTGAAGGAAATGTATTTTTCTGTCCATTACTATGATGGACTATAACAGAGGGAGAAATAAACTACATCTTACGTGCTTATGGACTATTATGGACCTATATAGAGGAGAAGATAAACTAGCTCTACTTTCTTTTACTATCCTGATTCATATATAGCAGTGGGTAGCCCTCAATCTTTTTCCTCAATTACTCTTATTCTCCCTCTCTGGCTCTCTCCCTCTCTCCGTCTCCTCTCTCTCTCTCTCTCTCTCACACACACACACACACACACACACACACACACACACACACATATATATTATATGAATTATGAAAATATATAATTAAGATAAATCATTACTAATGCCTGAGTATGACATGCAGTCTAGACCTATGGAGAAAAAGTAAATTAAGTTATGAGTTGACTCCTTGAACAAGTTAGTTATATATACACAAATAGATTATTTAAAATATGATGTAATTAATAAGCCTAATTAAATATTTTTTTGATTACTATAAGGAAAAGATTGATATATAGAGAAAAAAATTAATAATATTTTGTATTATAATATATCCAAATAAAAATTAATTAGAAAAAGAGCAATGCTATTTTTCACAGCATGTGGCTATCATGAAATTATGCTATAGTGACAAAAAAGAGTAAACTTGTGAATCATTTCTCTTATATTATTTTGTGGGCCAATGATATCATGAGACATGTTGTGGGTTTTTTTTTTTTGCTAAAATACATTACTTGTTCACTCAAAAAATGAAGAAAACAACATACACACACACACACACACACACACATGTATATGATATTTATTTATTTTTTCTTTTTTGAAGAATGCTTCATGCAATTAGCCATGGATGGATCACGTTACATCACATGTGCCCTGGTGAATGCTGGTTAACATTTAACATGTGAATAAAATTAAAATTTTCATAATTAATATTTATATGGATGTATTTTAATTCAAATAATAATAAATTTTTTTCTCTGTATGTCAATCTTTTCCTTGCGGGTTATCAAAAAAATATTTAATTACACTTATTATTCACATCATATTTTAAATAATCTATGTGTATATATAATTAACTTGTTCAAGGAGTCAACTCATAACTTAATTTACTTTTCTCCATAGTTCTAGATTGCATGACATACTCTTGCATTAGTCATGATTTATCTTAATTATGTATTTTCATAATTCATATATAATATATATATATATATATATATGTGTGTGTGTGTGTGTGTGTGTGTGTGTGTGTATTATATACCTTTTTTGGAAAGCAAAGACTCCCCCAAAATTGTATCTTGGAGCATTTCAAAAAAATAAAGACCTAGCGTGAACTCTATGGGGATATGATATGATGAAGTCAAAATACAATATAATTTTTGTAAAGGATATGTTAAAAATTTAAGTAATTGAATGCCTTATATCCACTCTATATATGTAAGTGGAATCGACATTATGCAATAAACAACAAAGGGAGTTAAGGGGTAAGAAAGAGAGATCGAGCAAGGCACGATGTCGAGTGTCATCAGTCATCCAAATCGTTTTTTGGTTTGGACAATTATTCTCTCATTCTTCATGTGTTCAATACTCTTTTTTGGTGAAGCACAATCATACGATTATATTGCATTTGTTCAAACATGGACCAAATACCTTCTACACCCACGAACCTTTATATTCTAAATGTGTTATATATATATATATATATATATATATATATATATATATATAATGTAATTATAAGAAAGTTGGGAAAAAGATTGATAAACCTGGTTAAGATCAAGTGTATCAGATTCATTACAGTTTGGGGACTTTGATACAAATTGAAAGTAGTCGGCCAAATCCCATGAATTAAGAAGTTTTGATAAACAGGTCTAACACATTTAGAATATAAAGGTTCGTGGGTGTAGAAGGTATTTGGTCCATGTTTTTCCTTTATATTCTAAATGTGTTAGACTTGTTTATCAAAACTTCCTAATTCATGGGATTTGGCCGACTACTTTCAATTTGTATCAAAGTCTTGCGGACTGTAATGAATCTGATACACTTGATATATATATATATATATATATATAATGTAATTATAAGAAAGTTGGGAAAAAGATTGATAAACCTGGTTAAGATATATATATATATATATATAATGTAATTATAAGAAAGTTGGGAAAAAGATTGATAAACCTGGTTAAGATCAAGTGTATCAGATTCATTACAGTCTGCGGGACTTTGATACAAATTGAAAGTAGTCGGCCAAATCCCATGAATTAGGAAGTTTTGATAAACAGGTCTAACACATTTAGAATATAAAGGTTCGTGGGTGTAGAAGGTATTTGGTCCATGTTTGAACAAATGCAATATAATCGTATGATTGTGCTTCACCAAAAAAGAGTATTGAACACATGAAGAATGAGAGAATAATTGTACGTATGATTTATTGATCTAGTTAAGAAACATCCGACCTTAATTGGATGTTGCTTGGCCGAGTCTGCGGGAACACTCATGGAACATGCGCAAAATCTAACGCCATTCCCATTTTTTTAAGATACTTTGAACTCGCACTGCAATTAAAGAATTCCTATGATCTCTTGGCCATTTTGATTTCAAATGGTTTGAATTCATCTTTCTTTTCTTGTTGTGAATTACAACTAGCTAACTACTAAATTTTACTTGTACATATTTTAGGCACGTACTTCTCACACGCAACACACATTCGTTCACATACACTGCACTTGATTTTGAATCCTTCATTAATCAATTTTCAGGCATCTTACCAAACAACAGTTTGTATTCGGTGAACTCTATCAGAGATGCCATCATCAAGCACACCATGTTCATCCCCAAATAAAATGTTTTAACCCATTCGTCCATCGAGTGAAACTATACGAGATAGCTTTGTGCCTACACCATAATGGGGTGTTGCAAAATTGTTCCTTCAATCCCTGACAATGTGCTTGGGCGGTAACAATTGCCTTCCCAGACGATTCCGACATTACTTAAAATGGGTCTTTTGTTTCCGTTTTCACTGTTTAGTGTCTCTTAATTAATTTGCATCATCATCTCATCTGTCTATCTATCTATTTGTGTAGGATGAATTAAGATGATGCAATAATAAATTAAAAAAAATAAATAAATAGTAGCAATTTGAATGTGGCAAAGTAATGTCTCAGCAGAGAGGAGTAAAAGGATGCTTCCTTTTTAAAGTGTCTTCTAAATCGGTCACTTCCGTATGTATTTTTAATTATAATGGGCTTCTTCCTCTGCTGAGACATTAGACCAATTGACACATTCAAATTGCTACTATTTATTTGTTTATTTTTTTAATTTAATTTGGTGCATCAACTTAATTCATCATACATAAATAGATAGATGAGATGATGATGCAAATTAATTAAGAGACAGAAAACAGTGAACACCGAAACAAAAGAACATTTTTAAGTAATGTTGAAGCTGTCTGGGAACGCAATTGCTGCCTCCCAAGCTTATTGTCTGGCATTGAAGGTACAATTTTTCATCACCCTGTTATGGTCTTGGCACAAAGCTATCTCGTATAGTTCCACTGGACGGATGAATGAGTTAAAAACATTTTATTTGGGGATGAACATGGTGTGCTTGATGATGGCATCTCTGATAGAGTTCACCGAATACAAATTGTTGTTTGGTAAGATGCCTGAAAATTAATTAATGAAGTTTTCAAAATCAAGTACAGTTATGTGAATGAATGTGTGTTGCGTGTGAGAAGTACGTGCCTAAAATATGTACGAGTAAAATTTAGTAGCTAGTTAGTTGTAATTCACAACAAGAAAAGAAAGATGAATTCAAACCATTTGAAGTCAAAATGGCCAAGAGATCATAGGAATTCTTTAATTGCAGTGCGAGTTCAAAGTATCTTAAAAAAGTGGGAATGACGTTAGATTTTGCGCATGTTCCATGAGTGTTCCTGCAGACTTGGCCTAGCGACATCCAATTGAGGTCGGATGCTTCTTAACTAGATCAATAAATCATACATAATTAAAAAAAATCATATATATATATATATAGTGTAATTATAAGAAAGTTGGGAAAAAGATTGATAAACCTGGTTAGGATCAAGTGTATCAGATTCATTACAGTCCGCAGGACTTTGATACGGTATGAAAATAGTCGGCCAAATCCCATGAATTAGGAAGTTTTGATAAACAGGTCTAACACATTTAGAATATGAAGGTTCGTGGGTGCAAAAGGTATTTGGTCCATGTTTGAACAAATGCAATATAATCGTATGATTGTGCTTCACCAAAAAAGAGTATTGAACACATGAAGAATGAGGGAATAATTGTCCAAACCAAAAAACGATTTGGATGATTGATGATACTCGACGTCGCGCCTTGCTCGATCTCTCTTTCTTACCCCCTATCTCCCTTTGTTGTTTATTGCACAATGTCAATTCCACTCACACTAGGTCTTTATTTTTTTGAAATGCTCCAAGATACAATTTTGGGGGAGTCTTTGCTTTCCAAAAAAGGTATATAATACACACACACACACACACACACATATATATATATTATATGAATTATTAAAATATATAATTAAGATAAGTCATGACCAATGCATGAGTACAACATGCAGTCTAGACCTATGGAGAAAAACTAAATTAAGTTATGAGTTGACTCTTTGAACAAGTTAATTATATATACATAGATAGATTATTTAAAATATGATGTAATTAATAAGCCTAATTACATATTTTTTTGATTATTGTAAGGAAAAGATTGACATGTAGAAAAAAAAATAAATTATTATTTGTATTAAAATATATCCAAATAAAAATTAATATAAAATTTTTTATTTGATTCACATGTTTAATGTTAACCTTCATTCACCAGGGCACATGTGATGCAATGTGGTCCATCAATGGCTAATTGCATGAAGCATTCTTCAAAAAGGCAAAAAAAAAAAAATCATATATATATACATATATATATATGTGTGTGTGTGTGTGTGTGTGTAGTTTTCTTCATTTTTTGAGTGAACAAGTAATGTATTTTAGAAAAAAAAAAACTCACAACATGTCATGATATCATTGGCTCACAAAATAATGTAAGAGAAATGATTCACACGTTTACTCTTTTTTGTCACTATAGAATAATTTCATGATAGCCACATGCTGTGAAAAATAGCATTGCTCTTTTTGTAATTAATTTTTATTTGGATATATTTTAATACAAATAATAATTAATTTTTTATCTCCATGTCAATCTTTTCCTTACAGTTACAAAAAAAATATTTAATTAGGCTTATTAATATATCATATTTTAAGTATTTTATTTGTGTATATATAATTAACTTGATCAAGGAGTCAACTCATAACTTAATTTTCATAATATATATATATATATGTGTGTGTATAATATACCTTATTTAGAAAGCAAAGACTTCCCCAAAATTGTATCTTGGAACACTTGAAAAAAATAAAGACCTAGCGTGAACTTCATGTGGATATGATATTATGATCTCAAAATACAATATAATTTATGTAAAGGGTATGTTAAAAATTTAAGTGATTGAATGCCTTATATCCACTCTTTTATATAAGTGGAATCGACATTGTGCAACAAACAAAAAAAGGTGATAGGGGGTAAGAAAGAGAGATCGAGCAAGGTACAATGTCGAGTGTCATCAGTCATCCAAATCGTTTTTTGGTTCAGACCATTATTCTCTCATTCTTCATGTGTGGAGAAGCATATTTGTACAATTTTATTGCATTTGTGCAAACATGGCCAAATTAGAGTCCTGTGGACTCTAATGAATTTGATGCATTTGATCCAAACCAAGTTTATCAATCTTTTTCTCAACTTTCTTGTAATTACATTATATATATATATATATATGTATATATATAAAAGATTTTTTTTAATCATGTATGATTTATTGATCTAGTTAAGAAGCATCCAACCTCAATTGGATGTTGCTTGGATGAGTTTGCAGGAACACTCATGGAACATGCACAAAATCAAATGCCATATATGATTTATTGATCTAGTTAAGAAGCATCCAACCTCAATTGGATGTCGCTTGGATGAGTTTGCCGGAACACTCATGGAACATGCACAAAATCAAATGCCATTCCCACTCAGCTAAGGTACTTTGAGCTCGCACTGCAATTAAAGAATTCCTATGATCTTTTGGCCATTTTGGCTTTAAATGGTTTGAATTTTTCTTTCTTTTCCTTTTTTTGAATTACAACTTCCTTGCTACCAAATTTTACTCGTACATATTTTGGGCACGTACTTCTCACATGCAACACACTTTCGTTCACATACACTTTACTTGATTTTGGAAACTTCATTAATTAATTTTCAGGCATTGTACGAAACAACAATTTGTGTTCGGTGAATTCTATCAGAGATGCCATCATCAAGCACACCAGGTTCATCCCCCAAATAATATGTTTTAATCCATTTGTCCATCTAGTGGAACTATACGAGATAGCTTTGTGCCTAGACCATAACGGGGTGATGAAAAACTGTACCTTTAATGCCAGACAATGTGCTTGGGAGGCAGCATTTGTGTTCCCAGACAGCTTCAACATTGCTTAAAAATGTTCTTTTGTTTCCGTGTTCACTTTTTTCTGTCTCTTAATTAATTTGAATTATCATCTCATCTATCTATCTATCTATCTATTTATGTAGGATTAATTAAGATGATGGAACAATAAATTAAAAAAAAAATAGTAGCCATTTGAATGTGGCAATTAGTCTAATGTCTCAGTAGAGGAAGAAGCTCTTTACAATTCAAAATATATATGGAAGTGATGGATTTAGAGGACACTTTAAAAAAGAAACAATCTTTTAGTCTTCTGCTGAGACATTAGACTAATTGCCACATTCAAATTGCTACTATTTATTTATTTTTTTAATTTATTGTTGCATCATCTTAAATCATCTTACATAAATAGATAGATAGATAGATGAGATGATGATGCAAATTAATTAAGAGACAGTAAACAGTGAAAATAGAAACAAAAGACCCATATTAAGTAATCTTAGAGCTATCTGGAAATGCAATTGCTGCCGCCCAAACACATTGTCTGGCCCCGAAGGTACAATTCTTCATCACTCCGTTATGGTCTAGGCACAAAGCTGTGTCGTATAGTTCCACTAGATGGACGAATGGGTTAAAATATTTTATTTGGGGGATGAACCTGTTGTGCTTGATGATGACATCTCTGATAGAGTTTCCTGAATTCAAACTGTTGTTTGGTATGATGCCTGAAAATTAATTAATGAAGTTTTCAAAATCAAGTACAGTGTATGTGAATGAATGTGTGTTGCATGTGAGAAGTACGTGCCCAAAATATGTATGAGTAAAATTTAGTAGCTAGCTAGTTGTAATTAACAATAGGAAAAGAAAGAAGAATTCAAACCATTTGAAGTCAAAATGGCCAAGACCAAGAGATCATAGGAATTCTTTAATTGCAGTGCGAGTTCAAAGTATCTTAGCTGAGTGGGAATGACGTTTGATTTTGTGCATGTTCCTTCCGTAGACTCGGCCAAGCGTCATCCAATTGAGGTTGAATGCTTCTTAACTATATCAATAAAAAATACATAATTAAATTTTTTTTTTATATATATATATATATATACATATATATATATATATATGTAGTGTAATTGCAAAAAAGTTGAGAAAAAGATTGATAAACCTGGTTTGGATCAAGTGCATTAGATTCATTACAGTCCATAGGACTCTGATATGGATTGAAAGTAGTCAGCCAAAGCCCGTGAATTAAGAAGTTTTGATAAACAGGTCTAGCACATTTAGAATATGAAGGTTCGTGGGAGCAAAAGGTATTTGGTCCATGTTTGAACAAATGCAATATAATTGTATGACTGTGCTTCACCAAAACAGAGTATTGAACGGAGGAAGAATGAGAGAATAATTGTCCAAACCAAAAAACGATTTGGATGGCTGATGACTCGACATCATGCCTTGCTTGATCTCTCTTTCTTACCCCCTATCTCCCTTTTTTGTTTATTACACAATGTCGATTCCACTTATATATATAGAGTGGATATAAGACATTCAATTACTTAAATTTTTAATATATTCTTTACAAAAATTATATTGTATTTTGATATCATCATATGTCATATCCCCATAAAGTTCACGCTAGGTCTTTATATTTTTGAAATGTTCCAAGATACAATTTTGAGGAAGTTTTTTGCTTTCCAAAAAAGGTATATAACACACACATACACAAACACACACACACACACACACACACACATATTATGTGAATTATGAAAATATATAATTAAGATAAATCATGACTAATGAATATGCACGTCATGCAGTCTAGAACTATGAAGAAAAAGTAAATTAAGTCATGAGTTGACTCTTTGAACAAGCTAATTATATATACACATTATTTAAAATATGATGTAATTAATAAGCATAATTAGACATTTTTTTTTATTACTGTATGGAAATGATTGACATGTAGAAAAAAATTTTAATTTTATTCACATGTTAAATATTAACTTGCATTCACTAGGGCACATGTGATGCAACTTGGTCCATCCATGGCTAATTTCATGAAGCATTCTTCAAAAAAGAAAAAAAATAAATATCATGTACATATATATATATATATATATGTGTGTGTGTGTGTGTGTGTGTGTGTGTGTGTGTGTGTGTGTGTTGTTTTCTTCATTTTTTAAGTGAACAAGTAATGTATTTTAGCAAAAAAAAAAAAAAACTCACAACATGTCTTATGATATCATTGGCCCACAAAATGATATAAGAGAAATGATTCACACATTTACTCTTTTTGTCACTATAGCATAATTTCATGATAGTCACATGTGAAATGCATTGCTCTTTTCATAATTAATTGTTATTTGGATATATTTTAATTCAAATAATAATAATTTTTTTTTCTCAACATGTCAATCTTTTCCTTATAGTAATAAAAAAAAAATATTTAATTAGGCTTATTAATTACATCATATTTTAAATAATCCATTTGTGTATATATGATTAACTTGTTCAAAGAATCGACTCATAACTTAGTTTACTTTTTCTCCATAGGTATAGACTGCATGCTGTATTCATGCATTAGTCATGACTTATCTTAATTATATATTTTCATAATTCATATATATATATATATATATATATATGTATATATGTGTGTGTGTGTGTGTGTGTATGATATACTTTATTTGGAACGCAAAGACTTTCCCAAAATTGTATCTTGGAAGACTTCAAAAAAATAAAGACCTAGCGTGAACTTCATGGGGATATGATATGATCTCAAAATACAATATAATTTATGTAAAGGATATGTTAAAAATTTAAGTGACTGAATGCCTTATATCCATTCTATATATAAAAGTGGAATCGACATTGTGCACTAAACAAGAAAAGGTGATAGGGGGTAAGAAAGAGAGATCAAGCAAGGCACAATGTCGAGTGTCATCAGTCATTTAAATCATTTTTTGGTTCTGACAATTATTCTCTCATTTTCATGTGTTCAATACTCTTTTGTGGTGAAGCATAATCATACGATTATATTGCATTTATGCAAACATGTACCGAATACCTTTTGCAGCCACCCATCCTTATATTCTCAATGTGTTAGACCCGTTTATCAAAACTTCTTAATTCATGGGCTTTGGCCGACTGCTTTCAATCCGTATCAGAGTCCTGCGGACTATAATGAATCTGATGCACTTGATCCAAACTAGGTTTATCAATCTTTTTCTCAATTTTCTTATAATTACATTATATATATATATATATATATATGATTTTTTTTAATTATGTATGATTTATTAATCTAGTTAAGAAGCATCCGACCTCAATTGGATGCCACTTGGCCGAGTCTGCGGGAACACTCATGGAACATGTGCAAAATCAAATGCCATTCCCACTCAGCTTAGATACTTTGAACTTGCACTGCAATTAAAGAATTCCTATGATCTCTTGGCCATTTTGACTTTAAATGGTTTTAATTTTTCTTTCTTTTCCTTTTGTGAATTACAACTAGCTAGCTACTAAATTTTACTCGTACATATTTTGGGCACGTACTTCTCACATGCAACTCACATTCATTCACATACGCTGTACTTGATTTTAAAAACTTCATTAATTAATTTTCAGGCATCGTACCAAACAACAGTTTGTATTCAGTGAACTCTATCAGAGATGCCATGATCAAGGACACGAGGTTCATCACCTAAATAAAATGTTTTAAACCATTCGTCTGTCAAGTGGAACTATACGAGATAGCTTTGTGCCTAGACCATAATAGGGTGATGAAGAACTATACCTTCAATGCCAGACAATGTGCTTGGGAGGCAGCAATTGCGTTCCCAAGCAGCTTCATTATTACTTAAAAATGTTCTTTTGTTTCTGTTGTTCCCTATTTTCTGTATCCTAATTAATTCGCATCATCATCTCATCTATCTATCTATTTATTTATGTAGGATGAATTAAGATGATGCAGCAATAAATTCAAAATAAAAAAATCGTAACAATTTGAATGTGGCAATTAGTCTAATCTTTCAGCAAAGGAAGAGACCCTTTACAATTAAAAATATATAGGGAAGTGACGGATTTTGAGCTCTTTAAATAGGAAGCAGCCTTTTAGTCCTCTTTGCTGAGACATTAGACTAACTGCCACATCCAAATTGCTACTATTTATTTATTTATTTTAATTTATTGCTGCATCATCTTTATTCATCCTACATAAATAGATAGATGAGATGATGATGCAAATTAATTAAGAGACGGTAAGCAGTGAAAACAGAAAGAAAAAACCCATTTTAAGTATTGTTGGAGCTGTTTGCGAATGCAATTGCTGCCTTCTTGACACATTGTCTGGCATTGAAGGTACAGTTCTTCATCACCCCGTTATGGTCTAGGTACAAAGCTATCTTGTATAGTTCCACTGGACGGACGAATGGGTTAAAACATTTTATTTGAGGGATGAACCGGGTGTGCTCTATGATGGCGTCTCTGATATAGTTCACTGAACACAAACTGCTGTTTGATATGATGCCTGAAAATTGGTTAATGAAGTTTTCAAAATCAAGTATAGTGTATGTGAATGAATGTGTGTTGCATGTCAGAAGCACGTTTCAAAATATATACGAGTAAAATTTAGTAGCTAGCTAGTTGTAATTCACAACATGAAAAGAAAGTAGAATTCAAACCATTTAAAGTCAAAATGGCCAAGAGATCATAGGAATTCTTGAATTGTAGTGTGAGTTAAAAGTATCTTAGCTGAGTGGGAATGGCGTTTGATTTTGCGCATGTTTCATGAGTGTTCCCGCAAACTCGGCCAAGCGACATCCAATTGAGGTCGGATGCTTCTTAACTAGATCAATAAATCATACATAATTAAAAAAAAAAAATCTTATATATATAATGTAATTACAAGAAAGTTGAGAAAAATATTGGTAAACTTGGTTTGAATCAAGTGCATCAGATTCATTACAATTTGCAGGACTATGATATGGATTGAAAGTAGTCGGCCAAAGCCCATGAATTAAGAAGTTTTGATAAACGGGTCTAACACATTTAGAATATGAAGGTTGGTGGCTTCAAAAGGTATTTGGCCATGTTTGCACAAATGCAATATAATCATATGACTGTGCTTCACCACAAAAGAGTATTGAACACATGAAGAATGAGATAATAATTGTCCAAATCAAAAAACGATTTGGATGACTGATGACACTCGACATCGTGCCTTGCTCAATCTCTTTCTCTTACCCCCTATCTCCCTTTGTTGTTTATTGCACAATGTCGATTCCACTTTTATATATAGAGTGGATTTAAGGCATTCAATTACTTAAATTTTTAACGTGTCCTTTACAAAAATTATATTGTATTTTGAGATCATATCATATCCCCATGAAGTTCACGCTAGGTCTTTATTTTTTTCAAGTGTTCCAAGATACAATTTTGGGGAAATCTTTGCTAATATTATATTTAAATTACTATTAATTATTAAATGAAAATTTTTAATTATTTTTTTTAGAAAAATAATAATAAGAATAGTAATATTTATTATTATTATTATTATTATTATTATTATGAGCCATGAACTCTGGTGTCCTTTGTTAGTTAATTATAGTGTCAAATCTCTACTCAAATTATTGTCTCATGGTTGATCAATTGTATTAAATAATTTAATTTCATTGAAATAAATGAATAATCATTATTTAAAATTCATTTAGTTTAATTCACTTAAATATGTAATTAATGGTTTAAAATATAATTCTCTAATTTAGAGTTCATTTTTTTATGGAAATATCTACTGTCGAATTAGCTCATTCGCTAATTGGTTGATTATTTAGCTTGATTAAAATATATATTTAAATGAAAACTAGCTATGAAAAATTTAATCGTGGAAAATATTAATATATATATATATTTATATATCACATTTCACATTCTAAATGCTAACATGCATTTCAAAAAATAGTAAAATATACATGTTGTTTCATCATTTTTTGACTCTATAATGTGTACAATGTTTTATAATTGGGAACATATTCTACAACTCGTGATATTATGAATTCATGTGATAGCAAAAGAAAGTAAGAGCTAGTTCATCTTCTTCTCTCTTATAGGCCCATTATGGTCAATGGACAAGGAAAATAACATTTCCCTTCCAAACCATGCATGGTCCATGCTGCATTTCATATTTTATAATGAATGCAAGTTTAAACTCAATAAATGAAAAAGGAATGATATAGAAAATCTTTCATGTTGTATTTATTTGCATTTTTTAATTTATATGCACATTAATTGTTTTATTATTATAAAATTTACAGTTGCAATGTTTTTTTTTTTTTTCAAATTCATCTCTAGGAGATCAAAATAGAAAATTTGACAACTTTGCAATGCAAAATATATGCGGCAAGGACTTTAATAATGTTATCCTTTCATTGTGTTGATTTTTAGAAGATTTTGTGTAGGTGGAAACTTTTACTAATATTATATTTAAATTAACATTAACTATATTTAAATATATTTATTATTTTCAAAAGTAGTAATAATATTAATAAATAAAATTTATTATTTTCAATGTTATGAGTCATGAACTCAAAATGTCCTTCGTTCAATCCATTGTATTGTCAAATTTCTTTAAATAGATGGTGACTTATTAGGCTACATATCTTTAAAAAAGATAATCAACTTAAAGTTGACTACCGTCACTTAACTTCTCATGACTAGCTATTTTTATATAAATTTAGGATGCAATATGATTTATTGTTAAAAGTTATAAACGTGCTTTAGTTAGAGCCATTTATGATCAACAGAGAAGTGGGTCTTCTCATGCCTTGCTTCCTATGATCTCATCCGTATTCCAATCTTCTGTCTTATTTTTTACAACTATCTTTTTGAAACAGATAGTTCAAAGTGCTCATTCTATAGATATAGATAAATTCAACTCATGCCATTTTATTCTATTGATTGGTTTTTTCTTTGTTATTGGTTTCGACTGAACCAATTCACATGGAAATTAAAATTAGTTCGGTGGCTCTTCGGTTTTCTTTTGACTGCTCTCCACTAGGGTGACAAAATCACCTATTGGAAGAAGCCGTTAATTTGGTGCAGGAAGTGTTTTATAGCAACCAGAAAACACTATCACGTTCTTTTTGAGGAAGAGAAAAAGAAAAAGATCAGAAAGAAGTAGGTTGGCCCTTCTGGTTCATTTTGTTACTAAAAATGGAGGAGGAGGTTGGGGGGAAGGGTGGGGGACATCAAATGGATTAGAGTTTTCATAGAATTGTAAGAGGTTTGATTCCTCTTTGATGTTGTTAAGCCAACAACGCAAATTTTCTGACCAAAAAGGTAAGGTAAACTATTTTGATTGTGTTGTCCAAACCAATTTTAAAATTAAAAAAATGAATGTGGGTGTATATAATTGAGACGGTTTTAATTTATTTGAAATGTGTGTGCATTTATAAAAGACCTTATACATAAAAATTCTATCCCAAGATAACTAAGTTAAACAAAAAAAAAAAATTAAAAAAATCACCTTTTTGAACATTGAAGACGCAAATAAAAGAAACAATTTTTTAATTGATGTGCATGAATAATTAATTGATATCAATCATAGAGGAAGATCTTTGGAATTGAAGACCAAGGAAATGGATAAGTTGGATTACCCGTCAAAAGAATAGTGGAACCACTACTTTGATTAGTCAAATTCTTCATTTAAAAATCAGTTTTCTAGACACTGAAGATAATGCACTTGAAAAAACAATTTCTTTAATTGATGCATATGAATAATCAATTGATGCCAGCCACAGAGAAAGATCTCTATGGCATGAAAAACAAACCTGAAATTTCTCCTTGTTATTCATCTTATCCCACATTTAGTACGTAGATATGGAACGTGGTGAAAGGAATAGAATCGAATTTTTCATTTAATTTCATCATGTTTTTCATTCAAATTTCTATTCTTTTACTACCAAATTCCATCCCGCAAACCCAACATGTCCTTGATTTCCCAAATGGGAATTAAGAATCGTGGTGCAAGTTTTCCTGGAAACATGGGATTGAGCAAATCCTAATCATCATTAATGCTAAGAAAAAAATGATAAAGGCAAAGCACTAATAGAACACCTTGATCCTTTTACGAATTTAGAAACATTTAGCATCCAAAATTTAAAAACACTTAATTTTATTGCCCTCAAAGAATCACTTGCTACATACCGATAAATGGCAAAAAAACAAAATAAAGTTAAAGATATTTTTCCTTCACCTTTAAGGTGCCTTATTTAGTTGACGCATAATACAAATAGGAGGGTAGAACAAGTCAAAACTATAAAATAGTTTTCCCTTTGTTTGTGAGGTACATTATTTAATTAATAAAACATACGTAGATAGGAAAAATGTAATAACTGATCAAAGTTTAAAGAAATGCCATGGAAAGGGCTCTGTTGGCGATAATTTCTTCCAAATTATTCAAAATTCAAGTATGAAATTATCTCTTATATAACTTTTTTTTTTGTCTAGGACCATGATCACTCTTTAAATTAAATGGGAAGTTTTATAGGATAGCTATAAGACCTAGTATGTTATATGGATCATAATGTTGGGCGACTAAGAAACCGCATATCCAAAAAGTAAAAGTTTCCAAGATGAGAATGAAAAGATGGATAAGTGGTATAACATTAAAAGATAAATTAAGAAATGAACATATCCATGTTAAGTTAGGTGCAACTCTTATAAAAGATACTATGGGTGAGGGACGACTCAGATGGTTTGAGCACTTGCAACATAGGCTACTTAATACGCTAGTGAGGAAGAGTGAGTTAGTTACAATGAGCGGTAGAAGGGGCATGGGTAAACGTAAAATAACTGGAAGTGAGATAACAAGTAAGGATTTAGTAGCCTTGCATTTGTCAAGAATATTTTCCATCATCGCATAAATTGGCTAAAAGGATTTATGTAGCCAACCCTACCTCATGGGACTTAAGGCTTGGTTTATTGTTGTTGTTTGCCTTCCAAAATTTTGGTGCATGGAGCCACTGGTGGATTTTATCATCATTTATGCACATAATTAATCAAATAATTTCAATATATCCTTTGCCAACTATATTAACAATATACCAACTTTGCTGCTCCTCATACCAAATGAAAAACAACACAGGGTCTTTGGGTGTTCCCTTAAATGTGTTTTGGCATGTTTGGAAAGAAAGAAACATGAGGGTTTTTGAAGGCAAGGTGTGTAGCATTCAGAATATAAAAATTGTGATTTGGCAAACTAATGTAGGATGAGAAGCAAGGACTTGGGAAGATCCTTGTTGAGTTGTTGGAGAATACTTAAGAAGAGCTAAGTCAAGGATTGTTGGGTTTAATTAGTAGTTTATTATATGTTTAGTATTAATTAGTATAGGATTTGTGTATTTGAGAGTTGTTTGTAATATTTGTGTAACATAGGTTTGCTTTTAATTCATGTTGTTTTGGTGTATTTGTGCAATTTCATGTGCAGAGGCTTTCTGCGTGAAAGCCATATTGTAGTTGGTTTTGAATTTGAATTGGAATTGAATAATTGCTACAAGTATTATTTAAAGTATTATTGTTGGCTAATTTTATTATTATCTAATGATTCCTTTTTGCTATATCTCTTGATTATTTTGTTAACAATCTTAATGAAAATTCTGATGAAAAAATAAGAAGTGTCCAAAGGACAATTGCTACAAGTATTATTCAAGATCAAACTGGAAATGGCAAAATTAATTTTCAATCTTTATTAACAAGAAGCAGAAGTGTAGGACAATCCTCAAGATCAAACATAACAGAATACTTAGGAAGAAAAAGTATTTCAAGTGTGTATACCGAACCCAATAGGTATTACAAACGTAAAGGAATAAATTTCGAACCAGAAGTCCTCAAGGATATTACTCTGAAGAGTCTAATTCACCAACAATGTCTCAAGCTTTAGATGAAGAACAAAGAGAAGCCTTAAAGGAAGAAGGTCAAAGAAGAAATTTATTAACCATAAATAAAAGTTTGAACCAAATATCTAAGTATTAAGAGAAGATTATAAACATAAGTTAAACAAGAAAAATAGAGATGGATTTTTTGAAAATACAACAAGGAAGAAAGAGAAAAAATAAGAGAAGGTTGGTTAGAAGAAATGCAAAAAACTTAAAGAGATATTTTATTTTTTACATATGTAAAGAATAGGCGAGCAGTAAACGTTGTTCACAATAATAAGTGGAAATTATTACACAATAATTATGTATCATCAACACATCCACCAAAAGATTCTTCTAAAATTCAATATAAGGGAACATAAGTCATTGCATCACCTTATAAAGAAGTCAAGAATACTAATAATGAATTTGATCAATTAGTAAGTCAGAATAATTATGCTAATCAAATGTTACAATCACTTGCAAATCAAACAACAAGGATGGAGAATCTTTCAGAAGAAAAGTTAGAATTTAAAAATAACAGTGTTTACGAAAAAGGAGAATCAAGTAAAACCAATAAACAACAACCTTTATTCAAACCCTTCTCAATACCTGATATAGACTTTAAATTTGAATCTAAAGAAGAAAAGATTATGGGAAAAATAGAAGAAATGTTTAAAAAATGCAATTTAAACGTTCTAAGTAAAGAGGAAGCTATTCATAATCTAGAAAAGAATTTTAAAGAAGAAAATTATGAAGTAAATAAAATAAACAATAATTCCTGGAAGAACAAAAGTCAAAGAACTTATTACAAAAGACCAACTTTTCCAAGCTTATTATTTGAAGATGAACCTATAAAAGAAGAAAGAAGTTTTAGTGGAGGATCATTATATGAATGGAATCTTGATGGTTTTACTGAATATCAAGTAATCAAAATTGTTCAGCAAATGACTTTAGCAGTAGCTGCTTACAAATACAATAATGCTAAAACATCATAACCTACTATTGTTGAATTATTAGTTCAAGGCTTCAATGGATCATTAAGATCTTGGTGGGACAATTATCTCACCCCAAATGAGAAAGAAGGTATTTTTG
Source organism: Malania oleifera (assembly GCF_029873635.1). Lineage (NCBI taxonomy): Eukaryota > Viridiplantae > Streptophyta > Magnoliopsida > Santalales > Ximeniaceae > Malania > Malania oleifera. Next base: position 8,921,876 of record NC_080429.1, on the reverse strand, counting down.
TTGCAATTAAAATAAAAGAAGAAAATGGTCAACCAACTCAAGTTAGTGATGCTGTCTCGGCATTACTATGGACAATATTGAAAGCTTTTGTTGGAGAACCAAATGATTTAGTCGAGAAAAATAGTGTTATCCTTGTCAATTTAACTTGCCCAAAATTATCAAATTTTTCATGGTACGAAGACATTTTTCTTGCAAAAGTTTTAAGTAGACCATATGGAAGAAGTGGATTTTGGAAAGAAAAATTCATAGGACTACCAAAATTATTTGCTCAAAGAGTTCGTAATAGACTTAAAGATACTTTAGGAACAGATTATGAAAGAATTACTTATGGTCAGATCATTAGTGTCATTAATTATGAAGGATTAAGACTTTGTAATGAATTAAAAATACAATCTCAAAGAATAAAGGAGAGTTAGGAGATTTTTGTACTCAGTATGGTTATGAGAAGATTCAAGCTCCTTCAAAAGGACATAAGCATCATAAAAAATTTCACTAGAAAGCATCTAAAAGGTATTATAAGAATTATGATAAAGACTATTATAAAATGAAAAAAAAAAGATATTCAAATTCCTCTAAACCTTACCAAGGAAGGACAAAATATAAAGATAAAGAGGAAATAACTTATTACAAGTGTGGGAAGAAAGGACATTATGCAAAAGATTGTAGAATTAAGCAAGAAATAAAAGAATTAAATTGTGAAGAAGAAATTAAAAGAAAAAATGTCTCACAACCAAAAATCAAATTATTTCAAGTTAATATTAGGTTTTTAGGTCATAACATTTATCAAAACACCATTACTCCAATTCAAAGGTCATTAGAATTTGCAAATAAATTTTCAGATGAAATTAAAGATAAGAATCAACTTTAAAGGTTCTTAGGATGTCTTAATTATGTTGTAGATTTTATTCCAAATATTAGAATTTTACGCAAACCATTATTTAAGAGATTAAAAAAGAATCCACCTACGTGGACAGAAGAACATACACAAGTTGTTAAAAAGGTCAAAATCTAGTCAAAAGCTTACCATGCCTTAGTCTACCTGTCCCAAAAGCTTTTATGATTGTAGAAATGGATGCCTCTGATACTGGATTTGGGGGTATTCTTAAACAGAGAATAGTTTCAAAAGAGACCCTTGTTAGGTGTCATTCAAGTGCTTGGTCAGGACCTCAAGTTAATTACTCAATAGTCAAAAAAGAGATTTTATCAATTGTTTATGCATTCAAAAATTCCAAGATGATTTATTTAACAAAGAATTCTTACTCCAAGTTGGTTGCAAAAGTGCAAAAGACATTTTACAAAAAGACGTTAAAATTTGGTTTCAAAACAGATTTTTGCCCGTTGGCAAGCCATTCTTTCTGTATTTGATTTCCAAATTGAATTTATCAAAGATTCTTCAAATTCAATCCTAGATTTTTTAACAAGAGACTTTTTACAGGGTAAAAATGGTAGAAGACAGAAGCCCAGTGATTATTATTCAAAAGAAATTACCCCCTCAAAAGCCTCTCCTTCAAAGCCTTCAGAAGAAATTCCTGTTTATAACAGGTGCTCGCCTCTCATAAGACCACCAAACGTTCAAACCCCCTCCTTTAGAGAAATCATGGAAGGACAGTTGCCTTCCCCTCAGCTATCTCCTTCTCAAAAGTTTTCAAAAAGATATTTTATCAAAGATATCTTCGAAGATCTGTTTCCCATTGAACCTAAATGGGATTCATCTTCCCTTTTTGAAGTTATCAAGAAATGCTTCTTTCAGGGTTGTCATTTTGACACTCCAGACATCCTAAAGAACAAAAGATTTTATGAATTTATTTTGGTAGAAACAAATTCAGTCATAATTGATCATACTTATGATCTTCAAGATGCTTCAAAGATCAATTTTTCAAAAATAAAGATTTTAAAAATCATTACTCCTTCTGAGTGGGTTCAGCACCCACGCGTCTCCAAGAAGTTTAAGGGAGTCTTTGTCCCTCAAACTTATGATTATCAAGATTACATGAAAGCCTAGTTCTTTGCCTTGTGCGTCAGAAATTTCACTCATTCGTGGTTTACCCACTTTGATCAAAATATTATCAAACACTTCCCCAGATGGTTGATCACCTGGTTTAATTTCTTTGGTCCAGAAAAAATATTTTCCCAAAAGTTATTCAAAATGATTTTGAGTTATTTCAAAAGAATTTTAAGCCCCCTGCTGAATATTCAAAAGCCTCTGCAAATCTTCTTTTCTTCTGTTCGATTTTCATGATTACGTGAATTATATGCTGGGACTATGTTATAGTTCCTCCGAAAGAAAGCTCCTCACGTCAGACAAAAACATTACGAAGAATTTACAAGGTTCATTGGTGGGATAAATTCTCCATGCCCGAAGGAAAGGTCCGAGCTTGGCTGGCTTAGTCCCTTAGTCATGAAGTCCCTTATTCTACCTCAAAAGATAAGAAGAAAGTATTTGAAGACGATGATACTATATCAACAGTATCATCCAAGAAGTCAAAATCATCTACAAAGTCAAAATTAATCAAGATGCTCGCTCAACTTGCATAAGACGATTCTGATTCATCAAAAGACCAAAATTCTCTCAGAGCCGTTGATTTCAATCTCTTTGGATCATACATTGACACGTGATACAAATTTGTTCAAAACGATCAAGAAGAAACTTCCTCGAAGTTACCTATTTCAAGAAAACTTTAATATGAAGGATCTTCAATTATCAAAAGAAGAAAAACTTCTGCATCCATTTGTCAAAAGTTGCGGCCATATACAAAATTATCAAAAGAAGGTATCATGTTGTCTGAAGCTTTACACAAAAGTCTTTTACAACTGTCCACCTTTTGCCCAGGGTTGTATTTTCTTTCCCTGTAAATTAATTGTTTATTTAAAGGTGGTGGGTTCCACACTAATGCAGCCGTCCATGTGCTGTCACCTTTAAGTAAAATTTTTTGTTTTTTGCGTCGGCTCGCTTTTGTTAAGAATCCCGTGATGACTTTAGTGGACAATGGGGCCCAATGAATACCCGCACCAATTCACCTCGGATTTCAAACGGTTTCAAGTCCGAGCCTTTGTATCTATAAATAAGAGTCCCCTAGTTTGTAAGAACTTACACCAAGTTGAGGGTTTAATTTCCTTAGGAAAGCCTGAGCCTCGAGCTCCACTCAACTTATCGGCTATTCAGATTGCAAATGGGGAAGAGATCTTGATGAAAGAAAAAGCACGACGGGATTCACATTTTTTCATGGGAGATACAGCGTTTACATGGTCTTCGTAGAAGCAACCCATCGTAACGTTGTCATCATGCGAAGCTGAGTATGTTGCTTCCAGCTCAGCTGTTTGTCGTGGTATATGGATTAGGAATGTACTGAAGTATCTGAGATTTCTTCAAAATAATCCCACAGAAGTCTACATCGACAATCGATTAGCAATTGCACTTGCGAAAAATCCAGTTTACCATGAAAGAAGCAAACATATTGATACAAGGTATCATTTTATCAGGGAGCATGTCAAGAATAAAGAAGTGGAGCTGATATCTTGCAGAACGTATGATCAGAATACTGACATTTTCACAAAACCACTCAGGTATGATATTTTTGCAAGACTGAAGACAATGCTCGGAATGACAAAGTTAGGAGAGTCAAGTTTAAGGGGGGGATGTTGAAAATAGTAACCTTGACTGAATTTTCAGCGATGGCCGGCAGCCCACCACTGTTGAAATTTTCTGGTGTTGGCAGGTCACCAACCTCACCTACCAGCCACCAGACTTGACTTCCTCCCCTTCCCATATGTGTATAAATAGGTGTGTGTATGTGTTGTGATAAAGTGGTGTGTTGAGAGAGCAATAGCCAGTGAGGGAGTGTTTTGATTCCTCTTGCATTCCAACCTTGTTACTTCAGTATATTCCTAATCCATATACCATGCGAACCGTAATCGACACGCGTTGAGACCCATCAAACAATGTTGGAATGCTTGCCCAAGAAAGCTAAAATTCAGATTTTGATAGGAAACTCTGACCCAACGTTTATAAATGAAAAGTGAACCGAAAGTATAAACAAACCCCGACCCAATGATTATAGCTTAATCATGAATCGAAGGTATAAAATATGAACGCCACAAGGAAGAATCCTTGATAAGTTCGAAAGTTCCTTAAAGAACCAAAGAAGAAACAAATCCTCACTTTTCCTTGATTTCTATTCAACGATCTTCATACACTTGTCTTGGAGTCAACGGTACAAGAGTAACGGTTTTATTGTCTTTTACAAAAGAATGTTTATTCTTGAACCCGTCATGAGTGACCTTCCTGTTGAATTGCCACGGTCTGCCCAACAAAATGTGACCCGCGTGCATTGGAACAACATCACAAAGTACTTCATCCTTGTACTTCTTGATTGAAAAAGAAACTAGCACTTGCCTATTTACCTTAACTTCCCCACAATCATTCAACCACTGTAACTTATACGGTCTAGGGTGTTTCAAGGTAGGTAAATTCAATTTTTCAACTAAAGTAGTGCTAGCCACATTAGTACAACTTCTCCCATCAGTGATCATACTACATACCTTGTTATTGATGTGACATCTAGTATGAAAAATGTTCTCCATTTGTTGTTCCATGTCATCTTCTTTGACTTGGGCACTTAAAGCACGCCTAGTCACAAGTGACTCACCCTCCATTGGATACTCCACATCATTATCACAAGTATCTTCATGTGGTGACATTTGGTCATCATCGCTCTCGCTTTTGGTTTCCACCTCTCCATCAACACGTGCGATCATGGTCCTCTTATTTGGACATTGTGAGGTTAGGTGACCTACTCCCAAACAACGAAAACACTTAATATCACGATTACGAGTTTGGAATTCGG